>NC_088602.1:166586985-167213374 GCF_036013475.1 Columba livia
GAGTCTTTTTCCAAAAGGACATCGCTGTTAGTAACCTAAGATTAAACCAAGTTTCAGTCATATAAAACTATCAAGCAACGTCTGCCAGCAGCTGCTTTCCCCAAGTACCCTACAAGTTAACTTACGATAGGCAGAGCTTGGAAAAAAAACCCCAAACTGACCTCACTTACCACAGTTGCTGGTTTAGGTGCTACCTTTTTAAGTACTCTACAAATGTTATTTAAAATCTGACTACTTAAGGTAATGGGAAGTTTAAGCTAATCTGTGTTTTCCTGCCCTGAAGCAATCAGATAAATAAGTAGGCTGTGAGGCAGTTTTAAAGACGGTTCTCTTTCTTCCCTCACCTGTTAGGCTACCAGCTTTTCAGTTAAGGACCAAACTCATTCCATTATCATATATCACACAAACTCAACCACATTCTCATATAGGCATATATACATAGAAACCACTTGACTGGCTTAGATTTATCCTATGATTATTATGTCAGATTGAACATGTTTGCAAATGGATTGATGGAAGCAGTAGAGAGGCAGAAGGTTTCAGGGCATTTCTATGAGCCCCCTTTCGAAGACTCACACAAGTCAAGTGCGAGGAAGTCGGGCAGGCAACAAGTTCTATGTCACCAGCAGAAACCATGCAATCTATACATACTCAGACAGTCCGTCAGGAGGTGTTCACATTAACACACATACCAAAGAAGTTCCTTGTGTCTTCATAGTACTTGTTTCCATATTTATCAGTTCCTACCAGCGTACCAGTCTTCAAATCATTGACCCTGTAAATTACCAAGACAACAGTTTCAATTGACATCACCTTAGAATTAAGTTGTGACAGAAGTTTCTTAGGGAATGGTAAAAACCTGTAACGAAAACTCTTAAACACACCTATGTAAAACTATTAAAAAAACCCACAACTGTTCAAGCTTAATGATTGCAAAAGATAATCACCAATTCCTTCAGCTAACATCAGCATGCTTTTACTGTGTGCTGCACTGACAGGATAATAAGCATCACACAAAAAGGCTTTTGGAGCCTATTATTTATTTAAAAGCTCTTTATAGGGCAAGATAAAGCAACTCTACAATACAGCACAGTTTAACATCCACAAAACCTTATATATTGTGGGAGTCCCAGAGACACAGGCTAATTCACTTAGTTGAAGTCATTACCATTCGTCTCAACTATTTGTTACTACCAATTCATCATGAAACAAGGCAGAGATGAGAGGTGAGTGGAGGAAAAAATAGGAGAAAGTTTAATGTGGATGAGTGCAAGGTTCTGTGCTTGAGGAACAAAGTGCATAGACATGACTGAAAACAAAAGCTGTAACTAATTCTGCAGAAAATGCCACTGAGGCTAAAGGGCATTCCAAGCTGAGCACAGGTCAACAGTGACAACCTGTTGCCAAAGATACAGATGTGGGGTTTGAAGTATTAAACAATTACAGCTGGTCAGGCAGATGAACCAATTCTCTGCTTTACACCGCAAGATTTCAGCAGAAGCACAGCTTTCAGATCTGTGCACCAACAGTTCAAGAAGGCCGCTGCCAATCTGAGGTGATTTGGAGTAAACAGCTGTCGGACCAGTGCGGTGGTGCTCAGCAGAAGCACAGGAGGCGGCTGCAGCAGAGCAGAGCAGCACCGCAGCAGACACGGCTGCAACAACAGGACTAATTCTTCTTCTCTGGGGAGACCTCATCACAGTCTACAGCTTCCTCACAAGAGAAGGAGCAGGCGCTGATCTCTTCTCTCCGGTAACCAACGACAGAACACAAGGCAATGGCAGGAAGATGTGCCAGGGGAGGTTTAGGCTGGACACCAGGAAAAGGTTCTTCACCCAGAGGGTGCTGGAGCACTGGAACAGGCTCCCCTGGGAGGTGTCACCGCCCCAAGCCTGACAGTGTTCAAGAAGAGACTGGACAACACTGCCAGAAACATGGTGTGAACTGTGGGGTTGTCCTGTGCAGGGACAGGAGTTGGGCTTGATGATCCTTGTGGGTCCCTTCCAACTCAGGACAGTCTAAGATTCTCAACCTCTGAGGCTAAAGTCGGACACCAGGAAACCCTACCCGGGATATAATGACAGCTCAGATCGAGCAACCTACTCAGATGCCTAAAGAGAGAACACTGGTGGAGCCATACCGGGGACCGCTCTGGGCACAGCACCAGCTACCGACCGGTCATGAGGACTGCAGCTGCGAGCCCGCCGCCCCCAGGGGAGCGCACGGCGGGTTCCAGGCCGCGGCACGCCGCCGCCAGCCGCCTCGGCCCGGTCTGGCCCGGCCCTTCCCCAGAGCCCCTGACCGCCCCGACGCCGGCGATGGACGCCCCGTCCTCGCTCCCCCCCACCCCCGCCGCCCTCGCTTGGTGCGGGGCAGGCCGTCCGCAACCCGCCAAGGTGACCCCGCGGGGCAGCGAGGCGGGAGCGGGGAGACCCCCCCGCCTCCTGCCCTGGGCGCGCCGGGCGCCCCGTTACCTCAGCAACTGCCACAGGGCACCGCGGACACCGCCATGGCCGCCGAGGTGCTTCAGCGCCCGCTTCACCAGCTGCACGTACTCCGCCATCTTGGGGCGGAGCCTCCCGCTCCCGGGGTAGCCCCGCGTCCCACCCCTCGCCGCCGCCCGCCCCTTCCCGGGGCAGCAGCGCCTCGTCCGACCGGCAAAGTCGAGGTGTTGTGGCAGCGCTCGCCGTTTGCTTGGTGGTTGCCAAGTCTCTCAGGGGCACCGGAGGTGGCTGCCCGGGCCTTTTGGTAGAACACCCGAGGCTGCAAAATCGTTAATCACAGAATCACAGAATGCCAGGGATTGGAAGGGACCTCAAAAGATCACCTAGTTCAATCCCCCTGCCAGAACAGAAACACCTAGATGAGGTTACACAGGAAGGTGTCCAGGCGGGTTTTGAATGTCTCCAGAGTAGGAGACTCCACAACCTCCCTGGGCAGCCTGTTCCAGTGCTCTGTCACCCTCACTGAGAAGTTTCTTCTCACAGTTAAGTGGAACACATTTTGTGTTTCAGTTTGCACCCATTGCCCCTTGTGTTACCGTTGGTTGTCACTGAGAAGAGCCTGGCTCCATCCTCGTGACACTCACCCTTTATATATTTGTAAACATGAATGAGGTCACCCCTCAGTCTCCTCTTCTCCAAACTAAAGAGACCCAGCTTCCTCAGCCTTTCCTCATAAGGGAGATGCTTCACTCCCTTAATCATCTTTGTTGCCCTGTGCTGGACCCTCTCCAGCAGTTCCCTGTCCTTCTGGAACTGAGGGGCCCAGAACTGGACACAATATTCAAGGTGTGGTCTCACCAGGGCAGAGTAGAGGGGAAGGAGAACCTCTCTTGACCTACTAACCACCCCCCTTCTAATACAACCCAGGATGCCATTGGCCTTCCTGGCCACAAGGGCACAGTGCTGGCTCATGGTCATCCTGCTGTCCAACAGGACCCCCAGGTCCCTTTCCCCTACACTGCTTAATAAAGTATACTTTGTTGAGAGATCCTGCCAGGGCCTATTATATTGGCAAGGTAATAGTTTCATACAGTCTGGCCTCACAAGCAGCTTGTCAGCCGCCTCCTCTGTGAGCTGCTTGGATGAGGAATGTGGCTCCATCATCCTCGTTAACCATCCTGCCAAGGGCAGTGGGCTGCACTCAGATGCCCTTGACCACCTCCTCACCAGGCAGCAGGTGCACAACTCCCTCAAAACCTGCTTTCACAAATGCTTATGTCCCTGGCTGTTCACAACCTGTTGCTGGGGCAGGATCTCAACATTCTTGTCCCAGGTACAGCCTGACCAGCCAGGGGGAGATGATAATTTCCCTGGACTGGCAGACCACGCTTCTCCCAGTGCAGCTAGCATGTGTTTTGCTTTGTGGTAACAGAGCAACTATCCAGAAAAATACCCAGCAGTGAGACCCTTCTTCTGGCTTCTGTTAAAAGTTGCTGAAGGGGATTTTCTGATGAAGACACAAAAGATTTGGGCTTCCAGTCTGCATAGTGTCTAGATATATAAAAGAGCATTTGCCTACAGCTCACATGTGAAGGTCAGCAAGAGACAACTTCAGGATAAGGATGCGCCCTCCTTTTTATGGAAATCTCTCCTGTCTGTCCCTTATCTCACACAGGTCACAAGGTGCACAATGAGAAAAGGGTTAAGAAGACAGGCAATGAGGAGTACAGGATTGCCTAGATGAAGTTAGGAGACAGAGGAGGTGACATCTCACCCCATTCAGACTGTGGGTGATGGTCAGAGAAGAGCTTCAAAGTGTTGCCCCTCTCTGGCTTTTCCCAGCTCTCACAGTCCATTCAGGACTGTGCATCTTTTATCTCATTTATCTGTCCACCCTGCCATCTCTGTCTCGTCCCATTGTCCTCTCCTGAGTCTGCACCAGCATGAAGAAGTATTTTTGATCGCCCTGCTGTGGACATTGGGAGTACTTTGCTGCTCTTGCTGCAGGGCTGGTCTGGCAGGTTGCAGAAAAGACTTCATTGACCTTCACAAGGCTAGGACTACACAGGCCAGCCAAAAATAGATCCGCGGTACTTTGTCAGAACAGGCAGGACTTGGAAAAGCACCCAGTAAACACATCATCAGTGCTGCAAGTGGCACTGGCCGATCAGCAGAGCCTGGCTGTCAGCACAGAGAGAAAAGTGCCTGGGTGTAGACATTGTCAGAACTGGGGATTTGGGAAGGGACAAAGCAGGAGCTGAAGTGAAAAATGAAGTAGGTGGTGTTAAACCTGAAAGGAAAATGAGGTTGGGAAAAAAGGTCTGTCAGCCAACTTTGCAGTTTGGAAATATAAGACTCATTTAAATGTAAAGTCTGGTGGTCTATGTTTCCCATTCAAAAATTTTTAATTTCAACACAAGTGTTCAAATACAACATGCAAGCCCTGCTGATTCAGTGCTCGGTTCTCTAACCACAGCATCTCTCCCGTGGTAGGTCTCAGGCTTCAGTATACTTGTGGGAGGTTATTTGCATTTTCACAATCAAAACTCTTAGAAAATTTATTAAATATGTAAAATATACTCAGATAACTGTACATTAGCAGGCAGAAAAACGGGAAGGAACATCTACAGTCAGAATTCACTTGTTTTATTGTCTGTAACTTCATGCACAGAAACCATTATTTTGATATAAACTACTGATGATGGAGTGTAAAGTATGAAAGAAATGTAGTTTACATTGGGACAGCCAACTTTTGAAGCATTGGATAGATTCAGCTCTTGAACCAGTTTCTGAGCCTATTCCTGATTCCTGTAACTGGGATCATTTTCATTGACTGAGACTATGATTCCATGAGCATTTTTTCTGCTGGCACTGAAATAACTTTTTTATTATTATTTTTTCCCCCCAAGTGTTAAAAACATCTGGATCACTTCACTGATTCACATGGCACCATGGTTCTCAGACCACTGTGGAGGATAGGACATTGCGACACAAAGCTGGAAGAAATTAACTTCTTAATGTGACCTTGATCCTACAGAAGATTTTGTGGAAATACATTCTTAATAGCAGGAACAATTCGCAGCATCTTTGAATTACTTGGTGTTTTGTGTTTTGTTTTGTTTTTTACTATTTGTCTGCATTAATTGGGTCAAGTGAGATCTCCACTGAAACTTTCATTAGCTCCTAACTATTGAAGTCCCATCACATCTATGTAAAGTGCTTTTGTTAATGTATTTGGTCAGTGAGCATGAAAAAAGAATCTTACTACCAAGTTGAAAATTCTCCCTGAAATTGGTACAGATGTCACGGCTGAATACATTGGAGTGCAAATGCAAATATAGTGTTTTTCTAAGAATTTATTGGGGCATCTTTGGGAGGCAGAACTGAAATGCTGTCTTGTCACTCAAGTAACTTATAAAACTCATGCATCCATAAGGAACGTTTATTTCCCAGTTTTTAAAATTTAAGACTCTGTTAAGATTGGGGGAATGATCTATTAGAGAGCAGTGTAGGGGAAAGGGACCTGGGGCTCCTGTTGGACAGCAGGATGACCATGAGCCAGCACTGTGCCCTTGTGGCCAGGAAGGCCAATGGCATCCTGGGGTGTATTAGAAGGGGGGTGGTTAGTAGGTCGAGAGAGGTCCTCCTTCCCCTCTACTCCACCCTGGTGAGACCCCATCTGGAATATTGTGTCCAGTTCTGGGCCCCTCAGTTCAAGAAGGACAGGGAACTGCTGAAGAGAGTCCAGCACAGGGCAACAAAGATGATTAAGGGAGTGGAGCACCTCCCTTATGAGGAAAGGCTGAGGGAGCTGGGTCTCTTTAACTTGGAGAAGAGGAGACTGAGGGGTGATCTCATTAATGTTTACAGATATATAAAGGGTGAGTGTCATGACGATGGAGCCAGGCTCCTCTCGGTGATAACCAATGACAGGACAAGGGGTAATGGGTACAAACTGGAACACAAAAGGTTCCACTTAAGTATGAGAAGAAACTTCTTCTCAGTGAGGGTGACAGACACTGGAACAGGCTGCCCAGGGAGGTTGTGGAGTCTCCTTCTCTAGAGACATTCAAAACCCACCTGGACACCTTCCTGTGTACCCTCATCTAGGTGTTCCTGCTCCGGCAGGGGGATTGGACTAGATGATCTTTCAAGGTCCCTTCCAATCCCTGACATTCTGTGATTCTGTAAAGATGGTTTTGTTCTCCAAAAGTTAGTACAGTGAACCTCACTGCCTCAAAAACTCTTGCTAAACACACATAATGCTGCCTTGCTTTTCTCCTGTGGTCCAAGTAAACGGCACAGAATTACTGACAGAACTCTTTTTCAGGCCTAAAAAATGCCTCTCAAGTCTGAACAGGACTTAGTTGCTTCTTTTCTGATATTGATTCAGAGTGCAACAAACAAGAATATATTTTTCAAAGATAAACAAATCAGATTCCTGAATTGCTCAAAAGATGACAGGCAACTTCCCTGGATTTTGGTAGCACATGACAGTCTCACCGAATCCTTCATAATTTAGTTTTTATTTGAAGAGCTTTTTTAATTGGTGTGATTGATCTTGAAAAAGTTCATATATTCTCAGAAAGTGCAAAAATCAACTGATCTCCAGAGTAATTCAGTATTTATATTTTACCTTAGAAGAACTAGTTTGTCTGTTCCGCTGCCATTCCCTCTATTCTTAGTATGGAAAGTCACATAAGTTTATTCTACAATGGTTCACAGCTGTGGAACATACCTTTGCAACAGTTGTTGGAATTCCTTTTCTTAATTAAACTAAGAAGCAAATGTAGATTTTGAAAATGTTATCACTTCCTGCCCCATCCTGCTAAAATGGCAAAGTTCCAGAAGCAAAGTCCAATCCACAGCACAAGTCTCCATAATTCAGTGTCCCATAAAACTCAAGTCCAGTCTCTAACCATAGTTCCTCTCCCTCTAGTCTAGACAATGCAATTTCTAATGCTTTCACTAATGGATTTTTTAGCCAGTTCTTTAATCCATATTAGTTCCAAAAAGCACAATGTAAACTTCTTTTGTCAATTGGGTTCAATTAGTTTAAAAGGTAAATTCAAAGCCTGGAGCTAAGATGTAATGTTACTAAAAAAGCACATATTTTATAATTAAAAAAAAAAATTAAATATGCATATGCCTCTGTGACAACAGTAAAATATTCAAAACCTCCACAATAATAAATTTACCGGCACTTTTAGGAAACACTTGCCACTTTGTGGGGTCTATTTGGGTTATGTCTCCAGCGGTAACTCTACTTTCATCTTCGATTTCCCAATAGCAAAATTCCACTGGTTACAGGATGAAAGAAAAACTCATTTTAGAGTTGCTCCTTAGCAAGCCTTCATTAACCAAAGTATGTGGCCATTCAGTTTGCTCCCTAGTCAAACTCCAAGATGAAGTAGAATTGAAGTTATCGTAAAGGGGCTTGGACACCTCACAAACAGCTTCTTGGAAGGGATTAGACCACAGGTCTGCAGAGCACCAGAAGTCTGCAGGACCAGAGCCACAAGGTCAGCTGCTCATAAGTCTCTTGTCAACCAGCTGTCTTGTTGGGGAAGCTGGTGTCACCAGGAGGTTCATAGCATGGCAGTTTGCTCCTCTGGATGTCCAGTGGATGGTTGTGCTGAATGAAATGCACTGTATTAATTCAGAAGAACCCATGGTGGAGCGGCTCTGTCTAGTTGCTGTGCTCTCACAGGCAACTCCACCACACAAGTTTAATTAAAAGCATCCCCAGAACATCGCTTCTGTGCTATCCCCCCTTTCCCCTACCACTCCACACAAGCCACAGATACTCTTCTCTAACTAGCACCCCGCACATCTTCCCCTGATCCAAGCGCTGTTAACTTGAAAATGTATTTCAGCAAGTATTACTCTGAGATCCAGCTACTGAAAAATAATGAAGAAATCATAGAAGGTCCTGAGTTGGAAGAGACCCCCAAGGATCATGGAGTCCAACTCCTGTCCCTGCACAGGACAACCCCACAGTTCACACCATGTGTCTGAGGGCTTGTCCAGTCTCTTCTTGAACACTGTCAGGCTTGGGGCCGTGACACCTCCCTGGGGAGCCTGTTCCAGTGCTCCACCACCCTCTGGGTGAAGAACCTTTTCCTAACGTCCAATCTAAACCTCCCCTGGCTCATCTTCCTGCCATTCCCTCGGATTCTGTCATTGGTCACTAAAGAGAAGAGATCAGCGCCTGCCCTTCCTCCTCCCCTTGTGAGGAAGCTGTAGACCGCAATGAGGTCTCCTCTTAGTCTCATTTTCTCCAGGCTGAACAAACCAAGTGACTTTAGCCACTCAGTGCATTGGTTCAGCCAGTAGCAACAGCCACAAAACCCTTAAGCATCCAGATGTTGATACATGAAGATGGTGATACTTGAGTGGTCCCAATGACTTGCTTTCATCTCCAGTGCAGTGACTCAAAGGAAACACTTTGTTCCTACACTCAAGCTGAAATGCACAACCCTGACTTGTGATGAAGACTCATGTAGTAGAAAACAGTATTCTGTATGAGCTGTTGTGTATCAGAGTGAGGGTTGGGCTTTACATGAGAGAGCACAGAGGGTAAAGGACGACTTTGGTGGCTCAACAGGGCTGTTCGCAGGCCTGTTTTAATGCAAGACTTTGAGATCACCAAGTCCCAACCCCTTGTTAAAGCAGGTCCACCTAGAGCAGTGTTACCTTTCCTCCTCACACCTCTGTTGAATAACCCCAAAGAACAGATGATGAAGTACATATGTTCTTTGGGGTTGACAGAGGTATGAGAAGGAAAGGCAAGACGGGGTGCTAGGGATGTTTGCTGAGTGGAGGGAAAAAGGGAGATGCCATGAGGAAATGAAGTTGGAGAGTTCCCAGACGTGTTTGCTGTTCACCAGAAAAGTAATATTTTCTAGAGAGCTCTTCCACTTCCCTTCTGAGGTGACCAGAAGAAAGTAGAAAGTTACTGCTGTAAGAAAGAGAGAATAACTGGTTAGCAGTCTGAATGGGAACAGGGCTCTGTAGAAGTTAGAGCAGGTCCAGAGGAGGCCACAAAAATGATCAGAGGACTGCAACAGCTCTCCTATGAAGAAACACTGAGAAAATTGGGGTTGTTCAGCCTGGAGAAGGCTCCAGGGAGACCTTATTGTGGCTTTTTAATACTTAGAGGGAGCAAATAAGAAAGATGGGGACAGACTCTTACCAGGGCCTGTGGTGACAGGAGGAGGGGCAATGGTTTTAACTGCAAGAGGGCATATTTGGATTGGACAGAAGGAAGAAATTCTCTATGATGAGGGTGGTGAAACACTGTCACAGGTTGCCCTGAGGGGTGGTAGATGCCCCATCCCTGGAGACATTCCAGGCCAGGCTGGACGGGGCTCTGAGCAACCTGGTCTAGTTGAAGATGTCCCTGCTCATTGCAGGGGGTTGGACTAGATGACATTTGAAGGTCCCTTCCAACCCAAATCATTCAATAGTTCTGTGAGCCTAAGTACTGAGAAAGGTAAGTTTTTAAAACAGAGCCAAGAGAGAGCCTGGAGTAAGTTTTCATGGGGAAAAGACTCTGAATGCTCATTTCCAGCTCTCATAATTACTAAACTCATTCCATCATCCAGACTTTGTTTACTACCAGTGCACCTTACAAACATTGTCTCTGCAGTGCATCAGTGGGTAATTAATTTACTTAATGATAAAAAACATTTCAGAATTTAAGCATGAAAAGAACGGTAGCTCACTTCTCATTTGGGATGCTGTTCTGGGTTATCTGCACATTCATGAAAACACCACACATTTATAATAGAAGACAAAGACTAAAAAAATTACACTTTTTCAGTTATCACTGAGAAATCAGTTCTGGAGCAGACCAAAACTTGTGATAATGTCACAATTTTAAACATGAATAAACTCATTATTTATCCAGTAATATTTAAAACTGAGATAATTAAAGCTGAACATCTTAGGCCTGTATTTCTTTCAAAAGAAAAACAATCTGTGTTCAACCATACTCTATCTTCCAACCTAAAACTGATCCATAATGAATCAAATAATCATTCCCAAATATACATTATTGCATTATATGACATTAAGACCTATGATCAGGGTTCATTACAATACACATTTCTATATAGTCTTTTAAAAGGCAGAAAAATCATAAACTAAATTTTACAATAAATTATTACATTTTTAGATTCATAGGGCCAAAAGTAGTAAGCATGGAAACAAAGGGTTAATAGCAACAAAGACTATGAACAGCAAGATATTGCGACTACCACAAATTCCAGAGACTGAACATAACTCACAATACTACATTGTGTAATAAAAATGGGAAAGATCCATAAACTGTAACCACTGTTTTAGGTCTATAAGTCAATCCATATAAAACACTAACAAAGTAATAGGTTATTGCAATTGTTTTCTATAATAGAAAGTTACAGTCTATTTTTAAAAATACAGCCAAAATAGAATTTACCAGTATAGCCAGGTTTCAAGACATTTACAGTGATTTATTTCTTATGCAACAGCAGGACAACTACATTGACATTGTAATGCTCACACTGGAACCGCAAAGGCTGAACAAAATGAACAGACCAGTTTCAAAATGAACAGACTGATTTGCACTGATACTGAAGATCACACAGAGAGAATAAACGTATGGACAGGCTAAGTTTGTAACTGCCGAAGGTACTACAATGGATGTACTTTTGAAAAGAGTTTAAAATATAACAATTATTTGCACCAGAAACTTTACCAGTATGAAACAAGAAACCTAAACCTACATATGTACGTACAAAATGTATTTTAGTGAAAAATGTTTGAACTAATTAGGTTATTGTGTGTAACAGTGCTCCCGTCTTTAAATGTCAGGATTCTGAAATGTATAAAATTGTTTTTCCTTTCATGTGATATATATTAAAATGGTTTTTCTTGCTGTTAACATTGAAAATTCTAAAGCTGTTGAAATGAAACTTGTCCTTTCATTGGCAAAAAGACTTTTTACTTTTTGACTGGTAAATGCCACAATTTGGTTAAGTCCTGATTGGGTGTGAAACTGTCAGACTGCTGAAGATCAGAAGTCTGAAAAATAAATTAAATGTGAAAGGAAGAGGTGACAAAATAATGAGGTATTTTAACATCCATGGTGGAGTGAGCTTCAATATTCACGTTTTTGTTAGCTGAATAACAATGTCACTGAACAGCATGAAAGAAATCGGTAATATTAGCCAGCCTTTTATTCAGCAGCAAAGAACATTTATTCACAAGACTAAAAAGGACAATAAATCACACAGGTGGTAATGTGAGATCATGTAATCACAAAAAATTGCTGTTAGAAACACTAAGGGCCTGAGTTGAAGGTAACTTAATGTGCTGCCTTTAACTGAGCAGCAATTTTCTTAAAAAACCAAAACCAAAACCACACCATCAAAACCAGAACGTCACTGTTTAGCCTTTCCATGAAATGTCACATTATGATCAGATAACTGCAATGGTTAACAGGCAGAAAGAAGAAAAAAGTGCTTTTATCCCTGTATTAATTTACCTGTTTTAAAGCTCCCATTCCTGAGAAAATGCAGTTATGCCTCCTTCCTTATTGGAAGTAGGAATTTATAATTTTATTTAGGAAATAATTTTTAAATGGTTAACGAAAAATCTTGATGAGCAAAGTGAACAACCCTGAAGCAACAACCAGCAGTATGGGATGCAGCTTCTCAACCATCACAAAGACAAGAGAGGTTACTTGCCGGGCAGCACAGACCAGCTCACCCGACCTTTAAACCAATCCTGAACTTCTCATGACAATGTATTACTATGAAAAAATATAAGAAAACTTTTTTTTGGGAAAAAAAAAAGGTTACTTACCAGCAGCCAGAGCTCTTTGCAATGTGTTGTGTGTATGCACATTTGCTCTACAGACGTCCAAACATCAGAGGTATCCAAGATCCTAAAATGGGGTTTTTTTGGCCCTTACAGCACTACGGGTGTGGGCTCATCTCTCCCCTTTTCATTGACTTTATAGCAAGTATAGAGTTACGTCACTCTGCCAGCCACACATAGCAAAGGAGAAGGATATGTGGTTGTCACATATATGGACAACACAAACGATTTCTTTGAGATAAGCAGCTTTTCTTTACAAACATATCCACACCATGGATAATTAAGTGTCCCAGTATCCTCAGAAAAAGGTGGCTGGCAGAGACTTCTTGGTTCTTTGGTTGAAGATATCTTGAGCTAGTTGTCCAGCTTGCAAAGACATGAAACAGAGATATCATTGAGCAAAGCCCCAAATGTACTCTGAGAAACATTAGTCTGACTACTGATGGCAACTTAATCATACTGTTTTCAAGAGAGGTAATACAGTCCGGTATCTAGTTTGGAGATGGTTATCCTGTTTGTTTTCTCAGCTGGTCAAGATAACTAGATTCAAGACAATCTGGAAGTCTCTGTCCTGTGCAAATAAGGAGACAATATTCTCTCACTACCCCACATGTGAAGTCTCAGACCTGAAAACAGAGGGTTTAAAAAGAAAAACACAGATGGGTTAATTTCCTCATTTGGTGACCTGGCAGAAATCCCAAAAGATTCACCAGGAAAAGAACAGTAAAGTAAGTGGGAGGGAAGAAAGTCAGCCATGGGGATTTGGATCTTCTGCTGTGTAGGAGAGGTGATGGGCATCAAAAAGAACAGCAAGGACATGTTTCAAACACCTGAATTTAAACAGCCTGATGTGAAGCATGACCTAAGTTCTTGTGTTTTTGAGTTGACACATCCTAAAAAAATAGTCTTGACCCTGCAGTCAGTGCTAATGGCAGTCCACATGTCACTGGAGCAGGTCCACCTGTATTCAAGCAGACTAGGAACAAAGAAGCAGCAAGAACAGGGAAACAGAACAGAAATCCAGAGAAAATAAGGTGCCAGCTAAGGAAAGGTGGCTAAATACCCATCAAAGACTACAAGAACCTTGCTAGGGCATGCAGAGATGTGGTCAGGAAGGCTAAGGCTCAGCTAGAACCGCAACTGGCGAAAGATGTAAAGAACAAGAAAGGGTTCTCCAAATATGTGAGCAGTAAGCAGAAGCACAGGGCAGACGCAGCCCATTGCTACACAGGGCAGGGAAGCTCCTCACTAATAATGCTGAGAAGGGAAGGGGTCTCTGTATCTACATTGTCTTTGCTTTTACCAGTATAGCTGGACCACAGAGCACAGGATCAAGTAGCTACAACAACACATGTCAACGCACTAGTAGTAGAGGAAGGGCTGGTCTGCAGCCTCTTGCAAGGGCTCAGCCCATGTAAATCCATTGGCCTAGAGCAAATCCACCCTAAGGTATTAAGTAGCTGACAATGGTGCAAGGCCACTGTCTACAATCTTTGAAAAGTCTTGGAGAACTCGATATAAGAAAGAAGTTTTTACGCTGAGAACAATCAGTCACCGCAACAACATCCCCAGGGATGTGGTAGAGTCCCCATTACTGGAGGTTTGCAAGATGTGATCAGACAGGGTGCCAGATAATCTCATCTAGGCTCCCTTTGGATGATCTTTCAAGGTCCCTCCCAGCCTGGACTGTTCTATGATAAAGATGAATGAGCTGAGGGATTCGATTGCTGAAGATTTATATCTGTAGAAACAATGGTCTTTTCTTAGCTGTTTCTGAAGTTGGACTGTACCACAGGAGAGGCTGAGTCACCTTGCATCTTTTGGCCAGCTGTAAACAAAGAACTGCATTTCACACCTGAGGCTCAAGCTATGGAGTAAATTATTTTTGCAAGGATCTGAGAGAGATTTGCACAATGTACTGTGTTAAGGAAAACAAGCTTTTATTTCCGTCTACTATTATCTGGATTACATGAATCTGGAGAACACTGGAGTAAAACTCTTCCAAGAGTATTGGAACGCCTGGGAAACCACTTTGAGACTATTCAGGAGTAACATTCTGTCAGCTTCCTTAAAAGCTTTAACACAGGGGACTGTAGATCTCCCATGCTTGTTAGGGCCAGAAGTGGGTTAGGGTTGACACTGGGCTAGAAAGCACAGTCAGAATTTCTAAGGAGAGCGAACTGAAGGGTGATATACCTCCCATCTGCAACTTGGTCCTACGGATAGCAAGATGAGCCTCTAATCCCTGGGGGACTAATGAGCACAGCAGATTGGCAGCAACTGTCCTTCATATTTCCATAAACCCTGTTGATGAGGTGCAGAGAAGTAGCCCTCACGCTGCTCTCCAAATTAAGTTTGAATCCTGCACCCTTTGAGAGGTGGAATGTGCGAAGAGCTCAGCTGCCATGGCCAGCTCCACCATTGCAGGCTGTCCTCCAGCAAGTAAGTGCCAAGCAGAGCTGGGGGGATGGTGCCATCCCATCGAAGCTCCTCAGCACTGAGTGCTTGGGTCTGTGGTGTTGGGAAGGACTGATCCTGTAGATGATGGAGGAAGGATGGTGGAGGAAGATTCAAGCAGCTCAGTCAGTGGAATTGAAAAGAACACAGGAATTCAGTGGCAGCAGCAGTTCTCTGAGTTTTTTGGCTGGTTGAGATCCTCAGGTGCTGAGAAAAACAACAGAGCTTGTGGTGTAAGGTTGGCGTTGGAGCTGCTAGTGCAGGGTGGGCAAGTGCCCCCATTTAAGCTGATCTTTTGGCTAAGCAATTTCTGGTGCAACCCTGTGCTTCTTGATTGGGTGAGGCTCTTCTTCATCCAATGTTGCCAGAGAAAGAGAAGGTTCAAGGTAAACAAAACTCAGCCTTGATCCAAGATGTAGATAATCCTAGTGCCAGAGGTAAACAACCACTTTTACTAGGATACTTCTCTACTTTTAAGCAACAGATATTAAATGTGCTAGGGATGTATAACTTCCTGCTGCAAAAGGAAGCAAGAAGCAACCATATACTTGTCAGTGCAGCACATGCCTCAAGAGAGAAAAACATGTAAACCCATCTTTAGATGGAGCTATGGTGCATGATTCAGGCAACATATATGAAGTTATCTAGACCCATTTCTAATAGGGAAGGGAAAAGCAGCAGAGACCATGCTCCCATGGGGCAGGACACTGGATTTGACAAACTCAAATTTAAAAAATAATCATACGAGAGTGGTTGGAAAGGAGAAATACATAGGCAAAGGCTAACAATAATAAAAAAGTAAACAAGTTAAGAGGCATCTAGAATGCCTCCATTGTTGTGCAATGAGTATGAAAGAGGGAGGGATAGTGTGAAAAAGCTTTAATTTCAGAGATCAGAAAGGACAGGAGGATGTCACCTTTGAACGCCTGCAGTGTACACCTCCATGTTAGTTTTTCATCGATAAGCCAGCTGATGTCTACCAAGACATAACTCCACAACACAGTGTTCCGCTGCATCCACAGCATAATCAGTACTGACCCTTTGCTGCTTCACTTTTGGTCAACTGCATTGACATATGATCAGAATATTTTAAAATGTGAATTTCCTCTACTTTCCCTGCACTTTTGTAATGGTGTCAAGTGTTTCATATAAGAAAAAAGTCTCTCTTCAAAACAACAGCTGAAAAACTAACTTTTGTTTTAACAGTCTTGTCTCCATGGAAACCCTGGCCTTTTCAGGATGTTTGATCATGTATTTTCCATTTGATCAATGAGAAAGAACTAGTAGCAAAACACTGAAAACACAGCTCAGAGAGGAAAGTTAATTTATTTGTCTAAAACATCAAACTAAGTTGAGATACCTTAGTTCAGTCAAAGCTTCTCCAGTTTCTTCACAAGCCTGGACTTCATAAACAAATATTCCAAGTTCATCTATCTACAAAAATAGGATGGACAATTCTTGACTTTCTTCACATATCAACTTAATTTACAAGTCCTTGGAGATCAGATGAAAAATAGGAAGCGATCCTATATTCTTTAATACACTCCACCATGTTTCCCAAGTGTACTGGAAAGGAGGAATATTAGCCTTCTTGGAAAGGTGCATGGGAAGGCTTCTTGCCATCTCTTGGAGACAGGGTACGCATTTACATCACCATGACTGCCATGGTACAGAATCCTCGACTGCTACTTTTATACGGCGTGACCAATTATCTGAGAGTTGTAGTCCGCTGTCTCCATTCGCAGAATGTACGGGATGATGCTGTCGATCTGAACGTTGCCGATCAGTCCTGCAAAGAACAGCTCTTCAGTGATGGCAGCGCTCATCAGCCTAAGAGCAGGCAACCGGAGGAGGAGTCTAGATAGTCTGGAAAATAAGTTGGGTAAAAAGTGTAACTTGTGGGCAGAGATGTTGGTGTTATTCACAATCATGTTACCAGTAAGTGAAGAGAAAAAATTAACAAGGGACAATACTGGCCAAAATTCGCTATATCTAGTTCATGAAAGGTTTAAATATTTAAATCAGTAGAGTATTAAATTTATGTCCAGTCATGTCTTCAACAATACAAAAAAGTGAATATGCCTGTCAATTACGTGGACTCTATAATGTTTAGACTTTGAATAAATGAAAAAATATTCCAAGTAGGTGCAATTCAAAATGAAAATACTAAAAATTTTTATTTTATTTTCAATATTTATTTAGTTTTGGAAATTAATAATTAATGAGTAGATAAATAATACTCATAATATGTATGAGTACTTGCATAGTATTTGAAGTGCTCCAAAGGTAAATTTCTTATCTTTAAGGAGATAAGAATGTACATATATATTAGAAGAAATACTGTACAAATCAGTATCACTGATGCTCTGAAAAGAGAATCAATCAAAGAAGCGTATTATTTTACAGACCTGTAAGTATCATCCGGATATGCTTTTGTTACATAGTCTTGGAACTCCATGTAAGCCTTTTCTTGAAATTTCTCAATCTGTACCACATTTTCTAGACCTGGGTGATCTGAAAAAAACACTCTACATTGTTATACCTGTTCTATATAAGATGCACCAAAATCCCTACAGATTATCCAGTTGTAAGCATACTGAAATCATTATGTGGTAGCTGCAGAAACTTCACAGTTTCAGTGGAGGACACTGCTTTACCTCCGTACATTCCTTTTCCTCTATGTTTATGTTTTACTTAGTTTTACATAAATAAACCCAGACATTTTGGAGAGTTCAAATAAACACAGTGCTTGCAACGTTTGCATCTATCTTGATTATCCAGCTCTGTTCTCTGCGTAGCAGTAAACCAGCATTGTTTCAATACACTGACATCTATTGGAATATTATATGCACAAATAGCGTTCTTTTTCAACTGTTCGGTGCAAAATTTGCCAACGTGCTAAAACTAATTTCTAGTAGTGATTTAAACGCTTGACATTTCAATCTTGCTAAAATGAAAGGATATTAACTGAACTGCAAAGTCACATTTGGAAATTATTATCCAGTAATTCTGAATACTCTACGTGGTCTGGAGTTTTTAATATCCATCTATCTCAATCTAAATATTTTACTGCCATAGTAGCATGACAAATGCAGATTTCATTTTTCAGAAATGGGATTATAAAGGCGCGGCTAAATTATGTCAGGTAAAAGATTATTTCTAACAGTCATGCCTCCTCTCCAAATACATGGCCTTCTGTCAACAAAACCAGGAGATTTTGGTCTAGCTCTGCAGATACAGAAGCTTTCAGAGCAATTTAGCAGTTATGTGATAGATTAGACTCCCCTGAGCACATCATTTCACAGAGGAATATTCTGTCCTATGTAGTAATTCAGTCATTCTGAAAGCATGAGTACAAATTTATGCAGAAGAGGTTAACAAATGCACATTTTGAAGAGTTGCCATTGATATGCAATATGCATCACTTCATGCGGCAGCTTTTAGAGCAATGCCAGAAACACAGCTAGAAGTCAGTAGCTTGAAGATCACTGCTAGTAACTAATAGCCATTAATAAAGATGCAAAGTCCTCCAGGCACTCCCTTTACACTCATCTCTTTGCCCAGGGCTGCCTTGTGACAAACAGCTGGCTTGGCACAGATGATTTTCAGCTATCTTTGAGTGTCCAGCTGTGGAAGACAGCAAATCAGCAGGGTCTGCTAAAGCAGATGTTCTCACCTTACGACTCTGCTGCATTTGCAGCCCAGCCCCAACCTGTGGCAAAGCAGTAAAATCCCTGAAATTGTAATTTCTGGGCTGTGCATCATTGCCAGAACATCACTTCTGTTCAAGGCAGTGAACATGACTTTCAGGTCTATGAAAATTCCGTTACATGGCTCAAAGGATCAAGACATTGCCATTAAAGCAGCTAAAAAAATCTCATCTTTATCATGTGTCTGGACATAGTGTTTTCCCAAGACATTTTTCCTTCTACCTTTTGTGTTGTCAAATCTCATTGGAAGGAGACAAATTAATTTCAGACTAAACAAATAAGTAAATATTGCTTTGCAAGTGTAAGGTTCCTAGAGAAATATTTTCTAGTGTCCAACAGCTGATTTCTTCAGACAGGCTGACAGATTCTGTTGTAAACCCTAGCAGAAGCCGTACTAGAAAAACGGGCTTGATACTTTCTTCCATCATTTTATTTCTTTCCTGGAGCAACCTGTACCAGTTCTGAGTATGGGAAAGCCATGGAAGGACTAATTAGGGGTAAAGAACACTTAAAGGAGCATTATCTGAAGACGCAAACACCCTCTCACCCTCCACTTAAAGTCTCTGCTTCTTCCAAAATAACAGTGAAAAGTCTGGACAACTCTTCAGTTCTCAACAGAAATAAAAAAAAAAGCAAACGTTTTCAAGTGCTCTTAATATTAGAATTAAACTCATGGTGGGTACTGCTTATCAGAAAACTGAAACCATCCCTGTGCTTCAGTGGGCTGTAAAAGCAACCACATGAAATCGTGCACGATTCTCCCAGTCATGAGGACTGACAGCAGGATTATGCTCTATAGTGGAAGCACTCAGGCGCTGATTTTCCTTATGATCCACAATAGAAGAATATCATTGGAATATCACAGTATCACAGTATTTTTGGGATTGGAAGGGACCTCAGAAGATCATCCAGTCCAATCCCCCTGCCAGAGCATATCCTCTGGGAATTTATAATCTTTCCTGGAGGGTTCTGACGCTACTTATCCTGCCTCTTACTTGAAAGAACATCTGTCACCTTAGAAGTCTTCCACAACTGCAATATCAAAAAAAAAAACCCCAAAAGCACAATGGAAGATCTGTGGGGTTTTGTTGTGCACTTAGATGAGTACCATGAATTCCTGCTGATGCTGGGAGATGTGGATACTACTTGCAGATATATGTGGAAAAGATAATGTAATTATGAGGGAAACTGCAAAGCAAGAACTTCACAATTATTATTTTTTTAATATATATAAATATATGTATAAGAAAACCAGCTTAAAATTTACATTTTGGAAGTGTCCCAAGTTCCAAAAAATTTTCTCACCTCAACTATTTTTTCTGTGAAAGGGTGAACTGCCACTGATGGAAAAATAAAGTTCTTCTCAGATCAAATAAACCTATAGAACTGACAAGAAGCAAATACCCAGTCTTCTGTGTATCCTACACTACCGGCGGGGGGCAGGTCACTAAAGTTCAGACAGCTTTTTACAATTTGCTCTGATCCTTTCTATGGGACATCAGCATCTAAAAAAGGCAGAGCAAAGAGGATTAAGGAAGCTGTTGATGCTTTTAAAACTTTCTAATGCAAAATGGAATGACTGAAGATTTACTTTCTAAATGTGACAGTGAAAAATCCCTGGAGATACAGTAAGTACTTGAGGCTTATCCATTTTTCTCTTATCAAAAGATTTGGTTGTGGTTTTATATTAAATCTCTAAATTCTGAATGATGAATCTAAGACCTGCAGCATACTGATATAGTATCTGACTGCCTTTGGTGAAAAGCTAATTCTACAATTTTCAAAGAAAGAAAATTAATGTTGTAATTTTCTACAGTCTAAGCATACGTGCTACATAATCTAACTACTCAGTCTCTGTCTGTCATGAACAGAGGACTCTTCTTCCATACTGCAGACTAATCTCCCAGAAGGAAAAAATAATCATTATTTTATCTTCACAGTCTAATTTATGTCCATTAACGTTACTTGGAATACATTAGACAAATACTGTTCAGAAGACAGAAATAATAATATAAGGGAATCTTTGTGGTGTTCATTCACCAGAAATGCTATATGTAATATTTATTTTCAAAACACCTATGTGAAGTGAGGTCATATGTTTCTGTAATTTTGCATATGGGAATAAATGCCCAGAGAGATAATCTTTCATACATTAAAAACTCAACTTCAATCCATCTCAGCTGGATGTGCAAGATCAACACTGCTGAAAATGGAACTGAAGGTCCTCAGAAAAACTACCCCAGAAAAGACAGAACTAAAAGCCATAAATAAATAAATAGATAGATAGATAGATAAATAAATAAGTAAAAGATCAATGGCAGAGGCACGAAAAAAACATATGTCTCCAAAGCAGCATTTAATTATTTATATTAAAATACTAAACCTCCTTTTTCTACAGTTCTCATCACATGCCTTCCAAGATTCCTCCACAAGTGAGGCAGGAATTCTACAGGTTAACTGCACATAATGAAACAGGCAGAAGTTATATGGAAAAAAATAGCATAGATTTAAGTTTTAAATTGGGAATAATTACATACCAGGACTGAAGAGGACGATTGCTTTCAAGTATGCATATTCATATCCATCTAGGCAAAGCTTAACCATGCTGTTACAGAATTCTTGCAATTTGAAGATATGCTCCATCACTAGTTTTCCTCTGTCTGTTGGCAGCTTATCTAAGTCAACACACATATAAAATATAAAAGCCCCAAATCATCCCACATCCAAAAAATGTGGTCACACATGATTTTTAAAAATAACTATTTGTATTAGATTCAAACAATGGTAAATCTATGCCATCTAAAAACTCATATACGAGGTCTGAATAACCTTGACACTAACAATTCTGGTCTATAACGATATTTTTCTTTTTTTTTTTCTACATTGTACAATTAGGTCTCTTCCTGCCACTAAAACTTTCAATAATCAGAGGTAGACTAGAACTTGAAATGATCAAGGAAGGGCAAGACTGCTTACAAGTAACAAATACACTGCTGCTGCTGATCTGTGCTTCACACCTAAGAGGTGCCATGAGGGAGGCTGATGTACAGTTTCATGGGTTATTTTGTCAGTCAAAGACCAAGCCACTGCTGAAAAAGAAGGTGTACTATACACCTTTCCTGATTTGCATCTAGGTCATCCTCCTCCTCTGCTCTGCCCTGGTGAGGCCACATCTGGAGTACTGCGTCCAGTTCTGGGCTCACCAGCTTAAGAAGGACAAGGAACCACTGGAGGCAGTCCAGCAGAGAGCTACAAAGATGATGAGGGGTCTGGAGCATCTTTCTTATGAGGAGAGACTGAGAGAGCGGGGTCTGTTCAGCCTGGAGAAGAGAAGGCTGAGAGGGGATCTTAATGTTTATAAACATCTCAAGGGTGGGTGTCAAGAGGACGGGACCAGACTCCTTTCAGTGGTGCCCAATGACAGGATGAGGGGCAACAGGCACAGACTGAAACACAGGAGGTTCCATTTAATATGAGGATAATCTTGTTTACTTTGAGGGTGCCAGAGCGCTGGAACAGGCTGCCCAGAGAGGCTGTGGAGTCTCTGGAGACATTCAAAACCCACCTGGACACATTCCTGTGCGACCTGCTCCAGGTGAACCGGCTATGGCAGGTGGGTTGGACTAGATGATCTACAGAGGTCCCTTCCAACCCCAACCGTTCTGTGATTCTGTGAATGTGGTTGGTGCAGAGCTGTTTCCCTTGGGTCAGCAATGGCTTTATACCCTTTTTGGCTTTATACCCTTTTTTAGTTTATACCCTTAACACAGAGGAACATTCACAGGACACTTGTGTTCTTAACACTGATGCTACCTGAAATATTCCTAATTTGAGCAGACATATATATCAGCAGAACAGCAGTATACTATTAGACTTCACATAGACACAAAATAAAAACAACCCCAGTAAATGCTAACCTATATTAAACAGATGGGTAACTTTTTTTTAATATTTTTAAATTTGGAGGTAAGTATTAACATAGCTGACTTTCACAAAATTGCTAAAAAATTCCATTTTGTGAACTATTTTCTAGTATTATTTTGTTTCCCTATTAACCACAAAGCTCTATAAACAGTTTTCATTAACGAGCGAAGGGTAAATAAAAAGCTTCCACGCAGTTCAAAACTTAAAAAACATGAAGTAATTCCCCAAGTCTGGCAATGCACAGTATCTACCTTACCTTGCTGTAAACTGCCGTGAAGGTGATTAACAAATGCAGTTAAGATAGTTGCCACATTCATAACTTGGGAACACTGTGCAAGACCAAGCGTAAAAAGTTCATTCCAGCAGGCTTTTACTAATGATATGCTGTTATCCTGTCTATTAAAAAATACAATAATTTCAATTAATAAAACCAGCCATTTGCATTCATGCAGTTTTTTTAATCTGAAGAACACTTCGTAAAACATTCATCTAATTTAACGTTGCAACCAGAACCAAAATGAAGCCCTGCATCTACAATATTTTTATTTGCATGCTAGGTTTAAAATACCTGTTTTAAAATGACTTTTGTATAGAAGCAATTTTTGTTTTAATGATCTAAAAGGAGATAAGACTTCTATCACAAAAGCGTGGTGAAGTTACAGTAAATGTCAGCTGTCTGGGTGTATTTCCTCGTGCTCGTTTTTTTAGGACTCACAGTAATTTTTGAATAACATTTACATGCATGGGCAAAAAAAGAAAACCTCATTGTTGCTGTATTGTGAATGTAGAACAGGCTTAAAGGCCCCTTTTAATATTTTTCACTTGAAATCTGGCAGCTTGGTCTAATTTCTTCATTAAAAATACATGTGAAATGGAACATGAGCAACCAAGTTCCTGAGCTTCCTGACTGCTATTTTTTGTATCCCTGTCATGTCTGGAATAAGGTTTGAAATACCGACTTCAAAGTATAAATAGAAGTAATGAGGATTTGTTTGCTGTAAGAATTAGTCCTTAAGTTTCATGGGTAGTGAGTATTTTTTTTCAAATGCTGAAGCTTAAAATTAGGTATATAATTCCATATTCAGGGACTTCCATATTAGTAACCTAATGTTCAGTATTGCCAAGCATCTCTAACTTGTAGAGCTTAATGAGCTCAGTACCTTAAAAGGGAAATCCTACCAGTGAGGAGTCAAATTCAGATACCACGTTTCAACAGTTTTAGCCAGTAAATATAAAGAATGAAAATTTAAAAGAAGCACAAGACCTATCAAAGAAGAAAAGCATATTAAAGGTAGGATTTCAACTACAAAAATACAATGGAATGGATTTTTGCAAGAACGTTGATGTAATCTTCAAGAACATCTCTGAGGATTCATCGCAATACTGATCTGCCAAATGACAGTTAATGCAGACTTGTCCTGTACTGGATTACACAGAGGTTACATCAGGCAGCATTTGTTAGTATGAACCAGTTCTTGTTGTGGTAGACACGATACTGTACATGTGGGTTCTACACATATTTGCGACAACCCCATTCATCTCCTCTCAAAGGGACGATGGTGAGGAACAGTGAAAATATGGTGTACTGGCTGCTCCGCTGGTATATGTAGATAAATGTACCATCTAGAGCATGTAATTTTAGGACTGTATAAATACAGGAATAGTTACATCTATACATCTCTTACATTTGGACCTTTGAAGGCACCTTCATCACCACCTTCATGATGATCCACAAAAAATGGTTTTAGTAAGAAGGTTTATATTTTAAATGTCCCTGAATAAGACAGTGAAAATAAAAAGTGCGTTTTCACAACATAAGTGAACAGGTAATTGAACACTTACCCTAAAGCTTGAAAAGATGGAATGGAACGTGCCCAGTGCATGGACAAGAAAAGCAACCTGGAGGCAGACTCGCAGATATAGTGAACGTTCAGATATTCAGGCATAGGGGAAGGCATGGTGAGCTGGAAATCAAAAAAGAAAGAAAAAAAGTGCAAGTCAGTTATTTTACTTTCTTCATTAAAAAACATAGTAAGAAAAAAAATCAGTCTTGGAGCTCCTTTTAAGTGAGAAAGTAAAGGTTTTTAAATAAACATGAGATTTCCCTGAAATAAAACAGAAAGACTGCCTTTTTCTTTATTAGCCACACTGTTATGCCCTATAGTAACTACAAAGCAACAAAAAAGGCAAAAATTCTGAATCTTTACCTTAGATAAATATTCATGTTTGGGACACCTGGAGATGGAAAATCCCAAATAACACTCAACTTTTGAGACACATTCAAAGAATAAAAGTTTTAGAAGAATCATTTTAATGAGAATGAGGTTGCTTACATTTCTATCTAGTTAAATACATAACAAATACAAATGCAGAGGCATCATTACTTTCTAAAGCTTCTCCCAGAGGAGCAGAGTAAGTACCTTGAAAAATTAGAGGAGTTACCACAATTCCTGGGGAGTGTGTGTGTGGATGGGAATTCTATTTCACAAAACATCTTTTTTTTGGTACTTTTAATTAATATTTTACAAATAAATGCATATAAAATAACTAATCTCCGGCTGCTCCCAAGTGCTAAAACTATAATCAATATGTATCAGAAAGGACTAGCTCTGCCTTTCTCAGTGTGCATTGAGTAAAATCAGTGGTGTTACTGGCATATGTGAAGAGTGGGATTTGACCCCATACTGCTAATTATAGCGTTGTAGTTTTATCTTCAGATATTAATACTTCATAATATAATGGTTTGGCTAACACAATTTAAAAAAAAATACTGAAATTTGCATTAGTCATCATGTTTATTTGAGTCATCAAAATGTGCTGATGAGAGGGGCAAAGTTTAATAAAATGCCTGGTATTGAAGAAGTTTTCAGATGAGCAAGCTTTTTGATTTGTCCAAGAATAATAAGATGAAAAAAATGGATAGAAAAACTTCTGCAGGCTCGTAAAATGAAAAATAAAGCCAGTAAATATATGGCTCATGAACAAAGAAACCATATTTTCCCTTAATAATTAAAATCAATTAATACCAGACTCAAATAAGGTATATACACAAAGAAGAAACTGATAAATACACTTCAGTCTCAAAATCCAGCTGCGGATTGCAGGAGATCCACCTGTTAACAAGTGAGAATGTGGATGCTGACCCTCTGCTTTGTGTGACTCTTGTCTATCTAAACCCTTTTGCATGGATTACCCAGTATTTTTAAGGCAAGAAGCTACAAAATAAACAGTGCAGCTAAACTGCCAAACAGAGCTGTACATTCCTAAAAAAACAGTTAACCTGTGAACAAAAGCCGTGCATTCATCAGAAATGAATGCAAATACCTAACAAATAGTTACTCTTTAAGAAACTCAAAATAAGATTTAATCAGGTCATTATTTTATATTACGTTAAAATGGTTATCGTCAACAGTAAAAAGGTATTAAGTACCCGGAATGCTACATGTGCATCACTGAGTAGTGGTCCCTCTATTTCAACAATGTTCATGCTTGTTTCTCCACCGATGAGCTGTACACCGGCTTCAATACTGTCAGAGTTCTGGCACGCTGCGCTCTCTCCTGGATTTAATGCTTTTGCAAGTGTGTCAAATGCCCTGGAAGATCACAACAAAAACAAACAAACAAGAAAATTAAGAGACCATTTCCATTTAGGAGGACCCTGCACATCTGAAATCTGTATTTTAGATGTCTGGTTCAAAGAACCAGATGTGGAAAACAGAAGTCAGGAGTATGCTTTTCCTGCCACTCCACCAAACAGAATCCCCGAAAAACCCAACTTGCAGTGGCTCTGAAACAAAAATTAGCAGCAGATTCTCACTAGCTGCCATCAAATTCACAGTTTTGACATCTTGATTGTGCTGCTGAATCACAGTTTGCTTTTCAAGATCAAGTGATTTCAAGTGGTGTTTACTGAGGGTGCTGCCATGAACATTTTGAGAACAGGATCATCATAATGCTGGTAAAGCAACTTAATGCACATGTAAATTCCTTTCCCCTTTCCCCTTTCCCCTTTCCCCTTTCCCCTTTCCTTTCCTTTCCTTTCCTTTCCTTTCCTTTCCTTTCCTTTCCTTTCCTTTCCTTTCCTTTCCTTTCCTTTCCTTTCCTTTCCTTTCCTTTCCTTTCCTTTCCTTTTTTAAGTAATGAGTTGTGTTTAGGTTATTCAGCTTAATTTGAAGACTTTTCTCAATTATGTAAAAGAAAGCACTCTCACACTTTTAGTACCATCCTTAGTATCCTTTGATGTGGGGCAGTGACTCGTGAAGACCAAGTCACACACACAAACGTTACAGGGGAGATGCCAGAAAGAGCACAGATATATTATTCATTATTTTGCCACTTGATAGCAGATCCAGTGTTTTTCTGTTCATGAATACACCTGAGAACCAAAACTGATATATCTTCAATGAAAAATATACAGATTTGATTGCTGCCTACAGATAGATAACATATTGTGAGAGCAGTAGCCTTTGTATACAGCGTTGTGTGAAAAACTTATACACAAAGATCTGAAAACTTTATAAAAGCTGATTAACAGCCTGTATGTAGAACTGATTCTCAATTTATAGAGACATGTTTATTACCACAGAATCTAAAATCACTGATTTAATGCCAAAGTCTGGAGTGGAATTTTGCCACCTTCTCTTCCCCCACATTCTCTAGCTATCTAAATTCATTAACATGCTAAAAAAAAAAATCTAAATGATTACTATGTCTGACATAACCACGTACAACCAAACAAAACACCACAATAAAAGAGCTGCTGACACTGACTCGGGCTTCAGGTGGTAAATAAACTAGTTTTTGGTCCTACATTAGCCTGCATACCTTGATGTGTCTACACAAGGGTGACGGGGACATGCACAAGTGGACTAAACAGATGTAAGTGGACTATACAGATACAGCTGGGACATTTTCTGTCTCTGGTATACGGAAAGTAGGTGTAAAGGGAATGCATTAATGGGTAAGCTCTAGAAGGTATATTATTGGCCTCTTGCTTGGAGATGTGAGTTTCAGGCCCTGCATGGCTCACTCTTGGCAGCCTTAGGGAGAATATGCAAACCCAGCAGCTTGGTGGTAGATGCTTCTTAGGAAAAATAAGAGCCTCTGCAGGGCTCTTCATGTAGCAGGGACAGAAATGTAAGAGAGGAACAAGATATCTCCTTTCCCCAAGAGGTAAACTGCCACATTCCTGTGTTGAGTCTAGCATAGGCTGGAGAGTCCTTTTTAAATAGGGTGGGCAGGTACACTGGTTAACTGTGTCTGCCCATTGGACTTTGTTTCCAACTTATTCTGGAATGTTTGCTTTCAAAGAAATCTTCTCCTTTGGATCTCATAACCTGGCAGTAGTAAGACAGCAGATGTCAACAGACACGTTGCATCCTCATGGCTCAGCATTCTGAGTCCTTTCCAAACATGAAGCCCCAACATGAGCATTGATTGTGAGGTAAAACACTAAGAAAAAGAGGATCTAGAAAAAAGCTTGCCTAGAAGCTACAAAAACTTGGCCCATAAAGTGAGAAAAAAAAGATATAATCAACATTAAAATATTAATATCCTTTGCTAGAAACAACTTTGGTTCTCTTTTTGTCAGGCCCAGTCACTAACAGATACATAGGACTGCTGATAAACTAAAAATGAACATAGATAATGAAGTAATTAGAGAACAAGGCATATAACATTACAATATAAAAGCAGTGGAATGCTAGCAGCCATGTTGTACGCTAAATTTGTGTCAGCAAAAGTGAAAGTGTAACTAGGGTGGCTGCAAGCAATAGAATATAATAAAATAGATGAAAAACATGGATGGATAAAACGTGCTTCCTGAAATCCTTTAAACTCCTTTTTCTCAGTAAAAATCTGTGTCTGTTCCATCAAGCTGGCATAAGGCCTGGCAAGGAAATCAAAGATTTAAATTAAAAGTTTAGTTTCTGCTTGCATAACAACTTCCCCTTCACATGAATATTTAACTTGAACCCCCTCACTGGAAATCCATTAGGTAAACTCAGAGACAAGAGAACATGTTCAGCTGAGTCAGGGCTCTTTCCAGCTCCTTGGCTGAAAGAACGTGGCGCCTCATCATAGTCACATTCTGAAAACTGAACAGAAACAGTGAAGTTGGCAAAAGCAAGTATCTGAAAGTGCCAGGAAATAAGGAAATGAAAAATGATTGTGAAACCTTATTACTACGTTTTTTTGAACAGCTGTAGTGTTGAAGGAAGTTTATCAGCACAATACAACAATACTATTTACACAGCATGTTCTTACATTCTCTACCTAGGAGGACAGAGCAAAGGCCTGAATCAGCACCTAGATAAAGTCACGTTGACTTTCCAAGCAGCATATAAAGAAAGGAACTGAACAAATGCATCCTGCTTGCAATTAAACCAAGCAGTAGAGTCTATAGGGGAAATTGTGTATTTCAGTCAGTACAAACTACTTCACTATACCCCAATCTTTTTTTGCTTTCTGGATTTATTCCACATACCCATTTTCAGAATAGCATGTACAATGTACATGGTATGTAAAGGAATATTGCTGGGACAGCTGTCAGAAACCTGTATGAGATGACAATCAAAAAGAATACAATTGTGATAGATGCAATAACAGTACGTACTACACAGAATATCTACACATGTGCTCACAGAATATCTACACATGTGCTCACCAAAATGGCTCAGTTAAAACCAGTGCAAAACACAAGCTTGTAAAATATTCATTGTATGTATTTGTACTGATAGTGAGAATTCTGTGAGCTGTCCTGTGCAGGAAGAAAATGCTTTTTAAGCTTTTAAGGTGATTAATAGCTACAGGCATTAAACTAATTACACAGATGAGACCTCTATGAAACAGTTTTCCAGGATGATACGAAGTACTAAGACTATACAAGGTGTTCCAAAAAGACAGACCCAACTTCAAAGTAAAGTGATTTCTAATTTGATCTGTATTTTTGAAACATTCTGTACTACACACACATTATTAAGACCAACCAAAAGGTAAGAAAATCAGCTGCAAGATTTACATTGAAATTAATTTCAAGTACAAGCAACTGGAAGTATTTATTTCTCATAGGGAACTTCCCCATGGTTTCACTTGGAAAAATCTTACAAGACTTATCTACTACTATGGCTCAAGTTGCACCAGGGAAGGTTCAGATTGGATATTATGAAATATTTCTTCACAGAAAGGGTTGTCAGGCATTGGAACAGGCTGCCCAGAGAAGTGGTTGAGTCACCATCCCTGGAGGTGTTTAAAAGATGCGTAGATGAGGTTCTTAGGGACATGGTTTAGTGCCAGAGTTATTTTAGGGTTGAACTTGATGATCTTGAGTGTCTCTTCGAACCAAAATTATTCTATGATTCTATGAGCTCAGGCTTCTATTACTCCTATTTTTAATGCAGACAAATTACCTACACTGTAATGATTTAATTAATGGTCTGAATTGACAGAGACCTCAAAAAGAATAAGATTTTCAAGTGTAACACGCCTTACCTTGTAACATCACTGCCAGCTTGCTCTTCTTGCTGGAGTTCGGATAATGATGCATCTCCATTACTTAAACTTTCAATCATAGACAGCTCTGTACTGCTTTGTGACATGTCCTTGCATTTACTGAGATTTGCTAGTGAAGTCACCACGTTTGCCAGAGTACTTAAATCTCCCTGACATGCTTCAACCTAAGGGAAAAGTATAGCTTTTATTTCTCTCATATTGGCAGCAGTTAACTTGCAATAGAAGAATCTAATTTTTACATAAATGAAGAATTGAGTGTGTGAATAGACTCGTAAGAAAATTATTGTTTTCAGTAAATGGGCAATCATAATGCAGCCATTAGATACTGCACTGCTTCTAAAATATGAAATATTTAGACATTTACAAGTAATAGTTATCTGTTTCTTTCAGAAAGAACACTACAGATGGTAAGCAAGTGCAGAAAGAGAATTTATCATCTCCATTCACTAGTCAAACAGTTACTGGGACTATGAGACTGTACTCAATTATATTTTTAGCATCTTCCTTCCTTTCTCGTGTAAATGAGTCACAAACAATAGGGTAGGAGAATGTTTGAAAAGAAGGAATGGCTAAAACATCACCTTTAAGCAAGCAAAAAAAAAAAAACCCAACTGCTGCAGCCTTTTTGGGTTTTATGCCTTTATTTAACTGCAGGGGAACGTGATTCAGTAGTGACCAGCAACTCAGAGATGCAGTAACTCTTGTTTTCCACCCTGCCCCATAAAAAAAAGAAATAAAGGGCATGATTACAGACAAGTATGCTACTACTGCTAACAGCAGCATGCTACATGTCATTTAGTTTGTGTTGTCATACTCTACAGATAGAGCCAGAAACGTGAAATTGAATAAACAACTTTTGATGGGCCCTTTGCCAACGGAGCAAGTGAGGCAAAATGCATGAAAACTGTATGAGGTAATTTAATATCAGCTAGAAAAATAGAAAAGCTTCCTACTGTGCATGTGTAGGGAGGTTATCACACGGCTTGAGTGGATCAATAAATACAACAAAATTGAAACAAAGGAAAAACCAGCTCAGAAATAAGACTGTTGCTGAGATAGCTCTTCTTAGCTTTGCAAAAAAAAATAGTGACTCAGGGGAAAAAAACAAACAGTATTTATAAAATGCACTGTGATAACGTCATGTGAGGTTTTGCAAACACCTCATTCTGTTGGTAAAAAAGCAATACCAAAGTGTCAGGATTGCCCAACACAAAGAAAAATAAGGCAGCCCTTAAAGCTCCCTGAAAAAGGGGAGGAAGGCATTTACTTTCAAGAGCTTTTAGCTTTTTTTACTATGCAAGGCTAAAAGCATTCATGTGAAGAGAAGGCATTTGCAACACTGGGTAATAAGGTAAAGGAGTGTTTTAAAAATGAATTTAAGAAAACAGAGGTACAACAAAACAGAAGAACCTTCCCTCCATACATACACAATCACAGCATTAACTCCACTTAACACATCAGTCACATCATCATATACCTTATCTGGAGTCATCAGCACAGTGGGTTCACTCTTTATTGCAGACTGATGAATGTTAACAAACATTCCCGATTCCAGAAGACCTGTTGATCTGACACAAAACAGCACATATTTTAATTTTGAGGTGCTTTCAGAAAACAGAGAGAGCTGCTTCTAAGAAGAATTATGTACCTTGCTGTTTCATTGTCTGTTACAAAAGTTGGAGTTGCAGCTAAGGGACTACGAAGATCTTTCCGAATGTAGATCTTCTCTGTAGAAGCTGCACAGTTTGAAGATTTTTCTCTTGACACTTCAATAGGTTTCCTCTCACACTGCACAGCTAACGAAACAATACACGACTATTAGGTCACATCCCAAATTACACACCAAAAAATATGTTTTTTTCTCTTTTTATTTAATCTGCAGTTTTAATAATGATTCTGAATATCTGCAGAAGCGATAACTAAAAAAAAAACCCATGAACAATAACCTAACAACTTTGGTAAAAAACAACACACCCACTTGATTCGTTCTTAATGAAATGATGCAGTAGTCAAAGTCTGAGGCCAAACATCTAGACAATTAATAGCTTTTCAAGCTACAATTAAGGGAGAAATCCCTTTACACTTTAATTTGGATCTTTACCTGGAAGCTTCTCCTTCTCAAATTCACTAGCCCACACTGTCAGTTCATACCTAAAGGACTCACCATACCTTTTCCAACGACTGTGGGTCCGAGTTGAACCCACCCAACTTCATGCACATAAAGAAGCTTCCCAAGTTAGAAGCTTAGATAATACAGGGGGAAGGTAACATTCACAAAGTTAAGTGCAGACCATTTAAGATCTGAGCAACACCCCAAATCACTGATTTGTAGAGAACAAGAAGATTTTGAATTTGAATAGCTTAGTGGTACTAGGTGGAATGAATCTGGGCTTTAGCTTACAGATACATCACCTTGCTCTGGATGGATCAGAGAACTGTAAAACAAAATTTACAGTGTTGTACCCTACAGGGAAATCTTCAGTTCTACAGAACAAAGCCAAGAGAAATCAGTTTACAGTTTGATTTTACAAGTTTAAAAGGAAAACGTAATTTCTGGAAAAAATAACAGAACAATAACATGACATTCTTACTGTTAAACTTAATAAAAGGTATTTACAAAGTACAAATCTTTAAAAAATATCCAGTCATTTGTTCTTCCAGTACTTTAAAATGGTGCAAGTAATTTTATAGATTGGTATAAGATACTGGAAGAGATTCACAAAACAGGCCCCTATGTAATTTAAAATACGCATCAATTCGCCAGCCTGACAAGCACTGGCTACTGGCCAGCAGAGCCTCTTCAATGTTGTACTGCACATAGAAATTGTTTTAGCCTATAAAGAGAATACTGAATGTTCATTATTTTAAAATAAAAAGACAAACAGGAAAAAAATACATATTTTTTTTCTTCAATTATGCAGTTTTGGAAAATGTGTAACTAAAGAAAAAAATGGAAAAAGGCTTCAAGCTAGTAGTAGACAATGAGGTTATTCAAATTTTCGCATTGGTAAGTATCATAAAACCAACCATCATAATATCACCAAGGACTGACAATGCCATTACAGCTAGCTTGTAATCCACAAACGGTGCTTTGAAAGGGTACGAGATGGAGGCAAAAGTCTTTTTCTTCCTTTGCTAACTCTATGCTACCTAGTTGGAGCTTGGGAGTTCGCTGAAAAAGGGCAAAGACTTCTTTAAGGGACCAGTAACCCCACTGAGGGAGATACAGTGCGAGAGGGTGCTGAGTTTTCTTTCCTCTCCCCACTCCACTGAGTTTTCTTTCCTCTCTTCTGATCAGTCCTCTTTTCTTGCCTTCTGAACCCCTGCTCCAGTGATTTTATTAATTTTGAAAAGCCTTTTGTATAAGGGCAAAGTACTGCCAGCTGAACTGGAGGGTAAAGGGGTAAAGATCCCCTTTCACCCTCCGCCTCAGCTTCTCCTCCCTTTCTGAATTATTTTCCTCTGTGCTGGAAAAGCGTTACTGGCTCCTGCTGACAGAAGCAGGGCTGTAAGGAGGGGAATGTCCACAAGGGCTAAAGAGGGTCAGCAAAACAGAGCTGGACAGCAGAGAGCAGAGCACAAGGCTAATATTGTGTGTACGGCAACAGCCTGGCAGTATTTGGGCTGAATAATTCGGGCATTGCTTGATTTTCTAAGTATTTAGTATTCTGACCCTGCTGTGGTATTGCAATATCACTACATCCAATGTTGGAAACCACAGAGTTACAGAATGTGAGGGCTTGGAAGGGACCTCGAAAGATCATCTAGTCCATCCCCCTGCCCAAGCAGGAATCTAAAAAGGAACCTGAAACCTGCAGGAATCGTAAGAACTGAACTTTAGATCACTGTGGATCTCTGACTTGTGAATAACTGCAGAGCTTTGCCACGAGTGATCAGCAATTGGCAGTAATCTCAGTTATGGAAAAGTGACAAGAAGGTAGAAGGATTCAAAACACTCAGTAGCTTCATTTACACATAGAAAAATTGACTGTATATATAAAAAACAAACATGGATGCATGCTGAACATTTGCCACCTAGGAATAACAATTCACTTTTACCACATGCAATGTGTTTATTAAAAATGTCAAGCAATATGTAGGCTTGAAAACATTTCAGAGTTCTGATGCACCAAACTTGTACAATTCTTTAAAGGAAAAAGATGCAATGATTTAAAAACATAAAATCAAGATAACAATTTGTATTAATACAAAGCACATCTTTCATAGCAGAAACTTTAACATAACTGCCAGCTAAAACAATTTACACTTATTTGGACTTACAGTCTTGTTTCATCCCAAACGCGATGCATCTCTGCAGCCTACAGTACTGACATCGATTCCGGTGGTGTTTGTTAATGACACAGTCTTTCGTTCCTCGGCATGAATAAACTAAATTCTTCCGTATACTCCTTTTAAAGAATCCTTTGCATCCCTCACAAGTTACTGCTCCATAGTGACGCCCTAGTTACAGAAAAACGTAAATCACGAAGTTAATTTTACATTGTAGTTTGTTTTTAGTGTTTATATTTATTGAAAACAAAATATTTGTTATTTAATGCAGAAAAAATAATACTTCCCCCCTATAAGTTACAGATCTTAAAATATATCGTGGCTTTGACATTTCTAATTTAAAGCGCTGAGACAGGACAAACTTTACAAATATAAAGTTGCTTCTTAAATTCCTGCTGTTGACAGCAGTGTTAAAAAAAGCTAAGAAAACAGGTTAGCAAGAACACACAAGAAACTCTCCCGATTAATACATTATTTAGCAATTAAAAAAAAAAAGTTCCTACAGCCAAACTCATTACAAATGCAGATATTGAAACCGTATGCAGTAAATCCAATGGAACCACGGAAAGTGCAAACATGGCATTTGACAGCAGCAGGTAAGCACCTCAAAGCTCTACATCCACCTCCCAGTTTCCTAAAAGTTCTTTCAGTAAATGAAGTAATCTAAAGTAGTTACATAATGTAAAAAATAAAATCAGTTCTTCTGTGAATTTTCGAAAAAATACTACTAACATAAAAATTTCTAGGATATACTACAGAAGTTAAGAAATTACTTTTACAGAAGTACATTGTTTTGATTCTGCTGTAACAAAAATTACAAATATTACTAAAAGGTACTGGGTTAGATAAGGAATGCTTGGCAATTCCAACAATTTTAATTCTATGATTCTAAAGAAAAAAAAACACAATTCTAAAACTGAAGATCACTGACAAACACTCGAAATACATACTGCAGAGGCACCGAAGCCGCTCTCTGAACTAAGTAGGCCATATTACAGAAATAAATCTGAAATATTAACTAATTTAAGGGAAACATATTTTTAGATTCTCTCATCACTCCTCAAAACCTTTTTTTTTTTTTAGATACATCAATCTCGTCTGCCTGAAGCTTCTAGAGATTCCGATATGTTTTCTAGACTCCTTTATCACAACCATGTTATGATGCTATTAAAATGTGAAATTTCTATAGCATCATATATATTAAAATATCACTAAGTGAAACGTTTTAACAGCAGCTGGACTGTGAACACTTCATTTCCATCCTGCAAAGAGCCTGAGCTGCTTCATTGCCTGCTCTCTGATGCAGGTTCTTGGGCTCTGGCTTGGAAGGGCCTGCATGACACTGCTTGTCACACAGGAGGTTCCCCACAACCTGTGGCTGCTTAGGGACACATGGAAATCTCCCCAAATTCGCTGCTAGTGCTTGACTTCCCTGCGTCAGGACGGGAGAAACAGCTCCTGGGATCTCCGGCCTCTCAAGGAATATTCCAGGCCTCCATGAGGGAGCCAGAGGAGTCTTGCCATTCGGTGCAGGCCAACCAGGTCTTTGCCTTATGTTTGGCGGAAATTTCCTTTGAGACAGGTGAAATGTGATGTGTATTTAGAGCTCTAGGAACTATAAATTTTTCTGCCAAACTTTGCTGTGGTAGAAAATTTTAAATTGGTTTTGTTTTCTAAGCAGTTTGCTCCACATCCTACTACTTCTCATGATGATTTCCTTACATTTAACTACTTCTTTCCTCTGGCCTCCGATTTTTATACACTTTATTCCTATCACTTCCCTAAAGCATTTAACTGCAGGTGTCATATTTTGATATTACTGGAGGTTCATCACACAGACTTGGCTGACAAACCATAAGAATTTTCTGCTGGAGCAACCAGTAAGTGATAGGACAAGAAGAAATGGCCTCAAGTTGCACCAGGGAGGTTTAGACTGGATATTAGAAAAATTTCTGCATGGAAAGAGTTGTAAGGCATTGGAACAGGCTCCCCAGGGAAGTGGTGGAGTCACCATCCCTGGAGGTGTTTAAAAGGTGTTTAGATGAGGTTCTTAGGGACACGGTTTAGTGTCAGAGTTAGGTTAATGATTGGACTCGATGATCCTGAGGGTGTCTTTCAACCAAAATGATTCTATGATCTCCCTACAAAGTCTAATTTTAGCTAAGTAAAGAGCAAAGTTAAACATATCTCTCTTACACCCCATTATCTTCTCAAACAAAGAAAGTGCAAAGACAAAGGAGCTTTTGGGTAAACCATGTTGAGGAACAGTCTTTCTAGTTCTCCCTCTCTAAAACAAAAAGACAAGACACTCTCTCAGTAATTCCACCGCTGACCGATCTGGAAAACCTGCTGGCAGATGTACATGCAAAGGTAATGCGGGAGACAGAGTTCTCCAGCACAATGTTCCCACTATAAATCCTTCCAGTCTCTTAATATCATTAAAACAAATTTAGTGCATGAAACAATTTTCTTCCTGTAGCAATCTACTTTGGTGGCAATATAAGAATATACCATTCTGAAGCTTATTTTTAACTGGAATTATAATGCACTTTTACAGTTTTAATAATGGTTCTTCAAATAACTAACTGTCCCGCATAAATCTCACGCCAGCATTGTTTTCATATCCTTGCAAAGTCTTCCTTACCTACCAGTTTCATATTTAAACTAATGAACAGGTTTGTCTTACATTTTAAGAGAAGTTCACTACATAATATTATTTTAAGGAAGAAAAAGCTCTCAACGGTGTCGCTTAAGTAATTTTATCAGCCAAGTTTCTATAATAGCAAATAAAATGTATCAGACTGAGAAAAAAAGTCAAAAATTATCTGATAGAAAACACTGAAATTCTATTCTATTGGGTTTGCATGGCAAGGTTTTGGTAGTGGCGGGATCTACAGCAGTGGCTTCTGTGAGAAGCTGTTAGAAGCTGCTTCTTTGTCTGACAGCCCCAACGCCAGCCGGCTCCAAGATGGACACACCGCTGGCCAAGGCCAAGCCCATCAGTAACAGTGGTAGTGCCTCTGGGATAACACAGAACCTGTGCAGCTCCAGCAGCAGTCAGGAGAGAAAGGAGAATACGGAAGAGAAGAATTCTGCAGACACCAAAGTCAGTGCAGAAGGTGCTCCAGGTGTTGGAGCAGAGATTCCCCTGCAGCCCATGGTGCAGACCACAGTGACGCTGGCTGTCCCGCAGCAGCCCATGGAGGTCCACGGTGGAGTAGATCCACCTGCAGCCCTTGGAGGACCCCACGCCAGAGCAGGTGGGTGCCTGAAGGAGGCTGTGACCCCATGGGCAGCCTGCACTGGAGCAGGCTGCTAGAAGGACTTGTGGTCCCTTGGAGAGAAGAGCCCACACTGGAGCAGGTTTGCTGGCAGGGCTTGCGACCCTCCACACCGGAGCACAGTCCATGGAAAGGACCCATGAGGGAGCTGTTCGTGAAGAACTGCAGCCCATGGGAGGGACTCACCTTGGAGAAGTTCATGGAGAACTGCCTCCAGCGGGAGGGACCCCACGCTGGAGCAGGGGAGAAGTGTGAGGAGTCCCCCCACTGAGGGGGAAGGAATGGCAGAGACAACAAGGAGGAGAGTGACACAGTGGCTTTGGTGGGTACCTGGCGTCCAGCCATGGTCAACCCACCACTTCTATTATTCTATTCTTTCTATTCTGTTCTGTTCCATTCTATTCTATGATGTAAACCAACAATAAATAAGTACCACCCATGGACACTAGAGTAACCTTTCATGTAATTCTCCACTGAGAGACTAGTGTATCCTTTCTGTTTGTGGATGCATATATAGAGATGTATATGCATGCAAACTGATATGTAGCTTCAGAAGAATTTTAAACTGCTTTGATAAAGTTGCACCACCTTAGGGGAAAAAAAAAAAAAGAAAGAAAGAAAAAAGTAAATACCTGATGCCTTGTCGCCACATACAACACACAGATCAAACACTTTATTTAGGTTCTGCTCATTGGGAGAGTTGTCTGTTAAAATCTGGAAAAAAGGTGTGACACAATTTCATTTTTCTTTTTCTTACCATCAAGAAAGATAAAAACAGATCTCCTGCTTGTGTTTTTTCTCTAAGACAGGGGACCAAATCTATAGACTATGAGGTTTTCTTGACTGCATTTAACAGCCTTCACAAAGCTACCTGCCATGCTGTTGTGCTCCTTTCCAGGATGGAACAAAAGTTTACTGTTAATACTTCTGAAAAGATTTCACAATTTAATTTATTTAAATACTGCCTCTGCAGAATGGACTGACATTTTGAAAAACATTCAGCATCTGCATACTCTTATCTTACCTTTTGTTAAATTTTGTATTTATATCCTAATGACTTGTCCATAGTACAAAGGAAACAGAGGCATTAAACAGAACAAACATCCCTTGTAAAGGCTACTGTATCTACAATCAGATTTACTAACCCATTTTTTAACAACACACACAAATGGTGGACAACAGAAAATGTACTCTGAACACTGCTATTAACTGCTATACAGTTTAGCTTTCAGTCACAATTTGACATCAGTACAATATTCTCATCTTGTCTCATTCATTTCTCTCTGGTACCTGTAAAGCAACATTAAGCACAGAGTATTAGAATTCCTGAACTACAGGGCAGGTACTAGAGCCTTCCACTTGTTCCATAAAACCTCTCTCCCACTGCAATACAAATAAAGCACAGCAAAAATTCAGTTTAGAAAAGGAACACACATATCACAGGTAACAACCGTCATCTTAACAATTAAGTAAAGTAGAAAAGAAAATATTATTCTTCCCATTAAAAAGTGATGACAGATATAGAAGTTTTAAGTGTTTCTAACTTTTACTGTGTCTTAATTGGAAGTCAGACTCTCCCGTTCTTGCTTTTGGATATTTAAAACAGGACCTCTGATAAAAAGAAATATTACTTACTGAAAGAGAAAATAGCCTATCTTCTATAGATAAAAATTAAGAAATAACTTTTTTTGAAAGTATAGATGACATATAGGGGAATATTTAACAAGCATAATGATTTCTAGTTACCCTTTGTTAACAATACTGTTTCAGAGATTCATCGATTAAGTTTTCCTTTAATATAACATCTATCTAAGAAAAAAAATATTGATGCTTTAAAAGAGTATTAGACTTTAATTCCTTCCTAATTTCCACTGTTAGCATTGTTTATTTTCATGATATTATATAAAATAAACAAATTCTAAGTCCTTCCATAAATGAAACCTGCACTGAAATGGAAAGTTCCACATAAGGAAGGTCTACAGAATTTGGCCCATGAAGAGATAAAAATCCCAGACTCCGTGAACTGACCTGGAACACGAAGAATAGAAACTGATTATTAAGATGAGGAAGAGGCACTGAAGCTAAAAGAGATGATGGGAGAAAGGGCCTTGCCAAAGGAGACAATGTAAAGATAAGATGAAATAAAGAAGTTTTTTGTAGAGCAAATGAATGGGCATTTCAAGTGAAGGCTACAGAAGTACAACACAACAGGTGAAACTACAGATGGAAAGACCATTTAAGGGAGAAACCAGGAAAGATCCCAAAGAGTTGAACAATAAATGAATGGTACTTTGTATTTCACAAACTTCAAGTGAAAAAAAAATCACTCCCTATACATATTAGCTAACAACAGAACAATCTAACTGAAGTAACAGAATATGTTGTTGCCTCTCAAACGAACCTGTTTCTGTATGGATTACTCCAAATCATATCCCACTGGTTTATACTTTTGTTGGGGTTTACCAAAAATACGAAGGGTATGGTATCACTAAACATACTTAAATGCCTTTCAACGGGATTGGCTTTTGCTACTGCTCCCCTACTCACAGCAATCAAAATCTTTGGAGCAAAGATCTTGGATGTCCATTTGCAAAGATTGGTGATTAAAAAAAAAAAAAAGAAAGTAATATAATAGAGATGATTCAAGCTCGCACAATGTGTGGGTAGCAAATTGGGCTCCCAGAAGAGCACAAGCTAAAAAGATCAGGGGTCTTCAGTTGAAAAGAAATTACTCGAAAGAGGATATAATACTGATTTGTAAAAACAATAGCATCCTTTATAGTTGTTTCTTATAGCACAAGAGACACTTAATCAGATAATTCTCTCAGCAGATCAAATCAACTAAAGTATTCTTTGCACAACATACAATTGTATTGTCAGATATTATATACAGAACAAAGCATATATGGTCTATATAAATAATTAAATGGTTGTTAAACTTTAATGGCAGCTATCAAATACTGCAAACTCCACATCAGGAGGTTGCTCTAAACCACTAACTAATAGAAGTGAAAAGATATTCTCTGAAGGATCATTATTTACTTGTCTAGTTTTTAACATTTTTCCTTAAGTAACTGTTTCTGGCCATCATTTAATGTAAGACTAAACCACTCTAGCATCACCTGGCCTACCGCACTGATATATTTTAACAGCAGCATAAATGTACATGGGGTAAACAATATGCACTAACTACACTTTAGCTGGAGTGCAGTCATCTCCTACTTCATGCTGAAGAAGCTCCCATCTCCCAAGTCTTCTGTTCCGTTCTTCCCATCAGTGCCATCCCATCCCTGCCAGGTGAGGATAGGTGAGGATACGGGGCAGAGAGCTTGGAAGTTGGAGGGTGAGGACTAAGGAAGCAGCTCATACACTGTCCATGGGAGTAAGGTGCACTGGGGACCAGTTTGGGGAGTTACAATCTTGAGTCGTTACAATCTCACATCATCAAACCCCAAATCTTTAAAGTTACTAGTTTCCCACCCCCACTGAGTAATGTGCTTCCCTGCTAAATAGTCTCTCTGAGAAACTAGCTTGGAGTACAATCCACACAGCTGAGCAGTAGTTACAACAGCATACGACATGAAAACAAGCAGAAGGGAATGCTAAGTGATAAAGACAATGGAAAAGAGTATGTTTTTCAAGAATACATGAAAACAGATGGAGAGTCAATGAAGCAGAAACAAAGAAGGACTTGCTACGGCAGCAGCTGGAAGTGACAATAAAAATAACAGTATTCTTTCTAATGTCATGAGCCAGGATATAAATTTTAAAAGCAATACTTTTACAAAAGAAAATGTTTTCTTCATAATTTCTAAGTATCCATGCAGAGTCCTAATGCAAGAAAAGGTATACCATAAAAAAAAAAACAAACAACAAAACAAAAAATCAAAACAAACTCAAAAAAGGAGAACCCAGACATACATATTTGGAAATAAAACATCTCTTCTTATCCCATTTGAACCAAAAGTATGAAAAAAAGTGGATTATCTACCTGGATGTGTTGTGCAGATATATCAGGGGATGCAAAAAACAGTTGGTTGACACCTGCAGCATCTGGAGTTGCTAGGATAACTTTTCCTGGAGTGGAATCTTGTCTGGCAAGGATCACCTTGCTTGGGGTAGAGCCATCATGATTTGTTAAGATGAACTGCTTGCCTGCTGAGCTCTGATCAAGTGCTGTAACAATCTGAATCTTCTGGCCCGTCTGCTGATCTGTGACAATCTAATAATACATTTATCTCAAATTGTTATGGTAATTTAAGTTCACCTTTGGGGCCCAATCTGGGCACTAGAAGAAAACGGGCATTTTGCCTTTGACATTTGTGAAGCAGGATCGTCTTCCCCTGTGTCACACAAGAGTGAAGTAAACTCAGGCAAACCCTTGGATTTTCACTGTATTTGAAACACATTTCAATCGATGGTGTTTGAAGTCAAACCCTGAGTTGACACTCAAGTTTTACAATTGGCCCATGCTTTTACAACACTAATGAAACCCTTGACAACTCTAGAACCCAGAATTCGAGGTAGGTCTGTAGCTCTGCCTTAGGACCCGTCCAGTTATGAGAAATCTTAACTCTTGAATTCACTGCATACCATGGGAAGTGTTTAGTACCTCCCAGCTTTGGTGGCTTAACAAAAAACTTCCAGAAAACACAAATGTAAACTTCAGGTGAAAAAGGTAAGCATCAAACAGCAAGGAAACCAATAACCGTGTTGTATCTGTATATATATTTTAGGCTTCGTTTAGGGGAGGCTTTTTTTTAACACATATATTCCCAAAGAAAATAAGTAAACCAGAATCTCTCTCCCTGACATTTTTTTAAAGGAAAATATGATTTTCATGTTTCATTTCATAATCAAGAACATACCTATAGCTCTTTTTTTTTTGTTTGTTTTATCCCTGTTTTCAAGGACAAATACAGCAGAACTTGATCAAATGATCTTCCACTAAACTCCCGTCTTTTGCCAACTTTGTCTGAAGATTATAATCCTCAGAGAAAATGGTCAAGATTCCATATATCTTCCATTATAAATCTCACTTTTAGTACTTCCTGCCTTTCTCCATCGAAATGCCTGTGTGGAAATCCATCTGGGTTACTCTGGAGACTAAGCAGAATCAGCCTACAAAGACTGTTCCCTGCAATTTTTGAATTACAAATCAATAAAATAGCTCCTATTAAATTTGCGTTTCAGCTACAACTAAACATTTACGTCTGTCTATCCATCCCTAACATTTATATGATCCTTATTACTGATGAAATAATTTGTTTCATGGTCTAACACTTATCATAACTAGCTTCATGAAGTTATGGCAGCAATATTCATTTTATTATCTAAGTGAAGAACAGGCGCACAAAGAAACTGAATGCAGCATAATTTTGCACAAGTCTTTATCAACTTGGCTATTGCAACTTCCCAAACACTTTATTACTTTCTCTAAATGTTCAATATACTTAAATTTGTTTCAAAAACCTATGCACAGCTTATTTTTTGAAAAGATAAGCAGCAAGAGATATACAGTATCTTATTTAAGTAGTTATAAGTCAATATTGCCACTTTCAAACATTCAGAAATTATGAATTTCAAAATATACAAAAGGAATGTGTTTTCTTCAGGTGCCCTTTTGCCATTAACATTCTAATGGATCAAATTTCAATTTTTTTTTTCTCTGAAAAACACAATTAAAAGCTCACTTAAGACAGAAGTCCAGGTAAGATGATAGAATTCCAGACACTAAATATATAAGAAAAGAATGTGAATTATCGTGAGATTTGGGGTGAAGGGTGAGAAGACAATGCGAAACCCCCATAATATTATCAACATGATTAATACACAATTTTCCATTCAGTTTTCTGAGATATCCACATGTCCGGGACCAGGAATGTCTTCAGCAGCCTCTTACTTCTCCTTTCAGTTCCTTTATGTTGGTTCTATTCTCTTTTGAAGGCAAACTTCCTTGCCTTTTTAATTCGCTTTTTGCTTAACTTTCTCTTTCCATTCCTATTTTATTTCTCCTGTGTTGCTTCTGGCTATTTTCAAAGTAGCTGATGTTCCCTTCTCTCCAAATACATTATTGGGATTAGGAGAAATCCAATGCATGTTATCCTCAACAGGGTGCATACACGTGCAAAAGCCAAACACAGAACACTGTGCTGTTTGTGGAATCTCTAGACCCGCTCTTTGAAGGACACTCTTATCTAAAATCTGCCTATCAAAAATTAAAAGTGCAACTATATGTACGTCACAAAAGTCATATACTTGATTTAGTTAGGTTTATACAAAGTATAGTACAAAACTAACTTAAAAACTAGCATGTCCCAGAAAGTGAAGGTAAAAATTTAAACTGAAGTTGAAATTAGTGTTTGGATATATTTATGCGAAATTATATTTTTTCCTATTGTAGTCCAGATCCATAATATTTAAAAAGTATGTATTTGTATATAAATATGACAGGACAGCAGACAAAAGAACGATTGCTACTTCACCATTGCTTCTTCTGTGAGTCACACAATTCATTTCACCTTTTATTTAACAGTGTCCCCATTTTTCAAATGGCTTCCTGCAATTCTAGGGGGATACCCATGGAGTTTTCACTGCATTATATGGTAGATTTAGTGGGACATTACTATCCATACCAAGCTATTCAATCTGCACAAATGATTTCTGCAGCTGTCAAGCATTTGCCATCTGACAGAGGCCTAAGAGAAAGCATTTTAAACAATTAAGCCCCAGTCTGTCTGCAGCTGACCTCTTACGGCCATACACCTGCAGAAACTCCACCTCAGTCACTATGGGAATGTGAAAAGTGGAGCAGTCCACCAAACTAGAATAACTTGCGACACCTAAATACTGAGATAAGGGGAAAAAAAGTAATCATAGGGAAAAATAAAACCACTTATCCACTCAAGGGAATCCTTCAGGGCTCAGTGACTACACACTACATTTCTTAATAATCTGAAACTCAGTATCACTAAAGGGATAATGCTATAAAACAGGGACATATTTTAGGATTGTCTGCTTAAAAAATACACTTCCCCCATGTATTTTATTTAAGCACCCTGCTGATAATGGAGAATAGTATTTTCCTTTATTGCTTTTAAGCCTTGACTGTTAACAAGTTTTGACTTTCATTTGAACATCATTTCGAGAAATTAAATACCTCAATAATTCCATGTTCCTATTTTAGGAAAAAAAAGTGTCTAAACACAGAGGTTTAATCCACCTGTTCATAATACAGCTGGTTTTGAAGAGAAATGTCTGTTTAAAAACAAAGGTGACATTCAACTTTTATCCCAGAGAAATATTAGCATTCCCTAAAAAGGGTGATCAATGAAACGTGTTTTAAAGAATGTTTTACTGAGAATTTTGTATTGCAAGATTTCAGATAATTATTTATGTGCAAGGGAAAAATAGTGATTGAAAATATAAACTCAAAATTAATCAATTTAACTTTTATTTTGAACATTTAACTGAGATGCCTTTGTTCCTACAAAGTACTTTACTCTTGGCATAAATTCTGCTTTGAGGAAAGCTTTCGTTACTAAGTTCTATCTCATATCTAATTTATTATTATTTTCACTGGTGACATGTTTGTGGGAAGGATGCCATTTAACTGAGTGTTGCTCCACACATATCAAGAGACAATCACCAACCCAAAGCGCTTACCACAAATCAATGAGTGTGGTGAAAAAAAGACAAGGGACAAAGTAGCCAGGTTAGAAACAAGTGATCTTCTAGCTACCATGAGACAATGAAAAACTATGTACAGGTCCCCATCCCTAGAGGTACAATTTTTCTGTGTTCATCATATTTGTGATAATTGCAGTGCCTAAAGCACAAATAGTTGTCGCCCCACAAAAAAGGTGACATAGAAGGGTTCCAAGTCTGCCCCTGGCTTTGAACCAACAGGACTGTCCCGCAGTTCAACAATAAAGGCTTGTGGGTTTATCTGTCGTCATCCCACATTCAGACACTGATACTGAAATTACATTAAACGGCTTCACACTACAGGGACATTATGGCATCCAGGTGTGGACAAGGAAAACAGAGGATAAAGAGATGGTGGTTAAATGATTAACATAATTGGTTAATAAAAGGTACAGCTGTACACGAAGTACAGAAAAGGTCTGGAGGTAGCTGAAAGAATAAAGATCTACTGGACAGATAACACTGGTACCATGATTAGCGCACAGTTGATAAAACAAAACAATAGATCATGCATGGGGGCAGCTGGGAAGAGTCTTGGAAGGTTGAAAGCCTGAACATGATGCACCAAAACAGGAAAAAACAGTGGAAAATACTGAAGAGTGAAGCCGGCAAAAGAAAAAGCAGCCAAGCTTATACTAGCAGCTGGCTCACTTAAATGAGAGTGGTTTTGTACGCAATAGCATATGTCTAAGAGTATTTTAAAAATTTATTCTGCAGTTGATGTTTTCTTCTGTAGACTGAAACTGAAAAATAAAACATCCACAAGGACTTGCACTGTCTTTTAAGGGATAAAACATAAAATTTCATTCCCCAAATCCTCCTGATCCTATATACACGTATCTATGTTGATTTAACTACCCACATTTCAAAAAACTTCCTATCCTCTCTTGAATTGGAGATTATTACCTGGCAAGGCTATGAATTAGCATACTGGGACATATAACGTTGGCTGGGACAACCAAAAGCCAGTATCCTTCTCAGACATTAAGTTGCCTTGCACTTTTTCATAACTTGCATCAACAATTCAATGCGGTATTTCTGTCCTTCCCTGCTTCAAAATGTAGAAAAGTTTTAACAACTCGGTTGCAATACCAAATCTAAAAATTATTCGGCTTTTAAAGAGCAATATTATTACATTATTGGACAAAGCATTTTTTCCATTCAGTGGTTACATTTTTTTTGTAAACCTTAAAATTTTTGGAAAAAAAAGAAATAACAGTGGGTGAAGCCTTTGAATGATGTTTTATTCCTGTTTATATAGAAATGGTCTCTGCCACCCAGGGTTACATTCAAGCAAATAATATGACACAAATAAAAAAGAATCATATGAAAAAACTAGCAGAAATAATAGTACATCTGTGCTTTTAAAATATATCAGATGAAGCTTACCTGTATGCGTTGTGGTAAAGAGAGGCCTGAATCCGCCGGGACAATCTGTATTCGTTGTGCTGTCCCATCCATTAGTGTTTGTGTAGCAGCTCCCTGGGAATGGGCAATCTAGAAAAAAAGAAAGAAACATAATGGATTGACAATGGAGATATCACCTTAAGGACGGATATACCACCTTACTGGATGAAACCCTATGGTTTCACCAACTTCTGATTTCTCTGCACAAGGCAATGCAAAGTCTGACACTCATACTGTATAAGGAATGCAAATATCTAATGAAATACCTTAATTTTGCTAGTTAGAACATTCTGTTTCACTACTTTATACCCATTTTGAAATACCTTCCAATCCAAAATTTAGAAACATATCAATTAAAGCAATTCATTGTGACAAGTCCATGTAAGTCAATCAGACTGAATATTTATTACTGTTGATGTTCATGAGACACACACTAAACACGATACCTTTCATCATAGCTGTGCTACACTTACACTAAAGTATTTTTACCTTAATGGCTTAAGTGAAAAATGAATTTTTGGTGTGGAAAGACAGCAATTGGCCTTTTCTGTCCTGTTGCTGTTCTTCTGTTAAAGAGGCAATATCAGAAAAACAGAATTCTGTATTGGGGAACTATCAAGAAAGAGAAAATTAATGAAATACACAATGTTGGCAAGCAGTGTATCTTAAAACAATTTCAAATCTCTATGACTGTGACCATTTGTGGAAGTGCTTTAATGATTATCAGTATTTTAAAAATTCTTCACATGCTATAGCCAAAGGTATATGGGGGGGGCGGGACGGTATTATTCATGACATCATTTGTCAATAAAAAATAAGCACAGCTGTTGTTTACAGTGGCTTAATCAGGAAGACTGGACTTTTTGTAGTACAAAGGAAGTTTGTCTTCACAGAGACAGACACCTTCAAACTGAGTTTTTTGTGTTAGAATTCCTAACTCCCCAAACTTTTTTCAGTTCAAAAAGCTCTGGAACATTCTGCAGTTCTGTTCTTTATTTACACCATTATAAAAATGTTCCTGTTCAACTGCTGTCCTCCCCCTCACACTTCCAGGAATTAATATAGAGAACTTATATCGATATGTGCAGTAAAGGTACCGTTTCGTAACAGGATGAGAGCTTTTTTCGTTCCTCCTGGATCAGCTTCCCAATTTTGCAAACACACCACTACGTACGTGCTCGTACGAGCAGGAGAAATGAGGCAAGAACACACAGCTGGAGGTGTACGAGAAGGGGAAGAAGCGGCGGGTAAGGCTTCCCCTTCCAGCAGAAATTCAAGCTCCCGTCAGCCTAAGCTGATTTTGAAAATTTACCCCAAAGGGCAATATTTTGGTACCAGTCTCAGCTCTTACAACCTACTTGCTCCTATTGCTTCAGCTTGGTAGGTAAAACTGGTCGGTTAGTCATTCGCGGATCTGGAACAGGACGCTAACGCAGGCTAAAAAGCAGCCCAGCGGACAGACACACAGACAGACAGACACAGGCTATTCTTAGTGCAGCTCAAACCTTCCACCTAGATGAATGACACTGCTCGGAAGCAAACGCATCAGAGCAAATGAGAGAGTGGGATTAAGCTGCTGGGGGCATCGCTTAAGCTGCCAGCACCATCAAAATAAATGCTTTTCAAACTGCTGCCTGAGCCATTTTCAAACACCAGCTTTCTAAAAATACCTGATTCTTCATGACTATGAATACTTTCTGTATTCAAACAATTCATCTACTTCTGTGCTTGGTAAAGGACAAAGAAGTTTTGGTTATACAGCAACATGTACAGTTTGAAAGAGATACTTTCAAGCACTAAAATTCTGCATCAGCCTTTCAAATGACATGTACACATGGTGAGTTACAGGCAGAGCTTTATGTAAATTTATTTTTGCTTTACAAAACAAGCTACATATTCCATATTAAAATGTCGTGATCTACATGTTGTATAAGGTAAAACTGATCTTCAACCCCACAAAATGTCAGCTTGGCAGTTTAACTTCTATGCAGAGTACAGTTTTTCTATTGTAGTTAAAAAAATACTAAGAATAACCACAATATTTGCTAAAAATATATATTTTGTATGCGTATGACAGACTGTTTCAACAAATATGCAGCTTTCCTCTGTTACTGGTACCTGGCAGGACTGTGAGAACAAACCACAATGTACTTAGTGTACCCAGCCACAGATTAAAGAAAACAGATCGCTGCGGGCTCTTCACAACTTCCCTACATGAATCACGGAATGTGATCTTGATGCAGAAATATGAATTATCTCACACCCAGTGAAAGACGATTCGCAGTTGGCAGAATCTGAGAAAATATAAACGTTCTGCAATGCTCTGTGCAGGCAAGGCTATAAATGCCTTTTTTTTAAATAAGTTTTGCTTTTATGCAAAGAAGGCCTAAATTAACAAAAGCACATGTTTGTGAACATCATCATAAAATCATTTCTGATAATTCTGTGTTTTAAAATGCTTCATAAAAAAGAATTAATATTATAAAGAAATCAAAACCTACGTCACAGAACACTTCTGACCATTTTGCAAGGAGACACAGGAGCAATTTCCATTCTCCTCAGAATGGGAACACCTATCTTTCTCCTTTCATGTTCTACTCATGTAAATTTTTATTGTAAATTCAATTAGAACTATTTTAACATGAAAGGAGGATGACAAATGCTAGCAAAAATAGTCCTAAAGTTCCATAGACGGTTTTCAGCGCTCACACTGAATAGGAACACCACCAAGCAATTATAGCTGGTAGGTGATGGGTAGGTAGGAATGTAGGATATTACATGAAGGCCCCTGTAAGCACACTTTCCTTGCTAACTCCACCTTTCAGGCAGTGCACTCATGAGCACTCCTTGGACAGGAATTTTGGCTTAACAGAGTTCCACCTGGCACTGCCACGGGAGACGCTTTTCAGTCCTTTCAACCATGTGCCTGGTTGGGCTGCACTTTGTACCAGACAAGAGAACTGACCCCAAATGAGAGGGAGGACCTTCCTCCACTACCCTGTGATTGGGGTTTTTTCCAGTTTCGTCCACTACACAACGACATGGAGAGCTTAACATGAGCATGATGAGCATAGCGTGAGAGTAAGTGGCTAAGTGAGGACTGGGGAATGCTTAAACCGCACTGCTGCCAAATCAGATGTGACGGTCTCCAGCTCAGCAAAACCTTGTTAAAGGACAAATCCTAATCTACACTGCTGACAGAATTATATCCATGAAAACTGTAAGGCAGCCGTTTCACCATTAACAGAAACAGCCAACAGCTCCCTGCAGTGTTGCGCTTCCACTCCCTCTCTCTTCTCCCCTGCCGCCTTCTGGCCACCAGCCACCTCCAGTACTCATTAGAGCCTTCTCAGACCCTACTTGATGCACTAACCCAGCAGAAAACCTTCCAGGTGTGGAAATTATATAAGGTAGGAAAAAGAAAAGGGACCATCCCTTTCCCATGGCACTGAGATACCAAGTGAGCGCAGTGTCTGATGGAATCACGTTATGAAATTGAGAAACAACCCTCAGAGAGGATAAACACCATCATAACACCATCATCACGCCATCCTCTTTTCCAAGTGGAATGTACGTTTCAGCTAGCTTTGACTAGCCTGTACTTTAAAAAAAAAAAAAGACAAGAAATACAGCCCTAGACCACCACAAGGAATTAAATAAAACTACAGTAGACACCTCACTCTCACCTAAAAGGGGGACAATGAAAAAAACCACCATGTATCACATAAATCATTTATGTCCTTTGAGGTAGCCTTAGCAACAATCACATGCCACAATAAAAGCCGTAATAATTTATACAGAATCAAATTCACCCCCACACCCCCAACCTTTCTATTTGAACTCAAGACTGACAGGAAATAAAACGACTTGAAAAGTAAGTCTATGACTAGACAAGAAACCAACCGTGGATACTGCAAGCTAAAGAATACCATTTAAGATAAAGAAGATACTGCCTCTATTTAATTTAAAGCAGTCCTGATTTTAAATAGGCTATGCTATGATGAAGCCTTCTAGGTAAGTATGTAAACTCTAATCCACACTCCCAAACTATCTGTGCACCTCTGGAAGTTCTCTGGCTGCAGCACACAGATTTTACACTCAGGTTGCAGAAAATGAAACCCAGAAGTCAGCAAAAACAAGTGACTTATGTCAAACACCAACAAACATTTCACAGTGAAGACTATGGCAGATCTTTTTTAGTGAAAACAAACATGACAAGTAAAGCAATTGCTTAATTGGGAAGTAAAAGCCATGTACTGACAATGCTCTTGATTGTAAATTTTCCAACTGAAAGTGAACAAAGCCATTAAACAAACAGATGGCTCTCAGAAGACCACTACAGGCCCAAAAAGCAGATCTGAACAGCTAGTCCCTCACTGGAAACACTGCCAGACTTCCCTTAGCTTCATTTCTGTGGGGCAAAAAAGACTTTGCAGCATAACTTTAAAACGGACATAATAAGTTCTTCTAGTCTTCCATGGGAGAGTCTCCAGAAGCGTTGGGTGTACTAACAATTATCTTCTCCTGAAATTTTGTTTTTTATGTATCACTCTATACATTTTATTATTCAATGTCTCTTAAATAGGACTCAAAATTTATGTACCTCTCCCATTTGCTGTTCAATAATTTGATGGGCCAGTTCCTCTATGGTTGCCATGATCTTTAACCACCAGAAATTCCTGTCAAAGAAAGGAAAGAAGATGCTTAACATCTACAGCCTCTATTTGTAAACTTCCGTATCTTTTTACTCCAATAACTCACATAGAGACTTCCTATTTTTCCTCCTTTGCTTTCCCAAAGAGCAACAATATAATAAACTCCCCGTGAGAAAAGAAGCGCATTACTGACCATGACATCAGCAGGGACATAATTAACATCTTAAAAACTGGAACAGAGACAATTTTGCTCATGGAAATGAAGGGGCAGAATCTAACATTTTCTGAACTCATACTGATTTTTAGCATTTACAGGAGTGCTTGAAGGTGAATTTTGTATTTAACAGGGGAACCACTTGGGAGGCAGAAAAAAGATGTTTAAGAAAAGATGCTGTTTTGTTAGCAATACTGCAGTTGCAGCATAAGAAATCCAAATCTTCATAAGAAGAATTCTGTAGGATTTAACAGACACTACTTCATGAATGCACTATAAAGTATTCAGATGTATGCCTTGTTTGTTTGGGTATTGATTTACAAATATTCATTAGGCAGTACTTAAAAGGAACATACACAGATAACGAAGCACCATAAACAATCGTCCTGACAAAAGCTGTATTATAAACACTGAAATACGTACTTTTTACATGAATGAAGACCGTACTTTTACACTAAAGGATTTTGTCTATGTACTAAATTTGCCTTGTTTCCAATACACAATGTACTCGGGTTACACCAACTCCTCATTGCAGACAAAATTCTAAAGATGTTTAATACCAACACACGTATTCCTGTATTAAGAATAAATGGTGTCAGTATAAAGGATTTTTTACATGGTGTAAAAGATTTATTCAATAAGCTGGAATGATGCTCTCTGAGCATACTAAAAGGCAGAATACTAATGAAAGTAGCTCCATACGTACAAAAGCCACATATATGGCTAGTTGGTTTTCACTCCTTAACTTTGCTACAACTCCTAGAAACTGTGTCCTACCCCACTGATTTCTAAGCTTTCCCAATCGACTATGCAAATAAAAATGTTAACTCGTTTTGAAGCTCATTCTGCTCTTACAATTGGGAAAAAAGATCTCTCTTGACTAGAGCAAGAACTGCAGGCCCTGGAAGTGAGCACAGTGCTACACTAAACCCTGACGGACGGGTGCAAGGGAACACCATAGAAATGTTTGGGCACTGTAGACCATTCTTGATCACCCACCAGCATGCTGCACTGTTAGTTAAATTAAGAGAAAAGGTATACACAAAAAACATTTGAGGCTGAAGCTTATGTTGAAAAGCATTATTTTGTTAAAAGATCTAATAAATGTCAACACCCTTGCAGGAGCACCCTGTTAGCCCAGGTCTGCACACAGCGAGCTGCAGCACAACCACTATTCAAGGAGCACTTTCAAGTCAGCCAGTGTATTCTATCAGATGTTTTCCTTTTTTAACAACGTATTGCAACAAAATAGGGCAGTTTACACATATAGTGCCAGAAATCAGTACTGCTTCATTAAAAAAAAGGAAAAAAAAAAAGACAAGAAAAAGAGAAAAGCTGAAAAGAAAAGCTGAATGTCTTAAAAGCAATTTAGAAAACTATTCAGTAAGACACACACACTTCTGGGTAGGAGATGTACTTTTTGCAAAGAGTTATTTCAGAGGAAGTTCTTACTGCTTCATGACAACTTGATGTATCAGAAATATTGTGCATATGATATTTTGCAAAAATGAAGAATAAACAGTAAAATGCTAAACTTCTAGTCTGATCTGAACCCCACTTTCAGTGGGGTTTTGGACTAAATACCGCCTGATGTCACTTCCCACATGGAATATTTTACAACTCAAAAGTGCACTACTTGCTTAGCTACCAAAACAACATGAGCTTCTTGCCATTACAAAAAATCCGCAGAATTTTGAAAGCAGTTTGCTTCCAGAATCTTTTGACTGCTTCCATACAGGTCTACCATGCAGATATTTTCAAGGACACAATAAACGACTATCTAATTTTAAAGTTTTACTTCACTGCATGTCTAGCGTAAAGACCTATGCACAAGAAAGTTTATTTTGAACGGCTTAAACCAATTTTATGGAGAATATATGTTCAGCTGTGTCAGCATTTCGAGACAGCAGTAACAGCTTCCATTCTGCAGTCACTGTCTCTAGCATTTTCTACACTATTTTCCCAAAAGAAACTAGACTACATCAATACCCTTTTCCCACCAGAAAAGCCAGGTCTATAATCCTTCCCAGAACCAAGTATGATTATGACCTTCTTAATTTTAGTAGTGTTCACCGACAGAGCCTGTGGCTACTTTATTTTATGCTTTTCTAAAACTTTCAGTGTTTCATCCTGCAGAACTGGCATGTTCCAACAAGAATACCAAATAATAATTATTACTGCTGTAGCCGTGTTGCACCAACTCAGCAGCACATGGAAATGAACAATACAGTAGAGTGAAAAGCTTACTTTATTGTTCATCTAGTAAAAGCTTGCAGTCAAATACTGAACTTGCACAGGAGGCAAGATCTGGAAAATAACTTTTAAATAAATTGACTCAGGCATGAAGAATAAAGAAAATTCTTGCCTATCATATCTGTGGCACTGCAAAATTATAAAGATTCTCTTTAATGTTCTATGTCATACAATTACTTTATCAACACAGTAATATTTTTGCCACAAACTCAGTAAATGACAGATGGAGAGAGCTGATTTCTCCAAGCCTCCATGAGTACTTCATCCACAGTCTTAAGAAAGAAGAAACAAAGATATTTTCTTTTTAATGTTGCAGACTCATTACTACCTTATTCAAAAGCATTCTGACACAAAAGGGCTAGCTCCAACCTGTCTCTTGGCCTGAGTTTCCAGCCTCTCTCCCCGGTGCCAGCACTGGTACATCTGCGACTTCACAGCCAGCAGCAAAGCTTTACTTTTGTCTGTGTTAGTTCTCAGCCCAGGGAATGACTTGCACTTGCTATATTGCCATGCAAACACCACTGCTGTACTGGTAGTGGGGAGAACTGTAGATCACACCTTTTTCCACAGCAGCAGCAATTTACATCATCTTAAGTCTCCCATACTTTCCCACAGCTCTACAAATTGCTGTGAGATGAACCTTGAAGCTTAGACACACTTATTTTTGGATCTTACAGATGAACCTGTTGAAGAAACAAGAAACAAATGATGAAACAAAGCAACATACAGACACAGGACAAAACAGGCGATGATGAAGTGGCCTAGGAGAGACTTCTGGTCCATAAGTTAAAGTACTGTATAATTAGGAGACTGACAGGGATCTTTCTTCTTGCCTTACACACTATTTCTAGGAAGGGTATGATTTTCTAATCATGATCACCTTAACAGCCAAAGCTACTTTAAAAAAATAATGCAAGGAAAGCAGTGCAATTATTGAAGTTTCACACCCATGAGCAAGCCCTCATATTCTCTAGCAGAAATACTCTTCAGCACAGACTTTCCAACCTCTGCATAGATCTTAGTCCTCCAGTAAACAGATATTGAATTTTTCAAGTCCCAACACAGAGGTAAATGGTGTCTTGTCTCTGAGATGTTGGGCTTTGTTTTATTTGCTGTACTGCTAAATCCCCACCACCAACAAAAGGAGAGCTTGTATTGGTTATGACAGAAATCTGTATCAGTGCTAACACCTGTCTGCAACAAGATTTCTCTCTTGTGACCAAGATGAATGGCTATGAGAGCAGGTATTTTTACATTATTAATTCAGTGTTATCAAACAATGCTAATAAACTATTGAAAATCCTCAGCTCTCAATCCAGAATTTGCCACAGGCATCCTTTCTTTTTGCTGTTAGGAGCAATGTAAGTATACTCTGTTTTAAGAGTAGATGAAGAAGCTCTCTAAAAGAGAGTCCCTGTCTTGCTGTTGTATTATTTTTGCAGGAATCCTATATTAAAGATGAGAAAAAAAAATTAAGAAGGAATTTGGAACAGATTAGTGTTACTCAAACACAAGCTCCAAGATGTACTCAATTGTGACAATACAGTCTAGATGCCCCCAAAATAAGCAAAATTAATAAAACCCAGAGGGCACTGGTAAGGAAATCCTTTGAGAAATTGTTTAGAATCAAACTGCTTTAAAGGTGATGATTTAACCTAATGAAATTACAATGGACTTTGAAATATTCCCTATATTTGAAATATTCCCAAATATTAATATTCCCTTAATATTTAATATTCCCTAAACAAGTGATGCTTTTATCCTTTCCCAATCAGAATAATTTCATTGGTCAAAAAGATTTTCTTTGAAATGTGATTGTTAGAACCAAGAAAGAGAAACCTGTCTTGACAAGAGTTTTCAAACCCAGCTATTTCTGTACCTGAAGAATCTCACCTCTCCATTCAAAGCACCTTCAAGGAGGTATTTCTCAACAACTATGATCTTTAGAAAAGTACTCGTAAATAGCACAGCGCTCAGGAAAAAAAAAATCCCTCAAAAAAGTGTATCAAACACTTAAGTGTCCATCATTGAGTGTCTCAACCACCACAGAAGGACAGCAATTTCTGGACTTAAGTGGGTAACTGAAGTGACAGCATTTGTTTGTATACGTTTACAATGATAAAAAAAAACCCTTTCACTAACACAACAACTAGGTTGTTTCCTAGATACAATTCATATCTCTACCAACTGACAACTGCTATGTTATGAAAGACCTATGACAGCAGATTTTTAATTAGGGTTTACAACAGTAATTGATGCATTGGGAGAGTGTACTCAGTTTTTCTGGTTTTTCGTGTATGCATTAGAACTCTGCAATTTGAAATCTCTTCTGATGTGACTTTAATCCTACTGGATTCTTTTGAGAAAACCTATCACTTGAACAAAAGGAAGACAATATTAGCTCTTCCTATTTTTGTGTTGAAGTTTTGTAATTCAAAACCATGACTAAATAATAATATATAAAAAACATATAGTTAAGTTTTTTGGTGTGAAGCACCATCGTTCTGGTAAAGCCTTATTTATTTCATTGTGAATTCAGCTTTTAAGGGTATTGAGCTTGTGATTACATATTTTTGAGGATATATTGCAGGTGTGAAGTTCTTGAGTTATAAATACTGATACACTCATTTACAAAGAAGCTGTAACACTTTAATTCCTTTGACTCACAAATTGCTAAGTTTAAAAGCTCGGGGTTAAGTTGGAAACTGTCCTGTTATAGATATAAAATGTACTGGTACATTCACACTATCGCAACATCACATTTTTAAACTTCTATAGTGAAACAAGCTTGTAAACAAAACTAAACTAAGGCTGTTTAAAATGGATAAACGCCTACACATCCTGCTGGTGATATTAATTTTTTAAACACAGTGACTTCTTAAGAACGATGTACATCAGGCCTGATGTCTGAAGTTATACTGACTATGAGAATAGGATCTTACACTGGCTTCCCATCAGCAGATGAAATTCCTCTGTGTACAAAACAACAACTGGCAAATTAATACTCCTTGGCAGTCAGTCCCATTATGGCTCTTGCTAGCAAGCAAAGCACTGCTTCAAATTCTCAGAAGCAGGTGATTCATCTGAAACACTGGCCAGACTGTCACAGCACTTATAAGCAGAGGAGCATAGCTTGGAATGCTCTACTAAATCCTCCCTCACATCATGTCCTTTGAAATGTATGTGTGGATAAGCTACTTCTGAACTGGTTGTCAGATCACCAGAGATTAGCACTTTGTTCTGAAGCTTGTCTTTACCATTTCTGCTAAAACACCACGCAGTAAAGAGTGCTGCTCTGCAACTGACTCAACAGCACCTCGGTCATGCATACATGGTAAGTGGGGTGAAAGCCAGGAGTGTGTCAGGAGCTGCACTGAGGTCCTTCCCCACATATCAGAGATTTTAAAGAGTATAACCTTAATTTTGGCCCAAGGAGGTGGAATTTCCATGGGCTTTAAGAAACAAACTGTGAACGATTAGTGTCTCTGACACTTGCAAATGCCATGCTCAACTACACTCTAAAATAAAGGCTGATGAAAATCAGGTTCCTCCTTCATTTACCTGATATGGCCTAAGCAAGGCTGTGGCTCACACTGCTGCACAACTTCTTGCACTGCAAACACATCCTCTGTAACCAGAGTGACTTGTAATTACATACAACAAAAAGGTGATACATTTTATAGGATTATTCCCTTCTGTTTTATATATACTTTTTTTTTTTTTGTAATGTGAAATTAAAGAGTATTATTGGCAAAAAAAAAAATACAGATAATCACATTATTTTATATTTTGACAATTTTTGCAATTTCAAGTTGCACAAACATTCAGTAGTAGGTTCTTCTGCACTGTTGCTTTATTTAACTTAGTGATCCCTAAACACCAGGGCACCAATTGACAAATACAGTGTTTGTAACAATGGTGTTATGTACTGAAATGCCTTAAATAACCTACAATATACCATGTGAGTTTGTTCTGAAGAACATGTATACCAGTGAAAAAGCACACCAATGTCAATTTTTAACTGATGAACTTCCAGGCAGCATTTCATGCCACAGCTCAACTGCTGAAACAGGCATTCTCATCCCATTCCCCATTTTTGCTTTATTATTTCATCTCTTCTTGTGCTGGCATTCACGTAATGCCCTGAGGAGGCAGTTCAAGGAACGGAACTGGCAGAAACCTCTTATTTGTAGAGTCAGGGCATAGTTTCAAAGGCAGTTTAAACAGAATTACAGCTCACCCCCAGGGAGAAGGTCCTGTTCAACCTGATCAAGCTGTGGTGATACTGACCACACACAAGGAAAACTCAACTCACTAAAAAGACAGAACACTAACTCGCTAGAAATGCAAACATCTTTTAGATAAGCACACTGAACTAATTTACTTTGAGGTCAGATTCATTCCACTGCAGAGAAAAGGGAGACTGTGATATAGGTCAAGGGAGGGATCCACAAAAGGGAAGATTAAGGAGGAAGCAAACCTCTCTTTCCATTGTTGTTGGTGGGGAGCTGATAATTCTGGTTAACTGCGCTATGGAACTGTACCCCTTGTTTTTGGCCCATCCAGCTGCCTGAGGCTGTTCCTTGTGGAGTCAGACAGGCTCCACTTGCAGTTGTGCAGAACAGCAGGGCTGCCTTCGCTTTCAAGCCTCTTCCTCCTTCCTTGCCACCTGTGAGGCTGCGCATCTTGACACTGTGGACAACGGGGCAGGACACACCAAGGAGAACTGGCCATCAAAAAACTCTAAGCTCACTTTGGGACAGATGTAAAACATTATGTAGTTCACCTTTTGCTTATCTAAGATATCTATGCTAAACTTCACATCAGGTATGTTTAATTGCTCTTTAGAGATCCCTGCAAATAATTAAGTGGAAAAAATGCTTTAGTTGTTTTCTCTTCTATTATGCAAACTTACAAATTTAGCACATTTGTCATGTTTTAAAAGGTGTATTTTCCCCTGAGTTACTCCAGCCAACATTCCCAAAGACTGAATTGTTTCATGTGAAATGATCAATTTATTCTGAACTCAGAGCTTTCTGAAATCAGCAAATATTCCTTAAACACTTTAAAACAAACCTTCATTTCCCAGTAAATAAAAAGATTTAACTACCATCACAGTCTTCAATAACTGGCAGCAACCTTCAAGGTGTTCTCATCTAACGTGAATCTTCTTGATTACAGAGATGATTCTTTTTTCCACACTTGTCCAAATACGCCACACACCTTCAAAGCACGAATCATGCAACACATGAGAAATGTTTTTTATTGCTAGTATAGGAAAGAAGTAGAATGAGTCAAATAATTGATGTCTTCCTTAAGAACGCTTTGCTTCCATAGGGAATGAGATAAATCAAGATAAACCAAACTTTATCCAGATGTTAATGTATGCTAATCACATTAACACTTTTCTAGTTACCTAAAACAATGAAGGGACAAGAACTGGAACTCTAAAAGAGACCAGAGAATACAACATGAAAAAAATTGCATGTACTTTCAGGATCTTCTTTATCATGTCCCACAAATACAAGAACAGTAATTTTATATTTATATTATTACTCTAAAAGGGGGGAGGAGGAGAGCCAATGCTCTTGCCAATATATCAAGCACTGAGCTGTTTGCAAATACTGCTCACTTAAATTTTGCCTCATCCATATCTCACTCTGAATACTCTTGCAAAAAATTATTTTCTTTGCTCATTGTTTCAACCAGTGAGTCTATAGTTGCTTATAGAAATTATTGCTTAATTGCTCCACTGGTTTCCCCACTTTTATATAAGACTTAAGACCCTTGTCTTTTACCATGAAGGTTCTGAAAAATTAAGCAATAAGAAATGCTTTGTCCCATGACCATTTAGCTAATGACACTGCTGACTGCTTAGGCCCCTACTTCCTTCTGCAACTTTTTGCAGATGGGCCATTAAGACTGGAAACACTCTTTCTAAAACTACACATAACAAACACATAACCTTCCTTTAATTTGTCTTAGAGGAAATATGTTGCTGACAACAATGTCAAAACTGACAACATTTAGACTGTCAACATTATTATATCACTGCCTCTCCAACTGTCCACTTTTGTACCTTTGTACTCCCTCAGTCTGTGATGATCCATTTGTGTATCTTCCCATTAGTGGTAGATATCTGGGGCCAGGGAAAAAGCCCTTTCTTAGAAGATACCAAACACAGTAAAGCTCCTCTTGCTGTATGTATAGAGTAACACAAATATTTATATCTGTATTTATAGTGATTAGACCTACTTTACAAGTATAATAACTGCATTTGTTTTCAAAGTTATTTCTTGAGTGCTTGACATTATTACTTCCTACACAGTTTAAAAAGAAATGAAGCTCTTTAAAAAACTTTTGAAAAACTAACTCACAGAGAGGCAAAATTAGATATCTGTCTCTTATTTTCAAAACCTCAATCCCCCAACCCAATTTACCAGAAGCAGTATCTAAAAGCAGGCATTTTGACAAAAGACGGATATTAAATCCCTTCTGTGTTACTTTAAATGCATTTATTGCATCTCTCTTCAACCTTCACACTCAAAGGAAATGAAAGCAGAATCTCTTCCTGTATGTAAATCCTATGTAAATACTGTTAGTTCATGTCACTAGTAGTAAATGACTTAGTGAGCCCTCTTGGCAGTAGTCATTTTTAAATACATCACTATCATCAGTCTTAGCCTGAACTTGTTGGTGTTGAACCTGACATCATTGCCAATAGTTTTCCATCACTACTTTAGACAAGCACTCCATGAGCCACTGTGTTAGTGCAAAACTTTCACAAGCTTGCACTATTTCAACCACTCTTCTTTAATTCTTCCTTGGTTTTTATGTGCTAGAGTTTTCCCAATGTTTTAGTTGAAATAACTTAGAAAATATTTTTAAAATGGTTTTTGGCTTACTTCAATTGAAATGGGTTAGGAAACTTCCCCACAAGAACAGCCAGCAGATTTGAGGGCCGGTTATCAAAAGTCTCCACTAGTAACCTCTCCACTAGTACAGTTATACTCAGAAGACATCAGTGTTTAACTCACACCCTTCTCCAATGACAAAAGTTACACAATTTTAGCTCTCCTAGTAGGAACTTCCTACTTATACTGTTTCAAATATTATATTGGTGCAAACCAAGAACTTTAAAAGAAGTAGCAGGAAGAATATTTCTTCATGTTTGGACTCTCCATTAGATATAAACTAACATCTCTTGTTCTATTACCTTGCACTGTTGGTATACCTGCCCAGCTATGAAGTACTTCGATTCTGATTTGACACCCTTTAAATGAGTATGAACAAACTGCATCAGCATGAAGATACAATAAGAGAAAACTCTGCCCACTCCAGAGATCTTCAGGTGACTTTCAAAAAATGCCATAACCCTGGGCAGTGTAGTTGTACAAAGTGATGCTTGTAAAATTTGAGTAGTCTAAGTTAAACCTGCTGGTACTGTCAAACCAGTTTGACTCTACATATGGAATGCGTAATGACCGTGGAATATAGAATTCTGGTAATGACTATGTATATGTATGGAATGGGTATTAATACAGAGTCTTTCCTAGATTAAATCCACCTGCAGAAGATCAGATGGACATTTAAACTAATGAAGTTACATAAGAACTTTCTGGATATCACAGTAAAGAGAAAAACAGGAAGATTGACATGACTTTTTAGGAAAGCTCGAAAGGAGCTAACAGGAAAAGTATTCCCTCTTAGAAGAAACTGTCTTAATCTTTATAGTCATACTGCTTCAACAGTAAATTATCGCAACAGATTCCAGAAGATGAATGAAGGATACGCTATTTTAGTTCAGGTCATCACACTGGGTTTACAGCTGCTCTGTACCTTAAAACGGAAACTAGTCCTCATTTCTATTCTCAAACTCACCATGTACTAATTAAGAATTCAGCATAACCTGTGCTGAACTTGTTTAATAAATACCTACACATAAAATAAAAAGCATTTAACAATCCCTCTAAGATTAAAAGTGCTAGAGTTAAGAGGTTCTGTTACTTGTTTTAAGCACTAAGATTTCTTTATGTTTCCAAACAGTATTCTGCAATGCTTTATAGATATTAAGCCAAGGAAACCAAACACATTTGTGAAACAAATGACACCACTCTGCTCAATGCTTCATACAAGAAAAGCTCAATGAACATGGCAAACTGAATGAGCTATTCTAGGATTATCATTCTATAAGCCATATTGCTCAAGATAGTAGAACAGTTGGCAGACTTAGGGGAGTAATATTCTCTGTATCAATGAACTAAGGAATATTTATGTGACTCCTGATACCCAGTTACTGTTTATTAAATCTGCATGGCATCAAGATTTAGAGAGTACATATGTAAGAGACAGATAATCATAGGAAACCGAAGCAGCTAAACCTGCAGGCAAGATGAGATGCTTGTAAAAGCGCAAGGGATAATTAAAAGGCACACAGCAATAAAGAGATGCATTAGCAGGCATGCCTGTACTATTAGTTTAGAATCATTGCTCTTGTTGCTTTTTCATGCGAGTGCTACAGTGGGAGGAGAGGTGAGAAAACACAATTGCTAGGATAAATTTTCAGGAGACTGCCAAGTCATTCTTAGACTCTGAGCCACCAAATGGACAGTCTCACTTTTACCCCTGGGCTCCTGTTGCTTTTATCACGACATCTCTTGAACCTGCCTGAACAGAGCTGATTCAGCTCACCAGCCTCACAATCAGCAGGTGAAAGAAAGGAGGAGGCAAGGGGGCTGTGCAAGCTGAGCCCACTCACAGAGTGCTGGCTACATGCCAGAGCAAGGTAAGGAAACAGCCATGTCATCGTGTCACCCTGCCCTGTGGGATGTCACCCACAGCCTGCATCTCCACCCAAAACCTGCAAAATCCTGCACTGCTATAGGAGGAAAAAAACCCCACCAAATTGGTTCCCTGTATGAGCACAATGAATCAGAGCAAGCATTCATCTGACTGAAGACTTGCCCCTTCGCTGGATGAGGTTCAGCCAGGTCTGTTCTTCTACCTGGCACACAAAGATTACACTAACACAGCACCCTGAGTGTAAACCTTTCTTTCCAAATGCAGAGAGGCATTACATCCACTATGGTCTACTTACAGCATGTCACAAAGAGGAGCAGCCCCATTCCTGGCTGACAGCTTTGTCCCCCTCTGCATTTGACCTCATCATTGTGTAGTTGTAAGGTAAGCTTGTCTTCTGAACTTATTCACCCTGCAGCTAATAATTGCTATACATAACACAAGAAAAGCAGGCAGAAGCAGAAATAAGACAATTTCTTTTGGAAAGGCCCATATTTGTTAAATCAGCTTATGTATGACACCAAATTGTCCATATAGGTGTGGTGTGACGTGACTGTTCAGAGCATTCACTGAACTACAGCCACAGACAAAGGACCTGATACATGAGGGTGTAACTATGAAAAGGACTCTCCAACCTGTTCAACAGTGCTACTAACCACTCTGTCCTTACAACTTGCACATGTTCACATCCACAGCAACTTCCTTCAGAAAAACCCTTGTGTTGCATACACATCCTTCCCATAAATCAGTGTTGACATGGTTTCAGACAAAAATATCTTTATAAATATCACTACCCACCTCTTCCCCTTTTTTTTTTCCCCTTTATCAACTCCACAGGATTAGATTTTGCTAATGTGTGTGGGTTTTTTAAAGCACTCTGGAAAAAATATTCAGATTAAGTCAGTCCACAGTGAATACATCAGTCACATTGACACTTACACTGTCCTGCTAATAGTTTGAAGAAAACATATCACCAAAACAAACGGGACAGTTTTCACACCAAAAAGTCACTTCTAAGCTCTAAACAGCAACCTCATCTTATTTGGAATGAAATAATCACTAATTATAGCTAATAGGACAATAGCAGAGGGTTTGGCTTTAGTTTTCTGGTGGTTTATGTTTTTCAAGTTTCTGGTTTAACTTCCTACAAAAGTAGTCAAATATTTATCTTAGTCCAGCCTGTCTTACTATTGAGTTTAACAAAAGTAATTTAAGTTAAACAAACTTGAACAGCCTTTCAGAGAAGGCCTGGCCAAACCAACAAAATTAATCTAAATATTGATACAGAACAGCAGTTCTGAGACCATGATTTTCAGGAAGGAATGCACTTCCTTACATTGCATCCTGAGATACACAGGGACTTGCTCAGACAGCACAAGCAACCTTCCAATCTCAGAACTGGACATTTTGGTTGGAAAAGAGCTTTAAGATTGTTGAGTCCAATGCCTAACACTGATGGTATCATGAAGTAAATTTTAAAAATTAGCAATTTAGGACACTGTAGAGAAGCATCAAACATGCTGCAGAAAATCCTGGTTTTCTAAGGTACATAAAAAATATTCAGACATCAAAATCAGGAAAACCACAGCTGAAGAACCCAAAGTTATGATTTGCCACTGAGTAATATGAATGCATTGATTAGTGCCTGTATTGTTATAAAATCTTGGAACATTTATAAGATTTTATAATGCACTTATAACTACAGATCTAAGAGCAAGCTGATCAAATCCTGCAAAGCACATTTTAAGAGTCTGATTCTTCGGAAGAGAAATCCTTTGTTGCTTTACGAGTTTGGCAAGTACTACCCAATGCAGTAATCTCTGGAATCAGAAACTGCTGACTGAAGGGTAAGAATATGGAGAGCTCTGAATACACCAAAGAACTTGATTAACTGCACCTTTGCAGTGTTATCCATCATTCTCACACTGATAGAATTCAGTTTTGCAGCAACTTACCGTATGCCAATAATATACAGGCACAAATTCAGAGCGCTAAAAGCAGCTTGAAATGGCACTGAGGAAAAACAATGTGAAAAGATTACCAGACAGTAACTTATGTGGTGTTTAGTTTTCCCTGATGGTCACTGGCGGGCTGCACACTGCAGCCTGTGTGTGACCAAAAGCAGAGGCAGACAGCTGTGCCAGCCAGAGCCTGCGGCCTCCATGCCCACCCCAGCTGCCCCCCGCTGCCTCACAGGGGATGTTGATACCCCCACAGGTCTGGGAAAGCAGATTCTCACAGGAGAGCTGCCTGACCTGATATCAAACAAAACTCAGGTTAGCAAAGCTTACTATTAAAACTGCTCCAGCAGGAAAGGCACACATACCCTCTGCCAGCTGCAGCGCTGCCAGCTGAGAGCTGCACTTTGCAAGCAGAAGAAACATGTACAAGTTAAAGATTTAACACTGCTCTATTTCTTATATACAGTTAAACTCTCTACTTTAAGCAAGGGCTACTGTGGTTCTTTTTCCAGGGTTTTTTCACCCAGACATCAGACACAGGTTACTTTAGGGAGACCGCTTTCCTTCACAAACTGTAAGGCAATTTCAGCAATTTCACTGGCTGCACAAACTTTAATTGCATAATACAATGAGCACACAATAAATCAAAATGAAAACTGAGTATCAGCATAAGGAACAAGCAAACTAATCTTACCAGTGTAAATATTTAGATTTCACATTATAGAGGAAAGCCAGTTTTCACAGGACTAGCACATTAGCTTCAAGCATTCTGCAATTACATTTTTCATGCGAGCTTTTTAACTGCATGCTACAGTATCAGCAGGTTTTTCTTTGGTTTTGGTTCCCCATGTCATTCCCGCCCAGCTTTAGTAACAGAATGTAATAATGAAATAATGTTAGAAGGTATTTCTGGAGGTCATCTGGTCCAAACCCTCTTCCCTCAAAGTAGAGTCAGCTTCAGAGTTAGGGCTTTGTCTTCAGAGGCTAAGAAACCTGGCCAGAAAAACCAAGGTAGGTTTTGAAAACAAACAGTCTCTCCTCCTACCCCACAATCTAGCCCAGGCTATGGCTCTTCTTAAAGATATCGGAACTCCCACAAAATCTATTCCCTTCAAGAGAACATTCCAGCAAGAAAAAAAAATATTAGTAAGTTAAAGCTAGTTAATTTATCTACTGCAAGCTCTTTTCTGTAATAAGCATCTTGATCTGTTGTTGCAGAATGCAACAGACTTAGCAAGTGGTGTCCAATCATCCAGTTGGAGCAGTTTGCATGAACTGCAGCAGCAGTTGAGGACTGTACACCCCACCAGGTGACATCAGTGATAGTCCTTATACTACCATGCAAGTGCACACATGCAGCTGACCAGCATCACATGAAAATACTTAATCCTCTGGTAAGACAGGGTCTGCAACACATTCAGAGAAAGAGCTACAGACAGAAGCAGTCAAACATTTCACAGACCCTAAGACTTCCCTCAAACAAGTGTTCATGAGGAAAGATTTACAGCAAGGAGCAAGGTGTGGGCTAAATGCTCTGTTGGACACCTCATGTCACAAATGGCTACCATGGACTAAGCAGGTGGGGGGCAATATTTATAGAATTATCTTCAGGTAGAAATGTTGTTACAGAAAAAGCCATCCAAAATTACAAAGTGTAGAAGAAAGAGTCCCCAGGTGACCACTGCCTCATCCAGCATGGTAATGTGATGTTTTGCCTCCCCTCAATACTTACATTTCTATTGACATAATTATTCCAAAACCAGGAAGCTGCCCTACAGAAAACTACTTGAATTTTCTTCCATCTTATTTTCTATGGGAGGTGTGGTTGCAGCTCCTCTTACTACACCACTTTCCCAAGTCCACCTTGCTGATGCTGGTACCGGCAGCTTCAGATCAGAGATTTCACATATGAAGAACGCTCAGTTTTTCCAAGAGTCACATCCACACACTTATCTTGCAGTAAAAACAGTACCAGAAGACTTTTTTCTCCTGTTGCGCAAGTTTATTTGCGCAACACATGCCATCTCCCCTCTTCAAAGTGCAAATCTAAGTTCATCATGTGCTACACGGCTGTGCTTTTAACATTTAATATACTGCAGCACTGAGAAAAGAAAGAATCCACAAATGCCGCAGCTTAGAAGAAAAAAAACCCCACCCAAGGACACAAAATAAGGAACAGCGACAGGTCCATCTGCCCCAACAACAATAATAGCGGGTGTTAGCGGGACATGCTACCGCAACCCAAATAAACCCAGCCAGAGCTGTCTGAGCGGAGCGAACCGGGGGAGATGGGACTCAGCCGGCACAAAGTGACCGGAGGGGTGTGTGGGGCACGGCCACCCTCCCCCACCCCGGGAGGGCAGAGGCCGCGCACGGCAGCCCAGGGAGGCAGCCAGGGAGCGGCGGCCCAGCCCGTCACCACCAAGCCCACCCTACCCCGGCAGGCCGCCCCCTCCTCCCACCTCCCCCGTCCCCGGGGGGCTTCGCGGGGCAGCGGCTGAGAGGACGCAGCGCCCCGGCTCGCCCCGGCACGGGCAGCGGGGCCGCAGAGCGGCACCCGGCACAAGATGGCTGCGCGGGGCCGGGCGGGGGCGTCGGGGCCCAACACGAGGGTGGCATCACCCGCCGCCTCCCCCCGCGGCGCCCTCTCCGCGACAGGAGGGCCCGGAGCCGCCGCAACGCCGGGAAGCCGCAGCTGGCGCCGCCCGGATGCGGGGCGGCGGGAGGCGCAAGCGGTTCCTGTAGGTGAAAGGTCGGGGGGCGCGGAGCCGCCCGCGGGACGCGCCGAGGCCTGAGGCGGGACGGGCGGCGCCCCACGCCGCGCTCCGCCGGGCCTGGGCGGGCCGGCAGCCGCGCACGGATAGAGCGCGGCCACCACCCGCGCCATGGTCCGGCCGCTGCCGGGAAGTCGCTCACCTGGCGGGCCCGGTGGCCTCTCCGGCGGGTTTATTTGTCGGCAGCGGCTCCGGCTCCCGGAGGTCAGAGTTCGCGACCCCGCCCCCTCCGCTCGGCCCGGCCCCGCCCCGACGCGGCGGCTGCGCCTGCGCTCCGGACCGGCCGCCGGGCGGGAGGGCGGGGGGCCCGCCGGGGAGGGGTCGCGCCGGGTGGGGCGGGGCTCGCCTCACCCTCCCTGCCCTTCCGGGGCCGTTAACGGCGCCCGCGGGCGGGGTGGTGATGGCGGTTCTTTGTCCGCACCGCGCGTAGGCCGCGGAGAGCAGCGGGAGCTGAGGTGCCGCGGGCAGGCGGCAGCGGGCCAGGCCCTGGCACAAGCGCTGCTCGGGAGGGGCCGCCTGATGCGAAGCTCCCTCGCAGCGGGGGAGACAGTGGCTCTGCCCCGGTTGTTCTGCCAGCCCCGAGGGCATGGTCGGGAGATCCCCACCGCCGCTCTCTGCAAGGAAACGGGAATATCTCAGTTTTCAGCAGCACGGGTGCAAAGCTTTTGGGTAGCTCGGTGCGGTCTTTCCACTGAGACATGGACCTGTTGGAGAGGGGCCAGAGGAGCCACAGAAATGATCAGAGGGCTGGAACAGCTCTGCTGTGAGGACAGGCTGAGAGAGCTGGGGTTGTTCAACCTGGAGAAGGCTCCATAGAGACCTGATTGCAGCCTTTCAGTACTTAAGAGGGGCCGATAAGAAAGATAGGGACAGACTTTTTAACAAGGCCTATTGTGATAGGAAAAGGGGTAATGGTTTTATACTACAGGAAGGGAGATTCAGACATGAGGAAATTTTTTACAATGAGGGTGGTGAAGCACTGGCACAGGTTGCCCAGAGAGGTGGTAGATGTCCCATCCCTGGAGACATTCCAGGCCAGGCTGGATGGGGCTCTGAGCAACCTGATGTAGTTGAAGATGTCCCTGCTCATTGCAGGGGGCGGGGGGGGGTTCGATTAGATGAGCTTTGAAGGTCCCTTCCAAACTAAGATTCTGTGAGGCGAATATATAGATGAGACTTACAGATTTGTTTTGAAACGTTCAACAAGATGGAGACATAAACCGCTTTGTCACACTGCGTTGCGCTCGCAATGGTTGTGGCAGCTCAGCCAGCAATGTTGGAAAGAGCTGTCTTTATCTGCCAGCATGGCAGCAGCAAATTACTTCATTAAATGTCACAACTTTCCTGAACAGGGCTTGGCCTGGCTGCTAATTAGTGTGCTCCAGGCTAGTGTAGGGCTCCCAAAAAAATGTGAAATGAACAACTTTAATTGCTGTTCTGGTTACATTCGTTTGTGCTAAAGTTGTGTTAGCTAATTAGGTAGTTTATGCTGATTATTTTCTTGACCTTGAGTTTAGTAAGAGTTGTATACCTTAAATATGTCCCTTTTCCCCACCTATTCAATTAAGATTGTATAGCTGGAGTTAGAGATCAGCAGAAACTTCAAGATCATGTAGGCCACTGGGGCTGTACACGCAATTCCATTATCTGAAATTTGTTTAGACCATTTTATGCAATTTCTACTGAATCAGATGATATGAGCATCAACATCTGAGAAGCAGAGATATGGAAGAAACCCCCGAAGAATACAAGCAATTTATGTGTTAACAGTAATAAAATCATTCATGCTCTTATCTTGCCAATTCCTTTCCTGCTTTTCTTCCCACTGCAGTCCCACAGCTGCACTTGCATCTCGTTACCCTCACTCAAGATCACTAGTTCACTTAGTACTTGCAAGCATCGTATTTTGCTTTTTGATCAGACACATTCCCAAAATCCAAATGCAAATGAACCTTATGAAGGATTTTTAAATTGGAGCAATTAACTTGCTAAGCATTTCCTGAAAGCATCGAATGTCACAGCACTCCGAGTTTACAGTACTTGTCACTTCCCAAACTAGCCTGAGCTGCACATCCACTTTCTAAATGAAGGAGCTTATTGCAGTTTAATTTAACAAATACCATAGAATTTGCACCAAGGCTTATTTCAGGCAAGTATTCTGATACCTCAATAGAGCAGAAATGTCACTTTAACCAATAAAACATGGTTTGATTTTTTTCCTTAGCAAGTGACCCAGTTCGTACTTGATCTGTATTATAAACACACGTCCATGTAGCTGTGTCAGCCAGGATTACAAGAGACATATCCCTATCAAAAATATAGAGAGAAGCAACAGCCTTTTTGCTGTTACTGCAAGTTATCAAAAAACTGCTTTCAAATATCTGCCAGAGAAGTATGAGGAGGCAGCGTAACTAATGTGACAGGCAATTCTCTCCCTCACACGCCCCACAAAAATACCGAGACTAACAGAAACTGCGATTCAGGCGTACTTCAGTAGATACAGCAGAACTGGGCTTTGCAAAAGGAGTGATTAATCTACCACCCTTCATTTGACCTTCACACACTCCTTCAGTTCTTCAGAATGACAGTTTCTTTGCCATGGGTATGTATCCGTAACAATGTGCTAAAGAATTTCTTTTTAAAAAATGAGGTTGAAAATCAGATGCAGTAACCGTTAAGAAGAGGAGGTTGGTGGGATTACTTTCTTTTTCAAAAGACAAACAGGACCACATCACTGGGATAGGTAAATTCACATTTGTGGCTGAAGAGGGGGAAAGATGAGTAAAAATCGAACATTCTCACAAAAATAAGACACTGGCATAGGACGCCTAGTTCATTCCTGGGCTGATGAAGCTCAGAAGGGCCGTCATTCCCCAGGGCTAGGAGGTGGCTTCAGGAGATAAAACGCCACTGCTTGGTGTCCAATAGGTGGGACTTGCTCAGGACCAATTTTTTGGATTGTTGCACTTTGCAAACTGCGTTCCAGCACAGGCTCCACACCCAGTTATGGAAGGGCTTTATAGAAAAGAAATATCAAGAACTTCTGAAGGCTGGGGGTGAGGGAACAGAAGGTGAAGAACTGGGCAGCAAGAGGCAGCTAAGGAAAGATGGGACATCAGGAAGATGGAAATAATTTTTGTGGAAAAGACACCAGTTTTGGTAAAGAGAGTGTGTAGTGTCTTGGTTGACATAAGCATGACAATTCACTTAAATCTGTTTCAGGTGGTCAGATCCAGCAGCAGTGTCAGTCTGTGCCTTTTCAGGCAGTTTTCTGTTCATAAGAGCAAAACAGCAGGAATTTTAAAACAAGACTGATGTGCAGGATAATTAGGCAAATTCTGCTGTTTGAAAATCAATGACATCATAAATAAAAAGCTGAAAATGTAAAAATAATTTTGCAGACTCGACTAATGTGAATTTATTTATACAAAAATGATACATATCCACAGAAATATTTACAACAACTTTAAACTGTTTTCATTTACAAAATAAAGATTCTATTCTTTTATTTAGTCAGGACATTTTAGGGCTGCTCCAAATAAAAGTCTCTTTAGATGGTAAATACAGGAGACAGCAGTTATGGCAAACAAATGCATTGAATGTGTCTTTACAAACATCTCTATATGTTATGATGTAATATACATAATCAAGTAATCAAGTTTCCACAAACAAAAAACATTTAGTAAAATGTGTTCTGTAGCTGCTCAGCTTTCCATTTGTTTTAAGTCCTTTGGGCATAAAAATGGTTTTAAGTTAAAGAAAATTCAGGATCCTAGAACCTTTCATTTATTCAAGAATAAAGATGCTAGAATTAATATTCAATGCTAATGTTTGTCTCATACTCTACTAACCAATCTTAAATTAATTATTAACTATAGATTTTTATAAGAGGAGGTAGCCAGGTGTTTAAAAACTTGTGATCTTATTTTAGTGTTTAGTTAAATCAAGAAGTGAATATTTTTGATGATAATGAATCCACATGGGAGGTGAGCTGAGTAAGGGGTAAGTTTGGAAAGCAACCATCTGAAAATGTTATGAATCTGAAAATGATATGGAAATGCCAGTGTTGTGGGTTCTTCTTATGACACAAAACACTAGTGCTGGAGAAAAAGAGATATTCAAACGTGTTTACAAGGACAATGAATTTCATACAGTATTAGACTGTGATATGCGTGCTATTGTTTTTAAGGCTCTCTTCTAAGCTATTTCTGTCACAGAAAGATTATTTTTTGATTGATCAACTAACTACTTCTGGAAGAAGTCCTTTGATTTTTACAGAACACTTTAAACTGTTTTCTCACTCTGCACCAAATCCTTGAGAGGTAGTTTGACGCCACACAGGAGGCAAAACTTGGGCACCTTATTCAATATGTGTTTTGACTTTTATTGCTCTGTTTCGCAGCAGGGAGATCAGTATCAAACCATAAATTGAAATGAAATTAGCTTGCTCCTAGACAAATTTGATTCATTTGCTGGTTCATGGCCTTGTATCTTAGTGTGCAGGCCCTATTAAATATTAATGAGCTCTTCCCGTTGATAATATCAACGGGAAGAGCCACATCCCATCTATATTATATTGGTATCAGTTTTGTTCTGGATACAGTAAAAACTGTGTCAGAAATCACCCTGAAGAGACATGCTAGTAGCTTACGTAGCTTCAGTGAGCAGCTGGTTTTAACATTGAAGTAAAAGCCCTTTCTATATAACAAGAGAAAAATATTCATTTATCATGTTTGTATTAAAATAGAAAGAGAATAAAGGCTTTGATCAGACTCTGGTCACATCTTCAGCATTCATGAGGGAAGCCAGATCTACAGCCTCAAGTCCCTGATTTGGAAAGGTACGCTACTGAAATGCTTGAAGTCAATGAAATTACTTGTATACTTAATATTAAGCATTAGGCTTCCAAGCCTGCTAGTAACTTAATAGAAGCTCTGGAGAATCAAGCTTCTTCAGAGCTGTGTTAGTATCTTAGACCTGATCTTGAGGTATTTGAGGGAATAAGAGAATTTTGATTTGCATTTTCTTCCTTGGTGTTCCTATAATGACTAAACTACCATCTATTCTCTTTCCTTTTTGAGGCCATAGAAAAATTATTAACATGGATCCAAACTATTACTTAAAAATGAATTGCTCTTAATTCTGTTACTACAACTAGCTTGATTCAGAGAACTACTGAAAAGTGTTTCATACAGTAAAATTAACTGGCTACATCTGCATCGCATTTGACATAAAAATGGCTTCCTTTCACGTATTTTTCATAGTTCTAGTTCCATTTATGCTATTACAGTGTTAAAAATTTTCCAAAAGTTAAATAAATGCACCGGAATCATCAGTAAGTATTTCCTAATGAGGTATACAGACAATTTTCTTAAAGAAAAAAACCCAAACACCTGAAACTGAATTGTGTTTTAAAGTGTCACGCAGAACAAATAATAGTGTGTAAACAAAAGGTATTTCTAAGAATGGCATATATTTCAATGCCACCTGCACTAAAAAAACCCCTGGGTTTTCTTGGTACGGCACAATTCCAGTTAAAACATAATATTTAAATATACAATAGTTTAAAATTTTGGGAGAGGGGTGCATATATTCATTTAACGTTCTTTGAACAATAGTTTATACAGTGTTTCATACTGCATACAGAACTCATTTGCCACAAAGTTTTGAAACAAATATGCTATTTCTTCTTTTCCCTGTATACCAGAAATGTATTTTCTACTCTGCTTTAAATTACTACTGGAAACATAAAATATATGCTGCAATGATTTGAAGATAACTCACTTAGTCTCTTTGGCATTTGTAGTACTGTAAAAACTCTAGTGTCTTATCTCTGTAATTGCAAAGTCTGTTTTAAAATATCTTTCCTTTTTTATTTTTTTTAAATAATTGAACTGTACTTTCCAATTGATTCTATGATACAGAATTTGTTGTACTGTTTTAATGTACTGGTAAGCAAGATTTCAACTGCCTTTCAAGGAAAGGAGCAGCAATATTATGTAACTTCTCATAAAGGAGTTTACATAGCCAACAAAGATGCAAAACCTTTCAAATTCCTATTCTGATCTGTTCTTGCTAAATTGCAAATTGAGAATCATCAACTCAAGACCTATACACGTGAGAAACTGTACAACTGCAACAGATTTTTTGTTTGTTTTTTTAAAAAAGCACAAACTTGAGGAATATGTTGACCAACCACCTGCCATTGTGAAGACATGGGCACCTAGGACCTCAATGCAGACCTCACAAATAATTCTGACCATTAAAGTAAACATTGGAATTTAATAAATAACACATTTTGTAGCAACACAGAAATACATACAATTCTTTAGAAAAATATTACCTCACACTAAAAAATGCAACTGCTCCTAATCCTGACAAATATACAATTTTGTGTAGATTGAGACAGCAGGATTCCATTTCTTTGAACAGCCGCTGTACTCTGTTTCACCACCATCCTTGGACATTTTCTTTTAGACTTGCAGACATGATACTGACAGTGCTATAAGATGGTGCCTTCTTGAAAAGCTTCTATCCACCTATTAGAAAATTAAACACTGTTAGGAAGTTGCTGGTAAAAGTACAAATCGCACTGCTCACTATCTACAAATTTACAGAAGAAGTAACATCGTACTTCCATTACCAGTCGGTCTGTTAGTGCAAATGCCAGAAATCTACCCAACCATACAAAGCTTGCTAGAGAGGTGTTAGGTATCAGTGCAAGGCACTTCTTCCATCCTGAAGTTACATGTGTAAAGAACAAGCGAAGCTGGGGAATCAAATGCTCAAAAAGTAGAAAATGCCAAGGTTCTGCCAACTTAAAAAAAGGTATGCTGTCATGTTATTAAAGAAAAAAATACAATATTCCCTTCACTGTAAACATGACCTGTGACGAATCAGGACACTACAATAACTGAGGCAGCCGCCTGCATAACCCAAACCCGTGGCTTTCGCAGCCGGAACAGTGGTCTTGGTGAACAATGAGCCAACAGCGTGTCCTGGCAGCCAAGAGGGCCACCGATGTCCTGGGGTGCATCAAGCACAGCATTGCCAGCTGGGCCAGGGGGTGATTGTCGCCCTCTGCTCTGCACTGGTGCGGCCTCACCTGGAGCACTGGGTGCAGTTCTGGGTGCCACAGGATAAAAAGGATACAAAGCTACTGGAGAGTGTCCGGAAGAGGGCTATGAAGTCGGGGAAGGTTTTGAGGAAAAGTGGTATGAGGAGCGGCTAAAGTCACTCGGTTTGTTCTGCCTGGAGAAGAGAAGACTGAGGGGAGACCTCATCATGGCTACAGCTTCCTCACAAGGGGAGGAGGAAGGGCAGGCGCCAGACTCTTCTCTTTAGTGACCAGTGCCAGAACACAAGGGAATGGCAGGAAGATGAGCCAGAGGAGGTTTAGGTTGGACATTAGGAAAAGGTTCTTCACCCAGAGGGTGCTGGAGCACTGGAACAGGCTCCCCAGGAAGGTGTCACGGCCCCAAGCCTGACAGTGTTCAAGAAGAGACTGGACAACAGCCTCAGACACATGGTGTGAACTGAGGGGCTGTCACATGCAGGGACAGGAGTTGGATTTGGTGATCCTTGTGGGTCCCTTCCAACTCAGGATATTCTATGATTCTATGACTAGTGGGGCTGAAGGAAAGAAGCCACAGGGCATGTGGGATGGGGTGCAGGAACGGTGCTGTTGCATGATGACATGACTCCTCCCGTATTTACACACGCAACGTGTGCTACTACTGAATCACATATTAACAGACAGCCTCACATTGTACCCGTGAAAATACAAGTATATGTAAAGGGGGGGCAGAGTCCCAAACAGCTGATCCAAGGTGTCTGAAACTGGAAATTCAAAGTTAATATTCAAATACCTTTACTCCCTATAGCTGTGGTTTCTGCTTCTATTTGGCTGTGAGGGTGATAAATATCCTCACCTTCTCAAGGATGCTGCAGAGATTAATGTTTCTGAAGCACTCTGATGCTACACTGACAAATACAGTAAAAAAATTGAATAATTCTGTCTTCCTAGTGAGTGCTGACCTGTGTCCTAATGATTTTTTTTTTTCCCAAGTGAAAATCTTACAATAATTGAATAAGACAAAGATTGTAAAATTATCTTTATAATGGAAATTCAACTCTGTTTTAGTATTCACAGAGTATCTGAGTCACAAATGTTGTCTCTTCCTTGCCCTGAGTGTTTAGCTTAGTAACTGCGTGCAGGTTCTTTGAATTCAAGCTTTTGGTATGAACATATTCAGCATGTGTAAATACCTGTCTGCACACACAACTCAAACTTCTATCCCTTACTTTTTAGGGCTTACTGGATTTTCCATAGCCATATATTAATTAAAAATAACTAAAATGGAATACAAATACAACAAATTCATAAGCAGCTTAAGCATTGAGCATAGTACTGGACTAACAAATTTAAGAGATCATAAAAAAGTAAACATCTGATAAATTTAATTACTCTACTTGCACAAATATATCTGAAATATTTGGCCCTAACAGGAGAAAATAGTGTCCACTGATGCATACAGGTCAACAGCATGTTCTGTGCTTTTTCTTTTTATGCTATCAAGGCAGCATTTATTTGGAAGTTCAGCATAAATCTCCTAAGGATATTAAATACTTGGAGAAAGCTTGCAATTTAAAGTAATTCATGTTATTCCTAGCCTCAGGAAAACAGAGTATGTCCAATTTCAAGTTTTACTACTGATGACAATAGCCATTGTCTGAATAGGAAAACAAAGCTATTGAATGCCTTGGATATATTTTTTTAATATGTAACACAAAGGAGGACACAGTAAAAACAAGAGAATACTATCTTAATTAACAATGAAACCTTTGTGTGCATCTGCAAGACAAAATACCCCCAAACCCAAATGAGAACTTCCATATTTTGTGTGTAGAGAAACGTCATTAAGCACATTCTCAGCTGTTCTAAATTTTCAGCAGCCCTGGGTACTTTGTTTTTGTTTAGAATATCTCTATTTGCACAAACTATACCTGCAGCCATTCGTATGCTTAAGTATTACTAATGGACTAGTTAGCACATAAAATATATTTTATTAATGTAAAATTCATTTGGGAAAACTGCAGTGAAACCAGTCAGATAAGCTAGGCATATAGCAAGAGAAATGTATGGCTTCTGTGGTCCTTTCTGTAATAGTTTTCTCCATGATACACATAGTAAATATTTTCTACTGATTAACAATCAAGGTCATTGGTTATTTTATATAAAATGCACACAATACATAAATTGGTAAATACGACTTCAGACTCAGACACATCAGCAGGACACGAAATGAAACAGCTTGTGTGAGTGTTCTTTGAATTCGGGCTTTTGGTCTGAATGTATCAAGCACGTCTATGTGCTCGTGCACATCTGCACACACACCTCAAACTTACGCCCTTTACTTTTTGGGGTTTGCTTTATAGTCACTGCCATAGAGGCATTAAAAATAACTAAACATTACATCTGGAAGAAAAGGAACACAACTATCAGTAATTAACTCTTAAAATACATTTTCTGGCTTTCTCTAAAGGTAACATTCCATTTTGAGTCGAGCAGATGAGAGATAGAGGGATGAGCTAGGAAAAAGAAAGATTTCTTGTTTTATTTTGGATTTTTCCATTCTCCTGCATGCATTCTTTTGCAGAGGACAGACAGCTGCTCCATTTAAAGGATTTTAGAAGTCCTAATGAAATCAGGACCTTGTGTTTAAGTAATTAAAAAGTTTTATTTACATATTATATAATAGGCGTATTTTGTACATATGCTTAATCTATGACTATTAATATTCATGACTTCTGAAACATTTTGTAGAAATAAGTAACAAAGTAATTTAAATAGTTTCTTACTTTTGAGCTGAATGGGGATCATCTGCTTTGAATATGTAAAATAAAGTGTTTTTGTGCAGTAAATGGAACACTCTAGACTCTGAGTTTTCATCTTTGACTTCACTGACTGTGAATCCCAGTAAAGGCTGGCTCTCTAATGCTGCCACATCCTGTTTTATGGGGGAAAAAAAAGCAAACAAGACAAAATTAGAGCTTGTAAGACATACTAAGCAATGCATTTATATTCTACTCATGCACCATACCATTGCAACAGATTATACAACTTGTTACAAATAGTCATGCACAAAATGCTCCTATTTTTAGTCTCCATGCAGGAATCAAAGAACAGGAAATAACAAAACCTCACAGACTTCAACATTGCTGTTCCTCTTTCTATTGTCCTGATAACATCTACCTTCTCTTTCACTGTATAGTCTCTTATCTAGGAAAAAGTGACAGGACAAGCTCGACCTTTTTGCCTTCTCTTCATTTAACTTCAAAACCTGGCTAAAAAGGCAACCTTTTCCCTTCCTCATTCATCTCAATTACTTCCCTTTTTTATCCTCTTGTATTTTAATTAATAAATACAATGCACAGCATTTTAGGAAGGAAAAAAAAGTAAATAAAAGGAAGTATCGTGATTCTCTGCAACTTCCAAAATATTGTTTTGTAACTAGGCAGGGTCCTGCCATGCTTCTGAATAGAAAAAATAAACAAAGAATGTACATGAACACTGACACATCAGACAAAGACTTTGGTAATTGCCTCTACATTAGAAACAAGAGTATCTGATGAAAGCAGCATTTCTTGGTATTGGAAAACGGTCAAGCAAGGCTTAGCAATCTGTTTTACTATCTAAAGTCTTTACACCACTAATAAGTGTTTTTTTACCACTAATCTTTATATCACTTGGAACAAATATAAGTATTTTAAATGGGGTTTCCTGGCTAAGGCCACACTGGAGCAACCATCATAACCTTCCCTTGAGATTCTTCAAAAAATGTCTCCTGGAATGACTCATCATGATGAAAAATAGTTTAAAGAAAATAGGAAAGAGTTAAACTTGTGATTGTGAGCTGCAAATTGAAGTTACTCTGGAAGGATAATATCTCAGAGGAAGCCAAGCAAAAGAAAATAAGGTGACCATCACAGGCTAATATGGCTTTCTTTACAGTTACCAAAGTCTCCTTTGCCACTGCCAGAAGAGATACCATGCTCTAAAATATTTTACCCATCTTTACAAAAGTAATTGTTTTGTACATAATTACTGAAGATATTTTTAGAACTAGGGGTTTGTGGTTTTTTGTTTGTTTGCTTTTGCTTTATTTTTACTATTGCCAATGCTATGGTGGGAATAACATCACATTCTGGGCGTAATTCAGAAGTGGTAAAATAAAGGTTGGCACGACAGCAGGAACAACCCAGTAACAAGTCTGAGCACAAACCAAGAAATAACTAGAGACTGGGGATGGTGTGGGGGTGAAGGAGGCTGAACTCTTCACACAGTCAGGATAGCTTGGGCCTTGCCATTTTTGAAGAAAGTGAGGGATGGCAGTACCTTTGAACAGATGCTTTGGATATTTTGCTTTTGAAATCTATTAGCAAACTATAACACGTAATAAAAAAGCAAGCCCCAAGTTCTTCCAGTGCTACAAGACATCCACATATATTGCAAAACATTGTAAGATGCAATAAAACTACATCCTCAGCACACACTAGGATGTGCAGAACTTACATATATTGTTTAGAGATTATTCCACACTGCAATAGGACTATGCATTCTAAATAACAAAGCAAATGCCATTAGACAAGATGCATTTCTTATTTTCTACTGCAGCGCTGTATATTAAACAATAACTCCAGGCTGACAGTTTGAGGAGAAGTCAAGAGGTTTAGTTTTCTCATCTTCCAAGCATTAAAAATACCTTACGAAACTGCAGAACAACACACTGCAAGATGCTTTTACAATGTCGGCTTTGCCACTAGTCCAGTGCGATGCATCTAAAGAGACCCCCATGTATTCAATTGACTCAGGACATACCTACAACTGTGCAATGCTGTGCAGTGCAGAGATACTCAAAGCTAGGTCTGGAATCAGAAACAGCACAGCTCTATCAGTGTATTAGGGTACCAAGCTCACCGGGCCTTTTCAAAATATTACATCATAATCTGATCCATTACTGTAAGGTGATCTAATTTTATAGCTTGTTTCTAGATCATAAGAATAAACAATCTAATTATAAATCCAGCATTATCATTGGATGTTTGATTTCTAATATGTAGGCTCTTACCTCACTAGCAGCATATGTGTATAGCACCTTATTTTTTATAACAAACCATAGGTGTTTCCATGGTTTCTTACTGCCCTTAGATCTGTGTAGGTAGCCACTCATCGTAGAGTCTTCTGTATTTGCTGAAACCTGAAGTGAAAAAAAACCCGACACCTAAGAGTTATGCATCTGTCCAGGTTTTTGCAGTACAGCTTTTATAGAACAGATCTCCAGAAACTTGTCCTGTCAAAGACTCAGAGTTTTACCTGATCTCGAGTTAATGTTGCTAATTAACTCAGATGACTGAAAGAAAAATGATTTTGTCTGCCACCATCTACCTGGTCTGGAAGAGAGGTTACTGCAGACACTAAGGGTTGGAACTTAAATTGGATGCAACAGGACAAGAGAGGGCTGAAACACTGAGGACCACATACAGCTGCAGAACACATATAAGAAGGAAAATTACTTCCTCCCATTCCCAAGACCTCCAGTGTAGGTCAGCAGAGTTTAGCTCTACCTTTCCTAATCATAAGCCAAGAGCTGAGCTGCTGTATCAGTCTCCTGATTGACTGTTGGTGCAGAGGTAAACCACAATTTCTTGAAACACACGGAAGCAAGAAAGAAATTACAATTCTGGCTATCCCTCTGAATCACAGTCTCAGAGGTATTTATACAGTTTATATTCAGCTTCATAGTTTAGGTCCCTGCCTCTATAAAACTAGGGCCCAAAGCACTGTTACAGGTGAATTTCAACTTTTGATTCTACAGAAGATGGCTAAAATATGGAACGTTTTTTCATTGTTAATATTGATTGTATAATAGCAACAAATAATTACTTTTGACCAATAAAGCACTTACTTCTTTGAGGGCTGCAGGAATTTTTTTCTGCTTTCTTCCAGAGGGAATACTGTGTAATACTGTAGACAAGGCACTTGATGGAGATTTATGGTTGACTGGGGATCCGCTCTTAGGAGTGCACTGGTTATCTAAAATGCATGGGATGAATATATTGCTTTCATGTCACAGATGACTAAACATGGGCTTCTTGGACTTATTTTCTAAGAAGCATCCAATACCTTTATTCTGATTACAGTACTTCAGATTAACACATTAAATTCAGTGTTGAGTTAACTTGTCAGTATTATCATCATCACCATGAGTTAGAATCTCCCAAATCATTTACAACTAAATGGATTGGTCTAGTTTGTTTTCAAAGCCTGTTTTTTTGATGTTGAATTACATTTGCCCATACACAGAGTGAAAATTCAACTCTTTTAAAACCACACCAGGTTTTAAGAGCATTCCTGTCTGTGCTTTACCTTTGTTCCACAACTCTGTCCTTTAATTCTCTATATCTGTTATGTCCTCAGCTTTTTTCAGTATGGATGCTGTAGGGGTCCTCTTCAGCATCATGCCAACACACATGCTGGAGATTCCCACTTCAAGAGAACATGGTGTCTTTCTCCACTGCCGCAGGCAGTTCCACCATCTCTCTTGGAAGACTTCTGCAACACTTCACTCCTTTAAAACACCCTTTTCTAGCAACATCTACCACTGCCCAGCCTGCAAACAGTACTTCAGCAAGTCTACTTCTAGAGTTGTCCCTGAACATGAAATAATGAGCAGAGCAGGTGAGTAATTGGGTTGCCAGCTGTACTGCACCTGCTCTGCAGCTCCTTTCCCAGCTACAAGCACCTGCAGTCGCCTGCAGCACAGCAGCCTCTAGTGACCAAGGCAGAGACCTGCGGGTGGTCCAGGCAATCCACCTTCCCCACCATCTCAGGCTTCCATCACCACTTCAGGGGCTGTCAGTGCTGCTTTCCACATGCCCATGAGCAATGTCACCCACAGCCATAGCTTAATTATTTCACTGGGGCATCATAAATTTCCTTATACCCTAGAGATCTTGTGTCAAACCAGAGCCTCTGCTGGAGGGAAGGGCGGCAAACTCAGTCCCTGCTTTTGGCTTGTTGGTGTATTTTATACTGGAGTATTTAGACAGAATTCAGAGCAAGTCTTGTGAGCTGGGACTGGAACCCCACCTCACTGGGAGGTGCCTCCATTGATATGACATTTGTTTCTGCATAAAGATATGAAGGTCCTTCAAAGAGATGAATTTCAGTTCTCTCAGGATGAAAAGGAAGCTAACCCTGGGCCTCCTCTCTAAGCAAATGTTATTACTACCAGGCTATCTAAACCTTGCTTTCCAGCAGGCATCAACAGTACCATGTTCTCTGAAAGTGTTTCAGTGAAAACAGCTCTAGCTGTGGTGTTTTACATTGAAATCCATGTTGCCATTGTGCAGTAGGCAACAGTGAGGGCTTTGCCTGCAGAACTGAGGTGCAGATATGCCAACTTCTTCAATTCCAGATGAGCCAAGGCTGGAGGCTGAGGAGACTCAGCTTCAGCAAGATGAAGGCCTGTGTCTTTACAGAGCCCCAGAACTATCTCAGCAACTTAGTTGGCAAAAATGAAGTTTACAGCCATACAAGTTACAGAGAGTAAAATACACAGGAAGCCACTGGGAGGTCGCGATAAGCTGCAAGGACTTCAATAAACATTTGTACCCCGTGATTAATGAAAAGTGATGTAACACTAGCTACCTCAAATAGAAAGCAGCATAAGCTACATGTCATTACCGCAGGGCAAATACATGCATGTTTTGGGAAAGAACAGCCAATGTATTGCAAACTCACTTCCTAGCTGACCTCACAAAAACTTTTTCGGGCTCTTACAACCTCAGATGCCAATTGCTTTTTGGGCACTAGGCGAATCAGGCACTTGGACCCAGCAGGAAAGACAAGGCACAAACACATTATACTATGTTAATGAGGGCCACAAAAATAAGGCAGACACTTTGTGAAGATTTTCTTTACCTTGTTTCTGTAGCTCCCTGAAGCAATGATCACATACTCTTGCAGGCTGGTTTTTCATATAGTCTAAACCATGTTTATTTGATGAACAAGCTTGACAGACAATCTGGAAACAGATAAAGGCATTATTGTACGTGATGTACACCTGTAAATCACCAAATGCTCAAAGATGTTCACTTAAGCACTGTTAAGTCTGTAACAGAACCTGAAACAGGCACAATTTTACACAGAAAATGGTTTTAAGATCTTGGTTTTTCCCTGTGCGCTTACATCCAACATTATGCTTTTTCCTCCTCTACTGATAAAAATTTAAATATAAAAAAATCACTGAATTACACAAGTCAATAAGCCAACATTAACAATCCATGAAAAGCAGAATAAGCCTACTGTGTTACTGAACTGTTTAAATCATAAGATTTTAAATAAATAACTAAAAATAGTCATTGCTCTCTTGAGAATTTCTCCATAACACAGATGTCTCAACTACACTGAATTCTGTATTCTCACTTGATTAAAACAAGAAAAACAAAGGTTTATTAGATATACCTAAGTGTTAAATATAAAATAAGATTGGTACTGACTTTTAAAAAGTTCATTATTTATCTTACAAAAATTAGTACAGAAGGTATTTTATCTCATTTCAGCTAACATTCTTTGTACTATGTAAGTGCAGATGCAGGAGACAACCATATATAGTACTCCACAATGCAAAATAAGAACCATGTAACAAGTTAAAAAGTTAAACACTGTCATAACACCTCACTCTAAAAAAAACCCTACCAAACAACCCCAACATATTGATTTTTAATCCATATAATTGTGTCATAGTACAATGCTCCCTTAAAAGAGTAGTTGTGGTACGATCAGGCTCCATCTGTATTTGTCACACAAGGAACCTGAGTGACTAATTAACGGAAACAGTAACCACAAAATTGCCCAACCTTTCCGCATGCCCTGCAGTGATGCCTTCTCCATGTCAACGTGAATTCGCTGGTACAGATCATGCACATGGTGGCTCTAGTGTCCGGGATCCAGATTGGAGCCTTTGATCCCAGCGGACTATCCTCTTCCTGCTTCTCTGCATCTGCCTGAGGGAACATCAGCAGACCACCATTACATTCAGTGTACATTTTTGTTTACTTTTTGTAGGTCTACAGACTTCCACCTTACTCTTAGGCTTGCCTGTCGCTATTAACCTGGTACCTGTTATTGACAGTGTTTTCTCCACTGGAATTTGTTTGTTGTATCTGTTGCAGAGGGAGCAGATGTATGCTGCGCAGGAAACGTTCAAGACTGCAAACAAAGTTACAAGGCCGGAAAAGGCTCTTATACTTGGATTCATGGCAGGATCCAGAGGCATGTATCGAGACTAATTTAGCTTACTTTTGAATACCCAAATTTGAAACACAGCCTAGCATTTTTAAATGTGCATATATGGTTAATATGTGCATATGGTTAATAATTATCAGTGATAACAGGATAACTATTTATGTTGAAAAGCCTTCTCTGATAAATTGTCATGGTCTTAAATGTTATCTGCTATTTCATCAGTGACCATTCTAATGCAAGCCTGATGACAGAGCTGCATTTAATTAGTTCAAAAGGGCTGTGTGACTTTCAAGCTTTAACAGACTATTTACATAATAAATTGTTATTTAAAAAAAATATTTTCATTTCATCTTTCTGTTTGCAATCTTAAAGAGAAAACTGAGAAAGCTGGTTTGGGGTGTTTTTCTAAGAAAACAATTTTTGACTTATGAAGTAGGTAACATTATTAAATATCATTCTCTTCTATCATCTGCTTACTTATTATTTACCACTCCATTTTATTATTAATCATGGAATGCCTCTTTTTTCTCTAAACACCTCCAAAGAAACTTTATATTCAGAAAGGGAGCAAACCAACAATAATGGTGTGATATACCTCTTCAAGACTTTTGCTAGGATTAAATGTGATTCTCTTTTTCGTATATTCTTCAATTGACTTGGAGATAGCTTCTAACCACTCGTCTCTTTCTGTAGCAGAACTGTTGGAATTAAAAAAACAATTATTAACATTTAAAACTAAGAAGCAAGCGTTAATTAGAATTCAATTAGTTTTATTACGCATTGACTTAACTCTCTTGCAATTTTAGGCCATCTCCGATTCCTACTGAAACTGGCATTTTTTAACTGCCCACAAGGTTTCAGTTATTTGTGTTGATTAATACTAAAAAAGATTTCTTTGTCTGTTGTTAGAATGTGGATTCCCTCCCTGCCTTTCCTCCTTCCAAAATAATGTGTGATTGTTTCAAGGTTGGTATGTTATTGCTTCCCCCTTCTCCCTGGCCTCTTGAATAGCTTGAGTAACACTGGTGTAAATGGTGCTCCCAGAACAAAGACACGGTCCCTCCCTCTCATAAGGGACTCCAAAATTTCAGCAAGCCTTTTTTTCCCCCTCCCTCCTTGCTGTCTCGGGGTCCGGTTTGTTATACCCAAACCTGTGAAACCCCCAGCTTCTGTCAGAAAAAACACACTGTTTCTTCCCCAGCTTTGTGCTCCTGACTGCTCCTAACAGATCATGCTGCTTTGAAATAATTCTTTTTTTCCCCAAAAACTTTCCATTGGATTAGCTAACCCAAAGAGATGAGCTTACTGTATTACCTTCCCATAATATAAATACATACTGCTGCTACAAAGATCAGCGCATATACTCCCTCTCAGCCACATAGGTCTTATTTTCGCCCTTGTGCCAGAACATGTATGGCTATGCAGGGGGCGTAAGTGCTGGACTGGAAAACAAATCATAGAATCATTTTGGTTGGAAGAGACCCTCAAGATCATTGAGTCAAACCATCGACTTGCCCTTCCCTTGGATCAATTTACCACCTGGGTTCATCACACATGAACAACTTCTTGTGCCAGCACCATGGATGGTGCTTCGAGGAAGGAAGAAGCAGTTTTGCGGCAGAGGAACAGCCAGACTGCTTGCTTAAGACATCATGCCAGCTTAAACAGGGCTTCTAAAACTTAAATCACCATCTAATACCAACCTTCTTTTTTATTCCCCACTTCTTAAATAGTATCAAATAAATTTATTTAAACCAAGGAATTGAACATAATGAATATGTAAAAAGCCAAGTTAGGGAAGAGGAAAGCAATGATTTACCCAAGTTAGGTGTGCAACACCCATTATTTTTTAAAGGCTTTTCTGGTTCAATTTGGAAGCTTTGAGCATCTTTGAACCTTTAAAGAAACTACTTTGAGCTGGGGCTTTGAACTAGGTGAAATTGAGTGTCACATAGAATCAGAGAGGACAAATCTGGTAAGGTAAACAGAGGGGAAGCCTGTCAGGCATGCAGAAAAAGAAAGGATCTAGCGCACACAGCAAAAAATACGGAACTAAATGAGAGGAAATAGGACGAGCAAAGGCAAAGCAATGTATTATTGTCTGTTCCAACATCTCACACTCTGAGTGGAACATTTTGTTCAGTTTATTTACGTTTGCTTCCTCATCCGGAAAGAACAACTGGTCTGCATTAGCTACACAACATTCATAACTCTAATCAACTTCTTTGGCGTTTTCAAAATCTGGCTACACTTACTTGGGTTCCTAAAACTGTATTAAATAATTACATTTCAAGTTGTCCCCGTTTTTGGAGAATAAGCTGCTTGCACAATGAGCTACATGGCTCACACCCTAATATTTCGCTAGGGAGCCTGCACTTGGTTCGTTTGCTAGCGCTGGCCATTCGGATTGTTTACAATCCTTCAAAATTTAAGAGCAAAGGCGGTGCCACTGGCAACTGAATTGATGTAATGGTTTGCTGCAGCAAAACAGGCAGTGTTTCTTCTGCTGTCACTCCCAGCCCTCCCCCACAGCTGCACAGCCCCACCGCTTCCCTCCCTGCAGGAGCAGTGTTTGTTGCATCCTTCCAAAAGTAATTTTGTTTACTGAAATTGCAGGGGTTTAAATTTGTTTGGTAAAATTCTAGGGTTTTCTTAGAGTTTTCAATAAATTAAAAAAATAATAATTTTTAAAGATTTAATGAAACAGTAGAAAACTAAACAGACTGCAGAGAGTCCCAGCAATTGTTAGTACTGGCAGACGTGTGTGCTGGGGGCACCCGTTGCAGCTGCCCAATGGAGCTGAGCAGCTCGGTGGTCCCAGGAGGGCTCACAGATCGTACCCCTCTTGTCTCCAGGACCAGAGTCTCAGGGCACTTCTCCCAGCTCAGTTCACCTTGCATGAGCCATCCCCCTGTGTTAGGGAAGGCAATGCAGTCACGTCTGCCTGGGGTAGCTGTTCGCTTGCCCTATGGAGGGGGTCATGGCCAGCTGGCCCCAGACCGTCAGGCTGGCACGGCTGTTGTTTTCAGGACCAAAGCTTTATTTACTTCTGTACAGTGCTGTATCATGCAGATGTGCTCACTTGTTTCTCCGATTAAGGGATTTCTAGTACAATACTGCATTGTACCACATAAACCAATACACATTCCTACAGATATCCCAGGAAAACTGTAACTTCAACCCAAACTACATAAAGCAGAATACTAATGCCATCAGTAAAACTAAACCTGAAGTGACAAAGAGTCTTCTCCAGGCATTAATCTATACACCTATTATTAACTAGCTTACTTTTTATTACTAGCAATTTTTCAGCAGCCTAACTGCTCTCCTCCCTGTCTCTGCCCCCAGGATCATTTCAGAATCTCTGCTTTTGTGTACACTCCACATAATGCTTATTTTTTAAAAAAAAACCCCACAGAAGTGAAATTTGTCTACAATGTCTGTAAGATTAATTTGAACAGTTTTGTGGTTGAGATTTTTAACCACATAGGAGCCAAGAAGCTGTTAGAATGAGGTATCATCGGAAGGAAGATGCAGTCTGTACTGACAAGATACCGATTCTCTTCACATCCACGATATTTATCAACAGGAACAGTACATGAGGAAAAAACCATACGCAAGCACCTGTTGCTGATAGTTTTTCAGTTGTTTCCCTCCTACCCAGGTCTCACTTATGGACATGTAACAAGCTAAAAACCATCATTTACACCTGGGGCCCTCAGCGTCTCCTTCATCCCAAGCAAATGCAACCTCTCTCTGTCACTGTTGTGTGACTCGGGGCTGTTGCACACACGTAGCTTCCAGCCAGTATAAAAATAACAGCTGAATGCTCTCCAAAAATGCAAGATCAACAACACTACAAAAGAGAGAGCAAATTGGAGCAGCTTTAGTTGGTAACGTGAGGGTAATTCCAGTAATTTCAAGGTCAAGACAAAAGCATGTCGCAAATTCTGCTCCATTTCATGAGAATGTTACATATCGGGGTTTTCACCTGTGGATCAGCATGTATTTCACAGGAGTTGCATTTAATCTACTATGTAATCTGTTCTTCAAAAAGACAAGTCTGTCCTGTTTTGGGGAAAACAGGCAGGTTGTATTTCAAGATGATAATATTTTCACAAGTTCCAATGATTTTTTACAATTTTTTGAACCAACTGAATTAAAAGTGAAATGCTGTTTCAAGTGAAATAGAGATAAATCCACATTGCCTACTGCAATCCCATAAATATCTTCATGTATCTGTGCGACATCCAGTCACCAAAGCACCTCAGCAGCACAGACTTACTCATATTACACTGGAGCAGAATCGCACCCTAAACTGTGAAATGCATCTTTTTTTTTTCCCAGTGTATAAAAAAACCATAAGAAACATTAAAATATGTTGAAAAAACAAAAACAAACCAACACAAAAATACTCCTTTCAAGTCTGTTGTTATAAATAACTACTGCTCAGACAATTGAGCTATTTCCTTTGGCTACTTTGACAAGGTTAACCTTAGTCTACCCCTCAGCTAGAGATACTCCTATCTTTGTGCAGACATCCTCATGTTGGTATTTACAAGGTCACACAAAAAGAAGCAGCCTGCCCTTGCTCAGCTTTGCTAAACAAAAGAGAAAACATGTCTTTCTTCATTGGTATCAGCACTGTCACAAATGTCAGAACATGTAAAACTCCAAGTCAAACACAGTAAAAACAATAATCCACACAACCAGCTCTTTGCTAAAGGCATCTCAGTGAAAGCGGATCAGAGCCGCTCTGGTGTGCTGGCTGTGTATCCTTTTGCTGCTATATGGAGAATCCATAATTTCAGGTTTACTGAGATCTATTTCTTGTTTCAGTAGCACTGTTGAATTACATATGACTTGAACTTGATGATCCTTGCAGGTCCCTTCCAACTCAGGACATTCTATGATACTTTAGTCAGAAGACCAGGATGACTTCTTCCAATTTATATCAGTTACCAATAATAATGATGTCAAAATGTATTGTGCTTCACATCCTGTCCTGTTAACACACTGATAGAGCATATCAGTAACTTCGGAAAAACAAAAACGTACTGAAAAACAAAGTCTAAAATTAATTTAATTGAAACTACATTAATTCTTGTTCCTCTCAAGGAAAGGCAGTGAGAGGATAATATTTCTACTCAATTTTTCTGAAGGTGTAGCTAAGCTGAAAAGGAGGAACCAAGCAAAAGTTTTATTCCCTCTAATTAACAGGCAACTGTCTTGTGAACAGCAGAATCCCTACCAGCTGCAGCCTTAAGCCCAAATTGCTCAAATACCAGCCACATTTACTACAGCTTTTGTGCTTCTATCCATTGCTTCACAGTGGGCAGTCTTCACAAGCCAGGGTGAACTGTATTAGAGAATACAAATTCCTATGGTATCTGTGAAACTTATTACATGTGACCAGGCTTCCTTTCCACCAGCACCTTTAAAAACAAACTTCAATTTTCAAAATCAGATTTTGAATGTGAACAGAAGTAAATTAGAACAAAGCCTACCTCATTTCTAGAAACCCATCTGTCACTCCCTCTATTCTGTAATTACTCAGCCAAGGGTAACTTTCCATTACATAAGTGCAAAACAAGCTATAAAAAGCTTATGTGACCTGTTTGAAATCACATGGTTTAAAAATCATTATTCATATTTAAGACTCACCTTGCTGAAAGAATGAAGGATCTCTCTACACTTTCAATGTTCAGTTCATTCTGATATGCTTCCTGGGTTGGCTTTTTAACCTTCAATTGAGAGAGAAAACTTTACATTGAAACTGAAATGCTACTTTTCTAGTTGTTTTAGTTTCAATTACTGTAAAGTTTCTTACATATTTTTGAAGAAGGGGTACAATAGAGAGAGCAATCTCATAGACAGGTGATCACACACCAGTCTAGGGGGCCCAGCTACAGTAAAATTATGTGGTATTTCATTTCACTGTGGCCCCATACAAACACTGGAGATGTAGAGGGGAAGTAAGCTCAAGAGCTGTCGGACACCTCGAGCTGTGCTTCAACATGCCCAGGCCCATTGCCTTGTAAACTTCACCTGCAACAGGGCAAAAAAAGACACTGATGCTGCTGCAGGACAAGATGTAACCCAGGGCTGAGCCCCAAAACAGGTATCTGGCCCGTACCCCAAGGGCTGGACTACCCTGCTGATCCTTCTGAGCTACCAAGTTACAAACAAAAGGAGGTTTAAAAGTTAAGAGTGGATTTGAGCCACCAAAAAACATGCACTGGCAGAAGAGATTTTGCAGCTGCACCTGTGAAATCTTGGACCTGGTTGCCAGATGTGCACTGCAGCTGGACTGGGTGCTTTCCTCTGACAGGACCAGAGACAAGCTACTTGATTCCTGAGGCGATGGTTTGTTGTTCCCATTAACTGTCACGTCAGAGACTGTGTCAATACATGGCGTGCAAGTCCCTTATCACTACCCAGAGGGGCTCAGGGCTCAACTTTGATGCTTTTCACAGACTCAGAAACAAAAGCCCTATTTTCCCTCATGCTTAGCAGATCTCTATAAACCATGGAGATTTGATACACCAGAAGCTTATCAGGCAGAGATGCCTAATCTCTGGGTGTGGGCAATAAACAGCAGTTGCAAGACAAAAGTAGAAGCTGTCTAAACAAAATACAAGGCAAAAAATAAGGACCCAGACTACTTCAGAGTAGAACAATACGTGATGAAATGCAGGTGAGATGATCCTGGGGCAACAGTTTTTTAGGGAAACATAGACAGTGATCCCACAGGCCATATTATGCAAGAAACATTAAGCCTGTAGGATTGCTCTGGAACATAACCATCTTTAATATCTCTTGCCAACAATAAACAGAGTTTATTAGCATTTTGAAAAATTGAAGGCCTGAGTTTGAACAGATTTGGAGAAAGACTCGTTTTAACAAGTGACTCACCTTCATTCCAGCCAGTGACAGCATGTTGTTGAGTTTATACATCCCTGACTGAACTGGAGTAGTGTACAACAAGGCATCATTGAACTGTAATACAGAAGCAATTTGCAATGACTAAACTGTTTAGAGACAGATAATTTCAGATGCATTTTATTGGAAGTACAGAACTCATACAGCACAGATATCAACTGTCCCAGAAGGGAATCCTCTACTTCCTATTATTCCACTTAGAACCCAAGAAACATTTTTATGTATGAATTTAGACAACAATAGGTGTCTGTTTATATCCTCCTTGTGTAAATATACATTTGGCACATGAGTAAACACTGCACGGATGTCAAAAAACAGATGTAAAAAAGGACAAAAACATTTCTCCTGTACACAGCTCTACTGTATAATGAACAACTTTAAAAGGATATGAGAATTAGCCATTCAAACAAAGCAAAAATTCCAGAAACTTTGAGATAGCAGAATTAAGATTAGTAATTTATGATTTTAAGGACAAACTTATCCATATGTTCTATGTGAATTTTACCGGTTTAAATGGGCATCTACTGTTTATTTGCTGTTTTACCAGACTTGGCTTCATTCAGTGCACTTACTGAACAGCTATTTAGATTTCTTAATTTTTCTGTTTTGTTCAACACATGGATACAAACTTCATTTACTGCACATAAACACAGACCAGAAAACTGAATTGTCTCATAAGTTTTTGCTATGAGATTCTTTGCAAAATAATTAAATGTTTTATGAGCCTTACTAAATCTTCACAACATGAGCAATGGAAAAATCACTGCTAAAGTGTCCAAAGGTATAAACACTAGTCTAAAAGCCACCCCCCCAAAAAAACAAACAAAAAACCCACCAAAAAAAACAACCAAACCCAAACAAACAAACAAAGATAATCCAAACTAGAGACACTCACATTAACTACATCTGATTTGGGAAGTCCAGCTTGAGATAGCACCAGAATTTTGAGAGTATTACCTAAACTGATATCATTTGCAGTAATCTCAGTGTTTTATACACTACAAAGTCATCTCTGGAGCGTAAGACAGGCACTTGCAAGCTTAGAATATATACCCCATGACTGCCTAGGGAAATATTTATTTGTACTACAGTAACTAAAAGACAGATTTCAGCCAGGACTGTGGACAAATAATGCCACAAATCACACAGGGCAACAGTTGCTTTACTATATACTATATACTATAAATAGAAGAGATAAACAAAAGGTTCAAGTGGAAACAGAAACTTCAGAGATGCACAGAAGTTCCAGAACAAAACAGCAGCAGAGGCAGGAAGGGAACCCAGCACTTCCCTTCCAGCCCAGTGCCCTGTGCAGGATGGAACAGCCTCGGGCAGAGGAAGGAGAGAAGGAAGAGGGAGGGAAAGGTGCAAGAGCAGCAGTGGAGTTGCAGGTTTGAAGATGTGGCACGGCTAAGTGGGATGGACTAACTGTTTTAGTTTTTGCACTAACAAGGATAACGCCTTCTCATAAAAGCGCTCAATTTTCAAAAGAGCATTGTTCAAAACAGTACACTCTAGTGAGAAGTGGTTTTCTATTAAAATTGGTGCATATGCAACAGATGATCTCTCTAAATTAGAACTGAGCAAGTAGAACAATTGGTCATTTTTTCCACTTCCTGAAGTTATTATTTACTTATGTTTGCAGTGTAATGTTTCAGCCACTTAAAATTACACCAGTGTTACACACACAGCAACACGTACAGCGTCTTACCAGAAAAAACATTCGCGGCTGCATGACCTTCCGAGACAGCTTCATTAATGTTCCCTCTTTCAAAAAGACCTAGAAAATTAAAAGAAGCAATTCAAAACCTAGCTTTTCAGGGCAGAAGCCATACAAATGAGCTGACTTTTTAATCATTATTATAATTATTATTATTATACTTGAAATGCCACAGGAGTTTTGGAATTCAATGGTTCCCTTTCTGAGAAAGGCTGTTCATCCTTACGTTTCTCTGGAAGTGTGAATGGCTGCATTACAGTTTTCCATGTTGCATTTGAAACCATGACAAAAACAAGGTTAAGCTTGAAGAGAAAATCCTACCTTCAATATCTGGCATGGAATAATTCTAAAAATCATAAGTTTTCATCAGATAAATGTTTAGAAAATAAAAACCCCACACATATGGAGAGGCAGCATTCATTTGACTGTCAGAACCAAATAATGAAGCAATGGACCGTTTTTCTCCCCGGTGTATGCCAGCTTCAGTACTTTGCTTGCGTATCATCTGTGCTGCACTTTTCCTGCAATCTGCTGAATGCCATCTGGAGGACCTACCCTTCCTGGCTGTACAATCTCATGATGTCCATTTAAACTGTACTGAATCTGCATGAGTTTCTGAAAGTTATCCTACAGGAAGAAAAAAGCAAAAGGTAAGTAATTCCTCTTGCATCCATGACTTATTTTTAAGATTTAATCAACCCACTTCATAAGTCAAAATACTTACTCCTTGCTTCATGATGTCATTGGCGTGGTTTGCAACTTCTATGACAACAGCTAGAGCATCTGGAAGACGAAGAAATGATGCTTTGGTTATACAGAGTAGTTGGCATTGGTATTCTGTAAAGCACAGGTACAATACTGCCCTTCCACACCATGCCAAGATTCAGGGACCTGATGGACCAGCCACTGCATTCAGGAGCACTTCCCATAGGTCTCAGAGTCTTTGGTTCATGGTTTAATAAGTGTGTCCTAGCAAGTCATTGCTTCAAACAACAGTGTCAATCACTGCCTACAGCTAATCAAAACAATCCACAAACAAATTCTAGTTTCTCGCACAAAAAACTACTTCAATATCAATGTTTCTACTAACAGCATAAAAGTTATCAACATTTTAACTGAGACTATGTAGAAATTATGTTTTCTCCATCTTACGCAACTGCCTCCAGTGCCAGTCATGCAATACTACCTAGAAAAATCTTATAAATCTTTGTGATTTCTTTCTTCTGCCTTTAGTTTTGCTGCACCTCAATAGAACAGTATAAAGTTCAAATTTCTAAATTTCAAACTTTGAAAAAAAAAAAGAATCTCTGAAAGCAAAGCATTACCAAATATTATAGATTTTATTAAGTACTGATATTTAATAGCTAGCAACTTGACTGTAATATATGCTAAAAATATATGCCAAAAGGGGTTACATAAAAATATTATGTAAATTACTGAACTGTGAGTGTATGAGAAAGAACCCATCCAAGGATCTTATCCAAAAACCTGTAATTTACTTAAGTGCAAAAAAAGACTCAATTAATTGAAAGCTAGAACAACTGCTCTGATAAAACGCAGGCTCTAAAGCTTTTAGCACCTTCTGAGTAATTGAAGTGCAGTCAGATACTTCAAACAAAGGAACTACCTTTGCTTAGAAGTCCACAGAGAAGCCTACCAAACCAGGCAAAACCAAAGCCTTAGAGTTTTTTCCCAGATAATCATTAGAGTATTATTAATAGTACTGTAAAATGTATATATTTCTCTTATTGTTGAGTTCATACTGAAAAAGAAAGCATGTTAAAAGTTCCAGGAAAAAAAAAAAACATTCCAGGATCTCAGGGCTATTTATAGAGCCAAAACTGAACAAACCTAAACAACAACAGAAAATAATTTATAGGGTCAAAATCCATAAACAAAGTGGGTTTTGGCAGGGAAGAGCATTCCCATTCTTATACCACTTAGCTAGAGTAAGGTATTCAAATGAAGGTCATCAAGAAGAATTGTGGTGTTTGGATTTTTTTCCAAGAATACTAACCATAACCAACCTAGTCTTCTCCATCCTCTCTTCTGCAATGGAATTTAACAACTAAGCAAAGTCAGAACTAAATTAAGGTCAATTATTACAAGAAAGATCTTGGTGAGTAAAGATTAGATTTTCTTTTCTTAACCAGTTTCAAAGATAGACTATCAAACATGCCAAATTCATAAAATCAACACTGTTATTTTTACAGCTAAGCTTCTGCTTTTATCTTTGATGAATGAAGGGAGACAAAAATACTGTTGAAGGTACAACTACAAAAAAACATGGTGCAAGCATTCGTGTGTTCTTGGCCACAAGAAGTGCAAGATGAAGTTTTCTCTCTCAAAAAATTATTTAAAATATTTTTGGCTTATGTTTACAACATACTCAAGCAAATATGTCTAAATGCCCTAAGAAGGATCTTTACTCATAAATGTTATGGTATTGTATCATTAGACAAAGCTATAAGAAAGCAAACTTGACTCAGTGCACAGAAGGCACTCATTTATTGCGGTACAATCAACTACATCTGGACAACCCTCCTGAAGATAATGGGCTTGCGTGAATGTCACAAAAGAGGCTGAAATAAGTGACAGGGGCTCATGCAAACGAAATGGGAACATTGACTGGGAGCATTTATAGTACTGCTGAGGCACATATGGAAGAAGGCAACAGTCTGAATGTGCATTGCATTGCTGCTACCATGAAACACACAGTCCTGTCCTCTTCCATCACCAACTATTCCTTCTCATTTCCTCTTATCTCCTTTCCCCCCACATTGCAGGCAAACTTGTGGAAGTCACTTGTGTTTCTGCAACTCGTGGCAAGTCAAACTGGATAACTCCTCAAGTTAAACATAACACAGAGCAGCTCCTTGATCTTGTTCACTCCTGCCACATGAACACTTGTCCTGGCACAACGACAGGGGAAGAGGCCAGAAAGGCTCAGAGCTAGGGGAGAGCAGCTGGTAGACCAGACTGCCTATCACGAAAGGTCTACAGATGCAAGGACTGGCTCTTTCATAGCAGCGTCCAAAATATCTGCTTAAGCTGCCTGTGGAACTTCACTCTCATCTCTTGATTTCAACTCAAGGGTGAGCTGATACAACTGTCAGCTCAAAACTTTTTTGAAACACAAATTGGCAACCTTTCTGTACCTCTGCCGAGAAACCTAGCACTAAATAGAAAACATTTCTGTTGCTGGCTTGGCATGTTGCATGCATTTAAAATTTAGAAACATTATCACATGTACATAAGCTGTCATTTCTTTAATCTAAAGAGACATTTACCTTGAGTATCCCTATAGTCTGCAGATTCTTCTACAAGATTCTTTAAATAATCTGTATAAAGAAAAAAATAATATAGAGACGGTATCGTTAAAGAAATAAACAGAATAAGAAAGTAGTAAACCCCACATTTTTCCTTGAAATCTGCTTTTCAGGCAGTTCTATGCCACAAAGATCTACTACTTAATCTTTCAAATCTGTCAAAGTAATAACAAAAGGAACACTAGCATTTCCACAATGAAAGTATGTCACGGTATCTTGCTCAGGGAAGAAATGGTTATTGAAACAGTAGCCTTCTCCAAAGACAAATGATATGTTGTATATATTATTCCAGAACAAAACAAACAAGTGAAAAATCATAGGATCATAGAAGGGTTTAGGTTGGAAGGGATCTTAGAGATCACCTAGTTCCAACACTCCTGTCATGGCAGGGACAACTTCCACTAGACCAGGTTGCTCAAAGCCCTGTCCAGCCTGGCCTTGAGTCACCTCCCTCAACCTGCTGGTCACTCTTCTTTTGATGAAGTCCAGGATACAGTTGGCTTTCTGTGCTACAAGAGGACGTTGCCAAGTCATGATGAGCATCTCACCAACCAACACGCCCAAGTCCTTCTCCTCAGGGCTGCGCTCAACCCCTTCTCTGTCCAACCTGTATTCATGGTTGAGATTTCCCTGACCCACGTGCAGGACCTTGCACTTGGCCTTGTTGAATTTCACGAGGTTTGCTCAGACCCACCTCTCATAAATATATACTTGCAATCATTCACATTTAAGCTGATACAAAAAATTTTGAAAGTGATAGATATTTGCCTGAGCACCTAACTTATCTACAGGAGTTAAGAAAAAAAAAGTAGTCCATTACAGAAGAGCTTATTATGATTAATATTTTTTCAATAATAAAAGTATTATTCGCCCTCCCAATGTTCAAATAGGTATTTTTGGTTTTCAATTTTAAATTTAGTTCCTCAACCACGAGATGGCACCCTCAATCCATTAAAGTCTTGGTAGTATTTAAATCTATTTTACTTAGCTAAAATTAACTCCAAATATATGACTATACAGGAAAACATCCCCTTGAGTTTCCATTCCCTGGTCAAGTGTCTGGTTCACCAAGAAATACAATATTCTGTCAAAGATTAAAATACATCTTCAGTAAAAAGTCAATCATCTATTATCTACAAGCTACAGCTTTGAACTGCTTAAAATGGAAAGAAACCAAATCAGAAACTTTCAAAGAAATTTACTATATAACGATTGATAAGATCAACAAATACTGATTTATAATTACCCTTTAAATAAGGTATTAAGATTCTGGCAGATCTACTAAAACCAAATCACATATGACCTAGCAAGCATTCAATTTTAGCTTTGCAGTTGTACATGTTTCATGTAGGAATGAAATAATTCAACTCCCATATGCTTGCCCTACCCAAATTAATCCTTTTAGTCAAGAAGGATGAGGAGCCAGTTGTTCCTGCCTTCATAAGATGTCTTGCTTCATGCATGCCCCTCAGAGACCGCTCAGTGTATTGTAATATTTTCCTTATGAAAAAGAAAGGAATTATGAAATGTGTTTCTTCAGTAGCAATGCTATGAAGAGTGAGAAAACTTGTCACAGTTAATGAAAGCTTTGAGAAAAACAGAACTACAGAAAGAGAAATACTTGGCACTGAAATGTTAGTTTTTGGCAAAGACCTAAGGGAGGATCCAAGGGAGAAGCACGAGGAGCAGGTTGGGGTGAAGGAGAAGGAACCGTGTGGGGTCTCCTGCAGGGAAGCGGGGAGGCAGCACTGGGAGGTCTGGCTGGGTCACAGAACACCCACGGCTTTCTGCTCTCCTCGAAGCTTTGTCTGATCATTAGCAGGCGCTGGTCAACATTAAATCCTTTAAGACAATGTCATGGCACCAAAACCTCTCTGGCTACACTCCACAAATATTGTGTCCTCCGTATCCCTCAAGATCTCATGCTGTAGTAGCTACCAGATGTTCCAGTGCAGCATTTACGTGGACACATATTCCATTAGAAACAAAGTTCATCTTGCTTCACTTTAGATTATACTGATAAGAAGCTGGTGTGAGAGAATAAAAAAACAACCTAACAAACAAACCCTCCACAGGAGGTATTTTGAAAGGAACTGAGAAGAATTCACACTGTAGGCTGCCCAGAGAACCTGTGGATGCCCCATCTTTGGAAGTGTTCAAGGCCAGGTTGCACAGGGCTTTGAACAATCTGGTCCAATGGAAGGTCCCTTCCAGCCCAAAGCACTCTATGATTCTAGGTTCTCGACTTGGTTTAACCTGGAGGAACCTGTCGCACATACAAGACCAGGTCAGAGCTGGGCTGTCCCGACCAGGCAAAGCACTGGTGCAATTCCACCAATAAAGCAAACAAGGTAAAGCTTCACAATCGCAACTTGATCTTCAGCGGGGCCAGCACAAAGGGGTCCAGTGGGAAGCTCCCAGTATAAAGAACAAGTCCTTACAGCTTATACAGAAACACCAACTGCTTAAAGCTACCAGCCACACACTCCCCTCTGTGGGATAGGAACAAGAGGTGAGGTGGATATAAGTTACTCATCTCCAAATATACTGCTGACACTCTAGGAAACTATCTCTAGTACACGGAGACATCCAACTTAATATCCAAAGTTATCGCACTGAAAACTTAAATCCAGAGACACAACTTGGGGAAAAAAAATGGTTTCTTGGTATGTTCATGCTGTAGGACGTGTTCCCCAAAACAGCCCCACTTCACATCACTGAAAAACATTTTCTGGCTGGGTATTTTCCATCATTTTAAATCATACCATCAGTGAATAGGAGAAAATTAAGAGATTTTAACACAACTACATTCATTTAAAACTCTGTATTTAAAAAGGCAGCTTTTGCACTAAAAGACTGAAGTAGCCAATAAAACTTGCAACTGCAAAATCCTGAAAGTGATAAGTACTTATTAATACATGATTTTCATCTTAATACTCTCTTGTAGATCTGTTAAGTGGACCTCAGTTCATAGCTAAAACTCAGCTTCAGAGAAGCATCAGGACAGATATTTTTTGTCTGTTCTGTGAATACACACCGGAAATGCTGTGCTTGCTACAGCTTTCTGGAGGTACAAGCTTAAACTATACAGACAAGAGGACCTCGCAGACATGAAAAACATTACAGTAAAAACTTAGCAAAAATATTCCTAGATAAAATAAATACAGAAGTCAAATATTAAGGTGGAATGGTATCTGCTGTCTTTGCCAAAAATTTTCCCCTCTGAAATATACTTTAGTTGTCCAGACTAGGAAGACCTTAAGCATACCTTTAGAAAGGTGGAGTTACAAATTAAAATTCCTAACTCTGCTAGATACTCCAAAAGATAACAAAAATCAATCCAAATGCACACAAGTGCTGTTTCTGTGAGGAACGAAACCCCCTTATGCCCTGCTTCTATCTGACAGCAGCCAGCAATTCTCTCTTCCTTCTTGCTGGAGGGGCAGTGACTATCACTTCTCCTGCTAGAAATTCTCTTCTGCTTCATTAACTGCTTTTTGTCTCAGGTTGTCTAACTTAATCAAGTTAAACTCAAAGCAATCGTTCCTCAACATGTAATTGGCCCCAAGTCTGACAACTCTCTTTGCAATCTGCCAAGGGCAGTATGCTCAAAAGGCTGATTTTTCACCCTCCTCAGCTTCCCCTCACTATAGCCCAGAGTTAAGGGTAATAAAAGACTCTGCACACCTTATGTTGGGAAAGAGGAGAGAAGCTTATTCTGTGACAATGAAGACCCTGTTAATATTGTGCAGTCTCAAGGCATCTACTCAAATCAGAGTTTTTTGGGACAAGAGAAATCACCTCTCCTTCATTTCTTTCTATTAGAAGAAAGCAAAGGCCTCTAAACTTCCCCAAAACCCATCTCATATTTGCTGTATAGAGCTCAGGGATGGTGTGTGGAGAAGTGGAAGTCTTGCTGGACTGGAGAAGCTGTATAATTTAACAAAAACACAACTCAGCTGCGCCTCTCCTTACCTGATTTACGAGTCCACCTGCTCCTGCTTTTGTTAGCAGAAAAGTAACTCCACTTCAAAGCACAGCAACAAGCTTGTGATGTGACCCTGTAGCAGCAGGTTACCAGTACAAAGCTGCCCCACTGACACAAAACAGCTAAATAGGAAGAAATCCCTGCTGACTAATGCCTGGCAGCTTTCTTTCCTGGATTACTTTTGCTCCCCCACTCTTACCCACTGGCCCCTTACCCACAGATCCCCTTGTCTTTGGCCAGGGCAGCTCCTGCATCGCTGCACCTCACCCACTGCAACAACAGACCCAAATATTTTGCATATCCTCCAAAAGTTTTGCAGCACAAGTTCACACAGAGTTTCCTTAATATTACACAGACCGACTGGAAGGTAACAGAGCAGACGGGTCATCCATTGAGATATGGAAGAGGGAGAATCTCAAGGACAACAGAAATGCATGACAGATTGAACAGACTGAAAATAAAACTGATCCAAAATAGCACTCCCCAGCCCTGGCATAATTAAATTCTTAGTGTGACCTCCTTTACTGCTCCCATAGAACACGAGAAAATTACTTTTCTAAATCAGCAGCCAGCATTGCAGTCCCATTCCTGTCAAAAGCATTTGGCAGGTGTATTTAAAGCTGGGACACCCACAGCAACCCCCATCACCACAGAGTAAGTTTTTTTTCAGATCTGAAACAGCCTGTCCCAGCCACAACAACAGTTAATGATCACAAGGAAATCCCCTTCAATATTTGAGTTTTGTTTCAATGCTATTCACCCCTGGCATCTCTCGCTGTCCTATGTATATTGACAATGGCATTTACTCTATCCTGATCCTCTGTTCGGCCTTTTTAATTAAAACCTTTGAACTTATCCAAAGCTCTGCTGATTTTGGAGTGTATATCACACCTACACCATGCCCTAAGTCAGTATCCTTTTAAAATAAAGCAACTCCCCAATGACATTTTATGGTCTGATTTTATCAAGTGTCACTAAGGTTTTCCACTACAAAACAGCCCATTTAATAAGGAGGTTTCACCCTTTTTTCAACACCTGTGACTTTAATGAGATGATTAAAATGAAAACAGTCAACATTAATAACTTGGTAACTGCTGCATAATACTTAGGGCTGTATCTCACACAGCATCACTAGTCTAACTACTTGCTGGGGAAATGCCAACAAGCTGCTACAGAGCCAAAAAAAAAAAGGTCACAGAGCATTTTATTTTGCAGTTACTACATAAACAGAGGCTATTTTTAAATTGCTCATCAAGAAGCAATGGCTTTCAAAAACAATGCCTTAAGTATTTCCAAATCCTTACAGGAGCCATCCCCGCTTACAACAAACACATCTCAAAATACCTCACAAAGGAAGCCTCTATCATTGCCCTCCTTTTACAGAAGAGCACTGCATCACGGAGATTACTTGCTCGAGGTGCCCCAAACATGTCAATGCCAGAGCAGGGTATAGAGCCCAGATTTCCTAGTCCCAAACCAGCATACAATGCCCCTGTAACACGGCTTACGCACTTAACTGGCAAACCTACCCTAAAAACATGTGTTTTACCTTTAAAAGAGAATGGATTTTACAGACAAAACACCTGGGTGGGGGAGAAATGGAGAAGCTACTTGCAGAAGTTCACAGTTGCATAGACATCTTTCACTTCCTTCTCCTAGCTCAAATTTTCCATACTACCTTTTCCCTTCATTAACAACAAACCAACCCCAAATGCAGCAACAAAAAAACCAACAACAATACCACCACTGCCACCAAAAGAAAAACCCTCAAAAAATCAAAACCAAACCAAAACCCAAAGCAAAACAGGCGCATTCCAACCCTCCAAGGAAATTACAGCCTTCTATTACCACAGGAACAAACAAAAGCCACCACAGGTGTCATGTTTTCCAAGTAAGTACTGCTGAATTGAAGATCAGAGAGCACAGCACAGTATTGGGAATATTAGCACATCGCTTGTATATTTTATTGCAATCAATATTAACAAAGAAAGCCTCTAAACCCATGCCATGTTTGTAAAAAAGCTTCACATATCTGAAGTCCGATAAACATGCTATACAGATGGATACAAGCGCCTGAAAACCAGTTTCCTGGGACGTGTGAAGACTGGCTGCTTAAGCCCCCGCAAAAGAGCTTGACTGTACCTGTCAACAGGAGCCTGTACTGGGGAATCCTCTGAACTGGCTTGAGCAGATAGTGCTTGAGGGCCAGACTGGCACAGCGGGGGCTCATCTGAAAGAAACACCCAAAATAAGTAATGATTCTGTGGTAGTCAAGCGTTCCAGCAAAAGGAAATACATCTAAAACCAAACAACCAATTGCATTGGATAAGTGTTATCTTAAAAAGGTGTGACCATGACGGTGTTAAACACCACACTACAGAGGAAGCATTTCTGTGTGGAACACTGCATGCAACATTTATGTGTTAAAAGACATCAGTAAGCACTCATACTCTGTGGATTCAAAATAGGTGCTTTTGCTTATGGGGAGGAGAGGTGAAGCTTCCCAGAAATGAAAGAAATACGGGTGGCAAGAGCAACATGCTGCTTTGTAATCGTCATCAGCATCCTTCGGGCAGAGAAGCAGAGAAGACAGCAGTGCTCACTGCAGAGTTTTAATTAATCCACACCTCTAAAGACAACACAGAATTAAGAGATCCATGCTTCCAAATTTTAAATATCCTGAGTTTGCATTCAAAATAATGTGCATCTGAAACACTGAGTCCTTAAAAAGGCCTCTTGTCCTCTTCTTGGCTTTGCGGACTACCTCAGGGTCCTCCTTTGCCCACTCTAAGTAGCTTTTTGAGCAAGGATTACCCCAGGGAAAGCCCATATAATAGGAGGTAAACTGACAGTTTGCGTGGATGATGTGGTTAGGGAGCTTGCATCTCTTCTCTGATTTGTTTTAAGTGAGTTATGTAAAAAATCTGGCAATGCTCTTAGGGACATGAATCAGCTTTCATCCGATTGCTGCATGTGCTGGGTTTGAAATTTCTAGTAATACGCAGATGAGAAAATTCACTTTTTTATGTTTCCAACTGAAATGGAACACCACTCCCATGAGTAAGCTACTGCTCTATGATGTGGCAGAGAAATCAACCTAGTTAAAATAGGACAGTTAATCTGTGCATAGTATCAGGAAACAAAATTTTAAAATTGCAGCTAGATATTTTGTTAATGTGTCTTTGATATAATTTGTAGCAAGTGCTGCATTTTCTGAAAATCAACATCCTTTATCATATCTCACAGTAGCCAAAATCACTAGGTACTTCACAAAATCTGAATTCACTTCTTTCCACCTCCTACTAAGTCTCAAGCCAAAACTGCAGCAAAAACCCCAAAACAATCAAAACCCCCACAAACTGGAGGATAGTCTGCAAAGCCTTACGGAGGATCACAACTGCTAAAGAGACACAAAACAGGATATATCTTACAAAAGGCTACAGTACCTCGAAGTCTTTCACCACTGAAGCAAAACCTGCATTCTTCTTACACTGTTCATCTAATAGTGCAACATTTTTATCAAATTCTTTGATGTAAGTTGAATACATCTTCAAGTAGGGACCCTTTTTAACAAATATATCAGCAATTCTTTGATGTTCAAGCCTAGAAACAAAAACCAGAGCAATTAGAAAGAGCTAAAAATAGTGTATATCTTAACCCCACAGCAAAACATATTTTTCACAGTAAGATGTGCGAGTTTATGTTCTGAACAAAAAGCTTACAGTTCAGCAGATAGTCATCCATCTCAGTAGCTACTCTGAAAAATCTTACCAGGCACACCTCCACACACTAGTTTAGTTTTAGATGACAACCACTTAATACACAATCTATCTTAAATGGTCTTGAACCATTCGAACACTTTAGTACAAGCTGGATTTCTGAGGAGACACATCTTCAGACTTCAAGATGCAGCCTGCACCCCTTAATAGCAAGCATGGGATTGCAGCCTTTACCCATTTCAGTGCCTTTGTACAGCTGATTTAGATCCACCCACCAGTGTAACTGAGAATGGACTTCAAGGGGATTGTGGCTGTCAATCAGTGCAGTGTCTGGTTAGTAGATATCAGCTACCTTTAAAATGCAAACGGGTCTTCAGGACAGCCTCCTTGTCCTCTAATTAAATCAGTCCACTCATGCCCATGCAGGCACAAGAACTTTCAAATTTAAAATGAATTTTTAAATAAAAAAGTGTGATTGCTAAAAATGTGTATTGACGTGCCTTCTGGACCTTTCTGGGTATATATATATATGGCAAAAATTACATCTAAATGGAAAATTCTCTCCTGTACTTTCAAAGTCAATTCTGTCATTTAAGAAGGCACGTGAAACACAAGCAAGAGTCACAACGTGGTCACACAGAGTCACATAAGCCACACAGATACATTTCAACAACATCAAAGCAGCGGTAGCCCTTTATTGATAATCACCAGTGAGATAATCGCTCTTCCAGTTCCCTCAGGAGGTCCCGATTGAGTTCGTACAGCTGAGGTAGGTAGTACAGGATCTGATTCAGGATTCTGTCCTCAATCACTGGCTTCCCAAGCTGCCTAGAGGCATGTGCCACAGCGTCCCGGAAATCCTGCCGGAGCACAAAGAGGACAGAAACCCCCCTTCCCATCAGCCAAAAGCCTTCAAAGCACCAAGACAGACAACAGCGTGTTCTCTGCAGACATTCCAGGCCCTGCTCCCTATTACCAAAGGCAAGGCGCGTACCATCTGGGTTATGTTTCTCTGCAGCTTCAATTTACTCCCCTGGGACTGCCTTAATCCCTTTGGTTTGACACTGGAGCTTTACTTTCTTGCTCCTGTATGCATAATATAGAAGTTGTTAATAATTTTTATGCCATGCCCTTTAGAAATCTGCTGGTACTACATATAAGGAAACTAAGGTGGGGGGAAACATCATTTATCTGCAAGATTGTTGGCAGCCTTGAGTATCTTCTTGCTAATACTTGGGTCAAAAAGCAACAATATTACATCAGTTAATACAATAATAATATCTTATTTAAAAATCATACTAGATTTCCTAAGTCATCTACAAATGCCCTTTTGGAAGATGTGCCTCTTGGACAAAATTGTAGAGTCACAAAAAATTACTGTATGTAGCAGCTCTTCTTTATACAGGAAAACAAACATCTAACAAAAATATACCGTAACAACACATGGGAACTATGAGATTTCAAATGTTAATGATGTTCAAAACCAACATTCAAAACATTTACAGAGAGGAGGAAAACCCCACTTACACTTCAAGGGTCTTCTTGCAGCATTTTAATGCTGTAATCAGCTCTCAGTAGGGCAGAGCTGAGGCTTATTGGTCCTCATTGAACTATATAGAATTAAAATCTTGGCCCCACACAAGTCAGTAGGGCCAGGCTTGTATCCATATTGAAACTCAGTATCCTTTAAACAAGGTATTTTCCCTGATCACATGCAAACAATTTTTTTAAAAAAGGTTGGCAATTTAGCATTTTGCTTGAAAAATAACAGTCTAAACTGACCAAAAAAAAATATCCAAATTAGGTGGTGCGTTGTGTTACGTCTCACTTGAATTTGGGCAACAGTGGAAAAAAGATAATCCATAATAACTTTGTGTTTTGTGGTCTCTGAAACCTGATAATGTGTGCACGAGTATGATGAAAAAGGTGACAAAAACATGTTCCTAAGTACAAAGATGAGTAATATTTTAAATGTGGATAGAGTCCACACTTGTCATTGAAAATCCGTGGGGCCCTCAGGTTGGGGAAAAAAGAGTAAGACACTTCTTTCCCTCTTCCCAGGTCCACTACTACAGGTCTTACCAGCTATGTCAGCAGTCCAGCATCTGGCACTATTTAGGGTCTCTCAAACTTAAGCCTCAACTTTCCCCTGCCCTTTCTCCTCATTACATCAGCTCTGGGCAGTGTGAGCTCCAGACACACTTTCTCGCTTTGTGACCCTCTGGGTCACCAAGGCTGTGACTGGGCAGAGTTACGACAAGAAACAAAAAGGAGATACAGGGCGATGGTTGTGATGGGGGAAGGCTGAGAATTAAATGCAAGGGAGTTAAAAAACAGATGGTACTATTCATATGGAAATGTTTCATTTTACATCCTCTGTGCAGTCTAGTGACACATAGGTTAACTACCAGCTGCATCTTATGGGTTTTCCTGACCCTAGGGCATTGCTTAACACTGAAATTATACATGGAATTACAATGGCAAAAGCTCAAATGAGACATTCTGGAGAGCTTCATGCAAAATGCATCATCATATTATGATAATATTCTCCCCACCCCAATCACATGCACACACAAAACACCGTATATACTTTGCCATGGGATGGATCAAGAATTTTGTCCGAATGCTATAAGGCTACTTGCATGACGAAAAGAAAAAACACTTTGTCTGTAGCATAATAAACAACCCAGGCTTTTCCCTGTCCAAACAATAAAAGGGGAGCGGGGAGCCAGGTTTAAGTACCAGTAGATAAGACAGGAATGTCATTCGTAGTTAAGAGCATTTATTTAACTTCTAGATACAGCATTCAAAGAGTCTGCAGGATGTTTTCCAAATACAGATTTGGCTTTTCAGTTCGCTTGATCCAAAGTCCACCAGCTTCACCAGGCTTTGGACCATGCCACGAAAGACTCTATCATTAAAACAGCCAACCAAAACTTTGTTTCATCAACCCCTCCGTCCCCCTCCACAACTAAGTAAATGGAGGAAGCCCTGCAGAGAGGAAACGCAGGGAAGAAAGATAAGGTAAAGCTTTCAAATGATGCAAACCAGCCTGCTAAACAACAGAAGAGCCAAACTTCAACGCTGTTTTTTCATTTTCTTTTTTTTTTCTTTTTTCCCCTAATTATCAAGTCTTCAGTACAATGCATTTTTCACTGTAATCGTGTTAAGATTTATTTTTAACCTGGCAGTGGGTGTGAAGTAACTGTCACGCCAAGTTCATCTTGAGATAAACTGAAGAGCTGAAGGCAGAGAGCACATGCCTGAGGAGTGGGGGTAGGAAAAGTCAAACAAAGGTAACTCTGGAGTTAACAGTGTTTACACTTGAAGGTACTGGCCTTCTGAGAAAGTAATTTCTTTCTTACCCAAAAGGACAAACCCCAGAAGAGGTCTGTTTTAAATACCATATGTAAAATATGTTTTACCGTCCTTTTTACAAGGAGTCACCTGGAAAAGATGAGGAGCAATGGGTACAAGTTACTCCTGGGGAGATTACGACTGGACACAAGAGGGAAACTTTTCACGACAAGAACAATCATCCACTGGAAGAATCTCCCCTGGGATGTGGTGGATTCCCCAACACTGGACACTTTTAAGATTCAGCTGGACAGGGTGCTGGGCTGTCTTGTCGAGACTGTGCTTTTGCCAAGAAAGGCTGGACCAGACGATCCTTGTGGTCCCTTCCAAAGTGGTATTCTATGTTAACTTAAAAACCAAACACTGAATTTTCACTGCAAAGGGTGCAGGGTATTCAGATAAGGACAACTTTTTATAAAAGCAACTGAGAAATTAGAAATTGCAGTAATAGCCATTTAATGCAGCAGAACCTAACTCCTTCTAAAACTAAATCCATTCACCGCTAAATAAAAAAATGCTCTAATATCTATATATATATCTGCAAGAAATTATTCATATCACAAACATATTTAGCATATATTACTATATAACGCTGCTGAAGAGCACTGCTTTCATCAGCCTCTTCAAAGACAGTCACCTGAGACATCCTAGAAATTATTGTTTGAAGCAATGCAGCAATCCATTACAGTGAATTTTAACCAGATATTTTCTAGTTTAAAATGAGCCGTTCAAATACTACATTCTTACTCATTAAAAAAAAAAAAAAAAACACTTGCCATGCTTGGAAATTTATGTGCTTATTTTACAGAAAAATAACATTTGCGACTCTAGGCAAATGTTTCATATGCTGCATGACAGAAAACAAAAGATTATGCTAAGTTATACTGAATCATCCCAGCTTCTTACCAACATAATTTTTCCTTTCAGAAGGGACGAGGCTATTGTACACTTTCTGAAATGCTGGTTTACATTTTCTTGCTTTACATTATATTCTGGACCAATAATAATCTTTTGATACCTCTTTTTACCGCTTAAGCAAAGGCAACTGTCTTCACACAGCTACTTTAAGAGGACGGCACTCATCACCATCTCTGGAAAGCACATTCTTTCCAAATCAGAAACTGTCTTAGCTTGTTCTCAACTAAGACAGCATCCCACTGGGTACTTGTGCATAAGAAAATCTAGTTTAGGTAGTTTTAAAGGCTTCTGAGTACATATTATTGCTGAATTAGTGCCTGATAAAACATTCCTGACTTGAAAATGTTTAGGGAATTTTATTTATCCTATACACTCCACCTAGAGCTGTGTGGTTTTTAAACAATATCTGAGGATACCACCATCACTGCTTTTGTTTCCTCCCACCTCTCCTTCAATGCAGCTTCCTTAAATAAGCAAAGGGCTGTGATATCTGAAATAATTCTGACCCTGTTGTGAATCATCTGAGACCAGCCCACGCACTTCCCCTCTGCAAACGCCCTGACTCACAATCCCTCTCGGTTCTTTCCACCGGAGGATTCCCAGCAAGGCAACCTGCCCGCCTCAGTTTCGGGAGCAAAGGAACAAGTTTAGTTGTAAACCAAAATAGGTGCTGACCAGACTAAACCCTCGCTCAGCTGCTGACCGGGTTCAGTGTACCTTCAGGTATCTAATAGCTTGAATAAAGATAATTTCAAACGGGTGAAATTAAAACTTCTTGTAAATTTAACTGGAAGAGAAAGAACTACGTGATCTACACATGGTCACGTATTTTACTCCTAAGGCTTCAACCAATATTCATCTTGGATCTGTTCTCCTAGAACATACCATCAGCAAAGCAAAAATAAGCCATAATCCCTTCCACTGAGGTACAAGTCCCAGCTAAATACACCTGCAGACAGCTCAAATATCAGTTTAATTTGAGAAAAAAAATATATATATTTGCAGTTGGATGCTTTTCAAGGAACACACACCCCTCCATCCTACAGGAGGGAGGAGGGAAGGGAAGGAAGTTCCACGCTCTGGGGAAGAGCCCGGCTGCTGTATGTGACAAACTGTAAACACGCCTGCTAGGAATACAGCTACAGGAGATTCCACACATACATTATTTAAAATATAAATAGGCAGTCTTAACTACAGTTAGGCTATTAGCCGTAAACTCTTAAGTTAAACTGTAGCAACGATAGTTAATGAAGACTATGTGTAAGTGTGGATCGTGACATTTTTCAAACACATGAGATTGCTTCTGGAAAGCTGCCAAGTAGTTCCACACCTTAATTTCTAAGTCTTTAACTATATAAGATAGTTAATTTTTTACAATAATTGATTATTTGACTTTGACATATTCCCAGAATGTTATTTCAAGGGATAGGCTGGGTAGTAAAACAGTATTTCCTTCCAAACCAAAACTATTTTGTTAGCCTTCTTAATAAGGTGACTACAGCTGCAATTCATTGTCAAATGCCTCAATCAGCAATTCTAAAGCACTTCATAGACTAAAAAGTTATCAACAGATTCACCTCAGACTGGTCAAATATTGAATTTTCACAGTTGGAGAAAAAGGAGTTTGAGAGAATTTTTCACAGACAAACAGTAGGTCAGTTGTAAGCCAAGACCACAGGTCAGGACTTCCCTTGCTCCAAAACATACAGCTATTTTATTTCTCAATGTACACATTACATTCTTTTTCAAAATTTACTAATAATTATTTTTTATAATATTTAGCTTCAATATACAAAGAGTGTATGTTTTCATGGATATATAAAACTATATATGTAGTGATTTTATATATGTATATATAATTTTGCAATTGTCTTCTGAAAAATGGAAACATTAAACCAGAATTTCTTCTAAGTGTCTCTGGAAGGATACACAATATAGAAAAAAGAAAAATGTTCGACCTATTATCTGCCTTCTCCAATAAGAACCTGATCTTGTTGTTGAAGAAAAATTAGAGGTGCCTCCTCACAACCTCCTACTTGCTCTCAAGAATCTTTAAAAGGACAAAACTGGCTCAGGAAAAAACCCACAGGCCTAAGCTTCTCTTTGCTCACACAGCACAAAGCCACACACTAAACCTTGCAGTGGAAGGAGCCATCCCAAAAAGCATGTTCCTCTGCTGGACCAGAAGCCTCACTGCCCATACCATAGCAGCAGCGGAAAAATGAAATCGAAAAGGATGGGAGAACAAAGAGAGTGGTGGGTTTTGGCAAAAGAATGAAATTCAGAACAAAAAATGGACCAAAGCAATGACAGCAAGTAAGCCAGGCAGCTCATCCTTACAGCACCAGGGTGCTGCTGAGGAGGTCCCTCTCAGTTGCGCAAAGCAAACCATTTCCAAAGCATCCCACAACAGAGATGCACAGATGGCACCAATCCCGCCTTACTCCTTTTGCAGGAACACCAGGTGTTCTTCGGGCACAGAGCATCTCAGACAGCAGTGACAAGCTTGTTTCTCTTACGTCATTTATGTTTTACATGGTTCCTTTTTTTCCTGAAAGTTCCTTTTTTTTTTTTTTCCTGCAAGTTCCCTTAGGGAAGAAATAGCACTTATTGCATCTTCTCGACCCTTGTTTACCCCCCAGAGGCTGTGCATGAACCACCTCACTCTGGTATCTTGGAAGAGTTGCACCACCTAACTGGACTTTGTCAATATAAAAAGACAAAAATTCTAAAAAAACCCTCAACCAACCAACAAACAACAACACAACAACAAAAAATAATAATACCCCCAACAAACAAACACAACAAAAACAACAACAAAAAAACCAACCCCAACAACAACCAACCAACCCACCCCAAACACCAACTTGTAACCAGTTTGCAGCCATGTTCCCACCTTCTCAACTGCTTTAGACTCCACCTCAAATGCTCTAAGCAGGAGCAATTTTAAAACCTTTTTCTTACATCAAAAGTCCTGTTCTCTGGCTGTAATAAGAGCAATGAGCTGCATTAACTGGCACTGGTAAGACAGGCTGAGGAAAATACTATTAATTTCAGATCATCGCTAATGGAATTAGTCATTAAATTTCAAGTATTTACTCTTTGGAAAACCACCAACAGATGGTTCAGAAGGTGTAACAGAGCCTCATCTGACTAGCCAAATCTTTACTATGGATAAAACAAGCCCAGCCTGGGGAGAATCTAAGTTTTCATTCCAGGAATCTGACAGAGTTTGCTTGCCTGAAGTTAGTTATCCTGACCCTGAAGACCAAGTGGTCCAGTACAGGTAAAATCACAAGGGTAGTTTTATCAATGTTTAAATATTATGCATAAGAAGTACATGACTAAATAAACAGATTTAAGAATGTCCCTGACAAACATACGCAAATCCTCAGGCATACCACTTTGTGTAAACAAAACAACGTATTTCTGCAACATTTCTCAGATATGGCAATTTTTTTTAATGAAAAATACATGCACACAGAGCCTGAAAACTGGTGCCTGCCCTGACAAGGACACTCACCGAGGTTCACGCTGCAGGCCACCTGACAAATTGAGGGCAAATTATTTCCTCGACTCTTAGCCTAGCATCCTCTCTGTTAGACCAGGCTGAATACACATTGATTGTTATTGCTAGCCACCAAAAACACTTCCAATGGGTTTTTATTTGGCAGCTAGAAACTAGCATACTGTCATTAATAGAGTTGTGAGTCATCCATTAAAACAAAGTAAAACCCATCCTCCAGCACTACACATTTACAATGCGCAGACAACCTGAAGTTTAGTCCAGAAACTTCCTGAACTCCCTGACTACTCCCCCGCTCCCACGTTCTTCCTCTGCTTGTCTCCATCCTCTGCATCAACAGCCTTTGCTTCCAGCACTGCGCATGTTACCTGAAGAAACAGCACACTGAGAAATGAAGACACCTTTAAGATATGTTATATGCCTGAAAAATATGATAATTAAAAACCATACAGCTTAAAACTTGCCCATACTCATTACAACAATTATCTTCCTTTAACCAGTATTTAAGCTTGAGTACTGCACTAGAAAACATGTTGAATATAAATTTATATATTGGCCGCAGCTGCCTGCTCTAGCTGTTAAAGAACAAGCCTCAACACAATAAAAAAATCAATTACTAAAACGGAAGGCAAGAGGAATCAGCAAGTGGTGTGGTAAGTTCTTTGTTTCCTGAAAGATCTCCATATTACAGGAATATATACATCCATCTATAAGAGCCTTTGTTCCCAGTTTCACAGAACATGCTTCTCAAGAGACTAAGACAGGCTAACGCATCTGTTTGCAATATTACCACTACTATTGCCCAAGGAAAAAAAAATCACTATGCTTGCACATAATAGTGACAAAATGGTACAAACACACATCACTTAGAAGCTGACAGAAAACACATAAAATGGATCTAAAGAAAGCTAAATTCTTTATTAATTTTCTGTTATCACTTTCTACACAGCCTGTTTAACAGATGACTGGTCTGCCTAAGCATGGATTAAATATTTAACCCTTGCTGTGCACAACACATTGCATATACTACAATCACAGCTGTTATCTGAAAAGCAAGCATCTGTCAAAGAATTGCTGCCCAAAAATATGCAGCCTTGGTGATGGATGCAACATTAGAGCTAATTAATTAGACTACCTAAAGAATGTGTATTTTTTTTTGCCATTTCTGAAGTAAACTGTTCCCACCTCCACTCTATTTACTTTAAAAGTTACTCTAACCAAAGATTTTATTTTGGTTGCTATGGTACAAGCTGGATTATAAATACGATGCTGATTAACCTAAATGGATATATATTCAATTTTCATTATTCAAGCAATACCCCCACTCAGTTGGAAGACTGCATACATTAATTAAGCAGATGCAGAAGGAGCCACAAAATATTCATCCATTATATAAAATCTGAAACTTTAAACTTCTGCTTAATTAGATTAATTTTTATAATTAGAATATGTAGATACAGCAGAAAAAGGCCACATTCACTACAATAAAGCCTAACCGTAGAACTTCAACAGATTAAACAAACAGAAGAGAAAGCTGCCTTTTTTTTTTATACTTACAATGTGTAAGAGCTTTAGCACATCCACAAACCTATCAGAAAAGCAAGAAAAATAAAATAGTTACATTTTAATTGCCCGATTAAAATCAACTGAGTAGGTGTAAAGTTTAGCATTGACACTTACACTTTCTCTGAGCTCATGATCTCCTTGGCAATATGGTAAACCTTTGTTTTCTTTCCAGCTGCTTTGCTCTGCAAATAAAATTATATGTTATACTATGCACCTACTAAAACTGTCGTAATGATCATTTCAAGCTAGCAGTTCCTCAAATCCAATGTAATTACTCTATCGTTATTTCTAATAAAAATGTTTTATACTCCTTTGTAGTCCCTGGCTTTGGAATCATTTGGCTTTTCAGACCTGTGACAAAACCAGTTTAGCTTGTAGCTGCAAACAACGTTAGCCAAGAGTAGTTTTTATAATGCTATTGGCCTTTTTATTTATTACAGGAAGCAATGAAGCCCATAACAAATGAAGTCCTAGCAAGTAACACTTATTAGTTAGCGAAAGCAGTACAGATAATATTTGTATATTATTCTATTTTTGTCTGATTAATACAGCAACAGTAATATTTGTAATAAATTCAATTGGGTTTCAGGGACATCTTAAAAGAAATACACATTTTCTTTACTGAAAAATATTAAAGGAGAAAAATATCACACTGAAGAGAAGAGTCAGCTTCTGACCACCTACTAAAGAAAATGCAGCAACCATACTGCGAAGCTGTAGAAGTGTGAGCCTTGTCATGTATCTGAAACACTGTGGAGATGATGATGTTTTTTATGTTCACACGTTTGGCTTAAAATAAAAAAAATCAATGCTACTGCTCAACATCAGATATAAGGAACAGGTACAGCAAAGCAAAAGGGGGCAGGTGTCACAATACATTTTCTACACAGTGTAACTCCCGTTTACAATTTCCCTCAGATAAAAACACCTTTCTCCGTAACAGCTCTCATGGTTTGCCATATGCTTCTCTGCTGCCAGCTGCCACCACATCTATTAGATATTCAGGCTTTCATTTCAATGGGCTGCAAAGAAAGAGTGCGGATGAGGAGCACCGAGACATCGCAGGATATACAACACATGGGACTCCCGGGGAGGCTGTATGGAGTACAGCAGCATAATACAGGCTTTGAACAGTTTACCTAGAAAAGCAGCTATCTCTGGCATTGCATATGTGAACCTTTGGTTCAGAAGCACTAATGCTGCAAGATTTATCTGGAATTTTAGGTCTTTTCTGAACCTAGAAACAAGTCTCAAGTGCTAGAAATCAAACCAGGGAACCAATGATATTCATAGGTTGGGGTTAATTATGTTGTTATAATCCAAATAAAAAATAAAACTTAAATAATTTTAATTTGAAATTAACTGACACATTGCCAAATTAATAAAATTATTTTCTAAATTTAATAATGTGGTGTTGCACCATATATATGCAAAGTACATTATTTATTTGATATGCTACAGAGACGCCTTCACACAGAGCTGGGATTTTACTTCTAAAATGAAACTTATTTCCAAAAACCACTTTGATCTTATCTTGTGAGGCTCAATCAGATTCAGGAGAGATTATAACACTCATCCTCAGGCCTCAATGCCTTTTTAGAAAGCACAGCTGACATACTCCCTACAAGAATGAATTCACAAGTAACTCAATTATGCAGAGCAAGGTATCTGCCATTGGGGTAGATGTGACAGTTGCAAATGAGAAGAAAATTAGTATTTTGAGAAAAGGATGCTAACAGCAAACAATTACAAAACAAAACATCGCAGTCTGTTTTCCAGTCCATTTGAAAGACTTTTCACACACCAGCTGGCACTGAAAAGGCCACTTTGCATTTGTTCAGCCAAGACAGACTGGGCTTAAGAGAGTCTCTAATGGGAGAACCCAAGCGACACAAATTGGGCTCTCAGGTGTGGCATTGCGAAGGAACCTGGTACCTGCTCTAAGAGACTAAAAGCATCAAAACTGCCAGATGCTTGTGGTAAGCAAAAATAAAAACAAGCACAGCTGATGAGCGATGCAGAGGCCAATTCATTCTCTTCTGCAGGTGCTCTCCCTGTTGGGAAGTTGGTTGTTGATCCCCAGCTGCCGGCCACATGTGCCACCGGCAGCTGAACTGAGCTGATAGTGCACGTTGCACAGCAAGCGCTGAATTAGGCTGTGAAACCTGCCAAAGAAGCCTCCTAACTGGGGACGCTTTCCTGTAAAACTCTGTCATGAAAGGTTGAAGGCAATTCTAGAGGTTCGCAAGATTAAGCTACCTTCTGTACAGGTACAGTCCTGCTTAGTTTCACAGGAACTCACTTTTCCCTTGACTCCCTTTCCCTCCTCCAATTTATTCCTCTGACCATTTGGCTAAATGACATTTGGGTCTGACACATCATCAAGTATTCTCTTCAAATACTAACAAGTCTCATTTTTGTTTGTTTGTTTGGTTGGTTGGTTTTTTGTTGTTGTTGGTGGTGGTTTTGTTTGTTTGGGTTTTTTTATATTATTATTCATTTTTAAGGGAAGGATGCAACTAGCACTACTATCAAATGAAATAGAGCTACCAGGACTGGTACTGAGGAGAGGCATTGGTCTATGAGCAGTCTGGTGTCAAGACATCCAGTACTAAGAAGTAAGAAAGCAGATATCCCCAAGGAGAGGGACAGGACCCCTAGAATCATAGAATGGTTTGGGTTGGAAGGGGCCTCCAAAGGTCATCTGGTTCAACCCCGCTGCAATGAGCAGGGACATCTTCAGCTAGATCAGGTTGCTCAGAGCCCCGTCCAGCCTGGCCTGGGATGTCTTCAGGGATGGGGCATCGACCACCTCTCTGGGCAACCTGTGCCTGTGTTTCACCACCCTCAGTGTAAAAAATTTCTTCCTGGGATCTGGCCTGAATCTCCCCCTCCTTTAGTTTAAAACCGTTACCCCTTGTCCTGTCATACAGGCCCTGCTAGAAAGTCTGTCACCACCTATCTTACAGGCTCCCTTTAAGAACTGAAAGGCTGCAAAAAGGTCTCCCTGGAGCTCTCGCTTCTCCAGGCTGAACAACCCCAACTCTCTCAGCCTGTCCTCATAGGAGAGGTGTTCCATCCTTCTGATCATCTTGGTGGCCTGCCTTCATTCTAAATAGCTAGTGCTGTCTTCCTGCTCCTCATTTGAAGAAGAAATGGAAAGAAGAAGAAGAAGTGGAAATCATGTCAAGCTGGCACTTGCAGAAGCTACCAGAAGGTCAGACCTCAAACACAACAGCCAAGTGTGGATTACGCTCCTCCGAGGGCCACAGAGGTGGCTCTGCAACCCTATAATAACAGATCTCACACACACACAGAAAGTCTCTGCTCGGCACCAAAGAAGTGAATTAAGGAACTTAAATGCTGAAAGGCATTTAAGGTGTTTCAGGTCATTGAAAAGGAAATATTAAAAATGGTTTCAGCCATCTGTCCCCCTGTGCAATAAGCGGTGATTGGCAGGTTAGCAAGCAGAACCTGCAAATGCAAGAAAACTGTTTGCACAGAGATGGTGACTGAGATACAGCCTCTGCTTCGTGGTCAAGACCCTCAAAATAAGACCATCTGGGCAAAACTACAGCTTTTCAGAAGGACCTTCTCAGATCTTGCAACCTTCACCTGGCCGCTTTCCTTGAGCTTCACCCAGGCTCACAAATCAAAGGTTGATTTTAAATGTTTGGTGCACAAGAGACATTGCACACTCCAGGATCTGTGAGGCGTAGACAGCCTCATTAAAAGGTATTTATAGGTCTCAAAACTGAAGCTCTCTAAACATACATCTGTGCATTCAGCTCTGTTAGAGAGGCATGGTAGGCAGCTCTACAGCTCCATAAAAACAAATACGCCAGGCAACACACACTTTCCAGCGGGATATTTCTAAACTTGACCTCTTAATATCAGGCTAGCATACACATATTCAATTAAAATTTTAGGAAAAAAAAATCACTAAACAATAAGAATGACAAAATTATAAAGTTATATGGACTCAATGCCTTTTGTTTGAAAACATCCCAACAGGTTACAAATTACAAAATAGTGCAAGAGTGAGGAATAGCTTCAGAAGATAAAGATTAAAAGATACCTGTTTATCTTCGTGAGGATCAGGCTCCCCTTTGCTGGAATCAGAATTTGTGTCATCATCTTCATCAGAACTGTTCATGATATCTTCTTCATCTGACTGAAGATCTCCCATTACCATGTTAGGATGATCATGGTGTTCTTCTACGGACCTAAAATTAAAATATGCGCAGTTAATAAACATACCATACTTTATTTATGTAAAGAGCTTTCTGTTTTAGCCCACAATAAGTGGTCCACTTGGTACAAGAAACACTGAAAACAGTAGTGGGTAATTTGAAGATGGTGATGACAGTGGTAGGCTTTTCCACAGCGGACTCGTAACTGTGCAGTGTTTTATTTATGCTGGTATTGATACAATGCTAACTGACAGCAAGCAAAATCCACGGTATGTTTGGAATATTTCTCTTATTCTTGCCCACCAGAGTTTGCCTGACAGCAAAGTTTGATAAATCTATTCCCTTGTTGCTATGTGCATGTATAGTGCAACATTTGTACTGTGTGCCAGAAGGATAAAGAAAGATCATGGCTGCTTTGCTCTCCTCTGCCTCATAGCTTCAGAACTCCTTCCAGATATGGTACTCAGACTGGAGCTTTCTGTCTGAAATTTTAGATGCATGTAAATATACATATGGTTGTTTCTCAATGCATACACTAAAGAATGACATCAGGGATGGCAACATTATAACCGTTCTGTCCAATAATTTTTCTCAAAAACAAGAAAGCAGAAGCTTTTGGGATTGAAAACTCCTATCCCCCAGAGACAGACACCTTCCAGGTAGCTGTCAAAGCTATAAAACGTAATCTTGTTCTGCTGCTGTACAATGATTATAGAGGTCTCTTTTCACTAGCTTCAGCCATATTTGCAACACAGAAATTGCATGAGACATGCACACAACCTTCTTCCTCTAACTAGCCTTGACAACTTCAGTAGAGATTTAAAAAACACAATTCTAGAAGAAAATAGGGAGTAGAAGAAAACAGAGGCTAGAGGAAACAGAGCCTGGAGTTTTGGTAAAGTTACCTAGAAATCCCTGGGCTCCTACTTTAATCCTTTAAAACATCTGATAATTGCCAGTTACAATAAAGCTGCATCTAAATTCACATAATCTGCATTGAATGCCTGCAAAAAGATGCTGGGATGCCACAGGCTTATTGTGATATGAGCCAAAAGGATTAGCTACCCTACAAAAAAAAAAAACAAAACAACAAATCCAGAAACTCTTGTCCTCAAGCTGTTGGAGCCAGCAGAGATCTCACTGTGCTGATCAACACCTAATTTTGTGCAGCCAACATCTGCCAGGGCTACACACTCCTCTGTATAGCTACTCTCTGCCTCCCTATGCAAGGGACGGTCATGACTTTTCCTCACTTTGAATCACAAGGGAGCAGGGATGGAGGGCAACTCTTCAGACTCAACACCTCCAAATGTCATAGTTACCAGAAAAAAAGAGAAAGGGAAAAAAAAAAGAAAACAACATCTAAAACATGTCAGCGTGGATACTGTGAGAGGTGTCTGCCTGTAACATGAATAGCAGAAGTAAGGAATAGTAGCTGTGTGGGGCAGCCACAGCAAGGAGCTGATTATTCAATGCTCAAGGCACAGTTGAAAAAACGAAACAAAACAAAACCAACAACAAAACAGTGCACAAAGGCTCATCCCAAATAGAAATATATTTAGAGATGAAGACAAGATAAGCTGGCTTGTGGACAGACTTGGGTCAGCCACAAAGACGTAGAAAAGATTAAAATAGCTTGATTCTATTAAGACAACACAGGAAGGACTCAGGAAACACCCAAGTAGTTACTGTCTCCCAGAACCAAATAGGGTGGGGGGAGGAAGGCAATTGCAAGCTCATCATCCAGTTCAAACGAGACCCTGAGCCCAGACTGCAGCACGCAGTGTGCAGAGAAACATCCATTTAATTCAGATTGGAAATTATCAATTTCATGTGGCCACCAGAGAGTGGCCAGCACAGAGTGGAGTGCTGCTGCAACAGGGTATGGAGTACGCCAAGGACGATTCCCACGGAACTTCCATGTACTTTGGGAATGCAAAACCGCAGCTTTTCACCAGAGCTTCCCCTGGAACCACATGAGCCAAGATTTCTGCAGTAACTTGTTAACTTTAGCAATTCAGAAAACTCCTTGCCTAGTCTATCTAATTCATAGTCAAACAACCTGCTGGCCTGAGAATGTTTATTTAAGCAGATACCATCTTCTATCCTTTTATTTTACAGGTGACAAACATCTTTATTATACCTGTAGCATTATACAAGAGAAATATATACTCCTATTTTATCCAAAGCCTGCAACATAAATAACTACTGCTACTTCTTGCTTTAGTATATTATTTACAGTTCTACTGTCCACATCTGTCACTGAATCTACATCTGATCTGGGATTATTTTTTTCCATTGAAAAATGTATTAAGTGCTTTAACCACACTAGAATTTCGGTTTTGGTCCCTTATGCATCAACATTTACTTTTTAATGGATATTTTATTGCCTTTTTCCTTACCCTTAATATTTGTTTTAATTTCCTTTAAACTAGGATTCGTTCCCACACAGAAAACATTATTTTCACACTCATTCTTTTTCACACCATTCTTTTGCCCAAGCACATTCTACAGGATGCCCATTCCCAGATTTTGCTTAATTTTCCACCTAAACATTTCAGGGCAATTGTGCCAACACTTAAAGTTTTAGAAAACCCACCCTTATCGAAATCAGAAACAAGCATATTTCTCAGTGAAACTGTATTCTACTTGCACAAACATAACCCCATCGCCACTGAAAGATGAAGATCAAACTAGTTGGCCTGCTGGCTGAAGAATTTTCTAAATGAAAGATTGACTTATTTAATAGAAAGTTTCAGTAAAAACTACTAAAGGTTTTTAATAATTAACTACTGATGACTTTAGGATGGTTAGTAAGTGTCCACACATAAGAGCCTCTCAGCATATACATTTTTTCCTTCCCTGTGAACCACAACGTTTAAGCACTAAACTCCTTCTCTTGCGTTTGGTGCACAAGCACCTACTATTCATGTAAAGGAAACTATGAAAGCCGAGAGCACCACCTACCAAATCCTGTCTACAGTATCTGCCCCAAGAGCCAAAGCACCTCAGAGCAATCCCTATACATCTTTATCCTTATTTGCCCAGCTCACAGCCTAATGCAGATCTCAGGTTCTACCCAATACACTTTTGGGTGGGTTTGCTGATTGGTTGGTTTTGGCATCCCCCCACCCTTTTTTAAAAACAAACAAACAAACAAACAAAGAACACAGTGGATGATTAGACGGTTAATGATCAGAAGTCAGTTCACACTCAGGCATTTTCCAGAATCAAACAAGTCATGAGTTCAGGGACAGGTTGCGATGCTGTAGCCATGGACAGATGCACCACTGTTGGTATCTGCAGTTTCGTCCTGTTCTTCACAGGAGACGGACAGCTTCACCGTGTGTGTGTTGATCTGCCTTTATCAGCCATATGCTGGAGAACATGTGGCTCTCCTTGTACCTTACACCTTAACCTTTCATCATAAATGTTATGGCTTTTCTGCCAAAACAGAAAGCAGTTTTGTATTTACTAACTACTCTTCCTGTACTTTTACCTTTGAACACATCTACACCATAAGTGTATAGATAGTTTCCCAAAATTATCTCTGGATAAAGTGAAATGCCTTGTAGCCTTTAAATGAATTTGAAAATAGCAGTAAATGTTTAAATAAACAGTGTCTTTTCTACCACGTATCAATTCCTCTTTTCCAAAATACCACAGGCACACAGTAGCGGCTATTTTTAAGCAGCTCTTCTGATAGTTCACAGTATCCCCAAAATACCTATCTCTATCTTGTTCTCCCTTCATCACGATTCCTTGTCCTACCCATAGCACTACCAAGAGAAACTTCTGCATTATCAGTCATGTGAAACACCATCACCGCCAGCTCACTGAGCTGCCCACTGAGTAAGAATATCTTGCTGTATCTCGTGAGCAAATTACCTAAATATAGACGTGGGGCTTTTTTATTTGACACATAAAATGAAGAGAGTGTTAGTTTGCCTTGGAATGAGCAGTTTATGGGATGAAGCGTATACATTGTGCTGTGTTTTCCTAATGTGATAGTAAAATATTAATGAAACAAAACATGCCGGTCCTAGTCAGGCATACAGCAAGATACACTGTCAAAACTTAAAAATTGTCATCAAGCTATTACAGTCAGAAAAGTAAATCCTAACCAGCATAAAAACCTCTTATTGTCTTCAAAAGATGATCAAGACTAGTTTACATGAGTTTATTTGTATTCTTACAGAAGCCTCAAATACACCTGCGGCTCCACTTTGAGGCACTGTTAATTTAGACATTGCATAGGACACTATAGCCTGAAGTCACAATTAACATTCAGTCTCAGTTCCTAATCATTTAGAAGGCAGTTCGTATTTTAAGCTTGACTGAGATGATTCACATAAGTTCTCTGCCATGGAAAACCCCAATATCAAGTATTGGTATTACTTCAAGTGTTAGCATCACCATAACTACTGAAAAGCAAGTTTCCACTGCTCCAAAGTATTTGTTAAAATAGATTGATCCATGCCGATCACATCCTTGTGAATTATTTTGAGATGTTTTCTCTACTTCTATTATAGTAAATAATCCAAAATATGTAGGAATGCTGAATGAACAGAACCTTGTACACAATGCTGCTAAATTCTTCCTTTTTTATCCATCTGTTATTTTAAAAGGAGTGTCCATCTACTCTGTTTCTTGTAGGAGCATCCCAGCATCTTTATCCGTCTTCTGTCTCTTCCTCCAGTATTTCATTGTGGTTTTTTGGGTTTTTTGCTTATTTTTTAAGAAAGCCTTCAAGATACAGGCAAAACTACACAAACTGAAGTTCCTACTCTACTGAAAAATACACACTAAAACATCGGAGCACCAATAAGCATACCCTACTGCAATATTAATATTTTGTGTCAAATCCTTTTTTTTTCCTGCTACAGAATTTCACAATCCTTTCACAGCTGCTTGAATCTCAGTTTCCTCCAGAGAGGCAACAATTGCTACTGCTGTTCATCCACTTTAAGTTTTCAATATCACCAGCAACCAATAATTAAGGTGTGTTCAGCTGCTTCTTTAAGACCTAAAAGCACACTGGCTCTCTGTGGAGGCAATAGCTGACAAGGCTGTTATAGTTTTTCACAGAATCACAGGATGTTAGGGATTGGAAGGTACCTCGAAATATCGTCTAGTCCAATCCCCCTGCCGGAGCAGGAACACCTAGGTGAGGTCGCACAGGAACATGTCCAGGCGGGTTTTGAATGTCTCCAGAGAAGGAGACTCCACGACCTCCCTGGGCAGCCTGTTCCAGTGCTCTGTCACCCTCACTGAGAAGAAGTTTCTTCTCAAATCTAAGTGGAACCTCTTGTGTTCCAGTTTGCACCCATTGCCCCTTGTCTTACCATTGGTTGTCACCAAGAAGAGCCTGGCCCCATCCTTGTGACACTCACCCTTTATATATCTGTAAACATTAATGAGGTCACCCCTCAGTCTCCTCTTCTCCAAGCTAAAGAGCCCCAGCTCCCTCAGCCTTTCCTCATAAGGGAGATGCTCCACTCCCTTAATCATCTTTGTTGCCCTTTCATAGCACTGCATACTTTAATAGCTGCAGGTAAGGCAGTGTTCCACACTGACAGATTCCATCAATGGATCCTAGGTGTATGCTGCTGGGAAACCTCAATGATAAGAGACTTAGAGAAAAAAAACAAGTTCTATGGCATCTTTTCTGTCAGGTCCTATCTAAACTCTGAATCTCTCTTCCAAGGTAGAAAGAAAGGCTGTAAATACAGAAATCAGGTTAAGATCCCAAAACAATTCAGAAAGTAATTATCTGATTTGGGTGCTCAGGACAACAGAAGATGCTCTTGGAAAGCCAAAGCAAAAGTGAAATTTTCGCATGGTTAATAATTGCTTGATTTTGTTTAGTGAACTTCCTTTTGGTTTAATTTAATACTTTTTATTTAAGACAGTTCAATGTCTTTATTGAATATCTGTTTACTCTAGAATTCTGGAAAAAATAAATCAATTCTTGAAAGCAAGCATACTTGGCAAAACACAAAGATAATAATGAACACTAACCAAGATCACTAGTGAGTTTTAAGAAAACTAGTGATCAGCAAGATTAACAAAACTATCAGTTAATGTACTTTTTGGATGGGTTACATTTTGCTGCAATACCTCAGCCCCACAACCATCTTGAAGAAGCCAACACCAGCCCATGTTTCCCTTTGCAAACCCATCTGGAAAGCATGAAGATGAACCTGATATCACTCCAGGTGCACCTGGGCCCTACCCCATCATATCCACCTCACTGTTTAAACTTCAGATCCTCTGAACAACAGTGACTGTCTACCACTACAGCTAAAAAATTCCCTCCATCATCCTCTTTGTGTTCTCCTGCCTTTCCTTTCTCCTTCAGGCATACTGAACCATTAAGCAGCAAATGAGGATGAAATGCAGCCTGGACCAGGTGTCTTACTTATCTGAGTTACTCCCACAGCATCAGTCACCTCCCTGGTTTAATGACAGGCGCACAGATGGGAAGAGCTGAAGCTGAGATCACGTCTCTCCTCTCTCGGCGCAGGGACAGTGTGACAAAGGCTGGTGGATGCTGCTGCGGTTCTCCCAGTGCTGCCCTGGCTGCCAGCACCAGGGACTGGGTGCCTTACTGCAGCCAAGCTGCTCAGGCTTCACCTTCTCTGCCAAAAATGGTGGTTTTTTCACAGCGAGAGGGCGAGATAGCAAGATGTCCTCTCAAACAGGATTTTACACAATAGCATTAGACTTATGCCATTTGCTCTTCTGCAGAGAAAGCTCCATGATTTCAGTAAATTCCTGCTATTATTAGAACTAATAACAACAAAATAGGCATCATACCAGGAGTCTGATTGGTCTGATGCTAAGTAACATGACAGGCAGTTCATTCTGATGCCCCTTTATATATATATACTTAAGACCACCTGAACCAATTGTGCCTGTGAAATTCATTAGTTCCTTTTGCAAGCTGTCCTTCCGTAAGTGACACAGCTGAAGAATGATAAATGCCTCTAAAACAGTCTTTAAAAAAATGTCACGAAAAAACAAGAGGCAAACAAACTAGATGGATTAATCTACGATTATTTGCTTTACTTGTAACTGTTGTGCTTTTTTCTCTCTGGGCTGGTTAGAAAACTTTGAGAATGAAATAACAAATACAAACACTCCTCAAGAATCACAGCTAGAAAACAGAAACAAACTGCATCCAGCCAACTGAAAAATGTTTTGCGCACATCAGGTTACTTTTTCAAATTTAAGGACTTCAAGAATTCTAGCAGAATTATTTTAAGCAATATCACATGTAGTGTACAAATGCATAAGCACCTATGTATTTTATAGGAAGCTGGGGTCTTTAATGACCACGATACAGCGTCAATCTGTTTTAAATGTATTTTGGTTCAGAGCTGCTTGTACTTTGAAAGGTGTCGGCTGCCTCCTGTGCAAAGGGCTGGCTACAGAGAGAGGCCAGGTGGGAATGCCGGGAGTTCGCTCCTGCCAAGAGAAACACCAAGATCTACCCTTTTCATCCCAGATTTTACCTCTGGCGCTCCCCGCTCACACCTGGGTTTTCTGGGCAAGGAGGATGCCACAAACACTGCCGAGAGCTGCCACTGCATTTAGCCTGTTGGATCATGCCACTGGCAGCTCCTTCTATACTTGGCTGAGCATGTTGCGAACTGCAACACCTGACTTGCTGGAACCCAGTTATCCCAGCGTCTGCAGCCAGCAGCATTTAGTTCAGCATTTGCCATCCTCAGGCCAAGACAGCACTTCTTTCTTTCCTCAACAAGAAGAAATAAATAAATCTGACTCGCACTCTAGGCAAAAAATAAGCAAGGCATTTGTCATACGCGTTTCACGCTTAATCAATTTTATACCCTTTTTTTTTTTTCTTTAAGCAATCCATGCTGGCAGTCACCCTGCTTCAAGCATACTACAATCGGTACAATTGTGAGCATACTTCGTTGCACAGTTTAAAAAAAGGTGCTAACAGCTCTCAGATTATCTCCATATTTAGCTGTGATTTGAAAACGCAAGCTCCCAGGGACAGAGGCACCCAAGGGCCGCTCTTGCCGCCGGCAGCCTCGCAGGCTCACAGGAGCCATCTTCAGCCAGACCTTTTGTTGACAATTCCTCAGTTCCTTGGAAAGTTCAACATAAACACACAACGCATACTTCAGATATTTCCACACCCACCGTAGAGAAGTCACATTTAAAAAATGTAAGAGAGGTCTCAGTTTCAAAAGCCTTGGAGAAAACTGGTGCCCACAAGGCCCCTTTTCATCTCCCACAGTCACGTTGTGACAAGCAGGAGAGATGGTGGCAACGCCCTGTCTCCCTCAGGGCAGCCCCAGCAAAAGTGCCAAAAGGAGATGATGCGAAAGTAGCAGAATATAATCCAAGAGGATACAAGGGGACAGTTCTGAGCACTGATACTGGAAACAACTGTGACAAAACGCAGGGATTATAAAAAAGATGCGGGCAGACTTTCTAGCAGGGCCTGTTATGACAGGATAAGGGGTAACAGTTTTAAACTAAAGGTGGGGAGATTCAAGCTAAACATGAGGAAGAAATTTTTTACACTGAGGGTGGTGAAACACTGGCATAGGTTGCCCAGAGGGGTGGGAGATGCCCCATCCCTGGGGACATTCCAGGCCAAGCTGGACGGGGCTCTGAGCAACCTGATCTAGTTGAAGATGTCCCTGCTCATTGCAGGGGGTTGGACTGGATCACCTTTGAAGGTCCCTCCCAGCCCAAACTATTCTATGATTCTAGGATCTAAACCACTTTCTGGAGACTTGTGCAGGAGAAAGAGTCACAGCATCGGTTCTTCCCATCACCACCCAAAGATGTGAGGGATTACCTGCTTCCCAGGGTAAACAAAGATGGAAGTCATTGCAGAATTTATAGCTTTTTGCCTTCCCTTGTCATTAGTTCTTGTCTCATAGGGAGAACTGCAATGCTAATGGCCACGACCTGGGAAAAAAATCCTGGCGCATGGAAGTGACAAACAATATAAAACAGGACCACCAAGATATGGCACTCAAAATCTGGAGCTGCTATTCTGACTTCTCTCAGTTCACAGACACCAGTGGGAAAATATTTTGGGGAAAGGATAGCAGGATAAAAACACTTTCCTGTCACACGCACACAAAAGAAAAAACACAATTCCAGCACACACTGAATAGACTTCTAGAAAACTATAATAAAATGTGATTAAAATCTCAAACCAAATGCATCGAATAGGAAAGGGAAAACTTAGAGCAAGTGAGAACAAACCCCCCTATTAACACCCATTTCCAACAAAATTGATTCTACCTTGCCAGAGCTATCATGACATTCTAATGTATAACTTCTTCTCTACACTAAAATCAGACTTAATGCAAGGCCCTAAGTATCTTCTGTATTGACTCATCATTATTTTTATGATTTCTGGGTGACTTTATCCCTGAAATCAGGGCTATAATATCTCTCTTCAAAAAGTTGCTTGTTCAATTTAGAAATAATGGACAACCTATCGCATTCCATTTTTCACATCAGATACCTAGAAGATAACAAGAGAGAGCTAAGAAGCAGAGCACTCAAAAGGCAGTGACTTAGGTCTAAAATAAACACGGAGAGATTTAACTCTCAAACACACCACTGCCTGCATGCACGGGAGCTGATGCAGCTTCCTGGGTAGTCTTCTGGAAAACAGATGAAACAGTTTCATTGAGACCAACATAGATTAACTGTAAATAATAACTGAGCTTTTTGCAAGACTGGATCCGTGCTCTCTCTTCTTCTAATCTTTTGCACAGATTAGAGGAATAACTGGATTTAGACACTTTTTCTAAACTTTTCAGCTCACCTCGAAATCAAGGCAGAACATCTGATCCTCAGGAACACCACTGGGAGAAAAACAAACACCACACAAAAAAAAAAACAGAAAAAAATCAACTGCACTCCGCATTGTTGAAATCACTGAGCCACCAGGCTGAGGCTCAACCTATCAAAATGGCAGTTTTGATAAAATCTCCTTTTATTTAATCACAGGCACTTTGGATTTTTTTTTATCCACTTTTTTTTTTAGTCCACTTATGTTTGACTGAAACAGTTTTTCATAAGCACAAGGATATCATTTTATGGAAAATTAAAACTTATGTAAACTCGATGTTTTTAAAATAAACTTCTTGGATTCTAGTAGCTAAAATGAAACCTGGGTTCCTTAACCTAAATTTTGTCTGGTGCATTAAAACAACCTAGCTGGATACAGTTTTGTATTATAAGTCTATTCATTAAACCATCTTTAACTGGATCAAATGTAAATGTTGGGTAAATGATACATAATAATACCACTGTTGGCATTGAAATACAAACTGATGTTAATATTTTGATTGTTTTTCTTCCTAACATTTATTTTATACTCCCCCCCCAAAAAAAAAAATCTTACTGTTTTACTATATACAATTACATTAGACCTTGCTGCACCATACAAAGCAGAGTACTACGGAGCTTCACAAGCACATTTCCTGAGCCAACGCTGAAAATAACCCACAGGAAAGGGCTGTTGTTGAACATATAAATGAGTCTTTCGTCAATTCACATGTCACATTTGACTTTCCATTCTATGTCTGAGTTACGCTCTTCTGCTACATTTTCTTAACCTGCAATTTATACCCCTGTTGGCAACCGGAGACGGAGCGCGTGTGTTGGAGGCAGGGGAGAAAGGCCAACATCCAGTGACAAATACGTAACGTCAGCTTAGCTTCCTCCACCTTAAGGAAAAGGAAATACATATAAAGAATGCCAAAATTAGGGGAAAAAAAAAAAAAAGTGGAATAAAAGAGGAAAGAAAAAAACAAAGCACTGGACATTGATTAAAGTGTGACACCCGAGATGCCTTTACCCATGAACAGGAGGGTTAGGCTAAAGGACGCAGGGTTTTTAACGCGCTGCTGTGCTGACTGTGGGCTCCTCCTCATTGCACTAAGCCACCCTTGGGCCTGAAGGTGAAAGCCAACAAGCCGAGCTGAGGCGACGTCACTGGGAGGAAGGACGAGGACATCCTCCTATTGTACCGGGGAGATTGATGGGAGCAGCACAGTTAGGACATTTTTGCCATCTGCAGTGACAACTTTGAGTGGGAAATAAAGGATAGCACAGTTTATCGCTTGGTTTGTAACAAAAATTGCATTTACCCTCAAAATGGCTCTTTTAACGCATACAAACTGCATGTGTTCCAAAGGTTAACACGATGTAGTTTTGCTGACTGAACAAGACTGACAGAAGTATGGCAAGCCTGGCATTCAGACTTAATACACTCAATATGTCCTACTATGACTAGAAAAGTAAGCAATCCGTCTTTGAATTTCTAAGAAGAACAATCTCATTTCTACGTTGGCTTTAATGATAAGATAATTTGCTTTGAGATCCCCATTAGTAGTGCATGACAGGAGTTTTATGTGCCTTGATCTATGAAAAAGAGCTAAGTGCATGTTCTGACAGGCTGAGGAAAAGGCAAGCGGTAATTATTTCAATAACATCAGCACTGTTTCTCTAACCGGTTTTGTAATACCAGGAAATTATAAAAGGCTCTTAAAGAACTATGCAGAAAAAGCAAGACAAGATTGATAAAGAAGCTTCAAAGGACTGGAGATAACAAGGGATGGGAAAACTGAAGCAGCTGCCTGCCTGGCTCTGACTGGGTAAGGACCCTCACACCTCCCAAGCCAGGGCCAAAATTAAAACCTCAATCTGCTCCTCCAGCAGCAGCTGATCTGGGTTAGGAAACCACTGCCCTGTTATGTCCCTTCTTTTCCTGCAGATTTCTTTGTTCACTGAGATCTACTGAAGTAACCACATACATTAATAGTTTCCTAAGGTAGCTTCTGACTATGTAATTTAGTTTAAAATAAACACTTACAGAAAGGGTTCTGCTTGGGATTTTCTGTGCTTTGTAAGGAAACACAGCAAAAACTCAGTTATGTCAAGATCATCTGGCTTAGGGAGCAGTTACAAGTGCAGATGTGCCAGGGTGCAAGAGGCTTCTTAAACCCTTAGATCACCCTTGGTATTGGAGCAGGTTTCTGTGAAGAGGGAATAACTCGCACTCAGGTAAGAAAACTACTGGATTTCACTCAAGGAGCAACTGCAGTCTCACGCCTACTGCTCTTCATATAGCAAAACAGTCCTTTTCTTTTCCTAAAGCAAAGATATACATTCACCTGATCCAGAACCACAACACAAAGCAGAACAGATTGCATAAACACAGAAAATATATTCTTATTTAAATTGGGTGTCACCCTCCTTAGGTAAACCAGTTCAAGGGAATACTTTAGTGAGTGTGGTCAAAACCCCCAAAAGATACCCAAAGATTAATTTTAAACAAAAAGCATACACTCAGTCAGGAACTTAAACTATGCCAAGACAAAACCAAGAAGCATCCTACTGTAAGCAAGAAAAATACTTAACAACCACACAAATATATATACCAATACCGAGCCCATAACCAAAGATCCTACTTCATGCTTTCCATCAAACAATCCAATGTTGAGCATATCAACTGTATAAATAACTATTAATACAGGGTGCCACTTAAAATATTTGTCTCCTCCTATGTAAAGACGACACAGTCCCCTAAAGAATGGCCAGCTCTCAGATTCTCTTTTCTTCTTGTTTGCTACACACACATATACAAAACGAAAGGAAGCTTAGTAACTCTCAGTGAAAAATGTTGTTAAATGTGACTGTTTATAAGGTATATAATTTATTCTTGTCATTATGCATATATTCAAAAGTGTAAAGAAGTTTGCTGGGGACTATGAAGTATAGAGGCTCCCTATTTCATTCAAATCCTTATTGCTTATTTGAGAAAAATCTTGACGATCTGTAAGACCAACTGATCAGCTGAAGTTAGGAAGTTAAATAATACTGTACTGGGTCAAAACAATGCTTCACCACTTCCCACACGCTAAGAGACACGGTAAGCAACGCTATTTAGGGAGAACATACCAGCCTGGCCACTCTCTGTGGCCCGTTCCTCTTCCCAGCATCCATAATCAGAGTATTACAGATATTAAAATAGCTGTTCTTGCCTATTCCCTTATGTATCTCTTTGGATTTATCTGTGAATTGGTCCAACCCCTTTTTTGAACCTGCTGGTATTATCTGCCTTCACTACCTCCCGAGACAATGAAACAGCAGCAACCTGCAGAGTCACCAAAGCCTCTCAGGAACATTTTGTGTGAGTCATGCAGAACTTGTGTGCTAGCACGGCCCTTCGTGGGAGCCCAGGGAGACAGAGAAGACTCTAATTCAGGGACAGGCAGTATCTTTTCTTATACCTAAAAAGCTGTCAAGATCCAACAAAGAATTTGCATACCTAAAAGCTTGTCCGCTTTTACCGGCTCTGTTAGCTGATCTAAAAAGATATTAATTCCCCTTACAAACCTAGCAATTATGCACTTGCACTCTATGGATGCTTATTCAGGTTCATCCTGAGACTGTAATAAGGTTCGTTCCTCCCCCTTTAAGTATTACCGGTTACAAATACACGACTGTATCTGGTTTGCTTTAAATGTGTAAAATCACATATCTTAGGTTCACAAATGTTTATCATATGCAAGGAATAACTAGCTTATTTTTCCTCTTGGCTGTTTACCAAGTGCAAGCCATTTTCAGAACAGCAAAACCATATAAAGATAAGCAGCAACAACTGTCCTGCTGACATTTACTGAAAGGGGCACAGCCTTTCAAGTCATCACCTAAACATGTTTACAAACCAGAGCTACAATGGACTTAAGTTCCCTTTTTATTTTACCTGCCAAGTCTCAAACGCCTGCTTGTAGTTTCACAAGGCTCCTCAACCTCATAGAAACCAGTGTTCTGGTCTTCCAGGTGATGATTTCTCCCAGCAGCCAATGCAAAAGGCAAGTTCTCATACTCAGGTATTTCCTCATAGTGACGCACGTTCTCATACTCTGGAGCACAAGTGCTGGTTAGAGAATTCAAATGCATTTGTGACAAGTTCTCTCCAAAAAGTACATGCCCATCTAAAGACTCCAGCCTTTGGTTACTTCGCATCTCAGGTTGACTTCTGTTTCTCTGCCTCTTCTTTAGTAATGCCGGACTACTTATTTCTACAGAATGAGCCTTGGCAGATTTAGCTTTCCTTTCACTGCCTACAGATGCTATATTCCGGTTGCTACCACTTCCACACCCGTCCCCAGTGGAAAGTTTGGCAATAGCACTATCCATTGACTGGCTGCCTCTAGACAGAAATTTTTGGAAGTCACTTTTCATTAAGCAAACTGACAGTTTCATGTTGAGAAACTTTTTCAAGGTATTTTTCTTCTGATGGTCTTTGCAAGGCTTGTCGGTCCTTTCTATGTCCACAGAAGAGAGAGATTTGGCCCTAGGCTTTGTCACAACAGTCAAGTGGTTGAAGCTGGTAGCAATGTTAGCAGTTTTTAATGATTCAGAATTACCAGAAAATGGAAGAATAGGATGAGGTAACTTCCAGACGGGTTTCTCAGAAGAACGTTTGGGTACGTCACAAGATGACAGTGCGTCTTGCTCCTTGGCAGGTGGACGTGTAAAGTGCGATCCTTCCAGAATGCTGTTCGATTTGTCCTCACTGGAGGTGTAAGAACTTTTCTCCACAAGCTCTGCTGATGCAGCTTTTTTCAGCAGGCCAGCAGCTGGAAGGCTGTGTCTCTGTGGTTTCTTAGGAACTATTTTCGGGGAACTTTCATCCTTTACTTTAACTTCTTTATCTTCCAATTTTTGTGGGGAAACATGGAGGCTATTGGAAGCAGATGAGAGCTGACTGCTAGTTAACTTGAGTTGCTTTGGCAAACTCATAGACAAAGCATCACACCTGACAAAGTTAGTCCTTTTGTCCGCAGCATCTAGCGTACTAGTATCATCCGTCATCTCATCCATGGAGTTAACTAAGTTATGGTCTGCATTTAAAGAACATTCGACACTTTCTACCAGATCAGAAGTTTTATGTGACAACTGAGGCAAAAGATTTTGCGAAGTTGACTCTTCCATAGCAGGTTCCTTGACCTGATGCATTTTGTCTGCATTGCTTTGAGTTATCTCACATTTTCCAGGATGAAGCACTTCTGTATTATTGTTATAGCAAACACTTTGAACAAGGATATTAATTTTTGCTGGCTTTTTAAAGCTTTGTTCTGCAAGCCCAAAGGAATCTTTCTCTGAATTAGATGGTTCCTTTGTTCCTTCTCCCGTGGTGTCTATGCCATCCTGACGGACTAGACATGCAGCACGAGGCTTTCTTGGTTTGGGGACAGGAAGCACTTTTGAGCTCAGGACTGAAGATGTTTCAGAGGAAGCTTTATCAGCATCTGCTTTCATGCCCAGTTCACCTGACATCATACTACTGCTATTTAAATTTTCGTTTTCCAGGATTTCCTGGTCCAATGGGCAAGAGCAACTGTGGTTATTTTCAGTCAAACTAGAGCAAATTTCAGATATCTGAAACGCACCAGCAGTGAGTTTACCCTCGCTATTTTGTTGCTTCCCTTTAGCTACCTCAGAAGATATTGAAGACTGCACAAATTCCATAAACTCTATTTTAACATTGTTCTTGGAACTGCTGCCATCCCCTTTGTCAAGTTTGTCTGCATACCTGTGCCTCACAGGACTGCTGTTAGGAAACACACTATGAGTCAGAACGTCCTTAAGTTTCTCTTCCAAAATGCTGGCTTTCAGAACCACCTGATTTCTATTTGCCAGTTTTTCACTGTGACTATCCCCCAGTGCATTTTTTTCACTGACTTTGATGTTCTCCAAGTTTTCAAAGTGCTCAAAAATGATTTGAGTTTTACAGGTGTTCTCCCCATTTCCAAGCTTATGAAGGCATTCAAATTTGCAAGAAGACATTGGTAGAATATAGGCTGTGTTACCAACACTCCCTTCTGAGGCTTCATTTTTATAGTTCAAGTGGTCTAGAGTTTGAGAAGAATCTTCCCTGTGCTCCTCAAAGCTTTTTGTGCTTTTTCTTGTAGACGATGGAGGTTTAACTTCTGGAACAGACGAGCTCTTGAGAACCTTTGGTTTTGGTGCAATTGCTGGTTTGGGTTTCTTTGCTGCTTGTATAACACCAGAAAGTACAACATCAGGCTTCGGTGCAACAGGTGGAGGCGTCGCCTTGTGTCCCACCACAAATTTTGGCTTTGGTGCCACCGGTGGCTTCTTAATTTCTAGGAAGGATTGAAAGCAAAGACTTTAGTCACCATCAGCCCACAGAACAACTTCACCTGCACCACAGTATTATTAAGAGTTTTGTAACATTTAAATCACATGATCTACAGGATCTTGATGTGTGTGTGTATACATTTTCCTCCTAAAAGCATGCCTCCCTTCCCTACCACCACTAGTTGCCTTCCTTCTTTTTAACAGGCACAATCAGGGAGTGGTAGGGAAAGTCTGAAAGGGTAACTGGTTCATTAAAAACCAGCTTAACTTTATGGAACTCTGTGTCCTTGCTCAGATGCTAAAATATGATGCTAATAAAACCAGAGGAGATTAGCCTGGTTTTGCAGTTTGAACTACTGTAATACCTTTTTAAAATGATGCAACTATGCTCTCTCACGTATAATAAGCCACAAAGATAACAGAACAGCTAGAGTAACTACCAAGACAGTCAAGTTCCTTCCCCTGCCACCTCTGCAAATGTGTTATCTAAAATTCCCCCTTCCCTTCCTCTTCTTTTCAAACAATACTGAGACAGATTACCGTACCGCTTGTAAAACCGGCGTGTCACTACTGTCAGTTCAGTGAAACGAGTCTGCGGTGTGAAGTTAACACGGTAACTTTTAGCAAATCGGTACCCTCCTACTGGAAAAGTAAATACTCTTCCTGTGCATCTCACAAAATTACTCTTCCCAATATGTTATTGTCTGACCTAGAAACAGTCACCACAGCCATGACCTATGACCCACTTGACACCACAAGATGATAAACCCTGGGGGTAGTAGCTGGCAGGAAAAGGAGAACATGAGGAACCAGGAGATTACAGAGCTTTGATGGTGTTGTGGGTTTGAGTGGGTTTTTAATTTGTTTGTTTGTTTTGGTTTTGTTTTGTTTGGAGTTTTTAAAAGCATTTTAATATTGCTGGAGATAATTTATGACCAATTTAGTTCCTTTTACTGGAATAATTTCAGATTTCTAAGTGCTTTGACTGATTTTTGACATACAAAAACTGTCTTATAATGTAAACAATTTTCTTTTTTTTTTAATGTACTTTTAAATGTATTTATTACCTTTGTTTTGAACAACATTCTGGCATGCTTTCAGGAAGTCATACACATTAAATAAAACTCTCAAGAAAATATGCCAAATAATGTTTCACATGTGAAGAGATTGAGTAAGACATTGATTTTTTTAATTCCCTTTGAACCGTGGGTCTGGTATTTGGTTGTTTTTTATCACCATTATTAGAGATGGTACAACTATATCTTAATCTGTAGCCTAGAAATATGAGAATAAAGTTCCAGGCTTTTTTTTTTTTTTCATGGTTTGGATTTTTTGTTTGTTTGGAAGAGATGTAGATGGTTATAAAAAAAAATAAGGGGTGGGGGGATGGCGGGGGAGCAGATGCCCTCAGTTGGTAGCATTTCCCAAACACCAAGCCACTGCTTTAAGCAGACAATCAGAAACAATGTCTCTACTATAGAAACAGGAAAACCATGTTTTTCTAGGACATGAATCATTAAGTGGTATCCAGACTGACTCCACTTCCATTTAGAACAGCTGCCCTTGCTGCAATTACACTAGCAAAGAGGTGAACCTGATGGCAAGAGATAAGTTTTGAGACATTTTGCAAGAGGGAACACAGAATTTCTTTCCAAAGGTACAGCTCCCTATAGGCACCAATGACAGCCAAGAGTGACCCAACTACCAGCTACTGCAAAGAATGAACCACCTTCTGATCCCTGTCCAAAAGCCAGAAGTTTCCCACAGAGTGAAGAGTCAATAGTTTGCTAGAAAAAAATAAAAATAAAAATTTTTGGATGGGCAACTACTGATGCTGAACAGCAAAGGGAGTTGTACACTCGCTTTCAGACACAGCAACTGCCTATTCAGTTGGAGAACGAAGTGATGGCGATAAAGAAGCCTGTTTTCTGCAGTAAAAAGAAGGATGGGATGCCCAGTTTTTCACAGAACTCAACACAGTACTAGTCTTGGGCCATGTTCAGTAATACTTGTTAAGTTATTAAAGCTCCCTGAAAACAGGAGAGAGGCAGCAGGAATCCTTCCTGAGGTCCAAATGAGAGAAACAGATTGCAGATGATACAGGAGATTAAACACTGCCTCGGTAAGTGATATCACATGGATTATTTGTCCCACTCTCCAAATTTAAGTCCTTGCCAGTTTCTGTAGCAGAACTGCCTAACATTTTGGATAGCAATCAAACTAGATTAGTCTGCAGAACTTTCAATTAGTATTCATTAGAGGGGACACTCAGAAAGTATGACATGGTACCATTACCTGAATATAGGATTCAAAACTAAAACATGAAAATGTAAGGGGATGCAAAGAAAACAAACCAGATGTTTATATGCCAGTAGTGGAAACCTGAATAATGAACAGAGTGAGAAAAAGTCACTTCTGATAATAAGTGCAATTCAATACCATTTCTGAAGCCTACTAGAATTTTTCAGATTACTTCAATGTTACAAAGCATTGGGACAGACAAAAGAAACAGGCGAGTTGTGTGGTATAATAAAGACACCACTATCTGCTTTAAAGTGATGGCTCATTTCATCTAGAGTAGATATGGGTCAATGTATTAACAGGCACTTTACAGTCTCGGTATCAATACAGATCTGGAGTCAACAGCTCAATCAGAAAGGAATGCGATGAAGAGCCCTTTCAAACAGAAGTATGACGTGAGAGGAAAGACTGCAGGAAGGGAATGCATACCAGTCATTTTCCTCAACAAAATATCTTTAAGTTTCTGAAAAATACAAGTGATTAGCTTCTTAGAAAAAAAAATATGGCAGCTAGGCAAGGGTAAAAGTATATTAGATTTTTATTAGAAATAGAGAATTGAAGTTCGGTTGATTATAAACTAATTCAATTCACCATGTGTGGTTAAAAAACAGTTCTACATAACATAGTGCTTTAAAAGGGACAATTTCCCATTCTGAATAGAAAGAAAACTAAGTAGGAGGCAACTGTTATATATAAAGGTGTAAGGAATGACTGGGAGTCATATGAGAATGACTTTTTGTTAAATTATAAGCATAAGCAAGCCTCTTTGATGAAAAACAATAAATATAATCAAGGAAATGTTACAGACCAAATGCATGGAGTGGCAAGTTATTTGGACGACAGGCTTTTTCCTGGCGCAAATATGGAACTGCTCACCTGAGAAAAGGGATGGTTGGTTATGCTTGAAAAGAATGTGGAAATCGTTGTAGTTATTTTGCATGAGGTCCATGCAGGTCTGCAGCTAAACTGTAAATCATCCTCCAAATTTCAAGGAGATAAGTATTAAAAGATGAAGGGAGCTGAAAACATTTCTGTACACAGCACTTGCCAGACTGCTAGTGACATGCTATGTCATTGGGGTAGTTGTGCACGCCCCCACCCTGAGATGAGGTTTGGAGCTTTCAGTAGGGCAGTTGATGTTTCTTTAGCACCTTTTGTGCCCCACACGTGGGTTGGCCCACAACGACCAACCCCAGGGCACAGTGACTCCTCATGTTCACCAGGCTGGGGAGCAGGAAGGGTGGAACCTTCAGTCAACAGACAGGGTCCTCAGCCAAGGAGGTGCCCAGGCCTAGAGAACCTGAGAAGCTTCCAGCCTATGCTTGTAATGACCACAGGCAGATCCAACCAGGCCATAAAATGTGGCTCCCACCAAAGACCCCTTTATAGTGGTCTCAGAGCAGTGGGTCTGAGAACGTGTGTGACACCATCTAAGAAGACTTCCTGGGACTGCGTGCCCTCACCTTCTCTTTGGTGAGTGATTTTCTTCTGGATATATCCTTGAGTGAGCCCTTGCCCACATCAGGCAAGCAATTATTTTCTTCTGAGTACCCTTGAGTGAAAAAGGGCCTCTTGCTTTTGCATGTGAGTGCATGCTGTAAATCTTCATTATTCTTCTGTGTACAGTAATAATACCCTCAACTGGTATCCAAATATGTGTTTTATAATGTCACTGGAGTGCTGAACAATTTTGGATAAACCCTGTTTCTAGTTGGTGTCTTTGCTAAACAGTTCTGGCTAGAATAAAGGCTGTCTGGAGCTTGTTGCCTGCCTGAATTGACTTCTGGGGTGCCTTTGTGACAGTCATCTTCTGGCATTCTCTGATGAAAACTTGGGAGGAATGCAAAAACTACAGAAGGTCTAAAAATCATGCATCAAACCCCAAGAAAGCTCATCCTGCTTAATTTAACCAAGAATTTAAGAAGTGAGATGGCAATAGTATATATACTTCTGCACATGTGAAAGATTTTTGATAACAGATGGCTCTGTAATCAGGGGGAAAAAAATAACACCATGAGATTCCATAGCTGACCACTGAAGGTTGATAAGTTCAAACTAGAAACAAAGCTTTAAAATTGTTACTAAACCCAAAGGGTGATTAACTTCAGGAACATGTGGTGGAGCCACTATCAATTAACAGTCAACCTAAACTCACTTTCTGAGATGTGTAGAGGTTTCAGAGGAAATTGTGGACTGGACCTGGGATTCTTTGGCTTGTCTTACTCAGGAGAGTAGAATAGAGAATCACTATGGTTTCCTCCGCTCCCTCCTACAATCTCACCCCATTTCTCAGAGATGATCCCTGCATCCAGACTAGCATTATTGGTTACCAGTAATAAAACCAAATGTAATAGCAGAAACACAAAGTTTTATTTGCATAAACAGATTCAATGATTAGAAGTCAGAGAAGCAGCCAGATATACTCTCTGACTTGCTTGACTAGGTAAAGGAAGAAATCCATAAATAAAGTGACTAACAAAGCTGCCAACACCAACAGGAAGCCTGCTGCTCATCTAGGAGCAGCCAACACCATGTTTAGTGCGGAAGAAAAAAAGAAACGATCAAAAATATCAATGTACCAAACACCCTTTAAAAAGGTATACGAAAAATGGCATTATTTTTCTAACAGTAAATAGCCATTAGCACCACCTATACGGTCCATGCATATGCTCTTTGTTTGACTCCAGGTCACAGCACAGAGAACAGGTATTTGTCCCTCTGGTGAATTATCTCCTCCAGGAAAAAGCAACACCCACCCATTCTCATCCTGCTGAGCTCCTCTGAGACTAACACTCATTATTCCTCCTAGACTAGAGAGCATTCCTGTCCTACCTTCAAGTTGTTTTAGAGGAGGATGAGAACACCCTGGAGCAACTTCCCAATGTTTTGTCCTCAAAGTGTCCATTTCTGTTCTTCATATGGCAAAATTTGGTGACTGAGGACCTCACTTAAAAATGTTCATGTCCTCCCCTATGCATTATCATGAATGAGCAGGAAAGCAAATAAGACAGCACATTCTTAAGCACTATTATTAAACAACTTTAAATCTTCTCCTCAAATTTTTACCTCTTTCCTGCTTAGCACAGAACAGGAAGAAAATAGATATATGAAGTTAACTGAGGGGAAAAAAAAAAAAATCAAATAGCACTACTTCTTCTGCAATAAACCCTACTATTGCTAAAGGAACATTTTCCCAGGTTATACTTATGCCCATACTTTTGAGATTATCTTAACAACTTCTGCACCAGGGAACAGCAAAAGAACAAGTTCTGATCACCTGCATCTGTCCAAGAAACAGGGACAACTGGTTCTGGACACAGTCATGCAAACATAACTTGATATTCCTTTTCTTGCAATGCTCCACATGAACAGAGTCCTCTCTCCTGGTATTCAGGGTCCCGTATGGGACTATCTCTTGCCACCCAAGAGTCGTCCCTTTGGCAGGATCCTACAACCACCCTAAAGCAATTTTCCTTTTGAAACGTAAGATTGAAAGCAGCTGGACCTAAATTTAAGATACAGGTACACAATCAAGTTACTACAGGGTAAGCCAAGTTGTGAATTTAATGAATCAGCTACTCTGTAGAAGCTGGCCATATGTATACTGTTATCTTACCGCACAGTATAAGGGGTAGTTTATTCCTTTTCACCTACAAGGTGAAATCTATTTCGCCTGTACTAAGAAAAGCGCTTCAAACAGTTTACTGGTTAGCAGTTGGCCCACTGTAAATGTACATACTGGCTTTCTCATGGCACCTTGTTTACATATGCATACTGTATTCCCCAAGTAAGGAAATCACACCTGTAGCCTATATTTGAAAATAATATGATGCCCAGAAGGTATCTACGAAGAGATCAATGTGCTCTTTCTCACATGAAGCAGCAGCTCGCTCCAATAGCCAATTTACTGTTCCTGGGACTACTTTTGGCATTGGACACTACAACTCACAGACACAAAACAAGAAAACCAATCTGGCTTTTAAAAATCGTGTAGGGAGAGAGATAATTATTGCTGTATGTTTGGGATACACTCAGAGATTATTGCGATGGTAGTTAACATACCACACAGAGAAACAGATGAAGTATTTTAAAACTCCTGTTCTCCAGCAACTTAAGTTTTAATGACACACAACAAGGCTTTTCAGTTCCATTACTTCACTTTCAGTTACAGAAAGTTTCATTAGGTAAATACCTCAGAAAAGTATTCTGAGATCATTAATTTATTTCCTGCACACGTGTATTTATTTTCTCATTATGTAGAAGTTCTGATTTTCTCAGGTGCCACAATGCTTAAAAGAAAACAAAAAAGGAATGAGTCATGACATCCCGGAAGATAACACATGTAGTTTTTAAATACAAGGGAAAATGATGGTTTCCAAGCCACTACAGTTTTAGAAAACATCCCAAATAAACAGCAAAAGGAAAACATTAATTTCAAAATCCTAGGTTGTCCAATGACTTGTTGAAATAAAACAGGAAAGCTGAGGATAACTTTAGAGTAAGGACAAGAGATGAATAAACAACCTTTTAAGATCGCATGTGGAGACAGAGCTGAGCGACTCTAATGAGACTTGACATACTAGAGGGTTAAAGGGACATTAAACCCTGTAGGCCTCATTTCTTCAATCCTTGAAAGCAATGAAGTTTGATTGGAAAAGTCATGTTGATTTTGTTTATTCTGTTCCTCTGTGATTTTTTTCCCTTTGAATGACATTTTTGACATAAAAATACACTACATATTTCTCATTGCTGTTGTCAAATCAGATTTCAAATCTGAGCTACACATTTTGCCCACATTAAATAAGCTGTATAGATTCACAAATAAGGACTGTCCCTTCAGCAATAAACAATAAATGTCAAAGTCGTAACTCTGAGGTTTTGTTTTTCCCTTTTAAAGGCAAAGCACATAGTTGAAGACAGCACGATTGTTCCAGGCAGAAAATGAGTAAATGCACATTCATCAGCATCGTATTGAAGAAATCTGCAGTACATGATAAAGCAATGAGAGAAGAATAGCTGTATGAAGGTTGAAAACAACATACAGGTTAATCACAACAAACAGAGCAATAAACTGAAAACGCACTGCATTATTTAGAAAGGCAAAAGGCAAGCTGGAGTGGAGTTAAGGCTGGGTTATCAATGCTGGACCTTTCACAAGTTCTGTCCATAGACAGAAGCTGTCTTGAGCCCTGCATATCAAGGTGAAGTCACTCTTATCTGCAAATCCTACTTAAAAATATTAAATCAATACTGATGATGCTGTACCAGGTTGCTTTGTTCTCAAAGTACATTAAAAGAAGACATAAGAGAGACACTCAAGCCCTTCAAGTTAAACTGAAGGAAGAGCAGAAGGATTTCTAGGCACTTTAAGTTCCATCTGAAGCCTTCATACAGGATAATGTTGTTATTGAAACACTGTATTACCAATCAGTTGTCAGAAAGCCAGCTTACATAGTACAAACCAGAGTAATAATTGAATTCACAACCTAAATTTCAGTGTAGGAAATAGGTATTATGGGTCACAGGACTGAAATCAAAATATATGTGTTTGTACATTTTTACTTGAGCAATAGCTTTATAAAGCTTGCCTATATATTTCAGGAGCTAAATTTTGCAGCAATATGAAATGATGGATGTTAAACCTTCAGAACCATCTTCTGGCAGTCCTCAGTCTCCTCATACCCTGTGAGCTCCTTAACTGAAATGTCAAAAACTGTCATGATACTGTCAGCAGGATCATGAATATCTGATCCTGTTTCACCTGTTCCCCATATATTTTTCTTATCCTCACATAATCCATCACAAAGAATACATTATTCATCCTCTCTTCAATATCTTTCACATACCCCTCAGTTTCCCTCTTCCTGCCCACCAAGTCTCTCTCTATGCCTTAGCTAAAATTCACATTTTCCATGAAATTGTCACACTTTCTTCTTACTGGTATTCCGCAGCATCCCTTTCTCTTTTGCCTTCTAAGCGACTTTGCTCACCAGAACCTTCCTCCTCACCTTCACTGCAACCACCACCACATAAACTAAAACAAGACTTGGTCACACAACATCAGATCTAGAAGTCCTGAAATCACCATTTAGCACTAAAATTCTGCCTAACTTTCTGAAACTTAGTACCATATTGAATTTTATTTTAACAGCCCAGCTCTAAGCTCTTGAGCACCCCCTAACATGTATCATTTATTTGCACAGCTGTTTAACTCTTAAAAGAGCAGGAGTGAATTGTACCACATAATGCAGCTGTTAAGTAGATACGATATCCCGCTTTATTACTTGTTCTTCCAGATTTAAATGCAACCAGTCCTGTCACACATATTAAAAGTGGAAATATATTAAATAGAACAGAAAGATAAATTAAATAGCTTTTTATTTTCCAGTAAATTCTGCTTAACTAAGAGAGCCCAGCTAATTAATGCTGGACTTGCTAACAATTTGATATATTTGAGAGGAAAACACTGAGAGTTAAGTTGATGTTTTTGCTTGATGTCCGTGTATTGCTTTTTCTTTAGAACACACCCCACCTCCCAAAATCCTTACAGGAAACACTTTGCTGCTTCAGGTTTACACTGTAATTAGTTGTGTTTCCATCCAATACACCAAAACTTACACATGACATCTTTTCAACGCAGAAACGACTCCTATCCTCATCTTCAAGCAGACTAAGAAAGGAATCCACTAATCTAACAGACGGGTGTACTAACAGCACAGCACACACCGTGTAGCCAAACAAACAAAAATTATGAGCAACTCCCTTAAACATGGGGAGCTCTTGTTTTAAGCCAAGAATTTGCCTCGGAGCTCTTTTAGCCATAAAACTGGCAGCGGTTAAAGAAAAGGGGGAGGAAAGGTAAAGGAAAGCACTGAAGTAGGGCAGTTCAAGCCAGCCGCTGGAAAGGCCAGAAGTGAAGGCTTCTCCGTGTCCCTGCCCCTGCGGGAGGGCTCCAGCTTGTCCGGGCTAGATCAGGGCAGGTACCCTGGAGGCAAAGCCTCAGCTCTGATAAACTTTCGCAGCTCCGCCAAGTCGGACGGATCAGTAACTCAAGTACCGCTCTTGGCTCTCCGGAAAGAAAACCGGGTCCCCGGCGGGGGCTCTCGGCAGGTTTCACCCGCCGCCAGCTCAGCCCCGCGCCGAGCGAGCGGCTCCGCCGCCGGACACGAAGCCCCGCACAGGCGAGGGCGGCGAGAGCCGCACGCCGAGAGATGACCGGAGACTCCGGCTCAGCTCCGGGCAGCACCGAGGCAGGGACGTGCCCGCACAGCCTGAAGGAGAGCGGAGCGCCCATAGCGGACCCCGGGGAAGGGGTTGACCGCCCGGGGCGAGTGGGGAACGAGGCGCCCGGCCCCACCGCGGCGCTGGGGGACAACGGGGCGCAACTGTCCGGCGCCGCCGGGACGAGGAGCGCAGCGGCGGCTCCGGCTCCCGTCCCGTCCCGTCCCGCGCCGGCACCGCACCTCCCTCATTCCCTCCCCGCGGCGCCGGGCCTCGCCAGCCGCCACAGGGTGAGGCGACGCTCCCTGTCCGCGGGGACATGCGGGCTCCCCGCCGGGCGGGCGGAAGGGACCCAACGCTCCCCAAACTTTCCCCGGGCACTCACCGGCGGAGCTCATGGTGCTCCCCACGCGCCGCGCCGTCCTCCCCCTCGTCCCTTACGCCACGGCCCCTCTAAGGGCCGCGGAGAAGGAGCCCATTGTTCCCCCGCGCCGCCACCCAGCCGCCGCAGCCGCAGCACCCCCCGCCCGTCGCCGCATAACGCCCCGCGGCTGGCGGCGGAGTGAGCGCCGGCAGCGCCCGCCACCACCGCACAGCGGCGCCCCCTGCCGGGCCCGCGTCCCGCCTCGGCTTGGCCCCGCCCCCGGCCCGCCCACCAATCGGCACCGCCCACAGGGCGCCCGGAAGCGGGCGCTCGCTGCGCCTTCTGGGGGCTGTAGTTCCCCGCCGCGCGAGGCAGGGCCGGGCGGGGAGGCGCCGCCGGCGGCGCGGCGGACTCCGTTTCCCAGAGTGCCCGCAGGGGGTGGCATGGCGGAGAAGGATGACACCGGAGTTTGACGAAGAAGTGGTGTTTGAGGTGGGCGCGGGGGCCACCTGGGGCGGGTTGGGCCCGTGTCTCTCCGCCCCTCTCCGGGGCGTTGCGCCGCAGTCCCCGGGGGCGGTGTGCGCCCGGCGGCCCGAGGTGCCCGTGGGGCGTGGGGCGTGAGGCGGGCTCGGGGCCCGGCCAGGGGCCGCGGGCAGCTGGCGGGGGAGGGCGGGAGCCGGCGGGCCCGGCAGGTCGGGGCGGCGCTCGGCGGGACGGCGCGGGGTGTCCCACGCTCCGGAGCAGCCTGGGCACCGGTGTCGCGCCGCGCCCCTCCGCGCAGGCCGAGGGCGGGAGCGTTGGCGGGAGAGGGAGCCGGGCCGGGGAAGGGTCGGCCGGGAAGGCGGGATCCTTTGTGCGGCGGCCCGCCTGGGCTGCGCGGGGGGGCTGGCCTGCCTCCGCGGTTCGGGCTGCCGACGTTGCGAGGTCGGTGAGAAAGGAGCACGGTGGGGCGGGAGGCCCGTGTCGGCGGGTGTTCGTCAGACCCGGCCTTGGGCAGCCCGCCGGGGCTGAGGAGGGGGGTACGGCCGCCGGGGTGTCTGCCAGCGGCACGTCCTCATAGCTGCTGGGGCAGGGCGGCTGTGAAGCTTCACACCTCTGTGCACCGACCGCCGAGCTGTGGGATCAGGGGCAAAGGCAGAAAACGCGATGTGTAGCTAATAAATCCTGCTTCTAAATCAGTATAATTCACGTGAAAGGTAGATCTCAGCACGCAGTCATCTGTGTAGTAAGTGCTGAAACTACCTTGTCTTCATGATCAGAGAGGTGTCACGAGGATGTAGCCAGGCTCTTCTCAGTGACAACCAACGATAAGACAAGGGGCACTGGGTACAAACTGGAACACAGGAGGTTCCGCTTACATGTGAGGGAACAGGCTGGAACAGGCTGCCCAGGGGGTTGCGGAGTCTCCTCTGGAGACATTCAAAACCCACCTGGACACCTTCCTGTGTAACCTCATCTAGGTGTTCCTGCTCCAGCAGAGGGATTGCACTAGATCATCTTTCAAGGTCCCTTCCAATCCCAAACATCCTGTGATTCTGTGGAACAGCTCTGCTGTGAGGACAGGCTGAGAGAGTTGGGGTTGTTTAGCCTGAAGAAGAGAAGGCTCCACAGAGACCTTATTGCAGCTTTTCAGTACTTAAAAGAAGCCTCTAAGAAGGATGGGGACAGACTTTTTAGAAGGGTGTGTTATGACAGGACAATGGATAATGGCTTTCAACTAGAAGAGGGGAGTTTCAGACCAGACATGAGGAAGAAATCTTTTACAATGAGGGTGGTGAAACACTGGCAGAGGTTGCCCAGAGAGGTGGTAGATGCCCCATCCCTGGAGACATCCCAGGCCAGGCTGGACGGGGCTCTGAGCAACCTGATCTAGTTGAAGATGTCCCTGCTCATTGCAGGGGGTTGGACTGGATGAGCTTTGAACGTCTTTTCCAACCCAAACTATTCTGTGTTTCTATCTTTCTAGTGTTTGCATTATTTACAGGATTTGAATGAAACTTTAAAAATTCTATTGCATGTCTTGTTAGATAATGGAGCTACAGTATAAACTTGGCCTTATCTAAAACAGTGGCTAAATATATCTGCTGTTGCAGTTCAGTAACAGAATCAGATCAGTTTGCAGTGGATAAACGTAATTGCATCTTCAGAGAGGGCACAACTATTTTTACAAGTGTGCAGAGAAAGCAGGCATAGAGAAACACTGTCTTTAACATTATTAGTTATTGTAGTAGTAATAAGGCTTATGATTTTACCAGGATGCAAAAAGCTCCCTACATAAGGAGTGGTTTTCTCAGCTGGGTACGTACGACCTGTATGCAGATGTCTTTGGTCTGTACCGCAAAGTTTTGTGTTTATCCACAACCAAACTTGAATCCTAGCAATAAAATCTGTTATTTATATTGCTGCTATGTTAAATCTTTTCCTTTAATACCATATATCCATGGTGAAAATTTATTTCACAGATGTAATGCCTGCCCTCTGCATTTCCTTCTTCAGTAAAAGTGCACAGTTCTTTAGTTCATGCAGCAGTTACTGTTTTGATTGAAAATGTTCTGCTCCGTAGGGAGTAAAAGATCTCCCAGCATGTGCATATGCACTTGGGAATGGACTTCCGTCACTAGTAAAGGCTCTTTGATACCTAATTGTATCAAGCATGTGTGTGTACACTTAAGAGTATACTGAGTGACATAGTAACATATCTTTCATATACTAGGGTACAACTATAATATCAGATAAACAACAACAGGGAAAATACCAATTTATTTGGTTGATTGATTGAGGTTGAGGTACAGAGCTGGGTGAGATACCCTCATAATAATGCATACCCTGAAATACCTATAAAAATTATCTTCAGAAGTGCTCAGCAGGGTTCATGCTATTGTAAAATGAAGGCTCCAAAGAGAATTATTAACATCCTCCACACAGATGAGCCAGAGATGGGAATTAGCAAGAAGCCAAATAGTATTTGGGTAGTTAGTGCTACAACATATTTATTTTTTAATTACTGTTTTTTTGTTGGGTTTTATGGGGGCCCCAAACTCTCCCTGTTAATTATTTGTGGTTTCTGGCAAGCAACTACATTTATCTGCACCTCAGTATGTCACTTCCTGTGTTGTTCTTCAGTGGTCACTGTTGCATGGAGGCCTTCAGCATTGAGACCTGTGAACAGCTGTTTTCTCTGTGCTGTTGGAGCCCTTGCGAGCAAGATATCGGTCAATATTTTAAACAGTAGTGGTGTGCTGACACATGCATAATCAGGAAGGAAGTGGTCCTACATGTCATCTAGGTTTTTTTGTATGGTGTTTCAGTCCTTTTCTGCACAATGATGCTAATTGGGAAATTTCATTAGCATGCTTTTTTGGTATAAAGTTAATTGAGAAAAATTCAAAAGCTTTGTCCAAAGATTCATTTTTAGGAACTCCATTAGTCACCCTCAGATCTGATAGCTTTCCATTTGGCAAAACCCACTGTTATCTCTGCCATCTGCATATTTGGTTCATTTCTTATCTTTTTCATCTTAACTGATATGGCACAGTTTCAAAAGTCCATGTAAACTTCCTGCATTTCCTTTATCTAGAAAAATTTGCTGTCTTGTCAAAGAAGGATATCAAGTGAGTTTGGCACACTCTACCTCTGGTGAACCTATGTGATATCTTCTTTGATGATAATCTGTTTTCTTCTTTGTCTTTGAATTTTTCAAGAATAATTATTCACAGCAGCATGCTGACTTTTGATCAGATTCGTAGGCCTGGCATATTCCTGATTGTTTTTTTTTTTCTCCTTGTAAATGTAGGCACTATGTTTGCTTTATTCCACTTTGGAGTTTATAGATTTATTAAAAATTCTTTCTGCTGGATCTTTGATCTCCTGTGCCCATTCTTTCAGAACACTGAAGGTGATCCAAACACTGCTCTTTGAGTGCATTTTCAGCTCATGATTTCTGCTTCCAGCTAAGTCATTTGTCCTATATTTTAATGAGCTTGTGCAGTTTTGCTTTTTACATTTGGGTAGATATTGAAGGTGTACTCACAGAATCACAGAATGGTTGAGGTAGCAAAGGATCTCTAGAGATAGCTGGTCCAGCCCCCCTGCTCAAGCAGGGTTACAGGGAGCTGGTCACCCAAAACCATCTCCAGTGGGCTTTTGAATATCTCCAAGGATGGAGACTCCACATCGTCTCTGGGCAACCTGTGCCAGTGCTTGATCACAGTAAAAACATGTTTCCTGATGTTCAGAGGGAATCTCTTGTGTTTCAGTTTGTGCTCATTGCCTCTGGTTCTGTCACTGGACACCACTGAAAAGAGTCTGGCTCCATCCTCATTGTGCTCGCCTCTGGGTATTTACATACATGTATGTATTTACATACATTGATGTGAGTATTTACATATATTGATGAGATGCCCCTGAGCCTTCTTGTCTCCAGGCTGAACAGTCCCAGTTCTCAGCCTCTCCTCACATGTGAGCTGCTCCTTCCTTCAGGTTCACCCAGGTCATTGTTGGAACCTAATCCCAGAGAGTCTTCCTGGGTCAGCTCTGTGGTTCTGGTGGAAGGATTGGAGCTGACTATTGTTATTTTCTATTTCAACGCTGTGTTGGCAGAATAAAGTTAATCCATGCAAGACTTTTCACCAGCACAAAAATTGAGATATCGACACCCACAATGTCAGACTGCCACCACCTTAGATTTTCAAGGGCTTTTTCTTACACAAAATTTGAAATATAAAGATTGGTCTGTAGAATTGTGTAAAATATAGTACTGAATTAATTTCATTGCTGTAGACATCTCTCTCAATTTTTTTAGAAATTTTAGTAAGGAAATAAAGCTTACCGCATTTGAGACATTGCTTTAATAACTCATGAGTTATTATTTTTAAAAAGGAAACAGACTGGGGATGAACGCAAAAAGGGTCAAAAATCTCGTGTTCAAATTCAGAAGTTTTGTATCTGTGTAAAATGTTGAACACAGCTCTACTGAACCTAGAATGGGAACCCACAGTCTCTGAACCAAGATTTGGAATATACAACAGGTGCTCTCATTTCATAGCCAGCCCTTGCTCAAGCAGTCATCTTCCCATAATTGGGGAAGAATATGCACAGAAAGTTAATTACCCTTTCCAGAGTTTGAAGAGACATGGTCTGGGTTCTTTGTCATCTTGCTGTAGTGAAAGAAGTTAATGTGAAAAATGAGTCCTGAAAACAGGGGAGAAGTGCTTTACCAGCAACATGCCATACTGAGAGAGAAAGGAGGCACCAGGGCTCAGCAGAGCTGGCAACTACATGGCACTGGGTGTTAAAGAGGTTCCTTGTCACTCAGTTGCCCATAGCAGAGGGTCAGGCATGGATTCAAAAAAATTCTTCTAAAATCGATAATTTTATTCCCTAACAGTGGGTCTGGCCCGTTTTGGGAGGAAGTAGAAGTGGTGCAGTCTGTTTAGGAGGGATGTGGGACAAAAGTGCTTAGGAAATGCTGGGCAACGTCATAATGCATTCAAATGTCAGGTTCAGAAAGAAAACTCTTGCTGCATATTTAGGCAGTGAGCCAAGATGCTGCTTGGTGCTGAGGGATATGAAGGATGCCTACATATAATATTCTGATATACAGATTCCTGTAAGATTTCAGAGAGATTCCAGCAAGAGGCAACACCATTTCCCAGCATAATACAGCTATATACAGAACAGCCTTTAGCTGATGTGTTCTCTGCACTCCTACAATAGTAAAACATGTCTAAAATACAGTATTTTTTGCTTAGAATACTGGTGTGTCGCTAAATTGAGATGTTCAAATCCTCATCTGAACCCTTTTAAACCAAATGTAGCTTTTATCAAAACACTCAGTGACGTTTATTTTCAGAAATGCTTTCTCCGCCCAAATTGAGCTGTTCTAAAATTATTTTGTTTAAAAAATGAAACAATAACAAATGAAAACCACAGGAAACTTAACCTCAGAAACTTTTTGTTGTGACAAAACTTTTAAGTCACACTCGTTCTAAAACCTGACAACAGTAAGACTTGCAAAATAACATGATTTTTGTCAAACATCAGGATTATAAAAGTTGTATTCTAAAAAATAATGTCTCAAACATTATAAATTAGGAAAAAGAAGCAGCTGAAGAAGAACATTCACACAACAGAAGAACATTTACACAACTTCAATGGTAGTGTCAGTAGTACTCCTTCAACAGAATTTTTCTCACCAAATACCGGGTGGACTAAAGATGTAGTACTCTCGTTTTATGCACAGGCACGAAATAAAGCCAGTTTTAGATACACAGCTCTGTGTATTTAAAGTTTACTTTTCATTGTGATGAGCTGGTTCTGAGCCTGTGCTTTGTCTGCCTGAAGTGTGGGCTGTTGCCAAGAGAGCTGTTTGGGCTTCACCCCTCTTGTCCAGCATATTCCCATCCTCTTCTTTCTGCTGGCACCTGGATTTCTGGGTGATCCTTTATTCAGGAGGCTGATTAGACTATAAACTAACCTGGCTAAGAAAGAAAAAAAGTATGGATTCTTTTTTTTATTATTATTTTTTTTTTTACATTAGATCAGTCACTTGTTCCTTCTCAGCAATTGTCTGTATAAATATTACCATCAGTGTTCTGAAATGGTACTACAGCCTTCATCTGCACCTGCTGGTAATGGCAGATTAAATTGACCATGTAACTGCAGCCTGGGGAGATGTCTCTGCTGCAAATTGCAGTGTACTGTACCGGCACCTAGACTAGCGATGGACACACTTTTTTGATATTTTCCTTCTCAGCAGTCTGATAAGAGGAAGGAAAGGACAGGCTGTACTCTTCATCGCGTGACTGTGAGGCAGGTGATACCAGAGAGAAAATAAATTGCGAGCTTAAAACTGTGTAAAGAACAGTCTGGTTGTTACGGAGGCCAAGTAAACTCATCAGGCATTTTTGGATAACGGTAACGTTGTATCCGAACAAGTATGGGCCATATAGTGTGTGAACCCACATTGCCTTTCTTATTTTTAATAGAAAATTTGAAGACAAAAATACATGATGATCCATAGTAAATTTTGAGACCTGTTGGTCCAAAATTTTTTCAGTCCTCTGTATTAATTACTCTGGGATCATGTTTACAGGAGGGTTAATACTGTAGTACTGCTCTCACAACTTCAAGTCATGAATCGGCCTCCTTGAGACGCCTGAATTAAAAAAAATGCCTCACTATACTTTTCTTTTAGTCTTTATAATGTGACTGTCTCTTTTGTTTCTTGGATGCTCTTCAGTAAAGATGTTTGCTTATGGCGTGTTGTCATTAGGAGTCATAATTAACATAATTTATAGTGAATAAACAAGTTGGTTCTTTGGAGCTGGTATTTTAAAGAGGTTTCCAAGATGATTCAGAAATACTCCACTAGTTTACCAGTCAGACACATTAATTTCATTAATTTGATTTTGAATGTAAGCAAAGGGTATAATCTGTGAGTTGTTAGTAACTGATATAAACTATAGCAGTTTTCCTGTGTCAGTTCAGGCCGGTGACCTGCATGATTGGTGACTTCCCACCCCAAGCCACAGATATGGAGCCTGGCTGGCCTGTTACCCTGCCCTCCAGGGAAGGTAGCATTTACCACTTTTACTTTCAGTTTTTCAGGTATTTTTCATCTTTGTCCTTGTCAGAAAGGTCCTGCTCAGCTTTTTACCTGTAATTGCAGGTCCACTTTTGAACAGGCAAATAATCCAGGGATCCCATTGCAGGTGGGTTTCAGGGCTTTATCTAGTGTGTAGTATTTCTTTCTAAGACTTTTCCAACCACCTGCTGAAAATGCAAAGAAAAGAGGTTTCCCCTGTCACAGATCCAGTGATACAGAACTACACACAGGCTATAAAACTTTCCTAACTCTTCGGGACACTTGAGTACATGCAGAATTAGATATATATTGTGTATCAGAAAATATCCAGGAACAGTAATAGATTATTGGCTTCAAAGTAGTTTTTGGAGCCTTCTTCTAAATCAGATGATCTCCAGTAGTTCTGGAGAAGCCAAGGACTGTGCTCCTGTGGCAGTGAAAGCAGAATAGGAAATTTAAATTACTCTTTTGCTGCCTTGAAGTCATTGTCTAAGATTAGCCCTGTCAGCGCCTGGCTCTCTGTCCGTCGAAGCACAGAAGGAGGTGCAGCCAGGGGAATATCACCAAGGCTTTTAAATACTGTTGCTTGGAAAGTCTTATTAATGGCTGTGTATGAGATCGATGCGCAATAATTCTTCCAAGCAGCATCTTTTTAAAAGCCTTTAGCAATCTGTCATCCTCATCTCCCTCCCCCCTGGTTAGAAAGGCACATTAGTCAGGAGAAATCGCACAGCCCTGGGAAGTTTCAAGCTGCGTCCGCTGATGCCGTCAGGAAAATGCGACTGTGCAGGGGCACAGGTGCAGTTACACTGACGGCTGCTTCTCATCCTCGGCTCGGGTCACCCTGGAGGGACAGGCGGCAAGAAACGGGGAGGCAGGCGAGATTCTGTCAGGTGCATGGGAGCAGTACCGAAGAGAAAAATGGAATGCTCTCTTCCAGGAGACAAAGATCGCACTGTCTGTGAGTGTTAGCTCAACTTCTTGCAAGCTGTGTTCTGAGGGAGGGGGGAAAAGATTTCAGTACTGTTTATTTTGTTCTGAGTTTAACCACCTGTTCAGCGTATCTTAGCCTTTGCTGTTGCTGGTAGAAATGTTTCATCTTCTTTTTTCCTTAACTGATAATTCGTAACTTGTAGTTATTTTGGAGGTGTTTTAAGCTCCCACAGTTTTTTTGGCATATTGGAAACCTCAGCTTTGGAAAAACATATCTATGTGTAAGAAGAGATTTTTAAGCCTCTGATTTTGTGCAATGTCATTAAATATTACTTTCAAAGTTAATCTGCTGCATTAGCTATGGTTGGAAACTAGAGCAGGGGTTTACCTAGGCAGTGAATTTTATCGTAGTAAAGAACGTCGGGTGTGGAAAGCCCCTGTCTATAATGGAGAAATCCTGAGTCATTTACTTCATGATGCATCAGCAAAAATAATTTGGGTGTGGCTTTGATTTTCAGCTGCTATTGTAACAGGACTGTGAAAGCTAACCGTGTCTTAATCCAATTTGTGATTGTAAAGGTTTTTCTCAGAATGTGCACAGAATGCCTCGCATATTTAAGTGCAATATCTGTGCTTGCAAGGCTGCAATAGGTGTAAGTATTTGAGTAGACATCTATCAAAATAAGCTCTTTTTTGAGGCTAGGAAATTCTTTACTGTAACAACCTTTCCATCATGTAGCAATACACAAGCTTATATATGCTTGAATAGCTTTTAGTGTTTAGCTTGGTTTTGATTTTGTAGTATTTGTTTTTACTGTAGGCTTAGAGTTGCAAACACAATGCTTGATCTTCAGTTTAAGTGATTTTTCTTTTTTTAACCAAATCAGTGCTGTGTGGCAAGTGGCATTAAAATAAGCATTGAGAAGGGGTTAAAGAACAAAACTAATTTAGTGGACTGTTCTTAAACTGTGTGATATATCTTGGGTCTAGAATGAGACTCAACCATTTTCAACAATGAGAAAAGGAGAGTTATAATTAAATATATATATTGGAGTGAAATAGTTTTTATTAGTATGAATCTAAAATAAATATGATCAAGTAGTTATGAATGAGGAGGAAAGAATTTTCTTTCTTGATTCTGGAAACAGGAGCTTATATAAACTTAGTCCATAATATAAATGTCCAGTTACGATTGAATGGCTTTGCAGTATGCCTGACTAGTGAATTTGAAAAGTCATAGAAAGATAATTTGGTTTTTTGTTGTCAGTCTCTTCTGAGTCCCCAGAAAACCCTAATTCTTAAAATTTTCAGAAAGTATATTTCTACTTAGAACATTGACTGTTTCAGACTACCTTGCTTCACTTATTAATAGGTTTTTTCCATGTCTAATCTGTAAGAAGTGCACCAACAAATAATGGCATTTTGTGTTCTGGCTGTCCTGGAGCTGTTTTCTGTTTCTAGCACACATTTTGGACAAGCAGTATAATAAAAAAATGTCCTGGCTGTAAATTCACTGGCTTGTCTGTTGTGTCTAGGTGGACTCAGAAAGTAACTTAGAAAAAGAAGAAACTTAGAAGGAACTTCAGAAATATATACAGCATATTGCTGAAAAAACCTGCTTGGTATCCTCACTTGCTTTAGATAGTATTTCCCATCAGTAACTAGTACTATGATGGTAACATAACAATAAGCTGAATTATTAATTTTTTTTTCTTCTCTACTTCATAAATGATTCATCACCATGTCATTCTACTAGAGACAACTAGAGATAAATAAATGAACTTGTCAAACATGAGTAGTAATAACTGTTATAGTTATTATCTAAGTTCAGAGTGGCTGAAAGTATTAAAAAATACAAGGAAATAGACTCCTCCAGAATAATACAATGCTGTATTGATAGGAAGATGAGATTTTGTATTTTAAATTTCCATTTCATTCTGTCCACTGAAACAACCTTGCTGTTGCTTTACCTGATATTCTAACATAAAAGCTTTCTCTCAAGTCTAAATTATATATACATTTTAATTGCAGAAAGTTTTTACATGTTTTTACAAACTTTGTAAAATCAGTTGCTCTTGTATTTACTTTTATTTTAATGTTTGATTGTTGAAAAAAGGAATGCATGGATTTTGAGCAAATAAAATTTGGAGGAAAAAAAGACAGATTTTCCCCAACCAAGAAGGAGATTTTTTTAATACTATCATGACATTCGCAGGTGAAAACAGCTCAGCCTGGCAGTGTTATTCATGAACTATACTATACTATACTATACTATACTATACTATACTATACTATACTATACTATATATGAACTATACTAGTATATAGTATATATAGTATACTAGTATACTATATAGTATATATATATATAGTATAGTATATATATATATACACTATATATATAGTATAGTATATATATATATAGTATAGTATAGTATATATATAGTATACTAGTATATAGTATATACTATACTATTCATGAACTATACTATAACATGAATGACAGCATGAGTTGAAACCAAGGAACTTTTCTCACAGTTAGAAGTGCATGTGCAAGAATATGATCTGTTTTATGGGAAAGAAGGCATTTAGGAGTGAGAGGCTTGGGTAAGGGTGCAAGCTAGAAATTCAGAGCTATAATTTGTAAGAAATCAGACACATTATGAGACTTAATTTTTATTTTTGAAGCTTTGTGAAGGTGCTTTGTGAGCATTAAGCATTTGTAAGCATTAAGTATAATACCTCTGTCTCTTGTATTGAAACAAGCAGTATGTAGAATATTTTAATTGTATCATACTGCAATTCTGTAGTTGCATAATTAATATTTTTCTAATTCTTTAATAATACTGGAACATTTGTTTGAATGTTCACATACATAAAATCTACCCTTCAACTTTTAAAAATTCCTTTACTGGATTTTCTAGCCGTTACTTACATATGTCATGGGAGGAATTTGCTACGGACTGTTGGAGACATGCTCAGTGAGTTACACAGACCACACAGCTTTGCAAATGACAGGCTTGTCAGCATCATTTAAATTTGCGCAGTATATAGGACATTAAATACAACACATAAATAGTGTGTGGTTTTATCTTAGCATGGGCTAATGTATGTATGTCATCAGTGATATTTGTAATAGAAGAGGAGCGTAATCTTCACATTTTCTGAGCAAAATATGAAGCTGAGTGCACTACAGAAGAGACCTCACTGTTGCTGGAAGAATTTTATGATTGGTTCATTAAGGTTCTTAACAATCTAATTTCACAAGGGCCTCAACCCACTTTTTATTCAGTGCTTTCTTTATCCACATCTTACATGCTGCTAATGGATTTAGAAAAGGTGACAATGGTGGGTTTACTTATAGCATAAGGGATTTTAGTCACAGCATAGTTCTTGTCATTTAAATTAATAAAAAATGAGGTTTTCCAATGTGTGCTTCAGTTCCGCTAATAATCTTTTAGAAAAGAATGGGGAAGAGGAAACGTGTGGAGCCAGAGAAATGTGTTAAAGGAGGATTATTGTAGCCTTAATACTTCCTGAGAAACTGAAAGAAGAGAACCCTTACCTACTTGAAGGAATATGTGACAAACGTTTAAGTTAAATGGTAATCCATTATCATTTGCTAACTCAATAATCAGAAAACTGATTTCCAGTTCCAAGCAGTAGTAATAATAATAATGATGATAAAATGATTAAAAAATTGCAAATCTACCCATAATGAGACCTTGTAAAAGCCTTTGAACAGTTAATCAGAAGGCATCTATGTGAAACCTAGTAAGGTGCCTGTATTCTACCTTTATTATGAGAAGTAATAAAATTATTTATCCTAGTCAGGGGCTAAAGTTTCATTAACATTTGAAGAGATGGTATATTTTTACCATTTATGTAGAGTAGAAAATGTGCTATTTACAGTTATATGGAAGATTTTGATGTTGCCAAATACCCAGTAAGAGGGAAGGACTGGGCATTTTTACATCTGTGTAGTATTTCACTTACTAAATGTAGCATTCGGGATTTTAGCTACTTCTCTCTGTCTTCAGTGGACAGGTTCTCTGTTTGTGTTTCTTTCTACCTTCCATCATCCATTTTTGTGAGGAAATGGAACCAGTCTAAAGAGCATTAGACCAATTTTCTTGCTCAGCTTTTAGAAAATTTTCTCATTGTGGAACCCAAAGCACTGAGATACTAGTGGAGAAATGCCTTGGGATATTTGGATTATTTTGCCAGGTGTCTATATGTAGGTGAGCACCAATAAAATACAAGAATGGTCATGTGTCAAATGATGGCTGGCCTTGCTTGTGACAAGTGTGATCAAGATGATGATCAAGATGCTGGGCAGGTATGGCCAAGATGATGGACAGGTCTGTCAAGAGATACAATTTCTTTGGAGTCCTGCCTGCAGCGAGCATCAAAACTATGATTTTGAATAAAACGTTCTCTGTTCACCCACTGGTTTATCTATGTGTCTTGGTCTAAGTAGGAAAAATTCTGTCTGGTTCTGACTGAAACCTGCCTGCTGCCCTGCAGCCTCTCGTGTTCCAGATGTGCTGGCAGTGCCCAGCCTGGCTCTGGGTGAAAAGCGTTTTAAGACAACAAGGTTATGCATATCCATTCATATTCTGTGTTTTGTTCTGAAGTTATTAAGCAAATTTATCAGTGTGTTAAATAAGAGAAGTACTCTAGTCTATTATATTTCTTTTCCATTTTAATTAAATAATTCCAGTAAAGTTCTACTTAGAGAGAAACATACCTTCTTTCTAGCCAGTCCAGAACAGCACATTGTTGAATTAGACTTCGACATATTTGAAAAAATACTCAACCGTGGAGGAAGGGTACTTGGAAAAATGACAGGATTGAGTTGTCACACTGGAAAAATTCCCCCAAGGAAATGAATCACTAGAACCTATCCCAGCACTTTGCACAATCACCGTCTTTGTGGGTGAGGGGAATTGTCTCTACCTCTGAGCTGGTACAAATGTTTGAGTTTCAGGTAGTGACTGGACACTGAATCTGTTGTGAGTAACTCAAACTGAGCATGAATTTGCATGCTTTAAATAGGTAAGAGTGCTCAAAATAGCATTTTAGTGATAGGGTTTAAAAAAAATCCCTAGAGGCAACAAGTTAGTTTGTTCAGCTACTATGAATGATTGCATCAAGGTTTTATTGTATGGCAAGCCATCATTTGAGATTGGGCCATGTTGGTACATGACCATAGGAGATGGGCCACCAGCAAGTTAATAATAGTTCATGTAACAATTTGTAGTAGATGTTCTTTTGTTTCTGCAGACCTCCACAACTGCACATTATTTACTGTAAAGTTCTTACTTTTTATTTACAGTATTTTTGTTACCTCATTGGTAGTATGTTCTAATTCTTAAAATGGTTTGTGTTCTTCCTATGCAGTTTGCTAGTGTTCTCATACTAGTGTGGGATGTTGGTAAAGTTTTTCAGAGGTCAGAATGAATCCCTAACCAACTAGGCTATTTAACACTGATTTCTGAGAGATTTTTCTTGAAAAACAAAGTCTCTTTACATGTCCTGAGTAGAACTGGAGTGAGTTAGCATAAATATCCTTTACATCAAATCTATCATAGATACTGCCACATATGTGCATGTAAACAGAAAAATAAGAGTTAAGTAAATCTAAATATCTGAGGCAGATGACAACAAGAAATTTCACAAGTCTATATAGATAAATATCTAAACTATCTAAATATCTAAAATAAAATACATTTTTAGATAAACCCATGCTCTGGCAGTCAGAATTCCATACTTTCTCTAAGGAATTTAATTAAGGACTTTTTGTAAATTAGTAGCCAGCAGCTTAAAAAGTTTGTGGGTTGGTTTGTTTGTTTGTTTGTTTAAATAACTGCGATACCCTTTTGCCAGAAAGTGCCAGTACCATCCTTACATTTCTTATTTGTTTTTCCATTTCAGTAAAACCCTCTGTAGGTACCTAGTCAGGTTACACTGAGGCTTATTTTACTGAAGTTTGAAACATGCTCTGGTTTTAAAGTTTGTTTCAGTAGAAGCAGTTCAAAGTATAATCTATGCAGTTTTTATAAACTTTAGGGAAACAGCATCATTAAGTGTTCCAGAGTCACACAATAATATTTTAAAAGATGTCACCAAATACATAGTTTATTTATTGAAAACATGTCAGTTATAATCTAAAGAACCCTATCAGGTAACCTAGAAAAAAAATTGCTATCGGAAAAGTTGATTGGTTGCATGCTCATTTCTTATCATATAGTTTTGTATGCTGACTCTCTTCCAGCCTCTTTCATTATGGTCAGGATAAAACTTAAGGGAGATAATTAAAGCAAAATTTTGACTTCATTGCTACTAACTGTTGGGGTTTTTTCATGTTGTGTAGAGTCACAGAGTGGTTTGGGTTGGGAGGGACCTTCGAAGGTGATCCAGTCCAACCCCCTGCAATAAGCAGGGACATCTTCAACTAGATCAGGTTGCTCAGAGCCCCGTCCAGCCTGGCCTGGGATGTCTCCAGGGATGGAGCATCCACAGCTTCTCTGGGCAGCCTGTTCCAGTGTCTCACTACTCTCATAGTGAAGAATTTCTTCCTTATATCTCATGTAAATCTACCCTCTTTCAGTTTAAAGCTATTACCCCTTGTCCTGTCACTACATTCCCTTGTAAAAAGTGCCTCTCCTGCTTTCTTGTAGGTCCCCTTTAGGTACTAGAAGGCTGCCATAAGGTCTCCCCAGAGCCTTCTCCAGGCTGAACAACCCCAACTCTCTCAGCCTGTCTTCGCAGGAGAGGTATTGCAGCCCTCTAATCATCTTTGTGGCCTCCTCTGGCCTCCCTCCAAGAAGTCCTTCTTATGTTGGGGGCCCTGGAGCTGAATGCAGTACTGCAGGTGGGGTCTCATAAGGGAAGAGTGGAGGGCGAGAATCACCTCCCTTAACCTGCTGGTCACACTTCTTTTTATAAAGTCCGGTATTGGCTTTCTGGGCTGCAAGCATATGTTGCCAGGTCATGTCTGATTCTTCATCTACCACTATCCTCAATTCCTTCTCTGCAGGGCTGCTTCCAGTCCCTTCATTGCTGGTTATGTGGTGGCTTTATTCACAGTTGCGTTTTGTGGGAAACAGGGAATGATTTTTAACTTTGTGGGAGTTTTTTTCCTCATTTTTCTTTTTTAACTCTCTTTCAGAATTCCCCACTCTACCAATATCTGCAGGATTTGGGACACACAGATTTTGAAGTATGTTCATCTGTGTCGCAGAAGGCAGAGCAATGTGCAGCAGCGGAAATCCAAAAAGAGCGGACTGTGCACGCTGCCCAGAAAGTGAGCGCTCTCCTGTTCCTGAGTATTTATCTTCTCAAAATAGAACCGCATTACTTCACAAACAGGGAAAATCAAAGAAGATAAAGATCAATCTCTTACTGTATTTAACCCCCACCCCCCCAAAAAAAAAGAAAAGAAAACAAACAAAGAACCCCAACCAGTTGTCATATCTTGTCTGCAAATGTGTTTGGAAATACATGGTTTGCCAGCATAGCCTGAAGTGTTTCTTTGCCCTTATGTAAGCTAGAGAAGCAAAGAGGCTTTGATAGTGAATTTTTTGAGTGTTGTAAATTATCTTATTTACTGGCTATTATTATGTTAGCTTAGCATTACATTCTGGGAACAAAACCTGTAATTTTCTGGAACAGAATATTTATAGTTCCCAGCCCTTCTTAGGCATTCAGTTACTAAATATCACTTACTCTGTGACAAAACATGTAAAGAAAGGGGATTTCTGGAAAGTATAAATACAGTATCCAATCTGAACAAGATAGTAGAACTGTGCTTAGGTTATGCCAATTTTCTAACAGTAACAGCTGACAGGGATTAGCTCAGATTTCTTATTTCTCTGTTGTTCTAAGTAAAGTCTTGTGGATTTTTAAAATACATTTTGGTATTACAATTGAGAATTTTGCCATTTAACATCTATTACGGCATACACGTTTTTTGTTTTCCTCATTAAAAATAAATGGTAGTTTACTTTTATTGGTAGTGTATGGGCCATGTGACTCAGATGAGGAGCTATAGTGTGGGTGAGGAAACTCTTCTAAGGCAGCAAATATATTGAAAACTCAGTAGTCAGTCTGTCTTCTCATTAGCACCTAGGTGGAGCGTGCAAACAGCGTCATTTTCTGCCCACCTCTTTCACTTCCACAGTGGAGCTCAGTTTTCAGTGGACATGCTCCAGCTATGTGCTAAGCCAGGAAGAAAAAGAGGCCTCTGTGCAGATTTCTCTGTCCGGGCCACTGCAGGCTGATGTGGGCAGCACCTCAGTGGTAAGAACCCAAAGCAAGCATTCATGGGTTGTGTCGTGGTTTAACCTGAGCTAGCAGTACAACCATGATAGCCGCTTTCTCCTAGTGGTGGAGAGAATCAAAAGGGAAAGGAGAAACTTGGATTGAGATAAACACAGTTTCATAAAATAACAAAATACTAATAAACTACTAGTAAATATGTGTATATATATAATAGAAATAAAAGATACTCAAGGCAATTCCTCATGAACTCCATCCACACAGAGCAGCCAGTCCCAGGAAGCAGCACCCAGTCCCCAACAGCGAAAAAAGAGGAAAAAAGCAGAAAGGCTCAGAGGCCTCTGCAAAACAGCAAAAGCTGGACTAAATGTCCTGCACCAAAAGCTCCCCCAGCTCCGACAAAAAAGAGCAAAGAGAGAAGTGAGATAGCGGAAGAGCCAACCAGAAGGACCCAACTCTCCTGAAATAATTAGCATTACGCTGATGGAATGAAATACTCTTATTGTTCAATCTGGATGTCAGTCGAGCTCTGCCCCATCCATGCCCCTGTTCCTCGCTGCCTCACACCTGTGGGCAGAGCACTCAGAATGGCCTTGGCTCTCAGACCAGAGCAATTAAAAACATTCGCTCTATGCGGGGGTGTTATCTCTTGTTCTCAAACTAAGTCCAAATAATGACTGCGCTAGCTATGAAAAAGAACCGTTTTTAACTGCACCAAGAAAATTAACTCATTTTCAGTCAAACCAGCACAGTAATGTTTACAGTAGTATGGTGTACTCTCAAAGACTGACATGCACAGTCTTTGAAGCTGAAGCTTAGAAGTCGCACTGTGAAGCTTATTCATCTGGCAGTATTCAAAGAAGTGTTGGTAGGCTCATATTTTCATATAGCGATATTCATTTCAACCACTCTCTGTATAGACTATATAAATTTCCTCACACTCTCATTAGTCTGAAAAGACAGGGTAATAAAACATAAAACATTTTGCTTTGGTATTCAGTCCTCTTGGAGTCTTTCATCATGGATAGTTGATGTTTACCTGTTGGGCAGGTACACTGCGCTCTTTGTTTCACAGCCTCAATCCCCAGTTTCTGAGATTTATAAACTTATAGAAGTGTGCCATGTCTCACGTCTCTCCTACCCCACTTTCTGATCAGAGGTGACCACGAAGATAAGATACAGGGTTCATATCCATTCAATAGACCAGTAAGTACCACAGTGTGCCCAGCACATGGATTAGACAGAGCCTGTAAAAAATAGTCATCCTATAATAAGAATCCCTAAGTTTAGTGTGGTTCAGATGTTCTCTTGTAGAGTTTGCAGCTTTTCTAAGAGTTCAGCAATCCTGTAGAAAAAAATTACGAAGGAGCTTCATATAGAACTCCAGTCTCATGTGTGGAGGATTTGTGAGCCCTTGAAAGAGATTAACTACGGGGGGAGAGGAGAAGCGATGCTTGCAGTGTCGCCATGCTTCCTTGACTGGTTTCTCTAATGCAGGATTATTTTAAATTTAATGAATAAATTGATTTCTAGTTACTGTTGCTGTGGCTAGCTATTGCATTTGTAATAACGATTGCTTCTATCACTGGTCGCAAGGCAAGGCTGAATTTAATTCCAGGATTAACTCGTAATATTTTGTATTTTAATTTCAACTATCTTTAAAAGTATTCTTGGAAATATTAGGTCCACTACCCTTGCTTTTCAGAATTGTCAGCTGGCACTCACCATAATCCTTAGGAAACCACCTGAAAATATATCTTCCCTTTAAAGCTGTTGGCAGTTTTGTGGTACATTTGAATTGAAGATACCTGTTCTGGTTTAGTGCAGGAAGACTTTAATTAAACCACTGTTAATTGAAAATTAGAGTGATATATTTAATTGGCTGATTATCTGTTCATTACTATGAAGTAATGCATGGACTATCGCTTGTTAGCTGCATTACTTTGTTTTGCATAATTACTTTTATGAGCGTCAGTAAAGCAGTGTGATGCTGTGTTGTACATAATTTCCACTAAGTTTAATACAAAAGTGCTATGGGGTTAAGAACCTCAAAAGCATTAAGATACACTGCTTTTAAAGGCCTCGATTATTCTATTTTTCCCTCTCCCTCCACCTCAAGCATTTTACACTTAGTTTTATTGTGTTGGGAGCAAGTCCTCCAGCATTGTGTCAGATGTAGCCATAATTCATCATGGTTTGCCTTGCAACATGAAGGGAGTGGGTGTGCGAAAATGGGCCATCCATTTCTGACAAATACTGGGATGACATTCACATTGTCTCATCTCTGTCTAGACAAGGATACATGGTGGAAACAAGGAAGAAACCTGCATGTAGCTTCCAGTGATAAAATGTATAGTTTCTTCCTGCTGCTGTTCTGATACCAGTTTGGGAACATTAATACTTTTCTTTTGTAATCTGATGTCAGAAAGTCTGTTTTTGTCATTCAGTTTCTGTGTTCCATTTTTATAGGGTGTCTCAAAAGGAAGGAACATGAGGTAGAGGCAGCTGGCTACATATTTAAAGTACTAGAATAGATCTGAGGCTTTGTTGCAACTTTTTATGATATACAGGCAAATAATTTACATTCCCCTTCAATCATTTCCTCATTTTTACAGGAGACTATTATCACTTCCCTTTTCTCACTGGCCTAGTCTACTGAAATTATAAAATGTCTGGAGAACAAATGGTTTCTGAGTTCTGAATATGTACCTACCCACGGTTCTAATATAAAATGATCATAGTTGAGGCTTAGTGTAATGCAAAATATAATCACAGGGAGTAGATGATGTTCCATGCTTATTGATGCCTAGTATGTGTGTATCATTTTCCTTCTGTTCTGAAAAGCAAGTTTACAAATGCCTTAAACATTTTGTTAAAATAAAAGTAGTAAAACTGCAGTATTGCTTTGAGTTGAGATTGTTTACTCCTCTTGTATTCAGTCTAGTAGGAATCAGATACAATCTGATGACATGTAGCAAGGTTTAGGCAAGACAAAGATCTAGTTTGGGATGTTCAGGGACTGAAAAAGCAAATCTGGGGGGGTCAAAAAAAAAAGAGGTTTTTAGTGACGGATACAAATGTCACTGCTGTGTCTTGCTGTCCTGCCAAACAGAGCACATGGTTCAGCCTTCATGAATCGCAGAGACATCAGCTGAATTTGAAGCATGATTTGAATAGTTTTGAAGGTGTGTGGTTTTGGTAGGTTTTTTTAAACTGGAGTATGGTCTTAATGAACATTGAGCCGAAAAGCTGTAAAGGTGCTTCAAGATTGTGTTCTGAGGGCTGATGAAATGCCAAGCGCCCACCTGAGGGAGTGTAGAGTTGTGATTTAGCAGGGTAATTATAGGTGTGGTGTTCCTGGCTGTAACCAATCTCTGGAGAAAGTCACAGCTAAAGTTCTGGTCTCCTGATCACTTGACACTCAAAAGCACTGTTGCCAAGAGCTCCTAGACCTCTTTTCTGGAGTTAAATTCTGCTTGATCTTTAAAGAGTGTGTTTCTTCCCATTTACATTTTTCCTTTCTCACTCATTTTCCTAGACTGCCATGCAGATCTGAGTGTTTAAACTGATTATAGTGTCACACCTCATTCCATCTCAGATGTGATAATATTTCGTCACTAGAACAAGGCTGGTACTGGAGGCAGCTACTGAGGGTTGTGTTGGGCCTGTGCAGGTAACCCGGCATTGAAAGGCAGAGGGACCAGTCCTTTGCCTTTGCCTGGGGCTCCCACCCACCTAATGCTAGCTCTGGGTAGCTGGAAGGTATTTAATATGTAGCATTACCTTCTTTCTGAAGTGCACAGAATTGAAAGGTGCCAATGTGAATGATGATATTTTAGATACTTGTTAGTTTGCCATTTCAGGTTCATCCTGTACAGAAGAGAAATAGTCCTTAGAATTTGATTTTAGATTCAAATGAATGTACCTAAAATGTGCATGTCCTCTGCTATTTTTTTTAATGTTAGGAGTTATGCGTCTTTGTTATTCAGTTTACAGAGAGTTTGACTGAGCCTTGTTCTAAAGTTGTAAGAAGAATACTCCAGAAGTGTTGGCAACGTGACGCGACTTGTCTGTTGATGAAAGTTGTTTTACTTGTCAGTAACACTCCCAATGGGAGTGCAAACTGTGAGACACTGTTCCAAGGATCTGAATAATTTGATGAGTTACTGTGCTCTTCTGGGTCACAGCCCAAGACAGGGGGTTGTCTCGTTTTGTGTTTTCAAGCACTGACATGCCTGTTGAGTGTTTATGCAAGCTCAGATTTTTATTTTTAAACTAAAACATGGAAAATAAACAAAAAGATTGCTTAGGTATCACACTATATGTTTTGTTTTGTTTCAGGAATTCCACAGTCTAGTTTAGTCAGCTGGCAGCAGTAAAAATTATCTTTGGTGAAGATTTAAATGTTCACGATAAAAATTCAAGGACTTAAGAAGGCTAAGCATTTGAAAATTGTAGGCTCCAAGAGGCATAATTTTAAATTGTGAGTGGACAACTCTTTCTGTCCTCTGCTTTCAAAATACTGGGAAAGGTGCTTCTGAATGAAGTAGCTGTCTGCAACTCAAATGCAGAGCAAGGACTTTTGTTTAGTTAATCTCAATTTTCTACAAATTGTAATTAGAAAATTTTGTGCTATTTTGCACCACTTTACAAGAAACTTGGAGGATAATCTAGTGCTGCAGTTTGTGACACTCTTCTTCTCTTCCAACTTACGTCAGTGCCCTTGAGCAACATCAAAATATGATCACTTGGATTTATTCCATAGTCTCAGGAGTATGGATTGCTGGGATAGCTCCTCCTTATAAGCAACGATGATGTCTGTGTATTGGGAAGAGTTATCATTATGAAACTCCTATTACTGGTTTGTCTCTCCACTGACCTAAAAGCTCTTCGTTTTGGCATAGGTCTGCAATTCTAACTGTACACAGAAAGATGTCGCGTATGTAAAGAAACATTTGATTAGGCTACTTAAATGGACACTAAAGTAAGTTATTTAAAAAATTGTTCTATGAAGCATAAGGACTTCAGGGTGACAATTTCTGACACGACTCAAAGCCTTTCTGCCTGGGCTTGCTGCTTCAAACTTGTGTCCCACTGGCCTTCAGAGGCCTGTCTGGCTCATCACAGGGCGAACTGCAAAGCTCCAGCTCCCGTTGCTTGGTTTTACTATTCTGTTTCCCACATTTTACTTGGGGAAAAAACAAACAAACAAACAAACCCCAAAACAAAAAACAACCAAACCTACCAACCAAGCAACCAGACAAACAAAAAAAAAACACAAAATAAATGGAAGAAGCTGATTTAATTAGGACATTTTTAATACATTAAGCTATTATAATCTGCTTGGAGGTTTTTGTGTTTGTATTTTTTCTTTATTTTTTTATTTTTTTTTAATTTTGAAACAGTGTGCCACAAAATGTAAATACTCCACAATTAATTTTTTTTACATACATTTAGCTTGATAGTATTACATGTCAGCAGTCTGAAAATTAAACAGTAAGGCCTTAGAATTAATGAATTATATCTAAGTAATTATTTTGAGAAATACTTCCTGTCAGCTCGGTGTGAGGAAAGTAGATACACAGTGTGTGTCAAGACCTCAGTATTTTTTTCATTCAGTGGCTGCAAAATCACGCATCTATTTAACTATAATCTTTCATACATCATAGTTTAGGAAGATACATGAGTAAGATGTGTGATAATGGAGAGTGAGTCCCTCATTGGTGTTCAAAATTATGTTTATAGCTCAGATGAAAGTGTGGATTTAGGTTGCATGGGAAACAGCATGGAAAGGAAGTACCTGATAGCACATGCTGGTTGGGACAGGGAGTTTCTGGAACAGTTCCTCTTCTTACAGTCACTCTTCCCTATGAGGACAGTCTGAGAGAGTTGTGATTGTTCAGCCTGTAGAAGAGAAGGGTTTGGGGAGACCTTATTGCGGCCTTTCGGTACTTAAAAGGAGCCTGTAAGAAAGATGGGGACAGACTTATTAGCAGGGCATGTTGTGAAAGGACAAGGGTAATGGTTTTAAGCTAAAGGAGGAGAAATTCAGGCCAGACAGGAGGAAGAAATTTTTTACACTGAGGGTGTTGAAACACTGACACAGGTTGCCCAGAGAGGTGGTAGATGCCCCATCCCTGGAGACATCCCAGGCCAGGCTGGACAGGGCTCTGAGCAACCTGATCTAGTTGAGGATGTCCCTGCTCATTGCAGGGGGTTGGACTGGATGACCCTTGCAGTCCCTTTCAACCCAAACTATGTTATGATTCTAGGATGCCCTACCTCTTTTCACAGCTCCTCCAGAGCCTTGTTCTCAAGCTGAGGTGGTCTGCCAAGGAGAGGTTATTCCTCTCCTGGTCTTTTACTTTTCTTCAGTGCCTATCCACCATTTAACTTCACTGCTTGGTTTTATCTTCAAGGAGAAAGTCCTTCCTATCAATGCGGTAGCTGCCAACTTGAGATCAAACTAATTCTAGCTGTAGTTATTTTTAACAGTCCAACATAACAATCCATTATGCTCTGAATAGGTGGGGTTACTGAAAGCTTTATTTCACACTCTTGTGTACAGGCAAACTGACGGGAAGCAGATGTTCCCTTAGCGTGCTCTGAAGTCAGGCCAGACACAGTAAGCGAAACTTCCTTACAGGTACTTGGGTCTGAGTTAACACAAAAAAGCAAATGCAGAAGTAAAGGAGTTGTCTGTTGCTATTTATTTGGTTTTGCCTTAGGGTTATTTTTAATGGGAGTAATTTCTGTTCCCTTCAGCAAAGCATCCTGTCAAAACTAGTTGAGTTCTTTAGAAGCTGGTTTCCTTTTCCACAGTATAAGAAAAATGATGACGTACTTCACCGACTGGTAAGTGATCACTTCATTTTTTTTTTCCATTTCCTTTCCTAATCCAGAAGTGTTCTTCTCCCCTGTATCTCATCATCTGAGCACCGTCTTTGGTCTGTGTTGTTGGTTTTGGCTCTAAGATTTTTACTTATTCTTCAGGTAATATTGATTTTTATTTTTAGAGTTACCATGCCAGATGAATTTGGCACAGAAGAACAGGAACAATATCAGTAGCCAGGTTGAGGATGTTCAAAATGTGGAAGAGAGATTACAATAAAATGTGTGAGAGGTTAAATACATTCTTAAAAACCGAAAGGAGTTAACCTGCCGTGCAGCTGCCCCCTTTGGTGGGGGGCAGTGTGGAGATGCTGACTGAGAAAGTTCACTTGTTGCAGCCTCGTGCCTCGTTCAAGATAGAAGCTCCAGACCTTCATCTGAGTGTTGCTTCACCCTCTCTTTGAGCTTGTTAGCTCAGGTGTAGCACCACCACCACCACCACCGTGCAGCTGTACGACCCATGGAGCCAGCCTGACCTGTTTGTTTCTGCTCTGCTCTCCACAGTGCTGCTGCATTTGAGAACAGTGAAGCAAACTGAGACACCTCTGTTATAATGCTTCAGCACAGTGTTACGCATTAAGGGCAGATGATATCTTTATAGTGGTCTGGCTATATAACATATAATACCTGTATGTTTTCATCTCAGCAATTCAGAAGTAGGCTGTGTGTCCATCTGCCTCACCAGAAGTTGTATTCTCCTGCTCCTGGATCCTGCAGGAACTTTTAGGACCCAAGTCAGACTGTGTGGAGTAGACCTGAAGGGTGATAGTTCTACCCCAGATAGTTAAAAATAATTTTATTCTGCCTTTACACCCCTTCTCTGCAGCACCACTTCCTAGCCAGTTCAGTCTCTAGCCTGGCCTTGTCTGAGATCTGCTTTAACTTGCATCCAGCTGCTTCAGGTTCCTAGTCTGGTTTGCAAATGTCACACTAGTCAGAATCTAAGACTTAGAATTTTGATTTAATTTTTTTTTTCTACTACAATACAGGGTTGATGTGTTCAAATGTAGCTTAAAAATGTTGAGCAGCATGAGAAATTAGGGGGTTCCATTTTTCAGAGAGTTCTGCCAATTCCAATTGCTATGTCTTCTGCTTTATCTCAAGACGACAAAATTCCCTCTGAAACCTCTCAATACTGATCTTTGGTTGACTTTTTTCTTCCTCCATCTTCCCTTATGAATCAAAGGCATTAAAAGCTTTTTTTAGCCTTACTTTCTTGATATGGAGACACAACTGAAGAACATGGAAAACATGTTTCTCCTGCTGGTTGCTGCAGTAAGGTACTGAAATGACACAGGTTGCATCAGAGGAGGGCAGAGTTTCCTCTTGCACAGTCCTGAAACAAATGTTTTCTCATAAAAGTAGAATGCAAGTTATCTCAAGTGACATCACTATGGAATTAAAGTTTTGAGTAGCTATCTTACTGTTTCATAAAGAATCTCATTCTGTCAATGACAGAACTAAACAGATTTAGTACTTTTGAGTTGTCAAACTTCTGTTAACAGCTTCTGTAAGAGGGCTTTACAGGAATATTCTCCTTTGGGGTTTGTTGTGACATTCATAACTTGAAGTGTTTTGTAATTATAGTTTGGTGCAGTATGCAAATTAAAATTTCAGGGGGCTTTTCTGATGGATATATTTGTCTTCAAGATCTGTGTATTTGTCTTGAAGAACTATAGCTGTAGGAAACAAATTTAGTAAATGTTTATCGTGGCATCAAAGCCACAAGTAAGTAACTCCCCACAGTTTGTTTGGAGTTCAATGAGTGTGAAGTCTTCAGAGCCCCACGCTGTTTAATGTTTGGATCAAGTTCCCTTGGGAAAGGCACAGAATCCTGCAGGAGAGGCCTTGGCAAGCAGCTTGAGTCCAGTGCATTGACCCTGCTGTGATTAAGTGTCCACAGGTGACATTTGTTAACTAATTTGTAATATCTCCTTTTCTAATTTTTCTTTGTTAATGACATAAATTATGTCATGACATTAAAAAAGTGTTTGCCATTTTATTCATGATCTTCTAACAGATATAGTATCTCTCTGATTCTTTTGGTTCCAAATATATATATTGGCATAATCTGTGGCATGTTTCCAGGTATTGTTACTGTCTAGGTTAGGTCTCAAAGTCAGTGTGATGAATCCTGCAGGTCTGAACTGTTAGGTGGTATGTGAGTTTTTGAAGTTAAGCAAGTTTGATAAAAACAAAGTAGCTACTTGTGATATATCCGAAATATTCCTGTAGTCCTTGGGAACAGATTGTTGTCAATGAAGTGTAGAGTGTCTGAGTGTTTTCCTTGTTCTGCCAACTTGATTTGAAGAATTTGCATATTCTTTACTAATGCCTGTTTTTTCTCTTGCCTGTTTGTGGTAAGGATGTTGGATTTCGATTTGACACGCTCCGTACCATCCTGCAACAGGAAGTTCTGCTGCAGGAGGATGTGGAACTGATTGAGTTCCTTGACCCCAGTATCCTGTCTGCAGGGCAGTGTAAGCAACAGGAAAATGGACAACTTCCAACGCTACGCTCCCTAGCAACTCCTAATATTTGGTATTGTACAGAGAATATCTACCACTGTATTCACTGAGAAACAAACAAACAAAAAATGTTGTGTGTTCTTTGTATAAAATGCAGCAATAAAGTCACCATCTTTTTTGTCAGGTCTTTTTGAGTCTTCAGTCCACTGCTCCCCAAATTTATAGATAAGCATGTTTTTTTCTCTTGGGCATTTTATTGAAAGAATGAGTTTCAATCTGAGATAGCTACATGAACTTAAATGGATATTTACAAACTCTAATCTGTGCTATAAGGAAGAACTAACATGGTCAATTAATTAATGAATTTTGAAAGCTATACAGTGGTGATTTTAATAAATGACACATGATTGTGTAACCTGAATTGAAAAGTGTTTTCTGTGCTGTGGTCTTCATAAAGTATGTTGATAGTAGAGGAAGGCAGTTAATTTTCACAGATGTAGAACACCATATGTACAGACTAAAGAATATTTACATATGATGCATTCAGAGGCTGGTGAAATTCACCCTAGAATACTGAAGGAGCTGGCTGAAGCAGTGTCTGAGCAGCTGCCACCTGTATGTGAAAAATAACAAGAGTGGTGGGTGTTTTGACAGAGTGACTTGCGGAGAAATGGACAGGAATCAGTAGATAAAAATAGCTCACAAACCATCCCAGTGCTGTGTTTTCATGCATATGTTAGGAAAAGAGAATTATTCTGAAACAGAGCAGGGTAAAAAACCCAACTGTTTAAGATGTAGGATGTCATTACTGAAGCTCTCTGTCAAACAAGAGAACTTTCTAACCAGATTTCTCCTGTGGTTTGTCCTGGTCCTAGCGCTATTCATTGTTTCTTTAGCTATTCAGATGATCAATATGCTTACAAAATCGGTGAATGTTGCTTAACTTACAGATGACAACAAGTTTTTAAGTGTTTTGGCAGAATGGAGTTCAAAAGTTGCTTAACTGAGTGGAGAAATATTTTGAAATCAATAGAAAAGTCAATAAAGACAAGTGTCCAATGCTACACTTGGGAAGGAAAAATCACATTAACAGACAACAAAGTGGTGAATCATTGGGCAGGCAGTACTAATTCAGAAAAGGATCTGCACAATGTTGCAGAGCATAAATTGAAAGAGTCAGCAAATTATCAAAAAATGGGAAATCTCAGCCTGGAGTCCATGTTATATGCAGGATACAGGGGTTTTACTTTTCTGCCTGTTTCCCTAAGCCTTGTGTTAAAACTACAGCATCTGGTTTGGGATGCCACGACTGGAGAGGCATAGGTAACTTAGAGTCAGTCCAGAGAAGAACAAGAAGAATAATGAATTTAGAAAATGTAATCTTTCAGAAACAGTAGAGTGTGTTAGCACTGTTTTGCCAAAATTGAGGTGGGATGGAACAGTGTTACAATGTGTAGAAGGTAGTTAGTAGAAGGTGGTTATCAGTTGTTGTTTGTTCTGTTCGGAAAAATAATGCAATTAGTTTGCCAATGATTCAGATTGGACTTGGGGCAAATCTTTTGAACTCTAAAGATACTTATGAGATAGAATAGCTATCTGGGTTGGTTTTAGAGTCTCCATTTTTTTCTTGTCTATTTCTGATGATCTGGATTAACCAGAAACTGAAAATGAACAAAGTGAGCTCTTAAATCCCTTCCAATCTTTAATTGTTGCAATTAATTTTTTGTGGGGGGGATTTTTTTTTTATATTTTTTTTTTGTGTACCAAGGGAGTTACAGACTGTGTGTCTGTCCTTTTCAAGGACATAGTTAATGGCCCGAGGACATAGTTATATATGTGTAATATTTTAACCCTGGACATTTGCTGAAACCTGTCAATAGCCCTGAAGAGTTAACACTTGCAAAGCTTGTTGAAATATGACTACAAAACTGTCCAGAAAATAGAAACCCACAGATCATGTCTTATTTTAGAAATGGGAAAGCATTCCTTGTGAATGCTTCCAAAACTAAACACAGGATGCACAGCTTTAAGGGGTGAAGAAAGTGAATATTTGTCATTAAAAAGATTCTGAAAATTTAAAGCTGTTTTACATCTTGAAGCCCATATCCTATCCAACTCTGTGAAGACTGTCATAATTTTACAAAACTACAGCTAAAATACTAAACATGAAACAGAGTGTATTTTCTAGTGGCTACAATTGTTTTTGTTGAATTTTTCTGGGTGAAAATAACAGCTTTATGAAGTTTTCAAAATGTCTTTGAGAAATAACTGAACTGAGATACTAGTAACTCTGTTCTTTAAGGATTTTCAAAAACTGCCAAATTATTCAAAATTATTATTCAAGCCATTTTTACAAAAATGTGTCAAAAACTAGTAGTGCATTGCTGTCCAAGTTAAATGAGTCAGAATCTGAAAAAAATAAAGCTGGCACTGCTTGAGGGTTCTGTTACCAAAAGAAACATGCCCTTCCCTACTGTACTCTTGAACCTGGAAGTACAGATATTCCAGTTCCTACCCACCCTGCCTTATAATGCTGAGTAGTCATTTTATTTTCTTTTTTTCTATTTTTTTTTTTTTTTAAAGTCATATGTGTAAGAGAAACTGACCTTTCAAAGTGGTATATTATTCTTTTACTCGGGCCATTAACAAGCCGGATAAATGTTTCCTTAGAGTATACTGACCAAGCAATATCACGTACATATACACCTAAATCTGCTCCTAGGAGTTTTTGGTGTTTATAGCTGCCTTCAGGACCTACATAAAAGCCCTGTAGTAAGGTGTCGTAATCTCAAATGTGACTGAAAGCTTCGTGATTTTCCCACTTGTCTGACCTCAGGAATTTGTGGCTGACGGCACTTTCTCTTTGCAGGGATGTCTCACTGTTGCTTGCCTTTGTAAGTGCGCTGCTTATGCTTCCTTCGTGGTGGAAGGATTCATCGTGGCCGCTGTGGGCACTAGTTCTGCTTGTCTATGTTGTCTTTCGAGTGTGGGGCACATGGAGGACAGCCAAGCTGCAAATGTCCCTGCGAAAATACTGCATCCAACTGGAAGAAACAGTGGCGAACAGCCGAGCTTTTACTAATCTCGTGAGGAAAGCTCTACGACTCATTCAAGAGACTGAAGTAATTTCCAGAGGATTTACCCTGTGAGTCTGTATTTCACTTTGTTTAATATACAGATCCATTCAAGCCAGCCATCTTCTAAAATTGTCTCGTTACACCGTCTCCCATAACAAGTGGAATTACAGAAAAGCATAATACTTTAAGCTTTTCATTTACATAAAATAGTATAATTACTTTTCATAATAAAAGTATGAATTCTAACAAGTCATTGTTAAAACCCTGAATCCTGAAGGAGAATTAAAGTCTCACAAAACTCATGCGCCTTTAAAATCTTCTGCTCTGCTAGCAATGAAATACGTGAAGAAATAAATTTTGAACCAGTTTAGTTAACTATTTTGGGAGTCATTTAGAGGATTTTTTGTTCGAGGGGTTTTTGTATCTCGTGTTACCAAATCTGTGTAAATAAACTGACCTGCAAGTAATCGTTGATATTTTAGAAAACAAGAGGATGTGTAAACCATTCTATTTTTATTTAACAAATAACATTCTGAAGTAATGAGAACACAACAATCAGCAAAAACCATCAAAGGTCATTTCCCACCTCAGAAAAAGTTTACAATACTTTTTCTTATCGCATACAATTGTTGAGATGCTTAAAATCTTGAACTATTTACTGCTGAATTTACCTCTCATCCACTTAAGGCATGTGAAAGTATTCCTGGTTATTGTAGCTATTTGGTAGTTTTTGCTAATTTGCTATGTGAAAGAATGTCAGAATGTGTTCAGTGAATGCAATGATGTCAAAGCCAACAGACCCACTTCTGTGCACTCTCATTGCTGTGCACACTTCTGTGCACTCTCATTGCTCTTCCCTTGTAACAGCCCGTGGTTCAATACGTACCTGTGCCAGTTAGACTTAAGGTTAGAGGAGGTGGGACAGCTGGACTCCAATCGACTTCTTTCTAAAAACAACAAAAAAAATTCCCATGTGTGCACCAAGAAATTGTTTGTTCGTGCCAGGTGAACTACTCTGCACTCAGGCACATGTTTTTACATGCAAACTTGAAACTGTAGACTTAACATTTTGAATTAATTTTCCAGCTTGAGATACTTTCAGTATGCTTCACTGAAGAAATGTTTCATTCTCCCTTTGGAATGCATAAGCATGTCTTCAGTCTGCCTAGCTATGTGTTTTGTTTTGTTTTGTTTTTTCGCTGAAGCAGCATATAGTTAAGCAATAGGCTGTCTTATCTTTGCAAACGGGTTCTCAAAAGAAATTATTGTTAGGGCTTGTCCAAATTACAGATGAGAAAAACATTTGGATCTTTTCCTAAGTTTAAGCAAACGAACTTGTGGTCAATGTCTAAATTGCTGGTGCCTTGTTCTTTTACTACATATCTGAGATAACAGATTAACAAGAAACAGACTGGTCTTTAAGCTGATGCTTGATCTAATAGCCTCTTTACTTAAAACTCTGGCAAGCTTTTCAAAAGACTTGGGAGTATGGATGGAGTGGGAGAAGTCTGACACTGCCAGCATCCTCGTTGGAACAGTTGTCCAGTATGAAGAAGTCATTGCTGTGCAAGATTGGGTTTGGTTGAGCCTGGAGGAAGCTCCAGCTCCAGAGTGTCTCCTTTCTGCATCCACATATGCAAGAGATGCTGCTGCACAGGGCACCATGAAATTCTTTGCTTGAGACAGCACTTCATGTGTGATCCAAAAAAACTAGCTACCCCTTTTTTCTTCCAGAATTTTGCTACTAATACAGTGTTAATATATTAGTACAATGAACCTTAGCGGAACAAAGTTTAGTACCTTCTCCTGTAGTAACCTTGTCAAAGCCTTAATGCTTGTTCAGAAAGTCACATGGCAATAGAAACGATTGCATCTGAAAACTTACTTGTGTTATCTTAATACATCCTTGAAGGAATGGGATTTCAATCAGGTAGCACAGCACCCTGCTCAATGATATGTATGCTGCTGCTTTAATATCCTGCTAGCTCAGCATCCCTTGGACTGTGTTTTAACCATGTTGTGAATGGAAAGGTACTGAAGCTGATGTTTAAATAGTACTGAGTTCAGGTTTTGGCTAGCTGCATTTAGCTGAAGTCTTTATGGCAAGCCCAGGTCTACAGATTTGGCCTTGCATTCCACTGCTGTTTTTTCTCCCCCTTGCACCATCTATTGCTGCGTTCTCCTAGGATAACTTACATATGCTTTGAAATATCTGTGGGTTTGCTTTATTCTACCATATTTGCCCCATGTTGATTGATATTTGGCTGTCTCTGTAAATGCTAAGTTTTTCTTGATGAGGTTTTGGTCAGTTGTTCACTGGTTCACCGGTTTGCTACTATGTGGTAGTGACTGCTATACGGGTAACCATTTCAAGCATCGTTTTGCTTTCATTCCCCTCTCACCCAAAAAATCCCGCAGCAGCCACTTAGAAAAGGAACTAAGAACCCTGTCAGGCCTCTCTTATGTTAGCAGCTTGCAAAGCCAACTGGATATTTTGATTTCAGACTGGCCTTCAGAAGTGTTCAACACTGCTGTTGGCACTTCACGTGTGTCTGCGTGGTACGAGCTCTGCAATGCAGAGACGGGCAAGGCTTCACCAGGGTGGTTTAGCTTACGAAAATTGAGCAGCCAACGTAGGGCAATACTTTACTCAGGGAGAATGGCAGTATTTCTGTCTAATTGCTTCATTTGCAATTAGACAAATGAAGGCTGATCACAGGTTGCAGCTTGGAATTTCCGTTGGGTAATGAAACTATGTCCATTGTCATGCACATTATAAAATGAAAATGTAGGAATACATAATGAAAGGCTGCAGCAATAAGCAGCAAGTAGTTATTTCCTGGTCTGTCACTGAAATAATTAGGTTTTCTCCAAATTCTCCCTTTCTACTGTATTTTGAACTAGAATCAAGCTCTACAAGCACATATTGGTGTATGCAACATCTTTATAGAACTGTTTTTATGTTGGAGTGCGGTAATAGGATTTAATTAACATGTCTATACAAGTTTGGTTAAAGTTGAGAGCCCGTTTAAAATTTGGCTTATGGGATTAATGGAGAAATAAGGCACTGTTCTTTACAAGTAAAATGGGTTTGGAGCAGTAGTAAAGAGGAAATTCACCCTTAACCTTTTTTTTTTTTCCTTGCTATTTGTGGCTGATGGGCAAAGCTGATAACGTTTTGTAAGTCAAATTAAAGTATGTAGAAGATAAAGGGAATATTAGGAAGTTTGGGATATGGCATACCTGGCACATAGACATTTATAGCGAGTTATACTAATTTAAGAGTACTGGAATAATAATTATTTTATTAGAAACACTGCAATGAGCCTTCCTGGAAGGGAAAGCAAATTATTTTGCTGAATACTGGTGGTACATGCTGTGCATGAGTTGTGCTAAATTTGTTCTGTTTAGGAGCTGGCAATGCTGACATCACTGTAGCAGAACATACATCTCTTTTTTATGGTAGAAAAATTTTGGTCCTTTTCTTTGAGTCTGTTTCTGACGATTCACCCAGGGCTTGAGTCTGCAAACTGATCTGAGAGTTTATCCATAAACATTTCCAGTTGTTACCTTCAAAGCTGGGGAAATGTTAGAGATTGGCATGTACTACATTACATGCTGTGTTCCCTAGTGAAACGTATGGCGAGACTAGCCTTTTAAATTTACATTTAGAAATGGAAATTAACAGTTTGTTTTTATTTTATTTAGATTTTAAAGGACTTCATGAGATGTTGTATAAACCATTTTTAATATCACATAATTTAATGTGGTACGCAGATATTTTAATATGGTGTTTCAGCTAGTGTATTCAATATACTGCAGTATTTGGCATGAATCTCCTTGTGTTAATCATATTTAACATACTGATACGAGTCTGGCCTTGCTCTCTGGGTGGGCTGCATTGCTTTTCATATTTGACAGTGAAGGCAATAAGCTATTTGCCCTCTCAGTCAATGAGCAGCATTGTCCAACTACACACATGTTCTAGGACTGACATTTTTCCAGCAGGGTCAGGTCTGCTGCCTTGCTCAGCTCTTTAGCTTTCTACAGAAATAGTTACCAGTACAGCAACCCACCTCACTCTTGCCAGGTATCCTGTGTGCTTTTCCCTTTTAAGTGACTGTGGCCATGAAATCACCTCTTCACTGTGCCCTGGGAAAGGTGAGAGCAGAAGCAGTTTCCAGTCCCCAAAGAATTCATCACGATTCATCATCCCGTTGTCCACACTACGTCAGTTCCTCAGTTGATTCTAGTGAAAACAGTCCCAGCAAGTAGAGTGCACCCGGGCTATTTTCAGTGTCTCACTCATAGGTTTGGCATCAGACTGTATATTAATAGATATAACTGGATATTAATATTTTTTTTTCTTTTCTACAGCTTAATGTTACACAGACATGTTTAACATTCACCCAGTTCACAATTCAATTTTTATTAGCAGATGAGGCAATTTCTTGCAGTTCTAAAGCCATTCTGAAGTATATCCTAATAGGCAAATGGTACAGTTTCTTTTAAATGGTAGTGTCACCTGAGTATGTGGACACCAAAATATGTTTTCAAATATGCTTGTATAGTTGCATACATTTCATGTGTTTACCTGTCAGTCTCACACAAACACAGTTGTCATTCATTGCATGATCATAAAATCTATGTCACCGCTCAAATAATATTTCTCTTGACCTAGAGAAGATTCTGCATGGAGGTGGTTGAAAGAATGTAGTATTTTGCATGAAAAACAATGTATAGTAGCACATTTTATTCATCAAAAATTATTTAAATAACAAATTTGCATATAAAGAGGCATCTGTTAAATATATGCGTGTAAAAACTTCCAAAGCTTACAGTGGGCTTGTGACAGTTTTGTATCAGAGATAATGTTACGGCCTGTCAACCCTTAGTGTATCACTTTGGAAAACTCTGGAGAAAACAAGTCTTCTCAGGAGTTTTGCCATGGCTCAGATTGGAATAGAATCAGTCCGTCTACTGAGGAATCCTGGCTGCTTATCTGAAATTTTGATTAAATATATCACTGATATGATGGATTTTTGGTTTTGCTCTCATAGTCTCTAAACTTTGAAAAAGTTTCGTAAGTCATGGAATAAGAAAAGTGATGTACTGTATTTTAAAAATACTTTAGGACATCTGTACAGTTGTATCACATTTTACTTTTCAAGTTTGCTTGACAGGGTCAGTGCCGCTTGCCCATTTAATAAAGCTGGACAGCATCCTAGTCAGCATCTTATTGGTCTCCGGAAAGCTGTGTATCGATCTGTCAGAGCCAACTTTCGAGCTTCAAGACTGGCTACTCTGTACATGCTGAAAAAATATCCTTTTTTGTGAAAACCCACCAGTTCAGACATTCCATGTTGCCCACATCTAATTGTGCCAATGTTTAGAGTTAGTATGTCTAGAAACATACAATACCTAACAATGTATCTAAACAAGATAAAGAAAAGGTGGCACAGTAAATTGGAGCTTTTGCTTGGTTTGGAACATTCTCAAGATCTTTGTCTTTTTGTGTACTGTGCAGTGTCAGATAAGATTCTGTGGACTGAAAACATTGTCCCAGTTACTGACAACTGTACCTTTGGTGTAAGTACTGATAATGCATTTCAGAGTCCTTCAGGATTTTGTTTTATAATTCCTCTTAGCCATCTTTTCCCCTTGCACCAAAATACTCTATTCTCTGAACAATATGGGCTTTCACTCGACATCCCTGTGCTCAAAGGTAAGTTGATTTCTTGTTTCAGACATGCTGGGTGAAACTCCGATTACATTAACTAGGGAAAAGGCACATTTAAGAGCAAGGAGTTTCTAGTCTTAATCAAAGCAGAAGCCTTTGTTCAGATACCATTTTGTGAAGCGCCATCTCTATTTCTTTGGTGAATTGTATATACTTTCTTTAATGGCATTAGCATTTCAAGGCGTTTTTTCTATGTTTATTGTACTTATTGTACCATATAGGATATAACAAGGTCTTTACCCTGTATTATAGCAAAAAATAAAACAGATATGTTTCAGATCTAAAAAAAACCACATGCAAATGAAACAAAAGCTGGTGGTAATGTGAATGTTGAAAATCTGAGTTTAAAAATTACTTGTTTTTTCTTCCAGCATCATAATATTTGACTGATATATCTTGCCTGGCAAATGGATGGATATGTTGCATGATGGTGTGTGCACACACAAAGCTGCCGGTGCATGCATTCACTTTGAAGGAACTGAGTGTTTGCAAAATAATTTCATGTGTAGGGAGAGGAATCCTCATTTTGGGCTCAAACCTTCCGTCTTGGCTCTGAGGAACAAGGTGTATTTGCTATTACATAGCAAAGAAAGAAAAAATACTCTTACTTGTTCAGACATGCTGATAACTGCAACTGAAAGCTGTCTTGGAAATAATCAAGAATCACTTCTAAGAACATGGAAGGAGAAATCTGAGAACAGGATCAGTTAATGTAGCCTTCCCAAATACCCTCCAGCATGAAGTCAGCCCAGCAGTGGTTACAACAGCTGTGTCAATTGTTGCTGTGGCTGGGGAGGTTGCAGGTTCAAGGAATATTGATGTGTGTTAGACTGTCCACTAGTTTTCTAAATGTTAACCTTGAGGAATGGCTTTTAAATTAAGGAATGGGAGAGATTATAGTTTTGTTTACTTTGGATAATTGGACATTTATATCTGTCTTTGAGAAACTTTTAAGATGGAAAATTATCATGCAGATATCACAGTAATAATGGCCAGCAGAAATAAATGACCGAAAATTTACTGAAGTTACATATATACAGATAGGTTCTTGACAAATGGAAAGGAAAGAGAAGTGTTATATTTGTGCAGAATGTAGTGGCAAAAACAGTGGCAGCATGTGAGCCGAGATGCAGGCTGGGCCAATTCCACAGTACATGAAAAACTTGAAATTAAGGAATTTAAATGTAATGAAGGTGAGTAAAGGATTTCTTCTCCCCACCAGGATAATAAAGAGCAGCTTTAAGGTGGTTCCAGGTTGCTGTAGTTTGAATTTTTCACTGTGTATCATGAATGCCTGAAAGTATTACATGAATTACACAGGTATTGATGGCAAGGAGCATCTTTCAAATAGATTCTAGTGCCTTGTACAATCAAATAGGGCTCTTAGGTTGTAGGGGCCAAAGATTCCTTCATGTCAAAAGCATTCACAGCTGCCACTTGTGACAACTTTAATGCCCTTGTCCGTCATCAGATTGTTAGCACAAATCTGGCCTACAGCAAGGAGAGAAAGGGGCTGGAGAGATTAAATAAAGGAGTGACGTGATAAACTGAAAGAAAGGAATGTTGATAAATTAAAGGAAAGGAACTTCCACCCAGAGTCTGGAAATGAGATCCCAGTTCCCCAGTTCTGACTTCTACAGTTCTTTTTAGTAAGTTCTGCTTTGCACAAAATCAGAAGATATTCTAGGCTATAGCTCCTGTAGGTTGAGTATGAATTAATGAATTGCTATTTGAAATTTGCTTTTTCTGAGCTTTGAGAGAACCATGAATCCAGTAGCACTATTAGTGATTTATACTAGCAACAGCAAAACAAAATGCTTTTATTAGAGAAAAAAAAAAGATATTAGATAAACATTCAAAATAGTTAAAATTTGGATTAATATTACAAAATTGTATTTAAAAAGCAAAACATTATTTTCCCTGGTTAGTCATAATGCTGTTTAAATAAACTTTTTTTTTTTTTTTTTTTAAACTGGATATTGCTTTGTATTTTAATTCCAGAGCAGATGTATCTCTGTATTTAGGCAAGCGAAAAACTGAATTATTTTTTCTTGGAACAATTTTCAATAGGAATTTAATATGCAAAACACCTTCTAGTCTCAACAAAAATCGAATCTTCCCAGCTAATACAATAAAGATCAAATCTTAGTTCCTTTTTAACTGACAGCTGATCACTCTTTAGAGCGCTTTTTCTCTTTGAAGAATAAGGAAGTAGTAATTTCTTAAGACTGTGAGCAAATAACATAAGACTGCTTTGAACCACAGAATATGCATTTAATGGAAACATTTGTGTGCATGTATGAATGGGAAATTAACTTCCACGTCACAGTTTGCTTTCCTTGGTTGACAGTGTTCAGCTGGTGCTGCAATGTGGGCATGATGCTTGTCATTCAACAACAGTGGTGAGCCTTTGACTCCAAAAACCCTTTCTATGTGATGTCCAGTCATCAAAATAAGGTCCCAGTCTGTGATTGGGCCTTCTGAGGGGTGTACAGGCCTACAAAAGGATGATAATGTGAACTGTGTCCTCTTTTCCTTCATCCTTGTGTTTCTTGTAATAAAACCTGGAAATCTGAGATTGAATTTATAATGCAGTAAAGATAATTGTTGCCTTAAGGCTGTGGTAAATGTTTCTTGAATGGAGACATGTCTATTATTAGATACAATGGTTAAAGTATTGTAGAAAATGGTGTTAAATTCACTAATGTAGTAAAAGGTATGCTTTGATTTAAGCTTTTATTTAAAACATATGTTCAGAGCTTACTAGAAGTATCTGTAGCTGAACTATTTTTAAGCTTACTATGTCAAAATATGCCTTTCAAAAATAATTTGCAACAAGATCAATTTACTCTTTCATGGGCTACTAAGGACTGATTATTTTCTCTACTTTGACAATATGCATTTAAATGTGCTTAACAAATCAGCCAAACAGCCTCTTATAGGAACTGTTTTCTAAGGCAGGTTGCATGTGCGTAATGCTAAGTCAAAAAAGTCTTCAGAAATAAGCAATATCTATTTCAATGGGTTATTTTTTCCCAGAAAAAGGCATTTCAGTGAATGATGTTGTACAGACAGATGTTTGAGCTAAATTCTACTGTGAATTTTCATACTTACATTGTTTTAAAGCTAGATCTTTAAAACTATACAGTAAAATAATGTTTAATCTTAAAAACATCCATAGATTTGTATCTCATTTTGTCAACAAATGCAAACTGCAAAGATTATTGTTGCTTTATTTTATACTGCCTTGAGAGGTTTTTTTTGTTATTAGTAATCTCAAGTAGGTTGCTAAGCATATACTTTAATGTATTTGATTTTTTCTGAGATAAGTCTCAAATTCAAGCTTTGAATCAGTAAGACCTATTGGAAGCCAAAGGGAAACTGCTTTGAATTTAAGCCATTTGCTTTATGTTATAACTTCAAGAGAGACAAGGAAGAAAATATACTTGAGGGGCTGAGTCTTAAAAACTGGCTAATCTAAGTATTAATCTTAACTGTAGACATAAATGAGTGACTAAGTAAAAATAAATTAGTAAAAACATCTTAAATGTTAAGGGATATATTGATCTATGCTACACCATTGAGTGTAAATTTTATAGCCATCAGTATTATTTCTCATACCAAAAAATATCTGCAGCAAATTAGGGTTTTATGTTAACGTATGTCTCAAATGTGTGAGAAGGGCATCTTGTCTCATGAACCGGTTACAGAGAATTAAAAACATTCACACTTTTATTCATGGCAACACAAATTGCATAAATGCAATATGTTATCATTGCTAACTTCCATAAAACTACAAGTTTAGCAATATTTGCTTGCGGCTAATGTGGCCACTTGTAGCTAGACAGCTGCCTTCAGTGAATAGGATAAATTGATACCACCCTAGTTAAAATTTGTTCCCACGTAAAATAGAATAAATATACAATTTTATTTTAGCCTTATACCAGGTGTTTGTATCAAACTTGGTGGACCAGTAATTTAATGAGATGGAAGGTCATATTCCTTACATTTTATGCAAAGGGACAGCTGGGTGCTTGCAGAAACAATTCAGCATTTTCTTGTGCTGTTCTTATTCTGCTTTGTTCATATTGGTGAGAGTACATTGCACAAAATCACAGAAGAAAAAGTCAGAAGGGAGAATCTTATTTAATCTGGAAGATAAAGGTATGGCAGGATGCAATGGCTGAAAGCTTAAACTAGAAATTCAGCATTTGGGGTTAAGTATTTACAGGGTATTTTGCAGACAAGTCACTACTAGTTGAACAAATCTCTGCATATACTCCATTGAATTGTGTAATAACTCAGGCAATGCTTCAATCGGCGGGCTAGTTGCTTAATATTTTTATACTTAAGAGCCTTGTGGGTTCTGCGTCATGGGTATTTATGGTTTATTTACTGATTTAATTATGTACAAGCTGGATGGAGGAAAATTTGTAATAGATGTTACTGAATGATGTTAATAGTCTCATCCTCAGCAAGACAGTGTGATACTCCATTTCCATTGAACTAAATTGATAGGTGAGACCTGGGCGTTGGACCATATAAAACAAAAAGCTTTAATTTTGTTTTAACTGTAAGGTGTTGTTCTCTGATGGTAAGGTGTAAATAGTGCTAAAAAAACAGACATTTAATAGCAGTATTTTAAACTGAATGATATCTTACCCATTAAGTTAGAACGGAAATGTATTCTATGTCTTCAAGGTGCACTGAGCATAGAGAAACTTGAAAATTTTGTCTAGTAAATCTAGTAAAAATATCTTTCTTCTCTGTTGAAATCTAGTTATTGCATCATGAGATGTTAGAAGAACACATGCCTTTTAACTTGGGAAAGACAAAGCTCACAGAAGAAAACAGTAAGCTAAACAAAAATTAGTACCCTCTTTGGGTCATAAAAGCCTAAATCAGAAATCCAATGCTGGAAGGTCCAAGTGAAGGTACTTGGGCATTTTTCAGTGCAGCGTTTCGTCTGTGACCAGCCAGTTCATCGCATGCTTTCTCATCCCTTCCCGCCTGGTGAGCAGGTGAGAATTTCATGAAAGAGCAGCTTGGATTTCTCAGGGATATTGTGAAGCCCTCCTGATAGATCTATAGATGGGAATGTGCTTTTGAAGAACAAAGTCTGAATATTAAATTGTTGAGTACAAGGGTACATTAGCATTCTTGCTTTTCTACAGGTGAATAAGGTCAGCCTCCTGACATAGGTCAGACATTCCCTGTACAGATATTTTATTCTGGATTTGACCATTTACTGTTCTGTAGCTTTACCTTCTCTTCTTCCAAGCTAATAAGGGACGTGAGTTAAACAGATGAATGAAATATTTTCACAAAGACATAGAAAATTTTAACTAACATAGGGTTAGTTACTATATTTTGTCTTTAATAGAAAACATTAGCACTAAAAATACTTGTAGTTTAGAGCAAAGCACATGAAGGAAGTGTGTTTGTGTGTATGTGTGTGTTTAAAGTTTCTAAAGGTTTTGTGCTTAGGAAGGCAATGAGAGTGTGGGATCAGTTCTCTGCTTTCATGTGTCCCATAGAAGTGGGAGTGGGAGGGCTGCAATAGAGGAGTGCAAGGCTGGGGGTGCAGGAGTACACAGGGTTGTTCAGCCTGGAGAAGAGAAGGCTCCACAGAGACCTTATTGCGGCCTTTCAGTACTTAAAAGGGGCCTATAAGAAAGACTGGGACATTTTTTAGCAGGGCCTGTTGTGGTAGGACAAGGGGTAATGGTTTTCAACTAGAAGAGGGGAGATTCAGGCCAGACATGAGGAAGAAATTTTTTACAATGAGGGTGGTAAAACACTGGCACAGGTTGCCCAGAGAGGTGGTCGATGCCCCATCCCTGGAGACATTCCAGGCCAGGCTGGACGGGGCTCTGAGCAACATGATCTAGTTAAAGATGTCCCTGCTCATTGCAGGGGGTTGGACTAGATGACCTTTGAAGGTCCCTTCCAACCCAAACTATTCTATGATTCTATGGTTCACCTGAGACATAATATCGGTAAGTGGCTCCTTTGGTCAAACCATACATTTGAGAGGCTCTTTGGAATATTTTTTTTAGCATTACTTAGAAATTCACGTGTCCAAAATGTTTTTTATAGTGTTCATGCTGTTGGAAATGTCTTGTTGTGGGAAAAGATTAACAAGGAATATAACTAGACTAAGAGATAACTAACTGCTCCTGAAGGGTTTTGACCTGACTTCTCCATCTCTGGTGGAGTTCCCATCCTCATCCCATGTGCTCCATCTGCTGGGCATGCTGTCAGGTTAGCTTAGAATAGACACTGTTTATGTGAGGCAGCTGCTGATGAGAACAATAATATTCTGTTCCTAATTAATTTGCATTGTTAGTTTTTGTCAGAACACTTAACAGGCTTCTTTCTTTCTGGAGTTTGGGGAGAAATTAGGGAGAAATGTATTTTTTTGTTTAGAGCCTGAACACTTAGCTTTGCTGTTTCCTGGGACTCAGATTATTCATTTTTTTAATGCAATGTTCTTCTACTCAAGTGGTAAAAATTTTCTTGAGCAAATCACTTTTAAAAGTTCAATCCCATGACAGTTTAGCACGTAGGAGTGAAAAGTGGGTCGATGTTGTAGCTTCCCAAGAAAATATATTAGTTGGACAAGAGACAAGTGCTTCAGTTGGCTTTATTTTCCTGAAGAGATGAGAGCATTTGACTTGTAAATCAAAATACAAATGGGAAAAAAAAATCCCATATAGTTTAAATTAAGGCCTTGTTTTCATGAATTCTTTACAAATATTTGTATATATGTTTATGTGGAACAAATGGGATTATGACCGTAAGTTGTAAGTTTCTGTTTTAAAGCGAATTTTACTATTTTGTGACTGGGTTAGTATCAAAAAAGTGCAGAAATCTTGAACTGTTCCTCTTCCCCCTTCTCCAGCATGAGGTTAGCCTAAAATTAGTGCTATTTTAAAATAAATGCTGCCTAGTCTATGAATTATTTTTGTCTTTGTTGTGGTATCAGTTATAATGTGCTTGCTTCCTATTCTTTAAGCATTTCTGAGGACTAGAAATGTATGTTTTCCTACTCAGAACTTAAATGCGCTGAATGGTGTTGATAGATAACAGTTCGCCGCTGTTCCTGCCAAGATCATGGTGGCTTTACAGTGATGTAATCAATAAAATTAATGGTGTGACAATCAGGGAGCTCCTTTTCTTCACAGTACTATCTGCAATGTCAAAGAGCAGTTACTGTAGAGGTCTCTGAGGGGTCCTTCCACAGACCGAACTCGCAGGGAATTCCCATCATCCTGAGTTTGGTCTGTAACACAGGCTGCCTTTGAAAATTGCGCGATTGTTCTCTTCTTTCCTCTGTTAAATACATGATTTCTGGTTTAAGACCGACATGAGCAGCTACTTCTTGGAAACTTAATATTTAAAGAGAAGGTATATTCCTCACTTTTTATGTGTTTGTGTTTAGATGGAGGTGTTTTGTCAGTGTTTTATCTCTCATCCTTCTAAGAGCCTTTGTAACTCTAAATAAGGTTTGCAAAATGTTCAATAGACGTGATTCAGGTAAATTTGGATGGAATATATGTGCTCTCATACAAATTGCCAGAAATAAGAAACTTTATTAGGTGGGTTTTTTTTCCCTTTTCTGTGTGTTTTATGCGAAAGTCGCTTTGTTAACCACCTTAACTCCAGCTAAACCTACCCTCTGAACTCAGAGAGTGACAACGTGACCAGCTACATCTGTGTTGTCCCGTTTAAGGAGCTGGGCCTGGGCCTGAGTGAAGAGCAGGTCTCTGAAGAGGAGGCACACAACCTCACCGATGGCTTCAGCTTGCCTGCGCTCAAGGTAACCCCTCCTGGAGGGACACAGACATCCACGCGGGCTCCTTGGGGAACACCTCTTTAAGCTGTCACGAAGCCCTGTGGCTTGTACGTACTGGCCTGTAGTGACACGGTCAGCTGATGGGGAGATGGACTCGGTCTTGTATCGTGTTTCTACATTTATTGGCGCTGAGGTGATTTCTGTTTGCATGTAGTTGAAGAGGAGCTGCACAATACAACACTAGGATTTTTTTGTGCAAATCATGTAAATTCAATCAGTGCTTTATAATCAGCTTGATCAATCTCCTTCTTAAATATGATTTTTTGCTCTCTGATTTCATTTGATCCCAGCTGAATGAAATAATTTCCAGATTTGTACTTATGGCTTTTAGCTAATCTCTTGACTTGAATAAAAAGAGACACAGCTGAAGATATAAATTAGTTGTGATTGCCAAAGGGAATAGCTGCATTTAGTTACACTGCGGAGTAGAAATCATAAACTTAGACCCCTGCTGCCACAAGCCAGTGTGGTTCTTTGATCTCTGAAAAACATTTAACTGAACAGAATGACAACCACATAATGGCCTTTTTGTCTATTTTGTTTTGAGATGTTAAGTATTTCTAATTCGAATGAATCCATGTTTGCAATTGGAAATAAGATCTAATTTGAATGCAAGGCTTCTCTAATGGTTCTCTGCCAAAGCAGTTTCCTTTTAACGTTATTTTTTTAATGGAAAATTCAGTTATTATGTGACTTTTATGTTTTTAGGGGGTTGGCTCTTGTTGCATTTTATTCACTTAATTCCTAGACCTTGAGTTCTTTTGTTCTGACAGTGAATGTTACCAGTAACAGTGGTTGCTAAGCTTTGAGACTTTGTCTAATTAGTTGTTAGCTAAGAGGTACATAAGATGGAAGCTTTTGGGATTTTATTCTTGCCTTTTTATTGGCTGAACCATGCAAGCCCACTTGTCGACCCACTTCTTTTTAAGCACAAAAAGCCAGTCAGAGTTGCCCAAGCTTGTAAGCCAGGTCTTTATTTACCTGCAATTTGCAGTAACTTAACTGAAATCTGTTTCAGTTAGACTGGTTGGGGTGCTTTGTGGGTACAACTAGTAAATCTCAATTTACGTTAACTGGTAACAACCAGTGATGTAGGCTGGGTGTGGTGCAGCTGAACCAAGCTAAATGAACATAAATCAGGCCTAAGCAGATTCCTGAGTAGATCATAAAATAGATATACTTTGATAGCCTTGGGACGGATTGTGTTACAAGCCCTGGATTTATGTACAGTCCTCTTTAGTTTGATTTTTTTTTTTTATTTGAAAGAGCTTGTCTTTATATTAAAATGCAGGTAGAATGGGGATGTGTATCTAGATTTGGTTAATATTTTAATTTTCATTCAAGTCCATGTCTATGCCATATGACAAATGTAACCTGTGTCTTTTGGCTACCTTGTCCTTCAACTAAACCAATTTAAAGAGTGAAAATGTTTGGCTTAAGAAAAAATGCTGATTCAAGCTGAGGAGAACCAGCTGCATGTTTTGGGTGAAGTTTAAATGTCAGTAAAACCATCAGAAGTTATTGGCAGAGCAAGCTATTTGCAATCCTAAATACATTTGGAATTTCCTTTTCTCTCATCATCGTACCTTTTTTCAGGTAGGTGTTGGATTATTCTTTTCAGTTCCTGAAGTTCACTACTCTTGTGTGCTACTTTTTCACTGCTTTTGCAGTCTGGAGGAGGGGATTGGTCTTCTGTTGTGTTTATCATAGCATGAGCTCTTGACTTTCTGGTCCAGGGCATCACACCTTCAGGGACACTTGGGTGATTGCTGCCCATTCGTTTGGTTTTGGTTTTGTTGGTTTTTTTTAGCACCCAGCCAGATCACTGTCTTGCATGTGTGCCCCAAATTAATTTCACAGCATTTGGTGTTCTTCTCACAACCATCTATTTTAGATAGAAAATTGTATTTTTCTTTTGGAATATTCTATCAGTTTGTGTCCAAGTATTTTTAATATATCCTTGGGTATATCTATCTGGAAGCATTTAGGTTTTTGTATCACTGTTCTGAATGTTTTGCTCTTGATTATTCACACACTGGAAAAAAACTGTTACTTGTCCATTGTAGTATGAGTACAAAGATATAAATATATTATTACAAATCCTGTAGATTCAAAATCTCAGAACAAGTGAATTGTTAGTCCTTTCTGTAGATGAGAGGGGTGGAAAAAAGCATGATGGTAATTTCCTTGTCTTCCTTGGTCTGAAATACGTGGGAACAGATTTCAGACTAACCTCATCCTCACCTACACTTGATCCCTTTGAATAAGGACCAGTATTACAGAGAAAAGTATCATAACCTTTCCTTTTCATTTTTGAGATGTAAGATATTGCTGTTCTGCTATTGTCTACTGAGCCAACAGTCTTCTCTAAACTAAGAAAACAGTTCTTTCCATTTAAGTGGAAGTTCTTGAGAAATTGAAATTGTGGGTTTCTTTGCTCCCAGCTTGACTTGGTCTATATATGTAACACAGTCAATCAATTCCTTTCTTAGAAGCCTTTCCCTCCTTAGTGGCATTGGTGAAATTTCTCACTTTGGCTGAAAAAAACAAACAAACAAAAAAAAAAGTTAGTGGCTCAGCTTTCTTCATATGTAGAATGTTTTTTGTACATTGCAATTAGACTCACGTTTCAAGGTTGGGTGTGGGGCAATGCAGTAGTTAGCAGATCACAGAAAAGATAGCTTGGTGTTATAAAGGAAAAAATGTCTTTGCCACCACTGGAATTTTGGCAGCCCTTTGTGAGCTGTAAGGCACATGGAGATTATAGCAAATAATGAGTTTGCCTGATGAGAATATGAGTTTTTAGGCTTCTGACAACCTTTTGAGCATAATTGTATATAATATCCTTCATCAGAGAATTAACAGTCACCTAAGGTTCACAAAATCTGAACCTCACATGGTCTGGGATACCTTTCAAAAACATTCAGCGGATTTTCGAAGTTCCTGTTTCTGGCCAAGGACTGTTTTCCCATGGTGTATCCGTACATGTACTTTGGAGGCTGGCTGTCTTCCCAGGTGCACAGGCCTCACCCTGCCCTGTTTTTTAGGTCCTCTTCCAGCTCTGGGTCGGGCAGAGTTCCGAATTCTTCAGGAGGCTGGTGCTGCTCCTCTCCCCAGCCAACGCGTCCCCCAAGCCCTTGGTGTCCCCCGAACGGCTGCCTCATCACATCTTGTCTGACGTGACTCAAGGCCTACCTCACACACACGCTGCCTGCTTAGAGGAGCTGAAGCGAAGCTACGAGTTTTATCGGTACTTCGAAACTCAGCATCAGTCGGGTTTCGAACGTGCGGCCAGAACGAAGCAGAAGTCCAGGGAGCTGAACAGCCTTCAGACAGCAGTACGCAGCTTGCAGCTTCATCTCAAGGCACTGCTCAATGAGTAAGTTTAAATGCAAATTAAGAGAATATGCCTGTAGGGAGAAGGCTTCAGACTTGAGTTCTTTGGGTTGTCAGCTTGTATCCTGGGTTAAAAACACAAAAGGCAGATAATGTATAGTCATTGCACTCAAAAGCATATCTTCACATAGTATGGGGCCAAAGATCCTTGGTTCATTACGGAATCTGATATTGTTTCCTGGTTATTCTTTAAGTATCTGGTGAAAATTCAAAGCGAAGCAGTGCATTAAGATCTTGCCTCACTTTTGTCACTCCCTTGAAAAAATATGAAAACATACTTACCTTTCTGTGATTTTGCAGCGTGCCAAAAGCTTTGTAAGAAAGTTCAGCTCATAGTAACTTCCTGGTAAATATTTTTAAAGGCTCATCACTGCCTGGGTGAAATAGTTGAAACTGTCCTAGTACTTTAATCTTACATATACGAATTGCTATAATGAATGCAGGTGAGCCATGTATGATGTGGAGAATGGGATCTTATTTTTTAAAATTTTGGGGCATCTTTGAGGAGTTGGCTTAAATAGATTATTAAAACTTGAAGAAAATAATAGGTTATTAACTAAAATACTTGAATGGTCAAGTCAAATATTTATTATTACTTATTTTTGCTCATCTCCTCATCACTTAGGGTAATAATTCTTGAGGATGAACTTGAAAAACTTGTTAGCAGTAAGGAGACACCTGAGTTGACAACAGAAGCCCATCAGGTTCTGGAACAGAAACTAAAGTTTATTCAGCCTCATATCCAGGCAAGCAACAGCTGCTGGGAAGAAGCCATTTCTCAGGTGGAAAAAATGAGTGGAAGAAACCCAAATAAAAAAGGTAAATGTGAGAGATTAATTCAGCAGCTAAGTGGATACACATTAGAGATGGAATGGTCAGATGAATCAAAGACAACATGTATCAGAGTTTTAGCTGAAGGAGGTCTTACAATCATACAATTTGAAAGACTATGTCAAACTTTTTCATTGTGATGACCTAGAAGGTTTTGTTTCAGCAAAAAATGTAAACATGTTAACTCAGTCTGTTAGACGTGTGGATTTAGATTGTCCCCTTTCCATGTGTAGACTGTTAGTGGCTTTTTGCCTTTGATTGGTGAATCACATCTGAAGGGGCAGGATTTTGATGAATTGTCCCTGAGATTTTAATTTTTTTGCTGTATAAGTTACATAGTTAATTAAAATGACAATAGTGTTGTCATGAAACTTCCTTGACATTTCCTGGAACATTTTAAATTGTTGAGGATGTATTGAGCATGTAATACCCACTTACTTGCACTGTCAGAGAGAGTGAGATAATTTTCTGTGTGCTTGAAAGTCAACACTGAGCAGCATATCTCAATGTTCTGCCTTACGTCCCTCTCCTCAGTGACCTATATATACTGTCTATGCTGTTCTCACAGCTAGCTTAAATAATGAAAGTGAACTTAGGCTCTCCTAACATGGAGTTGAACCTGTAATTTCTAATATTTCTTTTTTTTCCAGAAGCTTTTCTTATTGTCCTAGGAAGGCACAGCCCAGCATCTGAAAAATGCTGGTAATGGAGACTGCATTAGGAAAATTATGACTTGGGGTATCAGCAAGTTGCCTATAGAAATCTTAAATTTGTAGTGAGCTAAGCTCTTAATAGTACATGGGTTGTATATCCAGTAGATGGGTGAATATTGCTATGGGCCCAGAGGCATGCAAGTTGACCTTGTTCGTGCTTACATCAGAACTGGGAGCACTGGGAGGCCTAATACAGGCTCCATGCAGGTCCAGACACCATATAAGCAAATTTGTGTGTACTTTCCCCGATAGTCTAGTCTTAACAGCTTCCCTCTCAGTGCTGCGTAAAACAACCTGTGAGGATATTCGATGTAGTCTGATACATTTGTGTGTGCTAGCCTGTTGTGTTCTGTTGATGCTCTTCACAACCAGCAGTTCCATTGATCTTTTTTTTTTGTCTTTCCTTAAATGATCTTTCCAGACTGCCATAGTATTTTTAGTTATTTTAGTTTTATTTTTACTTTGTGTATGAATTTCACGGCAGGCACTTCTGTTATAACTTGCTTCCTTTTAAAGTTCAGTACAAAAATAACTTAGTGTGTGATCTAGAAGGGAAGGATTGCGTGGGAAACACAAAACAAAAAAATCCTTCACTTTCACTTTTGCCCAGTGACTTTCCTGGAAGTGTAGCGGGGTTGAATCTCTGTTTTGCAACAAGTCTACTGAATTACTCCATGGGAGCTACTTTTAAATTATGTTGGTCATTGAAAACTATTTTTATCTGACTAAATTTGTCTTTCCTGATATACTTCTAAGCAGTCTAGCTTCTGTGAGTTGAACTTTTCAAGCTGTGCGTGAAAACAAGTCTGATTCTTCTGCTGTCTTTCTACAAGTCTTAACAGCTGGTCTTTCGGTCATGGTGATGTGAATTACTTCATTGATTATCTAATTTTTTTCCCCAATGGTTCCCAAAAGCTCTTTGGAAGAATATGCCTTCCTGCTCAAATAATACAGAGGCTAAGCACATATTTCTTTTGTCCTTATGCACTATTATCCAAACCCCAATGAGTCTTTTGACAAGAGCTGTGGAGAGCCCCATGGTAGTAAGACATTGTGTCTAAGTGAATGCCCAGCACTTTTGCTGCAATAGATGTTTAGTTCAACTAACTAGTTCAACCAGTAGAGCAGTGGGAATGCTGTTTTCAGTGTCAGTTATGAACACCATTGAAGGAGCTGTTTCTGATGGCTTAGACCCAATTTTGAGAGGAAATATTTCATTACATAAAAGCTGTATTTATTTGTGTGATATTTTTAGCAGTATCTCATCATTGTGCTTAGTATTTAAACAAAATAAGCCCTTTTTGCTTCTTCATCTATAGATACAAAATGTATCCAGTATTTAAATGTACTGTTTGCTTGGGTTTCGTTCTTACCATGTTTATATACTGACCAAAAATGTATCATAGAATTATAGAACAGTTTGGGTTGGAAGGGACCTTCAAAGCTCATCCAGTCCAACCCCCTGCGATGAGCAGGGACACCTTCAACTAGATCAGGTTGCTCAGAGCCCCATCCACACAGAACCGTGATTGTCTCCAGGGACGGGGCATCTACCACCTCTCTGGACAACCTGTGCCAGTGTTTCACCACCCTCATTGTAAAAAATTTCTTCCTCATGTCTGGCCTGAATCTCCCCTCCTTTAGTTTAAAACCATCACCCCTTGTCCTATTGTAACAGGCCCTGCTAAAAGTCTCCATCTTTCTTATAGGTTCCTTTTAAGTACTGAAAGGCCGTGATAAGGTCTCTGTGGAGCCTTCTCTTCTCCAGGCTGAACATCCCCAGCTCTCTCAGCCTGTCCTCCTAGCAGAGCTCTTCCATCCCTCTGATAATTTTTGTAGCCTACTCTGTCCCCTCTCCAACAGGTCCATGTCTTTCCTGTTCTGAGGGCTCCAGAGCTGGACACAAGACTCCAGTGGGGTCTCACCAGAGCAGAGCAGGGGGGCAGAATCACCTCCCTTGACCTTCTGGCCACACTTCTTTTGATGCAGCCCAACATATGATTTGCCTTCTGGGCTGCAAGTACACATTGCCGGCTCATGTCCAGTCTTCCATCCACCAATACCTTCAAGTCCTTCTCCACTGGCCTGCTCTCAATATCAGTATCTTTGTTTGTCCTTTTTAGTTCCTACTCATGTCAATTTTCTACTTCAAATTTAACTGCATGCTTCAGCTTTCTTTTTAACTTTGCATTTAGATACTTCTGGAATGTCGAATCTTTAGCTCAGCCCAGGCAACTAGGGAATTACATGCCTTCCTTGTTTGTAAAAGCAGGCAACTGAGCACCACAAAAATTGTCATTAATGTGAACTGCCTGCTTTCAGAATACCATCCTTAAGTATTCAATGTATACACTAGAAACTGAAGATAGGGATAGGTGAGGCTTGGCAAGGTTACCTAGCCCATTTCCCTTCTCAAGGGTAAATTAGTGTTTGTGAATAAATGGTGTTTGTCTGTTCCTAAAAACCTCTCTTCAGAGACATTTTACAGTATTTCCAGACATCTACTCTAGCACTTAACAGCATTCGCAGTAAAAAGTTATTACTGAATATAGACATCTCTTGCTGCAATTTAAAAGTGGTACTTTTGATCCACCCAGAATGGAAATCCATTTCCTCTTTATAGCTCTTACATTTTTGAAGACAGTTGATATGTTTCTTCCTGTCTTCTCTACATGACTCTGTGTCCTTCGATTCTTCCCTGACAACTATATTAATACTTTATTTAGTCCTCTGATAATTTCCACTGTTTTCTTTTGGACTCACTCTACTTGGTCCACAGTATTATTGAATGAAGGAGCCCCAGCCTGGGCACTATGTTCCATCCACAGCCTGATCAGTGCAAGAGTAGAAATGTAATTTCATGTGTCTAATAGTCAGGGCTGTTGTTTACACATGCTAACTAGTATGTAGTTTGGCTTTTTCCTTGCATCAGGGTATAGTTGACTACTAGGCTCCTCACCATCAGTATCCTTGCAGATTATCCAAATGACAGCAAATTTAATGAGCTGAAACACTCTTATTTCGCCCATTGGAAATATTAAAGAGTATTGCTCTTGAGACAAATCCTCATTCAATATATTGTTCCTGTCTGAAAATGGTAACTATACTCTGGTTGTCCAAGAGACTGTTCTGTGTGCCTAATAGAAATTCTCCTGGCCTATGCATTTTGCTTATGTCAAAAGCCGTCCTGAAAGCAAAATGTAGAACGTCTTCAGCTTCTTTCTAGTCATAAGACCTGTTAGTGCATTGGAAAATGAAACTGGATTGATTTGACATCTTCTTTTCTCAACAAACTCACACTGGCTGTCACTTATCTCCTTGCTACCATCCAAATACCTACCTGTAAATTTTGCTTGATTATTTCTTCCAGTATTTTCCAATGATTTTAAGTTGATTTGCCTATATTTTTTTTTTGTTTACTTCTCTTTTTAAATTTGGGCACCAAGTCTCTTTTCTGGTTTTATCAATTTCTCTTGCCATCTGCAGGTTTTCAAAGTCTGTAAAAATGTTGACATTTGTTAGTTGAAGTATTTCAAGATGAGTTTCATCAGACCCAGCTTATATCAAAATAGCTGAGTTATTTAAGTGCTCTCTCACATGATATTTCAAGGTATTCTATAATAACCAGCCTTCTTACCTTTTTGTGTGTGTGTGTCAATTGTGCCTAATGAAAATGCCTGGACCCTGCCTGAGTCAAAAACATCACTCAACCCTTTTCTTTTTTAAAATCTCTTTTCTTCTTTCTCCCTAAAGGCAAACTTGAAGTTTCCTGTGACAACCTACAGCGTACTACGGTACCTTTAACACAGCCTGCCATATACATAGAAAACAAAGATCCAATCCCTGAAGAACAGGTAAAAAAAAAGACTATTTAAAATAATAATTTGGGCTTGTTTCCTCTATCCATTCCTTTTTCTGTTGCTTGTGCAATTACCTTCTTGTCCTGCGAAGACAGATCAAGTGCTATTTCAAAATTGGAATTAGAGAAAAAAAATGATGTATATTCCTTTTGCTGTCCCATGGGGAGGTATCCCCCATCCTGGACAAAAAAGCACTAGCATTCACTTCTTGTCATATATATCATTAGAAACAAGTGACAAAAGGAGAGCAGCCACACAAGTCAGAGGAATTCAGAAAAAAAACTGTGAATTGCTGAAAGGCAATATATAAAATACTTGTGTATTGTTTGATGAACTGACACAGCTGCAAAAGTGATGAGCTCCAGAAGAAACCAGCCTGTCTTCAGTTTGAGTGATCTCTGCATTTTTGGATACCCGAACCAGACTGTGACAATGAACAGTTTCATGTTTTTTGGGGAACTCGGGTGTGATAGTTGGGCTGTCCTGAAGAGAGACTGGCGTCCTCCATCACAGAACTGAATGGGAGATGCATTCAGAAAACAGACTGAACACCCGTGCTCTGCTCTGTCCCTCCCTCACCTTCTCCCAAGCCTACCCCTTGGGTATTCTCTCTAAATTTTTTCCATATCAAAGAGCTGGGACTAACAACTTTACTGGCTCTCTGTTATAACATAAATAGAGCTCTGTTTTTTCATCCTTGTAAGCCAATATAGTTAAAATTGGAGGTTGAGTTTGCTGTTCTCAACATCCTCTTAATAAGGATTTACGTAAGTTAAATAATTTGTAAGATGCCTGACTGAGGAAGAATTGCTTAAGATGTAAATTAAAAAAAAAAAAAACAACAACAACTCACATTGGCATTGCTTATTTCCTCCTGTAATTATGGGGAAATGGACTCCCATTTTCAAGGTGTATCACTTGATCATACTTGTGTATGAAAGCAAATCTTAGGTGACTCCGGTATTGTTAACTTGCAGTGAGTGGACTTGCTCTAAAATTATACAAATATAACTGAGGTCAGTGTCAAGTCCACTGGCTCTGCTCAAACAGAGCTCCATCCTGTTACTGTGTTTGGCTTGTGTTGATATCACTTGATTGTGCACCAGATTGTAGGACAGGGCCTACACTGACAGTGAGGATCAAATTTTTCTTTCTTTCTTTAGGAATTGGAAGCATATGTTGATTATTCAGATACGGAGAATGAATACAAAAGGGAAGATTTTTACTGCTTTTCCCAGGAAGAAAGAGAGAGACAAGAACGAGAGAGACAGGAATCTAAGAGGGTGTTACAAGAATTGAAATCTGTGCTGGGATTTAAAGCTTCAGAAATAGAAAGACAGAAATGGAAACAGCTGCTATTCAGTGACCATGGTAAGCATTGCTTTTGAAAATCAGTTCCTCTTTAAGAAAGGGTAGGTGTCTGTTTGCCATCAGCTGCTGACTATGTTAGAATTTGGACAGTGCCGAGCTGTAGTAGTGTCTTTGATAGAGCTGTGTGGCCTCAGTTTGGTATTCTCTTTATATTATTTGTAGCAATCATTTTACTATATATTGGGAAGAATTCAGAGAAATGGGAATTTGGCTCTAAACAAAATATCGAGCTAAAGTATTAAACGCACAAAAATATTAAGACAGCATAAAGAGAACTGTCAGGCTATAAATGATGCAATCTGAACTAACATTCATGGCTTTCCAGTAAATATGAATTTTAATCAGGGTGCATAAACAAATTACTTTTCAGAATTTAAAGAAACCGTCAGAAATTATCCCAGACTTACAGAAATTTGTAGGTTGAAGTGAAGAGCTAGACTTTGAAATATTTAAGGCTCATGAAAGAGTAAGACTGGCTTTTGTTTCTATGAGAGAGGGAGAACACAGAATATAGTTTCAATTGAAAATAAAAACCCTAACAAGAAGAGTTCTTCCAAACAAGCCTTTACTAACTCTGAGGGCTGCTGGGTAGCTCCATCTACTTGCACTTGAAGGCAGGAATATGAAATTTTTTCTTGCCTCAATACAACAGTCTGTCTCTGTTCCAGCAATAAGACTGAATGCAACTTAGTTCCTTTCACTGATTGAGCTGATTGGTTTATTATCTTCAAAACTGGCACTAGTTTGTCTTTTCCTTTTTCCCATTTTCAATCCTTTCTCTTTAAAGATAGGTTAGGAAGAGCCCTCTAAAAATTTTGTTTTCTATGTTGTGAAGAACAGCCCTCAAGTCTTGCAAAATATCTGAAGATTCTGCCTCTGCTAGTGTGTACCAGAAAAAAAGACCATGGGTTGCATCTTTCAATAGTTCAGTGGGAACACACAGTAACAGACCATACCTATTTATGAGACTGTTTCTTTTTACATCAAACTCACAAAAATCTCTCTTCTTCACAATTCTGTTCTTTATGTCCATTTAGCTACAACTATGGTCAAAGAAATCACTTGGCTGTTGGTTTTGACTCCTAGTTGAGTTTAAAAAGCTAAGGTATGAGATTGCATCAGAGCCTGCTCAAGAGTAGGAATTCCATGTTGTCCTTCTGGTGCTAGATGCGACAAGCACACAACTCTTCACATAAATATCTTCAAGTCTTCCTTTCCTCCCTGTTGAAGGGAGAAGGAAGGAATCCTGCCTCTAGTTTGAGTCTTGGCAGATCCAGTGATTGCTGCAGAAAGAGTCCTTGTCAGGATAGCTTGCATAGGGTATGTCCTTATCTCAGCCCGTCTGCATCAGTATCTTCAGGCCATTTGCTGCTGCAGCTGGAAAGAAGCAGCTGACTCTGTCATCTTCAGTAGATGTTCACCTGAAAGCCTTTGTGGCTCCTTTCCTTTTCCCTTTTCCCTTTTTCCTTTTTCCTTTTTCCTTTTCCCTTTTTCCTTTTTCCTTTTTTCCTTTTTCCTTTTTCCTTTTTCCTTTTTCCTTTCCTTTTCCTTTTTCCTTTCTCTTTCCCTTTTTTCTTTCCTCTCCCCTCTCTATTTCTCCTTTCCCTCCCTGTATAGATATTATCTTGGTTTAGGATTCGAGATTCAATGGTGGGGAGGGAGGAAAGTGTGATTTCCTCCAGCTGCCTTAGACTAATCATTGATTACTTCCATCCTCTACAAAACTGAAAAACATGAGGGCAGTTCATGGAATAATTAATATTGTCTCCTTTTGGCTCAGAGACTGTGTCTAATCTGAAAGACTGATATGGATGGCAGACATAAGATCTTCTCCTGTTTTTTAAGGAATTTCTACATTTTTTCTTAAAAACCCCCACAATTCAGCTAAATATGGACCCCAACAGATTACTGCTGCAGACTTTAATTGATTCATGCACACGAGTCATTCCTTAAATAAACTTTCTGTGAGCTGTGCTTTCCACATTTGTGGTTTGTTTTATCTTGAAGATTTAAACCCAGAAATGTTCATATTCTTGTCTCCATTGGCCCAAGCCAATGGACGGCTGTGATATCACACATTTTCATAGCCCTGCTTTTACAGGACAACAGTATTCCAGAAATCTTGTGCTCTCCTAACTTGTGATTGTTACGAACAAAGGTCCTGAAATATTCAAAAGTTTTGATCTGTTAGTGAAGGCACCCAGCAAGCTGTTCTGATTTGTTAGGGTCTTTGGTTTGCTGAAGGAAGGGCTGGTCAGGGTTTGCACATCAAAGAGGTCAATATGTTCAAAGAATGAAGCATGAAGTCAACTGGAGATGGGAGGTTGGATTCCCGAAGAAAAACATCATCTTAGCAGAGCAACAGGCTGAAGCACATTTGCCCAGGACCAGCACTGTGGTAATACAGCTTACAGTCTGGTCATGGGTAATGTACGGGAGTGTAGGGGAGCTTCTGGTTTGGGTCTTTTGGCACCCTGTTGAGCCAGTCAGTGAGGTCTGTGAAGTTGTTACTGGCTTCATTTTCATTTGTCAGACATTCATAAAACAACTTTCTTCTGGTGCAAAGTCACTTGTAGCCTTTCCCTGACCCTTCTCCTCCCTGAAAAGTTCGTTCTGTCAGTGGTTGCGTTGTACCCAGCTGTTTCCCTTGCTCCCACCTTGTCCATACAACAGTTCTCATACAGCTGTTTCTCGGATTTGGAAAGCTACACGCTGAGAATGACGAATTCCACCTTGCTTATTACCTAATCAACTCAGTGAATTGGCCAGCTACCAATCTGAAGTATCTATTTATTCGTTTGAGAAGTTTTGGCTTTGGAAGTATTCTTGGAAGGAAGCAGGCAAGAAGTTTGTTCCCAAATGATAAGATTACTCTGCATATTCCTGCCTCTTTGAGCAAATGGGCAGAAATAAGCAGCAGCATGTTTTTTATAAGATGGGGAAAGAACTACCCCATTAAGAACTGAGATGAGTCGGGTGCAGTGCTCCTTTGATACGTAAGGTTTTAGAACAAACAATATAATACAAATTCGAAGCCACAGTCTCTCAGTATGCTAATGACAATAATTATCAATGTAACAACCATAATGATGCGCCTGCCTTGAGCTAGCTAAAGTAAATATTACTGAAATAGGATGCGATGGAAAAACCCTAATATGGTACTTTTTGTTTCCCGTGAAAAGTTTATGTCTTTCCCAGAGTTATTTTCATCTCTGCTTACAGGGGTAAAGTCAGAATGGAATTAGAAAGGGAAATGCTACTTGGGAATCTGCTGTTGCCGCTCTCATTTATGTTCGTGCTGCTACTCTAATGGAGCTACTGCAGTTTAGGGAATCTCTTACTTGGAAATGGACATTATATCATTTTCTTAAAACGAAAGACGTCTGTTCTTCAAGAAGTGATTGTACCGAGTTATACTAACCCTTAACACTGGGAGGAGACACTTCCTGGCAAGCATCCCGTTGCTGGCAATGGGACTCGCTGCTGCTACTAACTTCGAGAGGCTAAATTAAACCAGACTTTATTTGTGAGGACACCTTACCTGCCTGTATGAATACATGTTGTATTTCTGTGTTGTGGTGTATGAGATCAGATACTGCCTATAAGGACTTGTTCCTGTACCAGCTGTCTTTATTGGATTAGGTAAAGTGTTGTTTAAAATGAAGACAGTTCAAATCTGTATACAGTGCAGTAGTTGTACTTGTTTTTTACTTTTAACACTGAATGCATCAGCTGTGTTTGATGCCAGTTTTAAACATCATCAATTTTGTGTTGTCTCTTCACATCACAGATTTGAAGGAGTAGTTACAACAAGTAGCTATCACATTTCACCTCAGCTTTGCCATTAGAAAACACTGGTTTATTTTAAGTTTTGTTTGACTGTGTTTTTTGTTTCTGTTGTTTTGATTTTGTTTGTTGGTTTTTTTTAAGCCATTTTGACCCTTACACCCTTGCATCTTTTCAGACACAAATAAATTATTTATATATAGCAGCTTGCTTTTAGTTGTCATTTAATTTTTTTTCCCCCTTTTTAAGCTGCAGTGAAACCCTTGTCTCCTGTAGAGCCGCTGAAGCTACTAGATAATTTGGAATCACATACGAATTCAGATACAGAAAAGCAGGACTGCAGCCAAAGTTGTGATAACTCTGAAGAAAAAGACTCTAATCCAGAAGTGAATGCTACTGATAAAAGCAGGACAGAATATTTGCATGAAGATCCTGAGATGGAGAAAAACAAAGACAGTGCTACTGCTGAAGGTGTTCCTACAGGAGCTGGAGAAAGAATGTGTTATCAGCATGAAAGGGAAGGTGAAGAACTCAAGCCGAGTGATATGGATGGAGTGGAGGTTTCAGAGTCTCCCTCTAAGGATGCATTACATTCAAAAATCAAGCAGAGGCTGGCCCAGCTCCACATATCAACAGATTTAAACTTCACATCTGGTCTGGCTGCACAAGTTGCTGCCAGGTCTTTTGCTTTTACTACAATGCAAGAAGAGACTTTTGGAGATGAGGAAGAGGAGGAGGAAGAGAAGACACAGGAGTGTAAAGACCTTGAGGAGGATTGTGAGAATGAAGACAGAGGCTCTGAAAGTGAAGGAAAAGTATAAGTCTGAGCTGAACTTTGTTAAACTAATAGCAGGCAATTTGATGGGAAAAAACTGGGGGGTTGAAGACGCAAATACTGGAGGGAAAAGGACACCTAAATCTAACACATCTTGTTCCCTAAGTCTGATACACTAAATAGGACTTCTAAGTACACTGAAAATTTGCAGGTAAGAGAAGTTTAGGCTGCATCCAAGAAATAGTTGGCTGTTGCCTTTTTAAGATCCTAGTGGTGGGTTTTGGAATTTACCTTTGTGTTTTCTGTTTTATTTATTTATATTATAATGTATTGTGGGTTTGGTTTTGTTTTGTTTTGTTTTTCTAAAAAGAAGGAAAAACGACATATTGAATTACAACAGACTCCGTTTTGGTTTGTTTTTTTCCCTCTCTCTCTGATTCTGTTGTCATGGTATCAATGTTTGTTCCAACAAAAAAGCCAGAACATTTCTTTTGGAAGAACCTGAACTGTTCCCTGTGATCTTCCCCCACCACTTTGGTTTCACTTCTGGTGTCTGCAGCGCGTTGGCAAAGCCACCGTAGGCATTTGTGATTCTGTGGCTAGTGACGTGGCTCCCAACAAAAATGTAGATTTTTAAATAAAAACTTGAAAGAGCTAGTATTCAATGTGTCCTGGAGTATGAGGCTGAGATAGTATGAGGTTAGTCATGCTTCATATTAAGGTTTATTTAGAATTTTATGAAGGGTTAATAAATGATTTCTAGATGTTGTAATTCATGTTAGAGGAATGTGTAGTATATGTTAGGGAGGGTTATAAGCACATCAGTAGAAAGTACTATAGACAGCTAGAAGCTATCTGGTGGATTGATAATAGATAAGAAGTAAATACCTTTTTATTAAAACAGCTATTAATTATTTGTTAACCTTTTGTAAACTGAACCTTAATATAATTGTTTGATTTAATGATTGTACATTTTTGTTTATGTCCTGAAGTAATTTTCTTAAAGCAAAACTGTCTGAGTGTTTAACAACATATTTGCTTTTCCCTGATGTTCTTTTGTTACTCCTTAGATCACAACTATAACCTGTGCGTTTAAGAATCCATGGAGAGAACATGAATTGTGTATTTTCTAAAGTGTATTTTGTAACTTAGTTGACACTGAAGTCTGGATGTTTGGTATGAGGTTATGCAGCTCGGTTTTTTCTCTGTGGCGGTGTTACGAGGAGCAGCAAACTGATGCTCACCCCCCAGAGGAGCTGGTTAATGGTTTCACTGCATTCTCTTCCTTTTGCCCTCTGGCACCAAATGAAGCAAAGGTCTCACATCTCTCATGGCAAGAGAGATGCCCCTTTGTATGGAATACTCTACTCCGACCTGGACGCATTTCCAGTCACAAAACACCTCATCAGTTCCTTAGAGTATTTACTGTCTCTTGCCGATTCTATAGAATAAAGGGGGTTTAGATGGAAGTGGTTCAGAGCAGGATCTTTCCTAGGATGCTGTTGTGGGGAGTGGGGAAGCTGGTGAAGGGCAGCAGGTAAGGCTGGAACTCTTCACCATGTGGCAGAAAACAAGTGCTTTCTTTCAACCTCCCTCTCTTCTATCAGTGATTTTGTATGAACACTGTTAAATATGTGGATTTTTTTACAAACCCTAGGAGGTAAATATCAACTGATAGAGAAGGGAGTATGTGACTTACACTACTCTTTCACAATATAATACCTATCTTCTCCATCACACACAGTTTTGGAGAAGAGAATGTTTTACCATTCTTCATTAACCAGTAACACTGTGTTCTGTGCCCTTAATTTTGTGTAGGTGACTGGAAGCTGAATGGGTGATGTCTTGGGGAACTTGTAAAAGAAAAAAATAGATGTTTCTCATAGTATATTCAGAAGCAAAGCCTCCTCTTAGTGGTATATTCTTCTGTAATTTGTAAAGGTTAGACTAAATTGATGAAACACTTTTATTTTCTCTGTGGTAAGCCATTTTTTTTACCTCAAGTCTAGAACAACTGCTTTGGATAAATCATGTTTGAAGCATTGTCCATGCTTCTGAAAAAGAAGTCTTCCTCATGCTTGACTTGCGATCCTTGAGTTCACAAAGTGCCCAGATATTTTTTGTTCCTATCTAATTGTTCTGACTGCCTCAATGTATGTTCCATTCATACTTTTCCATGACCTAATCCACCAGCATCTCATGACCTGATGTTGTGTATCCTAGAGCTGACAGTACTGAACTTTTCCCATGGCATCCAAATCTTAGTTTACAATGTGTATAGCTACGATGCCAACTTGAAAAAATGGTCAGATTTAGGATACGAATGATCACTGTCCTCATAGTTTTGGATAAAGTCGCTAGTAGCATGAGTGCTTCACATTGCTACTAAAATAAGTTTCAGATCTTACTTTTATTAAAGCTGGTAGCTGTTTATTCTTTTGCTGCAGCACTTAGCAAAAGACCTGGAGAACCGACTTTGGCAGCTCACTTGGGACCCTGTTTTATCATCCGCTGGTCTTGGTGATGAAACCGGCCTAAGAAGCTCCGTCTATCATTAGTTGTTCATTTTCATCCATCAGCTGACTCAACACAGCTCTTTGTGGCCATGTTGTAAACCAGCTCGCCAAGTTCCTTTTGGTCAAAAATCCACCATTTTTAGGGGTTATTTCTCACTGTTCTTGTTGCAGTGATGCAGTTCACAGCATTTACCTCCAACCAGCTGTATCAGCACATACTGTGCTGCTGGCAGGAGACTCCAGATTGCTCACGTTTACATTATTGGCGAAGATGGGGTGGTGTGAAATTACAGGCTTGGCATTAGACATGAGTATGATCAAAGGATGACTTTTTTGAAGCAAGTTCTGATCCTCCTTTGAACAAATAGGTTTTCTACAAGCAATTTAACTGATCTCCATGGTCTTACTCAATGCAGTCTTAGAAGCTGCACATATGAACACCTGGGCTCACTTGCTTTCTCTGCCTCTCAACACATATGTATATATCAGCCATCAGGTCATTTATTTTGATTTATTTAATATTCTCCTGCAGAAAAATGTGGCTAACAGTGTACAGCACACAAAGCATGGCATCTCTTGATTTGATAACCAGGTTCCATCTACATATATTATGTCTGTTATAATCCACATTTCCTCATAATTATGTCATTTGACAGGACTGTGCATACATGCTGTAGGTTGCTTGAAGAACCTGACAGATTTCTTGGCAATCACAATTTATTGCTGCATTTAAAATAATATATATCGCCACACTGAAGTGTGCATTAGTGCTAAGGAGTTGTGTTAATATATTGAGCATGTCGAGGTCTGAATGCTGCCCTGTGTTCTTTGGCTCATTACCCTAGATAGGGATTTTTGTGAAAATAGAACATTTACCTCTTAGAACTCTGTAACTTTTTGAAACATGTTAATCAGGAACTCCACACTAAATAATGGGTTATGCCAAAGGATAGCAGCAGCCAAAATTCATTACGAAGAGCAGGGCTAACAAGAAGTGCATCTTCCCTATTCCATTTCCAATTAGCAGCTCTGTGAAGTTGTAAAGAAGCAAGTAATTATATAGGGTTAAATAATTTCTTATCCTCCTGACCTACCTGCACAGCACTCCAAGGGTGATATTTCCTTCTTAGGTTGGACTGCAATCTAACACTACATGTTTTATGTCATCTTTACAGCTAAAGAAGCAGGTAAAGGCTTAAATGTAGACAAAGATCTATGATATAAAGGTTACTTGTCTCTTTGTTGAAGTGTCCTTCATGACAAATGAAACAGTGCTGTAATGGAAGCATATTTTGAGAATTACAGATAATGGAGAGTTGTTCAAATGGTGTCAAATGTGCCTGCATCAACTATACACAAGATCCACAAACACGAAAGTTTCCGCTATCAGTTGCAGTAATGAGATAGTTTTACTCCTGACAGAGGATTACTGGGCGTCAATGAATCGTGCACTTCGTTATCCAAATACTTGATGAAATCAAGGTTTCAGACTTTGTCCTGTGCACGTTTATGTGTTTGTGACCTGACTGTTTACAACACTAGAAATGTTATATGCATCTGAGTGCAGAATTTGCAACTGTCTTATTATTTGCGAGTAAAAAAAGCATCTGAATGGTAGACTCTGTGGGGTTGTTGGCCCACACTGAACTTTGTAATCTTGCAGTCTGTCTTTTGTTTGTTTGTTTGTTTTAACAGAAACAAGGGGTCAAGCACACTGAACTGCCCTTGTTCTTTAAAGTATTTAGGTGAAGGGCTGATGTTGCTCTGCGAGTGGCTTGTTCCCAGGGCTAACTACTCTATAGAAGTCACTGGTTTTCATAGTGTTTCATCTGAAGAACAGGGCAGAGGGTGAGAAAGGCATCTGGTCAGTGTAAAGGGTCGGGCTGCTCGAGGATCTTGTCTGGGACAGGGACTAACAATAGATGCTGCGGGAAGAGTGTGAGAAAGGGAGATCGTGTACTGATGTTTCCCCAGGCTGTTCCCCATCGATTTGTGGCTCAGGGACTTCTTGAGCCACTGGTGAGGGTTATCAGCTTAACAGGTCCTGATGGAATCCTCTTCCATAAACTCGTTCAGTTACATGTTTGGTCAATTATTACTAGTCCCAATGCCAGTATGTGCTCAATTTTATTCCAGTCTTTTACAAACGAGAAGATTTGTCGATAACATTTTTTAATTTTCTTCTTTAGACTGAGCAAGCCCACTTCTCTCGGTCATTTTCCAGAGGATTTGGTTGCTTTCCTTAGAAATCTGTCTGGTTTTTGAAGTATCATGACCAAAGTGCAGTGCGGTACTGCAGACATAACCTCAGCAGCGCTGAGCATGGAGGAATAATCACCTCCCATAAAACGGTGAACATTTCAAGTATGTTTGAGTCCATATAGGAAAAAAATCTTTTCAGATCTTTTACCCCTGGCTATTAGGATGACAAATGAAAATATTTGGTCTAATGGAGGAGAAATATTTATTCACTGTCAGCAGGATTTGGCTGGACAATGTTTTTCTTTGCTAACAAAACAAAAAGTTGTTAAATCAAAATGATATTCCAACAGCTGCCACCCGGTCTAACACAAACTAAAGATGCCAAACAGCACTTGTTTAAATTTCATCTTGATTTTTCAGGGCTGCTCTGATCTCTGAATAAGCATGTGTCACAAAATTTATTATCACACAAGAATATGGATATATGGATATCTGAGATCGAACTGAAAGCTTCTGTGGCTAATTTTTAAAATGCTTGGAGGTGTGCCTTAATCCATCTGCTCATTATAATCAATTCCTTCATCTAGATGTTTTTGTTTTACCACCTTGAATTTTAAATGCCAAAAAAAAATACACTTTGATTTATTTGACTTGGAAATGTGTGCAGTAATCAGATAAGAGGTAATGGTTCTGTAACTGTGATAACAAGGCACGGTCATAGGCAGGGGTAAGATCTACCTGCCGTGAGCTTTGCTTTGTAGATGGATACAGCAATATATTGTAGTTTGAGCTACAGATCAGTGTGTAACAGTTCTTGATATTCTGCCTCACCTGTCATGCTGCCATCTCCAAGTTTTTGGCAAGTTTGTTCGAATACAATTTGACCCGACAACTTGAATACTCCATGTTACACTTTCTGAATTGAACACAGGATTCTGAAGAGCAAACTATCATTTAGTAGATGAGGAAAAAGGTTTGTTTCTTTGTTACAAAGTGGCTTATTTTAAAAGGGTTGAATAGGACCAAAACTGGAATACTTTCACACAGTCAGCATATTTTTGACCTTATACCTTCTCAGCTTTAAATGTGAAAGGCCTCATGGACAGTCTGCTGTAGGGGATGCAGTTCTACAGCAGCTTAAACCAATGCAGGTCCAGGCTGCCGTGGCCCTTCCGTGGCCATGCAATCTCAGCCCCTCCTTCAGGCTGCTTTTAGTAGCCACTCAGTGATTTAGGACGTGGATCTGGCTGAAGATGCATCACGGCTTTAACTTTCAGCTGCCTCTCTCAACTAATTCATCATGTGGTTGAAAGGGCACTTGTAGCGTCTCGGGAGAGCAGGCGGGAACACGTGCCCAGGCAGTGGGGAGGAATGCCAGAGCTCCAATTTAAATCAGTTTGAATTAATGTTTGCATGCTGTGAGTTGACACCATTAGTGTCTGTACTGAAGTGAGATAAACTCAACTCCATGTGTTGCTTCCTTCATCTCCATATTTTCTGTTGATTGAGGATGATGCCACTCATTAATTTCCTCACTCATTTTGACTCCACTTTTTTGTTCTTCAGGCCCAGGCTGCCCACGACCTGTTGTGTCTTATTTCACAGTCTCTCTAAAAGCTGTTTATTATACTGCCAGTAAAACTGAAATTATCACACTTTTTTTTTTCTGCTTACTGTTTTCACCTTTCTGGTTCCTCTGACACCCGTGGTCCTCTCTGTTTACCACCACTCTTAAGAGGTTCAGATTTTAAAATAATACAAGAATTATTTTTGTGTGTGTAACACAGCTTTATTCTTCTGTATCATCAGCATTGGAATGACTAGATCTAGAAATGTATGCTGACTTCCCTCTTGATTTGAGAACTGAAACAGAAGGTGGACACTGTAAGTACTGTGAGTGCTACAGTCAAAACAGAACCAATAATGTATGGCAGCTCAAAATTATACCACACTTGTGATGTATATTGGCTTTTATAAGTAATTCTGGCTTGCTGAAAAACACCAGTTGTGTTTTAGAAATAACTGCTGTTCTAGTACAAGGTCTCAAAGTAAGTGTCATTAGTTGGCTTGATTTGTGCTCAAATCTCAATATTCAGAGATTGCTTCCTGACCTTCTCCAGCTGCATGGATGAGAGTTGAAAATAATCTCAAATTTCCAAATAGAAAGTGACCAATGCTTTCCGTTACTTTGTGCTATTAAAAAGAGGTCCATTCCTAAATAAACAAAAAGAGAAAAGTCAGTGTTTAATATCTTCAGTAGTCATGACTAACAGAGAATCATGCATTTGATCTCAGTGGAAGCACCATAAATGAGGACTGTTGATAATGTTTGATTTCTCTGTTTCTAAAATAATAATAACAATGGGCTTTAAATGTATTATGGGATAAAAGCCAGAAACCTGTGAATTGTCCTGCAGATCTTTTATCCAAAGCCACAGCCGGTTGAATTTAAACAAGTTCACGTTGTCTGTTCCTGCACTGCTCAGTATGACGCTGTACTCAAGGTTTTTAATGTCCTAACGTGAGTGTTCACAGACAAGCCACGTGCACCCGCGTGCTCGAGCTCTGCAAAGCTTGTCGAGATCAGGGAACAGTGCTGAGTGAAACCTGCACATGAGTGGAACGCTCCACACACATTTTGGGTTTATTGTCTCTGTTTTGCTGTGTTGCAGCATCCACGCCATGCGCGATCCCACTCATTATCTTTTCCCTTCTCAGCTTTCCTCTTCACAGGCCACACAAACCAATTGTGGAGGGATATTTTGTTTGTTTCTTACCTAGGTTACTAACCGATAATGCACCAGGGAGTATATTTCCAATAAAAGCTTAGACATTAATGGCCACACTGCAAAAGGCGGGGCCTGGGCACACAGATGCCGGAGATTCTCTTCTGGTTTGACCTTTTCTGGGAAGGGTTGTTCTGGGGTGATTGACTTTGAGGGTGCTGACCAAAGTTCCATGACTCTGCAGCAATCTTTTAAAGCTCCAGTATCTGCCAGGTCCCTTCTTTCCTCTGGTGGTCTCTCTCTTAGCAGTCTTCAGCTTTTCTCCAGCATTCTGCTGCCAGCTCCTTAGGAACTTTAGGTGCTTAGGTGCTTTTCCCTTCATTTCTGAACCTGTTGTCTAAACTTTATGACATAGCAGGTTAGGGGGAATCCACACCAAGGTGCTGCTGTGCATTCCTGGTCATAAACTCACAAACAGAAGGATACTTAGGGCTGGTAGCTTGTCTGTCCTGACTTTCCTTCCAGGGTGCTTTGACCTACATTTCAACCTGGCCCTCCTATTCCTTCCTGGACTTCAGAACATTCACTTCCAGAAATCTCCCCCCTTAATGATCAAAAGATGGTAATGTCTCCCCAGCAAGACCGATCCTTCAACACACGTTCCTCATTACGTGAGCTTTACTTGTTCTTTCCAACAGAAGGATGGCAGAATTATGGCTGAGTCTGCATTCCCATAAACAAGCTTTCTTGTTGCTGCAGGAGGGGTTGGAGATGTGCTCTCCCGCTGCTGTGCCATTGTGCTCTGGCTCCACAGCTGCCTGGCCTTGAGCTCTGGAAGCTCTGGGTTCTAACAGTTGTGCTTAAACCTTTCCCAGTGTCAAAGAGCACGTGTTTTCAGAACACATTTACTACTCAATCTCCCCCAAATTGAACCATTTTGAATTTTTCTTGAGTGGCATTACTGGATTTTATCTTAATTTGAGGGGTTTGTGTGAGTTTTATACATATATAGATGTATACACAAACACACACTTCATATTGTACGTGCGTATTGCCAGGCATCACGCTGAAAGGCTTGTCTAGCAAAGAGGTGGAATTTTCCTCATATCAAACTTTCCAGTTAATTACTCAGAAGGTAAACAAAATCGTAATTCCTGCTATAGTATCTAATGGCAAAAGAACAGAATTCTCTTCTACCAAGCAGGCTGTGTGAAGGTATTTTAAATGCACGCTGATTTTACACCTTTAATTAGAAAAGCTATTTAACTTCTTTTCTCTTATGGAGGCTTTGCAGCAGAGCTGCTGTGAGTGCCTGTATGCCCATCTGCCCTGTCTTAAACATGCAAATAAATACATGTTCCTCAGCATTTCTTGCCTGCTAAGTCTTAGTGTTTCCTAAAAAAGGGCCTAAGGCCAGTGCAGATTGCCAGGAAAACCACAGGGAAGGGAAAGAAAAGAAACTTGATAAGCTGCTGTTTAAATGGCTAATAAATGAGAGCTAAAATATAAGAGGAAATGTTTAAAAGAACAAACTGCAGCAAGAGACGTCTGGCAGGGCTACAGAGGGAAATCACATGTGACACACTCTGAAGTTTGCAGGCACTGGGAAGGATCCACAATTTCTCTTCAGTGTGAAGTGGAGACAGGAAACATTCACCAGACTGGCAGTCTTCAGCCGCTCTTAAAAAAACCTCTATTTTATCTACATTTCGCTTCCACAGGACGACTCAGTCCTGCTGTGCTGGTGTATCAAGCTGTGTGTAAATCCATCTCCATATCTCTTCCTTTAAGCTCTGTCTTATGTCAGTCTCTTTCCTATGACTGCACTGGGAACCCGTGTGGTTTGGCTCCAGTGGGAGCCTCTTCTGCACCCGCCCTGCCGGTTGCTGGTTCTGCTTTAAACACAGGTGAGGAGATCAGCCTCAGCAGGTCCGTACAGCAGGAATGAAGCCTGGGCCTGGCTGGCTGTGCAAAGGCTCCAAGAACTAAAGTTCTGGGTTGGATGTAAGCAGGAGCACGATGACATTCCCGAGTTCTGCCCTTACTTTGTGATAGAGTTTCTCACCCAAACTCTTTTGTTGCTCTTTTTCTTACTTTCCCACTTTACCTCCTTCCTTTTCCCCATGGATATGAATGAGCACCTGAAGTCTTTTTTGACATATTTGATGATATGCATCACCAGGACTATTTTAAAAAAATTTTGGCTGGGTTTCGTTCATTTTAGAAGTAGTTTTCTCAGTTGTAATGCTAATCACTTTCAAAGTCTTTTTGGTTGCTTTCATTTCTTCAGCATCTGCAGTAAAATTCTGCCTTGTGACTGCATGTATCGCTTTTTCTCCTTATCCTGTATTCCTGACAGCCGCCTAGGTGGTGCGGATCTGGCTTATCCATCCTTCAGTTAGCGATGATTGAATGGAATAGGGAATGCTTTTACAGGGACACATAAACACTGTATCAGCATTTTGTTGGATCTGTTTTCTTTATAATTCTTCTTTCATCCTGAAGATGAAATTAATTTTAAGCAATCCTGGCAATAGTTAGTGCCTGCAGTGTATTTTGCTGGCTCCTTAGTACAAGCACTTTAGTAATGAACACTGGTTACTCGTCTAAATAAGTGGTGACTGAACAAAGGATGTTTTTCTTTGTGGCGTAAGCTTCCAGTTGCACTTTCCCATCATCTTTCAGACACCTGTATGCTGTGCAATCATGTGACAACTATTAGCAAAACCCTTTTAGCGTGACATACATGGCTAGCTAAGTGGGGCTTTAGGGAGACAATAATGTGTCAAGGAGAACTAGCAGCAAGTAGATCTTTAACACAGCAGCCAGGCTTAGGTGCTCTGCGGGTGTCTTCTACTTGTCTAGCTGTAGGACTCTTAAGAAAAAGACTTTATCTGTACAGTTCAAAAGTGCCAAAATAGTGGCAACAGAACAGACTGGCTCCTTTTATCTGCAGCTTTGCGGCTCACTCGTAAATAATAGACTTTATTATCAGAGCAAAGGCTGTGTTCTGCTGATGTTAGGAGCTGTGGCTGGCGCACACCTCTTCCTGTAAACTTTCCCTATATTGGTTTTAAGGTTTACAGCTACTGACCGCTCTTCTCGCTTAGGTGACTCACTCTCACCTAATTCACAACCCCAGGAAGGAAAGTGGAGAGATGACTGGGGAAGAAGGGATATAATTTGATCTTGAAAGGCAAGAGGAAGCTTGGTGAGGCAGTAGTATTTATTCTTATGTAGTGAATCTTGCTGCCTAATCAGTGCATAATTTGTTGTGCAGTACAAAATATCTTGCTTATTCTTTGCTATTTTCAGGTTTGTTTGTTTGTTTTCCTATGGAATACTAAACAGATCCAATGGCTGCTGTTATTATAAAAGGAGAAGCCTGTCTACCAAGAGGGGTCCGTAATGTTTTCCTTTTCTTGGAGATTTTTTGAATGCTAAATTGCCTGTGTGTATTCTTCATAATGTACCATATGCAAATATTCTTCAGGAATTGATACTACCACTTCAGACCGTCAATATTTTCTATGTACGAACTGTACGTTTCCTATACTGCCAAGAATGTATATATATATCTATGAAGACTTAAGATTGTATCTTTTTGAGCAAGCCTCTTTCTTCAACCATGTGAAACTTTCTTCCTGTTTCTCAAGTTCTCCGCTAATTTATTAGACACTTGTGTTATACTGTGTACTTTTTTGTATCAGCTGTACTGCTGTATTTCTCCTTTCTCTCATTAAAACCTGTTCTTCTCATCCTTCTACTGTGCTGCTTCGTATTGGAAATACTCACACCATTATCAGGTAACCTGGTCTAGTGTAATGGGTCTGGCTGAGGAGGAGCCAGACCAGTCCTAAAAAGCCAAGCATTCAGACTTAGATTGTTCCACTGATGCCAACATGTGATCAGCTCTACTGTATTAAGCTTCCCTAGGGTTTTTTTACAGCACAATCCATACTTTTATAAGATAGTTAAGAAGAAACCTAGAATGCGATACTTGTGGTATAAGCAAATGGACAGGACACAAAAAATGTACTGAGACATGAAGTCTGTACATCTCATGGATGGTTGTTTCTGCTGACATATTGTAAGAAACCTGTGGTCTTCCAGACTGAAGCAGGTTTTGAGGAGAGATTTGGGAGAGGAATCTAAGGGCACTTTTTTTTTTCTAGAAATGTGTCACAGTATCACAGTATCACAGTATGTTAGGGATTGGAAGGGACCTCAAAAGATCATCTAGTCCAATCCCCCTGCTGGAGCAGGAACACCTAAGTGAGGTCGCACAGGAACATGTCCAGGCGGGTTTTGAATGTCTCCAGAGAAGGAGACTCCACAACCCCCCTGGGCAGCCTGTTCCAGTGCTCTGTCACCCTTACTGAGAAGAAGTTTTTTCTCAAATTTAAGTGGAACCTCTTGTGTTCCAGCTTGATCCCATTACCCCTTGTCCTATCATTGTTGGCCACCGAGAAGAGCCTGGCTCCATCCTCATGGCACTCACCCTTTATATATTTATAAACATTAATAAGATCCCCCCTTAGTCTCCTCTTTTCCAAACTAAAGAGACCCAGCTCCCTCAGCCTTTCCTCATAAGGGAGGTGCTCCACTCCCTTAATCATCTTCGTTGCCCTACGCTGGACCCTCTCCAGCAGTTCCCTGTCCTTCTTGAACTGAGGGGCCCAGAACTGGACACAATATTCCAGATGTCTCACCAGGGCAGAGTAGAGGGGAAGGAGGACCTCTCTCGATCTACTAACCACCCCCCTTCTAATACACCCCAGGATGCCATTGGCCTTCCTGGCCACAAGGGCACAGTGCTGGCTCATGGTCATCCTGTTGTCCACCAGGACCCCCAGGTCCCTTTCCCCTACACTGCTCTCTAATATGTAATTTCCCAACCTATACTGGAACCTGGGGTTGTTCCTGCCCAGATGCAGGACTCTACACTTTCCCTTGAAAGTGTCCTTCAACTTAAATCAGTGAGTTCTCCATGCTGTCTCCATGCTTCTCAACCTACATCTAGGCCAAGAGGAAAAAATGAATGGAGGGTAGGACCTGTTTGCTTTCTTCCACTAGAGAAACAGCTGATTTACAAACAAGAAATCACTCCATGGACAGAGAAATGATAGTATTTCTTTGATCCTCCCAGTGAAAAGCAAGATTTTCAATGTTTCACTGATGCTAATCTCTTTCACCTGCTCTCTTTGACTCATTGACCTACAGCTGTACTCTCAATAGTATCTGTACCATGGCATGGTATGCAGGAGGAAAGAGTTCCAAGAGTTCCAAGGTCCATCCCAGTGGACCCAAGGTACTGAAATAAAGTGAACAGAACATGCATGTGCACCTTTGTACAGAGTATTTGGCAGTTTTTGAGGTCAGGAGATCAGCTGGCAAGATGGAAGATACCAGAAGCATGCGCGTGTGGAGAACCTGCTGTTTCATCTGTAATTAGACACTTAAGGATGAAATTAATCACATCTTGAGCACCACCTATATAGTTATAGTAGTGTATATGGAAATAGCTATGTCACCTGGCCTTGTTTTTCTCTCAGACTCCTCACCACCCTCTCCTTCATTAAGGCTGTTTTTCTACCCCTACTTGCACCTGCTTATGTGCTTACAGCCCATGCATGGAAGAACCCTGTGGAATGTCCCCGTGGTAACACCGTAGGATTTCTTGTCATGGTGCTGCGGTAGCAAGAAGCAGAAAAGCCCATGTAGAGTAACCATGCTGGTTCTGACCACATTTCATCGGTTATTCTTCGATTTAGGTTAGGTAAATGCCCATCTGTGCAACTGCATACATTTGCTTCTGAAGTTGTGTTTCGGGATGAGGCCACAGTGGGAAATATTTAGGAAAATTCTGGTGCAGAGAAGAACCAGCACAGGGAATTCCACAGGCCAGTGCAGCCTTTCCAGTCACTTGGAGAAGCGTTTGCAACACCACCAGCCTAAAGCCAATCTGTCCTGATTGCAATCAAGAAAGCTCCCGACTGACTTAGAGGGAAAGCATGGTAGGTAATTAATTAATTTGAAAATGCTACTGTTAATTACCTGTCATATTTAATCCCTGACTTTACTACTCCAGTAATTGTTTTGTGTACACATGTGAAGTGATAAGCTTCCTTTAGAGAAGAATGGGCTACGGCCATAAAATGTGCTGTTTTCTGCTGTGGTTCAATATAAATGAAATACATTGTTGGGTTAAGGTAAAAAGAAATACTAGAAAGGAACAGACTTTCTGTGACCTGTCAAAGCCAGCTAAGAGCAGCTCAGCAAAAGATGGCACGCTTCATTTTGGGCTATATCCTGTGTTCTTCTTTGCTGTCACTGCTGTCAGCTGCTTCTCAGCTATTAACAGGAGTTTAATAGATTATCATAATCAGCACACCCTGCAAGATATATTGGTTAAATCCATAGTGGAATGCAGTGGACTTCTCATTCATACCAGGCACTCTGAAGTTCTGGTTTGATTGCTGGTTTGCAGCACCACTAAATTAGAAATAATGATGTGGTTCCCAAAAGCTATGTAATAAATACATTGCAAAAGTGGCGATTATTTCCCCTTTCTGCCTGTCTTTGTTTCTGCTTTGGAAACTTGTACAAGAGGGCAAACTGTTGCAGTATACACTTTAGCTCCTGGGAATGCTCCCTCTGTGAGCTGGACGCTCAATATACGGCTGTGAAGTATTCGACCATCTGCTGCAGTTTCTTTAGGTTATGCTTTCAAAGCTTCCCTGCAATTAAATGAAGAAGCTAGTTGCTGGAAGACACCTGACTAAAGAAATTGGTCTTATAATTGCAATTATTTTTTTAATGGATAGTGCCAAAATAAACGTAACCACCCAGGACACAAGTAAATTTTAGTCAGACATGCACAAAAGAAATGGGGGACATGCCCAGGACCTTCACCTCTGTTTTCTTATTTCTTATTGCTGGTAACTGGCACAATTGGCTTAAAATTATTCTGTAGCTCAGCAATTAGGGTTAGACAGTCCTAACTGCTGAGTGGGACAGGAAGGAATATACAAGATGGAGAACTTGTAATCACATTAAAAAGGTGCAAATGCATTGATATTGAGACTGCTGTACTTGCTGCTCTGAGTCACGCTGCTTTATATTTAAGAAAGGGAACAAAGAAGCCAAAGGTCTCAGAATGAAGTGATTAAAACCTGTGATGATGGAAAGGAAAATACCTGAACTTGAAATCAGCTGGAAGACAGTAACCCATGCGATAATCATTCCTTGTCTTAACTATTTGTTTTTGAAGGTCTTTAGTTGACTTGCTGTACCCATTGAAGATATGGTTGGTAAAGAGTAGCTTTCCTTGAATGTACATCTGCCAAAGAAGAGAACGAAAAACTGCAGAGCTGGCAAGAGCAACCTCTTACTCTAAATGAAGATGAGAGGCTGAGAAACAAAGAAAGTTGTTAGGTAGCTTGACTTACACAGATGGCTTAGAGCTTTCACCTTCATGACTTTGTTATATAAAATATTTTATTTCATTCAAGAAATTTAAAAAAATAAAACTCATGTATTTCTAGTTCCTCCGAGATACACTGTATACTGGAGGGTATAAAACAACATTTTGCATGCTGCTGCATGGACTACCAAAGCCCACCACCAGCCATCCCGCTAATATTTCAGTTGAGGTATGGCGTAAGATGACATGTTTGAAGATGAACACAGACACATACATTAGGCATAGGGAAAAACAGCTGTTTGCTTGGGGTTTTTTTGTTTTGCGTATGTTAACTAAATTTTTTGATTGTTTTTTTCTTTTTTAGTGGTTTTTTTTTTTTACTACAGAGTATCCTGCTTCTACACTTTTATAAATAGCAATGAACTTTCCTGTTTAAATACTGTATCTCATTGGAAACAGTTTTCTAGAGAAGAAAGGTGATGGCCTGATGTTTAAAGCCATAAAGATTCAAAATGTGGGCAAAATCTGAAACGTTAGTAATTTTATCTCCCCGGAAAAGTAAACCAGGGGACTAAAGCTAATTCAGAGCTGTTCAGAAAGATCCAGAAACATTTTCAAACTCTGTTTCCACAGTTTCGAACTTGCTTTTGATTCTGAAGTGTATTTCATGATGTCTCAATCATTTGCGTGTTTCCCGAAGCTGGCATTTCTAGATGATTATCTTATCATGACAACCTCAACAAACCAGATGAGTTAAAAGCCAAATTCAGTTTTGTGCTAGAACTTAGAATTCTAAAACAAGTCATATTAGTGATGCATTTTATAGAAAGATCTCAGCAACTGAAAGGAGGCAGCCTTCTGCATTTTTAGAGCATTTCTTTTGGGTTTGGATCAGTTTGTTGGGTTGGGCCTTTTGTTTTTAGTGTCCCCAGACTCAAAATTCCCAGAGCAAGTTCAAGCAAAGATAAATAATTTTTCAACATGTTGCAAAGACTGTTCCACACAAATATAACTTATGGATGATCTCAGAATTAGGGCTTGAAGAAAAGCCTGTGGAAATGTTAGGTATAAAAAGAATGAATGTGAGAGCATCAGCCTTTTCTTGGTCAGTAAAGAAAGAGTGACATGGTTGGGCCAGATTCTCACTGACATGAAAGCCTGGGTCATTGTTCTGGCAGTGTAAAGAAGCCTTTGTTTAAGTGAAAAGTGACTTCATTGAATTTAAAACTATAAGAATCATTTAAGCTGATGTACTATCCAAAACTGCTTGTGTTGTGGGATGTTCCCAGTGTTACACAACTGGAAACATCTGGCTTATTTCATGGAAGCTCTCAGCATGCAGAACTCCAAGTCAAGACTCTCTGAATACTTCAGGGTAATGCATTTCAAGTAACAATGGATGTATTCACTAGAAGGAAATCCAGAGGACCACTGAATTGTCTTCCTCTTGTGCTCACACCAATATGTATTCCTCTGTAATAAAACCACTAATGAACAAGACGTAGAACGCTGCTTTTGCCTGTGGGTAATGGAGAGGGAAAAGAAAAATATTTTATATCATGGTAGAAGTTATGATAGCACTGTTTTATTCAACCCTGAAACATTTTTCTTGCAAGTACCTTGTCTCATTACTGTGAAGATCTCTCTTCACCTGAGTGTGAGAGGAGCATTCAATGCAGTGCAGATTTGGAAGTGATGACCAGTTGAATACATGTTACACTGTGACACGGGTCCTCATTTCCCTGCTCCCCTGCTTAAATCCAATGTTGTGAGCAGCGTTGGCATCACAACAAAGGGAATCCTGTAAGCTCTCCTTGGGGTACAGTTTTGAGTGTATGTCAGCAGGTGGAAGTGATAGCAACATCTGGCCTCAGCTACTGATCTTCTGGCTATGCATACCCCTTTATATCTGTGTGTTTTCCCCTTGAGGCAAACTCTTTTCATTCATTTGTTCTGAATTTCCTGACTCCCTCTTGATTTTCCTATTCTCATTCCAGTTTCTTCCTCATACTTTGCTTATACATAGGTTTCTTTCTCTGCTTACTACTTTTTTTCATAATCAGTGCCTCATCTTGCTTCCCATAACTGGTCTTCCTTCCCCTTCCCTATCGTATTTCTCATTACACAGATCCTTCTGATCTGACATCCAGTCTCTTTCTATATCTCTGTTATTGTTCTCCCTCCATATTGCATGTTCCTTTCTTTCTTATGGTGCGAGCACAGAGAATAAGAGAAGAAACCTCCAGCCATTTACAGCCCAGCTTACTGCCTCTGCTCCACATGCTGGGAAGTTGTGCTTTGGTTTGGTCACCACTCCCCAGTATGTTCCAGCCTTTGGGTTCCCGGTACAGATAATCTGAATGAGCTGCCTCTTGCTGCTGCAAGCCCTGGCGTGTCATGTTGTCCAACTGAAGTGCCTTCCACTGCCACATGGATGAGGAAACAACACACAACACGCCTCTCACGTTGGCTTTGATTAACCAGCGGCATTGTCCGGCTGCCAAAATGTGCCGGGGCGCATACCAGTTTTGTTATTCCGTTTAGAACTCTGACTCTTGTTTTATTGTGGTTAATAATGAAAACGTATCACAAGCCAACCGCGAAGGAACCTTTTGCCACTGGGGGACTTGTCTACAGAATGCTCTGGTAATAACACCGCTATTCTCTGATACACGTGATTGTACAAAATGAAGAGGCGGATAGAAGAGGTAGATAAATCTACTCCAAAGATGATCTGATGCATGAGTACACAATGCATTGAAACTTTTCTAAGTGAATACAAATGAAAAGGCTGCCTCTGGCAATCACGCTCGCTGTCAGAGGAATGTAGCCCTTTCCATTACAATTCACCTGGTTGACTCTGTAATAGTATGACATAGGAATTTCATTATTCCTTCCACCACAAGCAATCAGTTTATGCCTTCAAGCATGAAATTCAGGTATGCTTGACGCTTTGCTTTGCTTGCATAATATGTAAATATTACCAGTCAAAGTTTTCCAGTGTTTTGCTAATTCCTGTCACTCTCAGTATGGCTTTCTGTAGCATGTGACTTTCACAGGCTGGCATTTTATGGCATAAGAATTATGTCTTCCATGGGGTATCCTTCTGGCTTTGTTCACTCCTAAAACACCAGGTTCATTAGCAAGTAGCTCTGAAGGTCAACTTTTCTCTGTAGGTATAAACTGGCATAAGCAAAGCTTTTTTACCCCTGCTGGGGTAAATTTAATCCAGAGTGCTTTCAAACCCAAGTCTTTAGTGAAAGCCAAGAGATAAATTTGGATGGTGGCATTTTGAAGTGGAGGGAGGTTCTTTCTTCCCTTAGAGCTAAACATAGTTCTGGCAAATGGCCTCAGACTTAAATTCTTGAGGGAGTCATAATAAGCAAGCCAGGGCAAAGAGGAATGTTTTTCTCCCTGACTAATTCTTCCACATAAAAAGGTGAAAGGTCAAAGATGAACTTTAATACTAATGAAACTCTGAACTTCAGAGCAGTAATATGTCAGAACATTAAAAAAATGACAAAATAAAAAAATGTTTTATTATTGGCAACAGTAGGTTGGTTTTATAAGCATATATATCTCTGTCCTGATTCCTTTTAACCTTTGGGAGAAGGGGAACTTTTAGATATTTAGCACAGACATTAAGCAATCCACAGTAGGAGTTTTGGGATTTCAGCCCATGCTTTTCCCTTTATGTGCCCTTCTGCCTCTTTCCAGATGACTAAAGGAGTAAAATGGGGCTGTCTTAAATTTATCACAAGTTCTCTTTGCCTGGCTTTTTGAACTGAGATGGTCATTCTCAAGGCTAATTTTCTTCTGTCTAGGAATATTTCATGCAGATTAACAAATTTCACATATTCATATAATAGAAAAAATTCTGCTGATTCAAACTGCCCCTTAGAAAAGCCACTTGACAAATCCATGGGTATATGTGCACGTGCATTCAAATTTTAAAGTAAAAACACTAAAGTTCATTTAAATTGAATCATCAGAGTTGAAAGGCATTTAATGAAAGCTTTTTTATCTGTTTGGGTTTTGTAGAACAACTGTTCTTGGGCTGGTAATGTACAAACGAAATGGCTGAGCTGTCCCATTCGTGATATAGATTATTTGTGGTGATGACATACAACTTCTAATCATTGTGGGTTGTGCAAATAGGAATCTAACCTGTGAAATACAAAGTACTGTAAGCTCAGCAGGGCTGGAGTGGCCAAACGCACACCAACCAGCAAGAATCTGCAGGAAAGCAAAGGGCTCCAGAAAATATGACCTATGAAGAAAGGTTGCGTAACTTGTGCTTGTTTAGCATACAGACGTGAAGACTGAGTGGGGGTTTATAGTTATGGGAGACAGAAGGGAAGTGAAAGAGATGACCTGCTTGCTACAGAAAGAAAGAGAACGGTCTATTTGCCATGTCCATGATGAACAGAGCAAGAAATAATGGGCTTTAACTACAGGAAGAAAAATTAAATAGGAAAAGCTATCAAGCAATATGAGTATAAAGCATTCAGATATACTTTTGTGAGCATATTATGGCTTCTCTATCACCGAATCTTTATGAAGAGGTTAAGCAGCAGGAGTAGAATTCACCTCACCTATGCTGAATCCCATGGGAGAGAAACAGGCATTTCCAGCATGTGATTAATTTGACCCACTTCCATTATACATTGGAAGGAGATGATGTGGACAGACTTTTAGCAGGGCCTGTTATGGCAGGATAAGGGGTGATGGTTTCAAACTAAATGAGGGGAGATTCAGGCCAGACATGTGGAAGGAATTTTTTATAATGAGGGTGGTGAAACACTGGCATAGGTTGCCCAGAGAGGTGGTAGATGCCCCATCCCTGGAGACATCCCAGGCCAGGCTGGACGGGGCTCTGAGCAACCTGATCTAGTTGAAGATGTCCCTGCTCATCGCAGGGGGTCAGACTAGCTGAGATTTGAAGGTTCCTTCCAACCCAAACTATTCTATGAATTATGCTGTGGAAGTGCCTGTTTTTCTTCAGGGGCTGTGAAAGACTCTAGAAAATCAATTCAGGTCTAAAGGTCTATTTCATGTATGTCTAAAGCTCTGACATAGTTGATTTTGTACTGGTGATAATGGTGAGGCTAGATGATCTCTTCAGGTTGTTTCTGGACTATGATGAACTGTCATTGCAGAAGGTTTGCCTAACTGAAGGACAAACTGAAAACAAAAGTTGGCTGTTCAGTAGGATGAGAGTAACAGAAATGTATTATTGTTTCATGGCTGCTTGGCTGAATAATTTGGAATGAGATAATGAATAATGTAATTGCTAATAAGCATACAAGTCATCATCACCACACAATGAGCAAACCAGTGTTCTGAAAGAAGTCAAGAATAGAAGACGTATAGAGACTGATTATCCTGTAAATTCCTGACTATGGCCTTTCTAGAGTAGCTTTTGTGAAACAGAAAACTGTACAAACAGTTGCTGGGTGTATCGTCACATTCCATGTATAGAGGCTTCCACATCCTGGGCTCAATTCATAAGCATTATTTTTACTTGAGAAAAATTACTAAAACCAATGTCCTCTTGATTATCTGCAGCAGAAAATGACAGAAACTATTTTGAATTATATTCCCAGAAGACTTCCACTCAGCTCTTGAATCCGGAGAAGTTCAAACTCACTGAATGGCCTGATATAGCACAAATTCCTTCTATGCTGTTGATAAGATGCAGAATCAGCTCGAAACATCCAGCCTATATTGTAATGAGTGCACTTAAGAAGCTGGCAAGGCTTTAGTCAACTGCAAGGCAAACACAATTAGAGAAACCAGCTTTCCTTTAAAATGTTTTGGATCTTGAGGTCAGCTGGAATTAAATGGATTGGTGTGACTTTCCCTCACATTTTTCAGGACAGTACTCTACTGATCGAGGGAGAAGAATAATGAAAACCTCATCTGCGAAGTTTCTCATATGAAGTTTAACTTGACCTGCACAACCAGTTGTAAGTGTGTACCACCCCTTACCACTATGCAGCCTCAATACTTCCAACTGGTAGCAATCTGGGAATGGCAATGAAGTCACCAGTGGGTTTAATGAAATCTTTGTTGCATTCCCCATCTCAAACGTGCATGCTAGAACGCTGGCTGGGAAAGTCTGGGATAGGTTAAAGTCAGACTGGAGTTTCACCGGACCTTTTCTGGAAATCTTGTACATATTCACATCTTGGGGGGAAAAACATGTGGGTTCTCCTGCTCTTCATCCTAGGCATTGCATGTATGCCTTGATGGCCTATCTCTCCACAGAGGTCTGTTTATGAATGTGTACGAATTTCCACAGCAATGGCAAATGCAGCAGGTATTCTGAGGGCAAGCTTTGTCCCTTTCCTGCTTTATTTCCTTTTTATTTTTTGTGTTCTAGCTTCCTCACGTGCTTGGGAGACTTCTGTCCCTGCTTCACACTTGGCAGAAGGTTACCAGTAGCACAAACTGGGCACACAGCTGCTTGCTGGGGAAACCAGTCACCTTCGTCGTTTGGGATAAACATGGAATCTGGACCAATGGACTGAAATCTAAAGCTGCTGCCTTCCATCCGTGCCCACATGGCCACACTGCAACTGAGAGACAAGTGAACATAAATAACTTTCACAGCCCATGTTGCATTCTTCAAGCACTCTGGAACACATTTCCAGGCCCCTGGCCCTGGTTTTGACCTCAGGTTGGCTTCTCCTTTCCATTGTGTAGTCATTACCACTTAAAAGAATGAATTCTGTCAGCAATTGCTAACCTAAAGATATGTAAATCCTCTCAGTTTTAGGTCAGTCTGCTCCTCTAACAAACAGTGACTTGCAAAACACCTCATCAGAAACTACATACACTCTTGACCTTGCAGCTTCAGACATTTGGACGCCTGTACAGTTGCTTGGGTCTTGTTTTAACACTGATCTCAAGACTGTTGGATAAAGTGTCCTTCAGCTGAACATTATACACTAATATGGTTATGTAACCAATATGCACATGTGCAACCAATTGCCTTTTTAGGGTGTGAATGTAGTGATAAGACTTTATATATAATGGCCGTTACTTTTTTTGCTGGTGTGTTGGCTTTATTCCAGCATCCAGATTTGCACAACTCTGTAACAAACAATACCTCATCTCTGTGTGCTACAATTTGGCCTTTTTTTTTTGCACACTGGGTGACAGAACCCTGTTTCTTGGGACAACAGTTGTATCACAGTGTCAGTCTGACATGCTTCAGAAATTGGAAAATGTAATCTTTAAGAATGGCGCTGCTGGCACTCAGTCACATCCAGAGATTATTATAAATCTAGAAATTTAATCATTCGATGCCAGTTTCCCTCAGCTGTCTCTCACGATATTTAACCATCTTTCCATGGAGTACAGCACTGAAGGATGAAAGCAAGTATATTGGCTTAAATTCATTCTTATACTGGAATGTGATGGTCTTCCATCAGCGTGTGTACATAAGCACACCCTGCTTTGTTATTGTTAGGTTCACATGTTTGTTATCCTAGTAGTTTCTTCACAAATAATGTATGATTATACATTTGTAAATGAAACAGAAAAAGCATCTACTTTTGAAAAGAGAGGAATTAAAATCCTATGGGAAAGAAAACAGCGGGAATGTTTGGTGGTTGGTGGTTTTGTCTGTTTGTTGTTTGTTTTGGTTTGGGTTTTGGTTTGTATTTAACACAGCACAACACTTTTGAAAAGCCACTTTTTGGAAAAAAAACAAACCAAACCAAACCAAACCAAACCAAAACTTGGTTCCCTTCTGCCTCCTGCCCCTCAAACACACAACTCCCAACATTTTGAAGGCACAGGAACTAAGTCCTGGCTGAAGATCTTTAGACAGGGGGCAGGGGGAGAGAGAGGGATTGTCGGTATGGCAGGAAATACATGCATGATCAGAGAGAAGCAACTGCCCCTGGGAGCAACTGCATTATTGTAATGCTTCTGTAAAACCATTTCCTTGAGGCATCTAAAAGGCTATATAGAAAGCTGTCTAAAAGCAAATGTTTAATATCTTACAACATTTCCTTCTTGCCTAATACATTCACTACAACTTGAACTTAATTCTTTTTCTTTGAAGCCATGAATTCCTTCTCTTAAACTCACTTGTATTTATTTAGCTGAAGAGCAGTTATTTTAGTAGGAAATTAAGGATGGGCTCTGTCTTTCTAAGCTTACTAAGGATAGCCTTTGATTCATTAGACACAGGGGCCAATTGTGTTTCATTATGAAGTTTTTTTCCTGATCATCTGAGGAAATTCCCAAGGACCAGAGGAAATCAGTTATCTGCCTCAAGAAGAAAGCACGTAAAATTAAGGAAACTTTTAATCCTATTTTTACACAGTTTGAGAGAGACTTTCCCTTCCTGGCAACATTACTTTTGCTTTATTGAAGCTTTACAAATTAAAAGATATATAAAATTCTTTGATATATTCAGCTAAGGATGATTTCAGAGGTAAAGAACCTTCTTCTCATGAACTCTGCATTCTCCCCCCTAATCCTTTTATTAAAGTTTTACCCAAATTAAAGCAACAACCTTGCACGTACTGGTATAAAAGCAGCTGTGCAGGATTATACCAGAGGCTCCTCTAACCTGTCCAGCATCCTGTCCCTGCAAGTGGCTGGAAGAGCATTTATAAGAAAATCCTATTCTTTCTGACCCATCGCAGCCATAAGCAGTTAAAAATTCAGGGATTTCCTCAACCAAAAGCTGTGTCTGGGCCACTACATTTGATATCTGCCAGTGGAGCTGCCCTGCAGGAATGTATCTCATTCCACTTCGGACACACTTAGGCTTTTGGCCTCCACAACATCCTGTGGCAAAGAGTTCCACAATTTAACGATGTGCTGTGAGAAAAAGAACTTCCTTTTGTTTTAAAGCTGCTGCTTATCTCTTCTTTGGTGCCTGACCATTCCTGTTTTAAGAAACAATGAGTAATTATTTCTTATTCCTTTGCCACACCATTTTTGCTTTATAAAGCTTTCTTGTATCTCGCCTTAGTCTCTTTTGTAAACTACCCTGTTTAGTCCTTCCTTATACAAACAGCTATTCCACATTATATCCTTTTTTGAGATGTGGTGAGGACAGTCACGTGCTGTGTACCAGAATCTCAGGAATGTTTTATTTACCCTTTAACTAACATTCTGCTTGCGTTATGACCATTGCAGAGCACTGATCAGAAGTTTTCAGGGGTATGTCAACGAACAACTCTTAGACCTCTTATTCCACTGTGAAGAGCTATTGTGTCGATCTTGGCATCTGTATAAATAATTATGATTCTTTCCCCCTATGTGAATGACTCTGCACCTATTGATAGTGAATTTCATACACCAGCTGATTATCAGTTACTGAGCACTGCACGATCCCTCTGGAACTCTCTGTGATCAGCTTTGAACATTCCGGACAATCCATGCAACCTGGAATTTTGTCATCTCTCACACATGACAGATTTTTCAGAAGTACAAAAAGATGAGACTTGTATTCTACCCTAAATGTAGTGACTTCATTCTTAATGCTTATTACTTCTAAACTGCAATCAGGCCAATCCCCATTCTTCAGCAGAGGTCATGCTGTTGTCCAACTGAAAATAACCACAGCCTATTTTAGGCTCCAGAACTTCTGAACATCATTATTTATTATTTTACTTTTGAGCTGCCCTGGAAATGATAATGGCCCTTTCCAATTTGTGACTTCTGGTTGAGTTGCGTTTGAAGGCTTCTTATCTTTCTCCTGGGCTTTGCAAGTGACTACTGTATGCAGATAGCATAAGGAGAGCTGGAGCTGCTACCTCTGGCAGGTTTCCTTAGTGCCTCCTGGTCCACAATGGATGCGTATGGCACTGGTCAAGTCTTGCCCTTCAAAGCCAGGCCAGGGAAACTGTTCCGAATTGCTGCTGCCCCTGTTGGTAGATTAAACCGCTCTGCCTGAGCATGGTAACAGCTGAGTGAGTCTGATTGGGAATTGCTTGAGGATGGACTGAATAACTCTCTAGGAACAGCAAAGAAGGCTCCATCTGTATAGGATGTTCAGTGTCTCACTTGAAGGGTGTAGAGCTTGTAACAAGGTGAAATAGGCTCATACCTTCCAGACTTGCTGTTTGCTTGGACTGATTACTTGTCAGCTGAGAGACATTAGGAGTACTGATAGAAAGGCCTATTAACACATTCTTCCTAAAACCAGATTCCATTCTTCCTTAAACAATGGCTAGTTTCTTGTTCAAGCAAAAGAACTAGCCACCTTGCCTTTACCCTTCAGTTTTTAAAAACAGTAATTAAGACCATGCTGACATGCTAATATAAGACCATGCTGACACGCTAATAAGGTTTCAGATTTTACTCCTCATGCATCTTTTCTGTCTGTCTGTCTGTATCTGGGAAATGACTGAAACTGAGTTTGTACTGGTGGCTAATCTTTGATGCAGTGAATTGCAGGTAAACAGACAAACCCCAAACAAACCAAAAACCTCCAACCAAAGCCAAATGTTGCACATATACCTTAGGATGTCTTTAAATTATTTTAAAAACAAAAGTAGTTTATGAGCTGTTTTAAGGACTAATCAGTTAATCAGTCACACACAAAAATGCTTTTATCCTGATTTTTCTTTCAAAAACAATGTGTAAGTTCCATGTGGGAATGCAAAAAGGTAACATGGAAGAGAATCAAACTGCATCTCTGAAATTGATTACCTGGATTATTCAGAGCTGTTAAACATCATTTTCATCGGCCATGGGTCATTCACACTAAAACATGTAATCTCCATCTTTTTCTACGACAGACCCTCGGTTTGTTGCGTGTTTTACAGAGTATTTTTCCACTTTGTCAATTACATGTAGCAGGTTTGGAAGAAGTTTTGGGTTTTCTGCATTTTTTTCCTATTTATTTATGTCACTTTTCTATCAGAAAGGAAATAAAATGTTACTAATATTACCACGAAAAAAGAAGCTATGTGGTTACAAATGTAATGTTCTTCAGGACATGTGTTCTGTGGTGCTATTATACATAGCTAAGCAATGTCGGGTAGGCTGCTGGTGTCACCCAGTGGACAGAAAAGTTCATCACAGGTGCGTGTCATGTAGAGGTTTTTGTTCTGCAGGAATAGCGCGTCCCTAACTGACAAAAATAGCCTTAATTTTACAGTAGTTAAGATGAGATGATGTTTGAAAGGTCCTCTGTTCTAATGCCATGGGCACTACTAAAAATATGCAGAGCAAACACAGGAAGCAGTACTTCTTCCTCACTGTTATTGGGAAGTAGACAAAGAATAACCAAACAATAATTAGTGGGCGCTCTCTCCTACTGGGATAAAGTAACTAAAATAAGCAAGCAAAACAGTGTTTGTGCTGTTTTTTACGGAAAGATGAGGGGATTATTAAAATCCAGTTATCATGCAATTCTGTGTGATTCAATACAAGATTGCATTGTCTTAGTCTAATAACAGCTTGTCAACAGAGGTGAACAAGACCTGGAGAATCCTTTCTTCACAGTGTTACAACAGTAATGTATTTCAAAGCATTTAATGTGTGCTTTGCATGCAAAGCATCAATAGAATAAATCACTATGAATCAATCCCTTACAAGAAATTCTGTGTTTTCAGACAACATATGAAACCTGTGTAAGTACTTAAAACTGACTTAAGTGCATGTTTTGTCCAAGACATTTCCTGATTTGCAAAGAGTACTGCTCAGAATGCTGGAAAACAGAAGTTTCTGTCTTTTTCTGAAGCCTGAAACATGCTGTTGTGTGATGTGCTCCAAGAGTTTTTGCCACAGATTAAGCAGGAGTGAGGTAAAATGCATACACAGATGGCTAGATCTAACCTACGAAGCCCAAAGGAAGAACTCATGCTCCTTTTCTGATGCTGTGGCAACTAGCCTGTTCTTCTTGCCCTTTGCAGGTAGAATGAGAATGACTTGAGCATTGTAAATCCTGAACTGCTAATAGATTAAGAAGAGCTAGGGCTGCTGGGACACTAGTCGGTACTCCTCAAGAAGATGAGCGTTCCTCTCTCCTGATGGCCCAAATATTCATGACTTTTGGCAATCCCAAAGTCACTCATTTGTAACAAGATCACAGTAATAGCCTTAAGAGTTCAATAATTGACTGGAAGAGTTTTAACATACCAAAAACATGCCAGGAACTACGTTATGTCTCTTTTCCAGTAAGGAACCTTTATGATCAGTAAATGCATCTGCAGAAGTGATGTCATATCTGAGGAGGCGAAAGGAATCCAGACAACTCTGAAGCAAAAAGGGAAATACAATTATATAATTAAATAGCTGGTAATTTTTTCCTGACCAGTTGAGCTAGTAAAATTCCTTCTAAACAAGCCGCTATGAACTCAGCTGAATTATCTTTCAGACCAGGTAGCACTTGTTCTTTACACTGTAATTCTCATGACACAGGCTTCTAGATTTCTCAGTTTCTCTTTGTGGGCATACTTCTCTCTTCTTAAAAGGAAAAGCTCCTCTGATATATAAAACTAGACTTCGTAGCTGCAAGAACAGTGGTGGTAGCTACTCACTGTGCAACTTCCTCATGGATTTGTCAAAATCCTCTGGAATCCTGTGGAACGTCCTCATGGATTTGTCAAAATCCTCTGGGATCCTGGCTTCCAAAAGTCTTGTGCTCCTGCCATTAGTGGACAGGAACCAACTACAAGACCACACTGTGTGACAAGGGGGAAACACACAAGCCTTTTTTCCACTGATTTACCAAACAGGTTTTTGGGTCAGGCTTCCAGGAAGAAAAAACAAGATGAAAATTTAGGTCTGAAAACACCTTTACTTTCTTCCTCTTCTCTTTATATAAAATGTAGATATTTAATTCAGTTTTAGCCTCTGCTTCTTGGACTAAAAAAACCTGCTGGTGCTGGAATGCATGGGAGTTTTTCCAAATGCTTCATGAAGAGCAGAATTTGACCCCTTCTATGCTAACTTTTTCAAATGTAAATCAGAAATTATAGTTGCTGTGTGACCAGTTTCTCAAGGAATGGATAAATAAGACATAGTGAAAGAAGTCATTTTAATGCCTTAATTGGTACTGAAGCTGCATCTACGCAGTTGCAAATCCTCTTAACATTTTCATTTCAGTGCAGCTCCACTAATGTCTACTGAAAGAGGAAGATTTTGAATACAGCAGTCACTGATATTTACTGTTGTACCCACTATGTCAAGATGACAAAAATGCTCCTTGAGTCTCTACTACCACTTTCACTGTTAGCTTTATTGAGAATTTTTCAGGTAATTGTAACGATAGACAATGTCCAGGGCAAACTGACACAAAAAAAAAATTCCTTGTTTTAAAGAGTTTATCGTATCACCTATTGTTTGCTTTTTTGCCCTTCCAAACTTGAACTTACTCATATTTCCAGTCCTTCTATATGCAGACTTACACAAAGATACTTTGTGTTGTCTGCTGCCTTAGTTCTTGGCTACACGAATGTAAGGACAAAGTTTATATTAAATCACTACTCATTAAGTTTATACTGTAAAGAAATTGAGCTGCTTTGAAATTTTCTATCAGCATGCTTTTGTATGGAATTTTTTTCATTCACCTTTACTAGAAAGTGCTGATTCCTAGAAGCCAAAAGGTTTCAACAACAAAAGAGAAGATACTTTGTCACACTGCTACCAAATCACAGCTTTCTGCTCAACTGATGCGACAGATTGTTGTGGTTACTAATCCTTGGGGCCTGCAATGCCGCGGTAGCCACATGCAGACACAAACACACACGCTGCCTCTGGGTTTCCTGGTACTGTGCCACACAGCTAGAAAGGTCACTAAGACTCAGTTCTCCGGATTTTTAATCAGTGTTTGAGTTTCATGCTCTACACCAATGGATTATTCAGGGTTACTCCCTCGTCTGTTCCAAACATAAATAAATAAACAAATAAATAAATAAATTCCTCTAGGTTGGGAATAGAGATTTACTCCATCTTCAAACATACAGATTCAAGTAATATTTAGTTTTCAGAAACAATTTGTTTTGAAATACCCCTTTTGTAGGAAATGCTAACATTTCTAGACATTTTTCCTACTTTGGAAGTATTTTTTTAACATTAAATTTCCTGTAGAACACGTATTTGGAATTGGTGCCAGTTAGACATTTCTGGTGAGAAAACTTTTCAGATACTTTAGCAACCAGACAAACAGAAAATAATTCCAAAAATACTTTTTAAAGTTTTTATCCGTGTGTTAGAAAAAACTATCTATTGTCTGACAAAACCCACCTGAGCACAAGGCATGCTTCTGTTCTTGTTCTTTCGTTCATACAGCTGCTCTATCTTGTCTTCACTTTGATCTTTGTTTGTTTGTGAAGACGAGACACAGACCACTATAATCTGCTCATTAGAGGACATCTTATTGTTAATGAGGTGATCATACTCCAGATCTGACACATAGGGAATCCGATGATTACTACACTTGCATGTCTTCCCTTCCTCCCCCATCATAACTCTTCGAAGCACAGCAGGACAAGCAGCCTGGGATGTGCCCCACAGCTTGTCCCTGTCACAAGGAAGAGAAAATACGGGGGAAAGTGTTAGCAAGTTAGATTGTCAAATAAATCAAGTACAGTTTGAAGAACCATTTCAAATCATCTCTAGAAACAACAGGCCTAGGCCCAGTCATCCCGTGTTATCTGAGGTGTGCAGTCATCTAAGTGTTTCAGGTATTTCTTAAGGTGTGATGCAACCATGAGTGTTGTGTCGCTCCTGGATTCTGCCAAATCACAGCCCCTGACACCCAGACGAGAGGAGAAAGAGGGATGTGCTCTAACCAGCTGAGCGAGCTGCACTGGCTTTGGTAGCAGCCAAGGGCAAACTTCAAAGACTACTCCCTAATTATGTGAAGGTCTCATTGGCACCTCTTATGCCTGATAGCTGATTGTAGTATACTCATTTTATATTAATGTGTATGTACTTGTGTTGGTGTTGTCTTTCACAAGTGCGCTGAAGACTAATGTGTTTGAGAAGTCCTTTGACATTTTAGGGCGGATCTGCAGGTTGCTTGGTCAGGCAGCAGAAGTGCCAGGTTCCAGAGCCTTATTTTTCACACTTCCAGTGATGACATCATGTCGTCAATAAGAACCTGCCACACAGCTCTAAGCAATGGGATCTTTTGAACACAACTTCCTCATAGTGAAAGCAAATCCTACGAGAGGTTTGGACCAGGAAAAAGGAAAAAAAAGATACTCTAAAGGCCACCAGAGCCTCCCTCATGGCCTTCTGAAGCTAATGGAAAGATTGTTGCTGTAGTTGAGGATGTAGTATCAGTCCCTAAATGGCTGTTTCAAGAGAAAAGCATCAAAACAGAGAGAGTTATGAGGAGTGCTTGCCTGAATTAGATGTTTGCTGGGGCCATATTGTGCTGGTGGGAGCACAAGGAAAAAGGAAAGAAATCTAAAATAAATAGATCAGGGAAAAAAGACCAGAAGTGATCTCACAGACAGCAGGAGGATGTGCAAAATTTTGATTTTCAGCTTCACATTTATGTAAAATAAGATTACAATTTCAGCATACTGGGAGCAATTATAAAATACTTCAGCTTTATGGTACTTCTACATTTTTAGTTGAGCTACAGACCAGTCATATGAAATTAAAAGTAGTTTGTTCCTCTAATTTTGCTTGTTTCCAGTCACTGCCAAATTTGTAAAAAAGCACTGAAAAGCATTGACCTGTATGAAAGGAATCACCAAAAGCAAACTTGCCTCAAAGACACAAGGGAACCCTGAACCACTAAAAATACAGGAGAAATCATGTCACCTTGTTTTCCTGTTATGAGATACTGAAGGCACAGCATGCATGGCAGTTGTGGATTACTTAGGCTTGAAAAGTTACTAATGCTTTTGATCTGCATGCAATGCATCTTGTGCAATGGTGTAATGGCTTGTAGGCATAGATGAACTACTTAATCATATCCAGAAATGAACTGCTAGTAAACTGCCACCATCAGTGTTTACACTGGAGCTGTCATTGTCCAGCCTTAGCTTCGATTTTCTTACCATGAATTAATGACATCCAGTACATTCCTTCTTTTATTTAAATGGAACCGAGCCACATGCAGTTTCTCTGATTTGGTTTTGCTATTCAGTAAAACGTGAGCCCTGTATGAGAAAATAAAAACAAGTAAGCGAGTGTTTAATGTCAAAACAAAACAGGCAAGCATCTTGCATTAGCAAGGTGTGCCATGGATGGATGAAGTCAGGTTTCAGATACCTGCTCAGGCTATTGCAAACCTCTTTGCCCTAATGGATTGAATAAAAAGACATTTGTCTAACAGGTAATTTGAAATCAAATACAGAATCTCTTGTGCTTGAAAAGGCAAGGACTTGGGAAACATGCTGAAAACAATATTCTCCCTATTTCTCTGACTTCCCTTACATATTTTTAAGAAGTGAAACAAAGTAGTGTGACTATGACTCTACAAAAACTCTTAGAAAGCAAGTCTGAAGCTCAGATTTTCTGCATAATTGGCAGATAGTGGCACTTGGAAGAGCAGAGCATCAGTCAAGTGCATGACACATGGGGTTTGAATCTTCATAAATGCTGGTATAGGGAGGCATTGATCCCAGAGTTTTTTGGATGCTACTATCACAAATGTGACTGATAATAACAATAAAGTTAATCTTATTTCCTGAAGTAGTACTTAAAGATCTTCTATAGGCATTTTTCCAAACTTTCTCAACTGCTGCTTCATTGTTGTTGCTGCTTTTAGAGTATTATACAGGAATATATGAAGGCTCTGAGGTACTGATAACAACATCTCATGGAAAAAAGATGTAAATTCTTATTGTGTGGCATAAGTAAGTGATCATAAAAGAACCATTCAGTGACTTATGACTTGGGGGAAAAGTAGTTCTTTCATCTCCTCCCCTTGTCCCCCTTATTTACCTGAAAGGATGAGAGCATGGTTCCTGCTGCATGCTGCGAGGAGGAGCTGACTGCACTTGATCTAGAAGGAGAGGAGTTTCTGACTCGGGAACTCGGCTGTTCTCTTTCCTCTTCCCTTGAGATCTCTGCAAGTCCAAGGTCACTGGGAGAGCACCTGCAGACTGAGTTATGCCCTTCCTCAAGGGTTTCAGAGGAAGGTCAGACGTTTTCTGGAGGCGTATGCGATCAATTCCTGAAATACACCACCACTGCTGAAATCAGTGACAAAGTAGGCCCTGATTTGGTAACAGTGGTTTTGCACTTCTAAATGTAGCTTGTGCTGTGTGATCCAAACTGGAAAGGTAATACTGAGAGTTTATCATAGAATTACAAAATCACAGAATGGTTGAGGTTAGAAGATACCTCTGGAAGTCATCTGGACTAACCCCCTGCTCAAGAAGAGTTACATGGAGCTGGTTACCTAGGACCATGTCCAGATGGCTTTTGAATATCTCCAAGGATCAAGACTCCACAACATCTCTGAGCAACCTGTGCCAGTGCTTGATCACCCTCTCAGTTAAAAGTGTTTCCTGATGTTCAGAGGGAACCTCTTGTGTTTCATGTTGTATCCACTCCTTCTGGTCCTGTCAATGGGCACCACGGAAAAGAGCCTGGCTTCATCCTCTGTGTATCCTCCCTTCAGGTATTTACATAAACTGAAGAGATTCCACCCAGGCCTTCTCATCTCCAGGCTGAACAGTCCCAGATCTCTCAGCCTTTCCCCATAGCAGAGATGTTTCAGTCCCTTAACCATTTTCATGGCCCTTCACTGGACTGTCTCTAGTATATCCATGTCTCTCCTGTACTGGCGAGCCCAAAACTGTACACAGTATTCCAGCTATGGCCTCATTAGTGTTAAGCAGGGCAGAAGGATCACCTCCCTTGACCAAAGTCGAAACTCAGGTGGTAGATGGTAAATCTGATCCTCGCCCTTTTATACCTCCATCTTCCTGGCCAGAACCAGTTATCTGCTGTTAGATTAAGCATAAATAATTGGCAGGTTGGAAGTTTTTCTGGTGGCTAGATTGCAATCCACAAGAAAAAATTATTAGTGTTGACAATGTTGTTGAAAAAGGCAGAAGAGTGAAAATGAATCCTGCCAAAGGAACATTGCGACACTCAGTCTGTCTTCCCCATAAGAGGACTCCAACGTATCAAATGTATATTTTGCTAATTTTACCAGTAAAGATATAGAATTCAGGCACTGACAATTAGAGTGTGTTCTTACAGCTTTTGTTTGTGTTATTAGGGAAGCTTTTATGTATCAAGCATGCACAGAATGATTGCCATGGCATGTCACACACCAGCATGAGCTCTCTAAATCAATTTCATTCCATTCAAGGCTGAAATCAAGTTTATATTAGCCTTCTGCTCAGGCTTAGCTTTCATACTGTCAGGAGTTATATGAACTCACAGTGGATTATGTTATCAGATAGCCCATTTAAATGTCATAGCTAATGCATGTAGAGTAACGGTCTTCAAAAAGGGTTGGTAGTTACTACACACCTTTTCTTCCTCCTCTTTTCCAAAACTTTATTCCTCCATCTCCACAGTGCTATATTAACAAAAGCTGCACTACCAGGGAAGCAGGGAATCAGAGAGGTCACCACCTGTCCCATTGTCCCCAGTAGTTTCCTTAGTACAGGACTGAAATACACTATCTGTTCAGCCCAAATATATTTCAAGGATCTAGACAGGGCATAGAATCATGGAATCATAGAATCATTTCAGATGGAAGAGACCCTCAGGATCATTGAGTCCAACCATAACCTAACCTAACCCTAGCACTAAACCATGTCCCTAAGAACCTCATCTAAATGCCTTTTAAACGCCTTCAGGGATGGTGACTCCACCACTTCCCTGGGCAGCCTGTTCCAATGCCTGACAACCCTTTTCATTAAGAATCTTTTCCTGATATCCAGTCTAAACCTCCCCTGGTGCAACTTGAGGCCATTTAAGGCCTCATTTGAGGCATGTCTGTACTGTGCAATGCACCTCACTGCAGTGATCCCTGGCCAAGTCAACGTGCCTGGCTCGGTGCAGCACCTTGCAGAGGTGTCACCCTGGCACTGGGAACAGTGCAACATGTTAACGTGCTGCTCCATCTACGCTAAATGCCCCAACCCCTGTGGGACTGATCAGTCTGACGGCAGTGGCGCTGCTGCAAGCTCTGCTGCTCTCCATTGTGGAGTGGGTTTCTTCAGCACTTGCCTGGCTGTATGGAAACACTCAGCACAAACATATCTGTTGACCTCAGAGGAACCATGTACGCCAAGTACTTTCTCACCAATTTGAGTAACAGGTTGCCCATTGGCCTCCTTTCTAGCTCAGTGTTCGAGCCAGAAGTGTCTGGCTGATATAGAAACAAGCTCATAAAACCACATCCCCAGCTGCTTTCTGGTGTGTCTGACCTAGGGCTGTGTGATAATACCGCATCCAGTCATCCACAATGCTCCAGATCTTCCTCTGCAAATTCCTCAGGTCTCTGGCTGCAACGATGTCATCTGTGTGGCTCACAGCTGCCTCTCGAACTTTGTTTTTCATCAACTGCTCTGTCAACTTTGGCTTTAAAAAATAAGAGTGGAAAAACAAATTAAATAACTTAACAATTCCATCTGGTGTTTAATTGTGCTGACACAGGCGTAACACGATTAAATGCCTCAGAGATACAAACACCTTCTGAACACAAGTTATTGATAGAATGAGGAGTAACTTAAAAATAAACTTTTTTAGCCAATTCAACCATTGCTGGAGAATAGTTGCAATAGTGAATCCTGCCCCCTTCTAGCCTGGACAAAGGAAACTATAATTACTGAAAAGCAGAGCAGATGATGTTAGTATTTGTCTGCTTGGCTGGGCTCATGAAAAGTCCAGTAGCCAAAGAAAATAGCACTTTGCACTATTAAAAAAAGAAAAGCATAAAGCAGACACAACTGCTAGGTTTTTCACTGAATCAATAACCTTTTAAATTTTGCATTCCAAACAAACATTCCAGCTTTCATTTGTTCTGAACATACATAGTAACAGTGTGATATCCTTTTACAAAGGATAAGTCATACATCAGTGTATGTTTGGAAGAGCCCTTGGTAAGTACAGAAAACGAGAATTAACAACTAAGACAGTTAGGCCCCTATGAAAAATATAAATGTAAACTCAAATTAATATAAAGTTAATTCCACACAGAATCTCTACTCATACCTCAAACAAAATACCCTTAAATAAAAAATGAACATTTTAAATATTGTGCCCCTTGAGATTCTTTTTTTTTCAGACAAAAGGTAGCTACTACAAGACTACTGTGGTTTTATTTTTGTTTACCTAATTCTTTAAATCGGAGTAGAAACCAGACAACCCACTCTTCTCCAGAGCTGTAGGATTCTCCCCAGTTAAGACCTAAGTGTATTTTCTACTCTATGCAGATTTCAGTCTTATTAATTTTTTGCATAAATCAAAAGCAGCCTAACACCTGGTTCTTTACTTACAATTTATCATCTTACTCACTGAAAATTAATGTAACTATTTTTTTTTTTTAACTAAATATTAGTTTGCATGCTAACATTCTGTATTCTCTAAAAATGTTGCAGATTCTACCAGGCCACAGTGTGGCTATTAATTTAAATCTCCTCATTCTCTTTCAGATTTGTTCCTGCAAATTGGATCTTATGTAGCCCTTTCAGAATAAACTGATACCAAGTCTCTTAAGCTAAACATATCTGATGGCCAGAGAGATGAGAATCAGAATAATTTTCTCTGAATTAACTCTCATCTCCTCTAAATTTCCAGTAGTTTGTCCAAATTATCTCAGTTTTGAAGAAAAGAATTTTCTGCTGGTAGAAAATACAGATGCAAGTGAACAGCTAAGTGACAGTGGTGGCAAGATATCTGGTTTTAATGATCTCTGATTATGCTATTCTCACTTAGGGCAGAAAGTGCTGAAAGGATTAACTAGTTTCTAAAGGTGTAGCCAGCAGCAGGGTGTGGATTATGTTGTCTGCTGTCCAACTCCTCATAATGGTGACCATGCCTAGTGCAGGAGAGGCTTCAGGTGAAGAACCTTCATAGAGAGCATAGACTGACATGAAGGCAGAGGCTAACACAACTCCAAAAATAACTGTATTAGTCTTAGAATCTACCACTTGAAGAAAGACAAATGCCCAGTATGCTTTAACTGGCTTTAAAGAGAGTATTGATCACTTCTGCTCTAATGATTCACAGTTTTTATTGCGTGGCATTTAAATATTTGTTGTTTTATGAGGTTTTACACTGCAGTGTTTTTAATTATTTGGGTTGCTGACAACTGAAAACAAATTAGAGCTATTTTGATTGCTATGAAAGGAGATTATTTGATTTTTGTAAGAAAAAGATTAATTGAGAGACAGAGATTCTTGTTGACTGTAAGAAGCGCTGTTTAAAATTCAGAGGAAAGATAATTTTCATTAGTAAGAAACAAAGGGCAAAATACAAAGACAAATGCTGATGTACATTAAAGTTTAGACCATTTTTGGTGTTGTCAGTTCATCTATAATGAAAAACCCGATCCAAGTATTTAAAATGCCACTAACTACAGCTGATATTCTGATGCAAGCAAATGCCACCTTCTCATATTAATCTTCAAAAAAGTCTGGCCTTTCAAAATAATTGGGTTTTTTTGGACCAGTAGTGTTTAAAATGATGCAAATCTGCTTTAAGAAGAGAAGACAATAAAATCGCAGATTACTATATACATCTGACATGTGTTGCTGGGTTATCTCTTAATGAGTCAATGCAGAGTCTTAGAGAGCACAGATCCATAATTAAACTAAAAGGACTCAATAAAAGCTTCTGGTCATACCTTCTTCATAGGTTTTTAATGACAGACCCTCATGCCAGCAGAGTGAGTGAAAACACAGGTTCTCTCTGACTCAGACCTCAGCTCTCTGTCATACATTTTCTATATTTTTTTCCAGGTGGAATTTGCTATGTCAGCCATTTAAAGACAAATCCTCTTAAAGTCAAATTCTCCACCTCATTGCTGTGTCAAGGAAGGGTTTGTGTGTAAAGAAGCAGGTCTGAACTGAGAATTGTATAAATTCTAAACACTTGCTCACTGGTGTGAAGGAGCCAAAAGACTTATTCCTGCTATACCAACTCTCCCTGTTTCCTTGTAGTCACTCAGAACAGTGACCCTTTCAATTCCACCAGGGAAAGACATCCAGTGAATTCTTTGTGATGCTTCATCTTCCCTAGTTCAACTTTGAGAGAGGCTCAAATTCTCCATTCTTCTATACAGGAAGCCTTTTTCTGGTGGTATTTCAGACTGCAGTCTTACAAGTACTCAGGAGTACCTCTATTATTGTCACGGCCCAGCCATTTCCAGAATTAGAAGGAATAAGTTATTCTTTTTCAGCCCAGTGTTACAGCGGGATTACATTTTATTAAGGAGGCATTAAGAGCCTCTTTTAATCAAAGAACTGCCAAACTTTTTAAAAAAAATAAGGTCCAGCTTATGAAACGCAGATTGAACTTGTTTCCAAACAAATAAAAAATAGGTTAGACTTTGAATATGTTAATTTACTACTTTTATCTTCCTTCATTTAGAATGTTTCCTTTCCCACCTAAGCAGAAAGGTCTGTGAGTGGGAAGTTGGGGGTTTTTTGCTAATGATGTGTAGTAGTTTCACGGACTGTGTTCTGACATCTAAGCCTATGAGCTACACATTGTGAAATTCTCTTATAAAATGCCACTTAATAACTCCAACAAATTTAATTTCTAGGAAGTTCAGGAGTTAACCTAAATTCTCTTAATTATATATATATATATATATATATATATATACATACATATATATGCCTCTTATAGACCTGCAATGTGTGCTTTTTCTAGGCTAAATGCTTTTCTATATAACAAAAAGAAAGAAATAAACTGTGAGTGAACAGAATTTTGGTTTTGTTTTACTTGGATCACAGATTTCTTCTGCTTTTCCAAAAACTGTTTCGTAATTACCTTTTTCCTGACTCACAAATCACATTAAAAATCTGTTTTACAAACAGTGTATTTCAACTGAACTATGAGATGGCATTTGCTGTAAAGATGCAGGGTTTTGGTTGGACAGCCAGCTCACTGCATGGAAATGAGCACCAGAAAGATTTGGACCAGGATTTCTTGAGGCTTCATTCAGTACCCCCACCTACAGCACAATAAATTATACCTACCTCAGAATGGGCTGTCAATGCACTTAGTAGTCTATCTTGTAGACCAGAGAAGTCTAGATAAATTACAGGTAATATTTAACTATCCTTTCTGAGCAAAAATGAAGATTCATCTGTTTTACAGCTGCACCTAAAAACACTGGATGTAGAGTGGTAGGGACTTAATCACCAAAAGTTGTGAACAGGTAATACATTGAACAACTAAGGAAATCAGCCAGAAAAATAAAAGAACAGGCAGAAATAGGATCTCAGTACACAGAAATAACTGTTCCTTTGGGCCAAGCCTACAGTACATGAACAGTGGCATAAATCCTCTGGAATTTATATTTTATCTCTATCAGCTCTTACTTGATCACTCCGTGGCATTGCACTTACCAAACTTAAACTTGGGAAGTGTATTTTATGGAAAAGCTCATCAATTCCAGAGTTTGCAGAGCAAATAATATTTTTTAAGGGCCTTCATAAAATGCAATACTGTAGTGGTTACAACATACCAATTCTTCTAACTGTGGAAGAGCCGCATCCTGCCGCGGTGACAAAGACAAGCACACACTTTCATGTTGCCACTTGTAGACCAAGCTAATTGCAAAGCGCCCTGCAATTCTCACTGTGATGTATTCATTAACCTGAAAGAGCAAAAAAGGAGATTTACTAACTCCACCAAGTTTTCATATTTATGTTTGGATGGAAGAGGCAGACTGAAGTCTCAAAGGGTTATCCAAGACGTCATAGGTGAGGGAATGATCAGTTACTCTAGTCTGAAGTCTACAAATGAGTTTTAGTGCTGTTGCTCTCATCTGAATCCTGCAAAGTCAGCTTGCAATATAAGAACTGTGGACAGAATGCTCACAGCCCTTTCTCTGGATGAGTCCCACCCAAAAAAAATGTACTGAGACTGTGCCTGTTTTGGAAGGAGATGCTGCATAGCAGGAAGACCTGCAAAACTCTCCTACCTCTCACACTGCTCAGGAAAGCATGTCTAGTTTGGAGGCAGAGGCTGTGGATTCAGACATGGCCAGACTTGGGAAGCTCTAGTCCTCGCTTGCCCTTTAACTACTGTTGCTGGTAAGAGTGGGCAGGATTTGGACAATGTTTAGTCCCTAGTAAAGAATTAGCATTTTGACTCATACAATGTACTTTCTTAAAATCATGGTCACTAAAGCCTTTAGCATTGTCTGTGCACACCAGTGACACTGAGCAGGGGACTTGGAATCACTTCCATTTAATCCCAAAGACAGTTTGCACCAGCCTTTTCCAGCCTCTTGACTCTCGTACCCATTGAAATAAAGAAAATATTATGTTGCAAAAAATAACAGCTTTACTAAACTAATTTCCATTTTCACATGTCTTTTGAAGAATGTCATATTAATTTGGTATAGCACATAATTCACATTCTATAATCTGTACTGGATAACCCAATCTCTTTTGATAATTATCTGCTTTAATTTTTACAGACTTTGTAAAAACCAAAACTGCAGATACAAAGCAATATTTTGGAAGTCTCAAACTCTTGCAGATTTGAAAAACAGAAGTCCAGCCCCAAATAGGAATATCTGCCCATATGAAACAGTCGTAGCAGCTGTAAGAATTTTACTGCTGTTTGTTTGAAGTTATTCCTTCCTGTCTGCTGCCAGCCTGGTAGCACAAGCCAAGTGAAAAAAAACTTGGCATGGGTTTGTCTACCTGTCATTGTGTTAGGACCTTATGTGTGCCTTATATTCCTCTATATTAGGCAGCAAGGAACAAAAACAAAACCACCACTTGATCCAGCCCTTGGAAATAATGGATGTGTTCACAAGCTCCATGCCTGAAGGAACACTTACTGACTTGGGTCACAAAAGTTTTACCTTTGATTCTGGTATTTTTGCAGCATGCTAGGCCCAGCTCTGGTAACCACAAAGCAGTGGGAGACTTTTCATGGACTTCAGTGGAAATGGGATCAGGCCTGAAGTAAGGCAAACAACTGCCTGCTACTGAACAGGCCCAAAAGAAAAATAAGGAATGGTTCATTCATATTTCCAAGCCTGTGAAAGACTCTTCCAAGTTGCTTCCAGCAGAGAAGGTGGGCCTCTGTTTTATTGAAACCCTGAGCTACAACAGTTTCAGTCAATTTGCTTTTCCTTCTCACTAAGATACCACATGAGTAAAACAGAGGTAATGACGTCCATTTATGTAGATGCTGTTTGGAGAGCCATTCATTGTAAAGAATGTGTTGAAGATCTGTAAGCATCATGTTCCTTGCAATTAAGACACTTCAGAGAGACCAGAACATGTGGGGGGAGGAAAAAAAAATTGTAAGAACAACTGTAAGAAAAGTATAATAAACCAATAAATATTACCTGTGCTACAACTGGCTGGGCAAGCTTGCCATCCTGAGGCCATTTCCATTCTCTGACCATTTCTTCATCTTTATTAGTCACCAGACCTCCTTCATGATTAAACATCACTGTTACGGTGTTGCTGTAAACAAGCAGAAATATGAAACCTGTTTTTCCTGGTGTACCTCAGTCAAACCTAAGCAATCCAAGAAGCTCTCTTTGATCTACGAGCCTTTAATTAAAAAGCCACTTTGCATATCCGCTCCTTCCTCAAGCTTTTCTCAGGCTACAGGCCTGTGAGGCCATATAAGTATTATCCCTGTGATACAGACAAAAGAATCAGGTTAAATTCTTGTTTTAATAATTAAAATTAAAAAGAAACTGGTGCCAAATGGTGTGATTTTCATGTCATTTCCATGTACGAGTATGTTCTTAGGGGTTCTAAACCACTACAAATTCTATTATAAATTTAAAGGAAGAAATAAATAAGGTAAAATGACATGTAGATACCATTCATGTATAAGCCCTCAGTTGACAGTTTCAGGGACATTTTAATGTCTCTATCCTAATCATTTATTAAGAAAAATACGTATTCCAATGCTTCTTTTATCTACCCATAAGCAAAGAACACTTGGTGACCTGCAGAAAGACATACATTGTGAAACACATAGAAGTCCTCAGATCATCAAAAGTTTTTAAAGTGGATTCTGTGTGTTGATGGTCTTCCCTAGACACATGGGATTGGAGAATTTGGGGGTTTATTGTCTAAAGTACTAGGGATAGTTCTGGGTTTGCTCGTTTTCTCACAACTTAAATGAATACAGCAACAGAATCTTTAATAAAATACATGTTTTCATTGAGTTTCCACTGGGTTTTGAAAAATAAATACATACATATTAACGAGGATCAAGTGACAAGCACCAGGAATCCTGAGATTTAATGCTTGCACTTTATATTTTCTATGTATTTTTGCTTGCTTTTCCATAGTACAAGGTTGCCCAGTACATGCAGATCTGCTTGATTTTGTAGCGTAATTTAGAATTGTTTAAAAAGGTTTTATTTAATATTTTGGACTCCTAGGCTTTTTTTTTTTTTTTTTTAATATAAACAAGTGCCAACTCTTTCCACTAGCTATGAGGGCATTGAACTCCTTATAAAGTCCTTTTATATAAGAGCTGAACAATCCTTCTCCGCTCAGCTCCAATAAAACATATTCTCCCAATCCCAGGAGCTCATATAGGATGGAAAGCCAACAAACTTGACTTCTTTAAAAATAAAGGCAGCTGCAAGTTAATGTGTCCCTCATTTTTAGCTTCTGCTCCTCTACTGCAGAGCATGAAATTGTGATCCCAGATGTCTTGAGTACTCCAAAGTCACTAAAGGACCATGAAAGAGGAAAACCAAGGCAAGTCTGTGCTGTAAATAGGAATCAATGATAATCTTTGTTCATATGATGTAAAGGTGCAGAGGACTAGCCAGAGAGATATAAACAGATAGAAACATTATGCAGAAGACAACAGTTGATGTTCAATTTATATGCTCTGGTGGGCCTGAAACTTCAGAGGAAATCACTTGTATGTTTTCCACAAGTGGGGATCTGCTCTTTAAAAATGCATTTGAAATCAACACATGATATTGAGAATATCAGTGTTTGTCCCACAGCTTTTGTTTGACAGATTTTTAAAGACAAACCAATCTATATGCCTTTAGATAGGCGACCCACCCACAAAAGTAAGAAAGCTGTACAGAAGGATAAGTATCCAAACAAATCCTTGCAGCTGTTTCTGATGTAACACAAACCTGGCAGAATAAATGAAACCCAGTGAAAGAGATAGAATCAAGATGAAAATGTAAAACCATAAGCAATAATTTTAAAAGAATTCTGCTTAAAACATGCATCTAAACTCTAATGAAGACAACTATAGTCTTAATTTCCATCCTTATTAAAAACAGGCCATAGAAAAAGAAGCTGGAAGGAACTTAGAGAAATCACTCAAACACCTTTAAGTAGAGGGAGGGACCAAACAACTGCAAATATGTGGTGGTGGCCAGGCACAAAGATTATTTAAGAACAGAGTTTTGTGTAAATTATTTCAGATTAGGTCAGTAGCTCAAATTTCTCTATAGTAATGCCAATTATTTTTAATACAGAAAATCATTATGATGATTGAACAATACGTAAAACAAATAGCATTTGATCAGCTCTTTTTATGACTTGTATCACGCACTGCATTGTGAAGCACTAAGAAGTGGCAGGGGTAGAGGGAAGAAAAGGGTGTCTGCATTTTATCTGTGTGGAATATCCATCTGCTGCTCATGTCATGCATTCAAGGCAGCCAGAAGGCTGGCTCCCAATTGCCTGCTGTCTCCTTCGTATGTGTAAACTTTCTAGAAAGCCAAAGTGCATTCTGTCCTCACAGCACTGGCTTCCCAAATGGTGAATTCAATTTTCAAAATGATTCCTATCTAGCTTAGCAATTTAGAGAACATAGTGCTTTTGGGCTGCTTGAATAAAATTGTGGGATTTGACTCCTAGAGGAGACTTGTAGAGGGGACAGATTCCTGCACCTCCAGGTTCCTTCACCTCCAGGTGACCTGCATACAAGATGGAACTGGTGTTTTTCATCTTCCCACAAATGTAAAGGTCAGTCTCCTCCAATGCCAAACTCTCCAATGGATTATTAGTCTGTCTGAACAAAAGTTTGGTCACCAAAGAGTGTGCCTGGCTTTACTTTTTTGAGTGAAGAGAGTAGAAAAGCAACCAACCAAAATAAACCAAACTCATTGTTAGACATCCAAATAAGATATGACTCCAAGCTGCAGAAAAGAAACTGTGTTGCACAACATACCACTTTGATCATATCTATTATGGTTTTGAACATCGTTCACATCCTTGTATAGCTTCATGGTCTCCTCTCTAATTTGCAGGATCAAGCAATTGCTCATAGTGCATCTACCTACCTGCTAGGAAGGTAGATGCTGCCATGTCCAAAAGGGGTGAAAGTTCCAACTATGGAGTGATCTGGAGAAGGGCTAAATATGTTGGTATAGAAACCCCCACATGGGAGAGTGCAGCAGCTTTGGCAAACAGCCAGACACTCAGAAGGATAGATAAGATGAGAGTCAAGGAATTGACTTGTCATCATTCTCCAGTTTTATGGCTTCTGTTATGTACTCCTGCAGAGAACACTGGGACTAACACTATCCTCTCTCTATTCTGGGTATTGGGTCCAGGTGCATTGAGGTAAGTGAAGCTACTGACCCAGTCATTTCCTTCATGGAACAAGTGGGTTGGAAGGGATGGAGGATGGGCAGAGTTCTCAGTACAAAATCCACCTACCTGACTAAGCTAACATGGGTGGTACAGGCCAAAAGTAACACAGGAACCAGAAACATGTTTATGAAGCACAATATCTTGGGTAATTTTCTCTGTGACAGAGCAGACTGTTCCTAATCCAGTTTGATGACTGTGACTGATAAAGCGATCTTTGTTCAAGACAAGGTTATACTCTAAATGGATTGCAGCTTGATGCCACTAACTTGTAACTGCATTTTTCATTCTGGAATATTTCTTTCTGAGGAATGTCCACCTACCTGACACATACTGGGTTGTGTTGTTATAATCTGACTATCTGGCTATGGCTCTGGTACTATACAAATACAATATGATAAGAAACAAACAAAAGAATGACGTCTTGTTCTTTTTTCATGTAGCTGAGTCTTGGAAGCTGTTCAGATACATGTGAAGTCAGAGTCTTTCCACTGTAGTTCTCCCACTACTCATCACAATCTTGCTAGAATTCACACGTGCTGTGTAGACTGAAAGGATATTAGATGAAAGAAGAGCCATCATTCAACCCATAGTGCAGTTTTCTCTGTGCTGTGTCTGCTTTCTTGACCACTGGGATCTGAGGTTTCCCATGTGTCAGCTCTGGTGTGACAGTCACGTTAGTCGGACCCTTCCATGTCTTGAAGAAAGTTTCTTCTCTGTGATCACCATAATGCCGGAGTTTAATTGGTTTGTCAAACCCCACTTCTTTCAGCTTGGATGTTCGTTCTTCTCTGTGGGAGGAAAAAAAATTGCACCTCTGATTAGTTCTCGCTAAGCAGAATCCTAGGCAAGATTTCCATTAATTTAGAATGAGTTTGACCTAAGCAGAAAACATACTTTGATTTCTGAGTTTCTCAGCTGAGATAGAAATGGACAAGGTTACTAATTTAGCTGGGAATTCAGGCAGCTTCACAAACGTCAGTGAACAGCCCCATCACCTGCTGAATTTGCTACAAGTGCTTCAGTGCTTTGTCAATGGCAAAGGCCATGAGTTGCAGCGAAGTGTGGAGGTTCAGGCTTCTTACTGACCAGCATGGCCAGTGTGAGTGACAAATTCTGGTTTAAAGTCTCAGCTACTGTACACTCACAATTATCTTAGCAAGTCACTAGGTTTATATTGTCAGTTACATTATGAGTAAAATGTGCCCAATTTTTTGTTCTTCTCTAAGCTCCTCCTTCCTTCTTAATGCAAAAGAACTTGCTGATCTCCCAATTCCCTTCCCAAGCAATATCAGCCTGAAGTGGCAGATTTCTGTTTTGTTTCATTAGGAACTCTCTACAGCTAACAATATCTTTTCGCACTCTTCTAAACTGTTTTTCACATGAGAATCCTGAGAAACTTTGTAAACATTGATGATAAATACTATTAAACACATTACTCTGAGATAGAAATGGGTCAAGTAAGTTGCCCAAGGTCACATAAGTCAAGTGTGGTCAAGCTGACACTAGAACTGACTGCAACAACCCTCTACACATGTACATAGCAGAGACCATTTGACTGTGAGAAGCAGCCAACTTTACCCCTGTTGAAAGTCTGTGTACCTGATTTATTTTCTCCACCTTCACCATCCCGTAATCCATACATTTATTGTGCTACTCTTCATCGCTATTGCTCACTTCACCCTCTCAGAAAGAACAATACTTAAATATTTTAAAATTGCTTTATCTAACAGACAAGTTTATATCTATTTCAGTCCCATGACAGATCATGAAAAAGAAGCAGAGAGAGTTTGAGGCTGGCTAAATTAACCCAAACCCAGGAGACAGCTATTTAGTCCTGCTGGCCTTTGGCTGACCTCCTTTTCAATCAGATGTTCTATGTGTACTGTTCCACATGTATATATCTGAATGCATGCATCCATACTTTTATCTGTTAGTCTTTAAGCAGTTACAAAAATGTGTAGATTGTCATAGTAGTATTAGATAAACAAAACCACTAAAGAAAAAAATGAGAACAAACGCATCAACACAAGTAGCATGGGGAATAAACAGGAAGAATTAGAGATCCATATGTGGTTGCAGGGCCATGATCTCATTGCAATTACAGAGATGTGGTGGGACAGCTCACATGACTGGAATGCTGTCATGGAGGGCTATTTACTCTTTAGGAAGGACAGGCCAGCAAGGTGAGGTGGAGGAGTTGCACTTTATGTGAGGGAGCAACTACAATGTATGGAAGTCTGTCTAGTGGGGGATGAAGAACAAGTTGAGTCCTTATGGGTAAAAATTAAGGGACAGGCTAACAAGGATGACACTGGGATATTAACTACAGGCCACCTGATCAGCAAGAGGAAGTTAATGAGGCTTTCTACAGACAGCTGGAAGTAGCCTCACAATCACACGCCCTGGTTCTCATGGGGGACTTCAATCTGACATCTGCTGGGTGGACAACACAGCTAAGCACACACAGTCCGGGAGGTTCCTACAAAGCATTGATGAGAACTTCTTGACACAGGTGGTGGAGGAGCCAACAAGGAGAGCTGTGCTGTTGGAGCTTGTCCTAACAAGCCAAGAAGAACTGGTTGGAGATGTGAGGGTTGGGGGCAGCCTCAGCAGCAGTGACCATGAGAGGGTGGAGTTCAGGATACTGCATGCAGAAAGCAGGGCAGTAAGTTGAATTACAACCCTGGACTTCAAGGGGAAACTTTGGCCTCTTCAAGGTCCTGCTTGGAAGAATCCCATGGGTTAGGGCTCTAGAAGGTAGGGAGTCCAAGAGAGCCAGTTAATATTCAAACATCACTTCCTCCAAGACCGATGCATCGCTATGAGCAAGAAATCAAATAAAGAGAGTAGAAGGCCAGCAAGGATGAGTAAGGAGCTCCTGTCAAAACTCAGGTGTTTATGTAATGTGAAAAAAGGGACAGACCACCTGGGAGGAATACAAGGAGGCTGTTGGAGTATGCAGGGTTGCAGTGAGGAAGGCCAGACTCCACTTGGAATTAAATCTGGCCAGGGAGGTCAAAGACAACAAGAAGGGCTCCTTCAACTGCATCAGCAGCAAAAGGAAGTTTAGGGAAAATGCAGGTCCACTGCTGAATGAGGAGGGTGCCCTGGTGACGGAGGATACAAAGAAGGCAGAGTTACTGAATGCCTTCTTCACTTCCATCTTTACTGCTATGACCAGCCATCACAAATCCCAGACCCTGGAGGTAAGAGAGAAAGTCTGAAAAAAGGAAGACTTTCCCTTGGTTGAGGAGGCTCAGATTAGAGATTGTTTAGATAAACTGGACATCCACAAATCATGGGCTCTGATGGGATGTACCCACGAGTGCTGAGAGAGCTGGAAGATGTTATTGCTAAACCACTCTCCACTATCTTTGAAAGGTCTTGGAGAACAGGAGAGGTGCCTGAGGACTGGAAGAAAACCAACATCACTCCAGTCTTCAAAAAGGGCAAAAAGGATCACCCAGGAAACTACAGGCCAGTCAGTCTCACCTCCAACCCTGGAAAGGTGATGGAACAGCTCATTCTGGACGCCATCTCCAAGCATGTGGAGGAAAATAAGGTTCTCAGGAGTGGTCAGCATGGGTTCACCAAAGGGAAATCATTTGACCAACCTGATAGCCTTCTATGATGGTATGACTGGCTGTCGAGATGAGGGGAGAGCAGTGGATGTTGTCTACTTCAGCAAGGCGTTTGACACCATCTCTCACAACATCCTCATAGGAAAGCTCAAGGAGTGTGGGCTGGACGAATGCACAGTGAGATGGATGGAGAACTGGCTGGATGGCAGAGCTCAGAGTGTTGTGATCAATGGTGCAGAGTCTGTTTGGAGGCCTGCAGTTAGTGGGGTTCCCCGGGGGTCAGTACTGGGTCCAGTCTTGTTCAACCTGTTCATCAATGACCTGGATGAAGAGACTGAGTGTACTCTCAGCAAACTCATTGATGATACCAAACTGGAAGAGTTGACACACCAGAAGGCTATGCTGCCATTCAGTGAGATACGGACAGGCTGGAGGACTGGTCAGAGAAGAAACTGATGAAATTCAAGAAGGGCAAGTGTAGGGTCCTGCACCTGAGGAGGAATAACCCCAGGCACCAGTACAGGTTAGGGGTTGACAGGCTGGAAAGCAGCTCTGCAGAGAAGGACCTGGGAGTCCTGGTAGACAACAGGTTGACCATGAGCCAGCAATGTGTCCTTGTGGCCAAGAAGGCCAATGGTATCCTCACGTGCATTAGGGAGAGTGTGACCAGCAGATTGAAGGAAATTATCCTCCTCCTCTACTCTGCCCTGGTGAGGCCACATCTGGAGTACTGCATCCAGTTCTGTGCTCCCCAGTTTAAGAAGGACAAGGAACCACTGGAGGGAGTCCAGCAGACAGCTACAAAGATGATGAGGGATCTGGAGCACCCTTCTTACGAGGAAAGACTGAGAGAGCGGGGTCTGTTCAGCCTGGAGAAGAGAAGGCTGAGAGGGGATCTTAATGTTTATAAACATCTCAAGGGTGGGTGTCAAGAGGATGGGACCAGACTCTTTTTAGTGGTGCCCATCAACAGGATGAGGAGCAGCGGGCACAGATTGAAATACAGGAGGTTCCATCTAAACATGAGGAGAAACTTCTTTACTTTGAGGATGCCAGAACACTGGAACAGGCTGCCCAGAGAGGCTGTGGAGTCTCCTTCTCTGGAGACATTCAAGACCTGCCTGGACACCTTTCTGTGCAATCTGCTCTGGGTAAACCTACTATGGCAGGTGGGTTGGACTAGGTGATCTCCAGAGGTCACTTCCAACCCCAACCGTTCTGTGAAAAGCTGGTCAATTTTGAGGAAACCTAATTATGTAAAACATCATCTGTAATAAATTAAAGGAATATTTTTGTCTTCAAGCAAATATTTTTTGCTGTTTCAATTTTGCCTAAAATATTGCTCAGTATAAACTTTTCGCTGACCAGGCTAAGTATAAATATTCAAGAACATAACCCAGCTCACTGATACAGGAATCTGGTGACAGTACCAGGGTACTGTAATATGAGAAGCAGCATTTTACTTCTAACTCAATGGGCCAACAGGGTTTGCAAAGCCTGCAAACATTCTCAGCTCCTGTGAAAGGGAACACTTTGCTTCTGAGGAGAACCTATGGCCCTATTAGTGGCATAAACGTTGTCTTCAATTAGATAATGAAAACAGTTCTCTGAAACAGGTAATGCCAAGACATGATATGTCTCATGGGTGGGAAGACAACAGCACTCATTTAAATAATCAAAAAAGACGATGTTTCCAGTATAAGCCGCAAATATTGAGCTTTTTGTTGCTTTTCTTTTCCTTGGCTTTGCAAACACATTATATAGCTATTGGAGGCTGATATACAGAGGTTGGTCAAACAATGCAAACTCCAGTTTTTGCTGCAACATCAGTTCTTTTGGACTTTGGGCTACTCAGTTCCCCAACGAATAAAGCAGTCATAATAACCCATTCCACAATAAATAATATGCTAGTGTACTATATTGTACAATGTACAATACGTTGTAACATATACACTCAAACACTGAAAACTACTTGATTTTTATAGCTATGAGCTGTTAAACCTATTGTTATTAATGATAATTTTTCACGTAAGATACAATGCTGATTTTATTAAATCTGAATATGTTTATAAATTTGCCAGTGTACAGGAACTGGCAGTTAAATAGCAAGATATGTAACAGAAGAAATTCAGAAACTGTGCTGTAGACACAAAATTATACAGGTTAACTTTAATAACTGTCCTTGTAAGTTTTATAATTAAATGCTTGTAATTAGTTATCAGCAAAGGGGTTTTTTTTCATTTAAACCTAGCCTGCTTTATAAATTCCAACACTTCTTCCTCAGAGAATTGATCAGGCAGGGTAAATCTTAACTATTTCTGACACCTCCTCCATCCCTTGATACTATTTTAGCACTATGGTTGATACTCAGAGAATGGCTGATGTATTTGGAAGCTATCACACATTCTAAACACATGGCCAGTTCTCTATGGGGAGCCTCCAGAGTGTTAACGCTATCTTGTGCTATGTAAAAATAGACGGCTTAAGTACAAGCAGCATGAAGAAGTCTAAAGGCCTGATTTTGGCCACAATATCTTATGGCAATCTTCTCCCAGGCCATGGCAAAGCAACAGGCTACAGATTACAGCAAATAATCAAAATGCAAAATGGCTTTCATGGACTATGGTTTCTTTTGCAAAAGATATTCAAACAGTTTTTCACAACTATTGGAAAGTTTATCTGGAGATTAATCCTAAACAGAAAATACTGTTTTACCACTAATCCCTGAAAATGTCTCTGTTGAGATAATTCTTACCCTACATTACCAGTACCTAAAATAAAAGTGTATGTTTCTCTTTTATGCATAGTGAAATGTTAAGCAGAACTCTAGCTGTCAAGACTACCACATCGGTTTGGTTAAGTGATCTTCCATAATCTGTATTCTACATCATTAAAACATTGCCATTTATTCTAACTTTGCTTATGGAAGTAAAACCCCCTGTTTATTACATTTGGTTTCTAATTTGTTCTAGCCTCTCTGGTGTCCACACATAAGGCAGCTTCTGGTCAATATCTTCAGAATTTGACTCAGAAAGTTGGGAAATCCAACCTAGAGAAAGAGAATAAGAGACTGAGAATTAGATGCATAAGTAAAGATCAAAGTCAATGTCAATCCTGTTCTACGGCAACTGTCAATAGAAAGTAAGGTTCATTCATATGAATACAAAGTGCTGAAGCTTTGGGAATTGTCTTCTTAAACAGATTAAACAGATTCTTTGCCTTGAAGAATACATTGGGAGAAATAGGGAATGTGCATTGTACATGCGTTCAGTTGAAAACCAGAAAATTATGTCTATAAAGAGGATGAGTATCCAGAAAAATGGATTATTCAGATAAATTTCAGGTTTCACCTTCATACGAACTACATTAACTTCGCACCTCAGTCACAGTCACTGTTTTATGGGTCTACAGCGCAGGATCGCTGCTGAAAAAAATGCAGGTAATGTAAACTCTTTAATTATTCTCAGAAGCAATGTGGAGAAGTAGCTGCAAAACGAAGCCATACATCACTTTGAGCAGCAGGGGCACACAGTTTTTTCAGCATGCATTTCTGTAAGATGTCTGTGGTTGCAGATGCATGATGAAAGGTATTTTTTACTTAGTTCACATTTGCAGTATTTGTGGACGATTTCAAAAGGCCTGTGGGAGTGCAGAGGAAGAAGTTCCTTAATTTCTGGAGATTTTCTGTTATTGGATTTTCTAAAAAGGTGAGAATGCCCAAGATGAATAGTCGGGGTGTGATCCCTATTCAGTTTGAACATCTGTTACAATGGTTATTTATCAAAAAAACAGATTACTTGATGTGGAAATCCAAATGAGGTGACAACGTCTACAGACACAGACTTCTAGAGAACGAGGTAAGCAATTGTTACAACTAATGCAGAGAAGCTCAGTTTCCCTAGATTTACTGTTTCACTATGAACAAATTGAAAATCAAGTTAGTCAGAAACAAGAACCTGGTGGGTTAGAATTGCAGTCACAGAAATGCATGATCTGCTGCTGGGCATTGCCTTTATTAGAGAAGTTCCTTTCCCCTAGGTTTCCTGTAGCAGAGACTCAGGTATGGATCACAGAAATTCTTCTGTAAGAAGCAGTATACCCAATAATTCAATAAACTAAGGCAGTCTATTCCCTAACACCTTCACCAGACAAAAAATAAACCTGTGATGACAGTCCAAGGAAATGGGAGCTCCCATGATATAGGTTTAGTGGAAGTTGGTTGTCTTGACCCTTTACATGTTCATCTGTGATCAAGAAAACTCCAACAGCTGCTTGACTATACAGTGCACAGGCAGATCCACTGCTGGAGTCCTGAAGGGAAGTATGTGTGATCTTAAGATCACTGAGACAGAAAAATAAAGAGGCTGTCTGTCAGCACAAGAGCTAAAGGTGGCATCAATACTCTTGCAGGTTTAATAGCATAGAGACACCAGGAGCACAAAACTCTACAGCAAAGCATTTTGGAAATGCTGCTGCTTTGTTACAGCAAGAGGGAACTGACTGCCACATTTTCAGAAAACAACAGAAGAGGGTATAATTCCTTTCACTGCCTATATATGTTTATGGAGCTATTCCTCCATGCTAGGATGCAGTACGTCCCTGCAGCACTTTTAACCTTCACCAGTCAAGGAATTTCAATTCTGCAGTCCTGGTGGCACCTGACCAATTTCATGGCCAGGATTAGGAAGAAAAATTACACAAATGCTTCTCTTCCCTTTTTTCATCTTTTTTTTTTTTTTTTTTCACATAGCAATGTTCTTGAAGAAACACAACAAGAAGTGCAGAATAAGCAGTCCTTCCCTTCACATCATCAACTTTGCCCATGTTTTATAATGCCCTGTGAAGAACTTTTCAGTTAGTGCATTAGTGTTCCCATGCAGAGCAAAAATTATTACATCAAATGTATGTGGTCAGGTGGTTTCCAGTAGGGAAAGGCTTAAAATAATATCCCAAAGCAGTTATTCACCTTGTATTCTGCTAGCAAAGGGTAATGGACCCGCAGTGGCTATGTAGAAAACCTTGTTGGCAGATGATCAGAGATAATCAGAGAAAGACTGGGTATTTAAAAACAGATCGTATCAAAAAACCAGGGGAGGGTTATTGCTTGACAATTTCTCCCTTCTCATGCTAATCCATACTTTAGTTAATTCAGGCATTCAGAACAGTTGTCCAGGTACTGCGTAATTCTAACCACCCCTGCTGAGCACCAGCCATCCAGCTGAGCTGCCTGCTGCTACTCTTACCTCTTTCCTCACAGATGTTGGATGAGAGTGAGAAGCTGATGGTGGCAGGTGACTGGCCAGCATCATTTTGCACAACAGGAGCTAGACAGGAAGAAAGCAGAGTGCAATGCTTCTGATCATACATGAAGGGCAAGTCAGCTTTCAAAAACACAAAACCGAAGATTATTCTCTTTTTATAAAGAGGAAGACTGCAGAAGAACCTGGAGACCTGGAACAGGCTTGACCCCAATCTATGGCTCTGCACTGAGGATTACCGACACTTGCTGAATGAAATGCTCTGGATGCAAATGATTTTTACTGGCGCAATATGTTATGACTGTAGCACTCACCTTGAAAGAGGAGACTAAAAATGCTTTGATAAATGGTTTGAAACATTGCCCAGTTTCACTGGCTTTGTTCTTCTAAGTGTTTTCACCTCTTGCTTCAGCTGCAAAGCTATTTCATCATGTCCTAAAACAATGCTTTGCAGAGATCTGCAGTATAACAAGCTATAAAGTGGAGCATGTTGGCCCAGCCAGCCCACAGACAATATAGTCTTAACAGAAAGTGCTTTTCTCCCTTTTGCGGCCAAACACTACAACACAGCACATTTAGACGGCACAACCTTACCTTCACTTCCTACAGGCATGCTGGATGCTGTCTCAGGTTTTCTTTTTTCCTTCACAGTGCAGGCTGCTAAAGCAAAGCTGTTTTTGTATTTTTCTTTTCTGATGGCAGTGAGTTCACACTCACTACATTTGGACCCTGGAGCACCACTCTTAACCTCCTCTGAGGCCTGGCTTCTCCTGGATCTCACACTTTTGTACACTAGTGACTTCTGGTGCCATTTATGGCCATCAACCGCCTCAGTGAGTTCTCTCCAGGTACAAGTTAGCACATTCACAAGTTCCTGATGGAAACCAGTCTTATACCTAGTAAGGAGCTGCAACTTGTCTCCAAGTTCCTGCAACATGTTGGCAGCCACAGACTTATTCAATGTGTTCAGCGGTGAGTCCTCATCTGCCTGTGGGATCAAAGATGTTTGGGAGATCTTTGGGTTTGAGTCCTCTATAGTGGTTTTACACAGGGAATGACAAGACACTTGTCGCAAAACTGGGTATTTTTCTTTTCTTGTATTATCATTGTTTAAGAAGCCATCTTCAAGCCTTTCTGCATGCTCACCTGCACAGATGGCATTCCTGCCTTCAAGTGGGCTGAGGGAAAAACAAACAAACAAACAAAACAACAGGTGTATTATTAAGTGAGAGCAGAAACAGTTAAAGAACAGAAAATAGACTTCCTAGCTTTGCTGCCTGGAACATACATAGACAGGCTGGCAGTGGTCCCTTTCACAGTTGATACTGAGCCACATTTCCTCCCAAGGAAGACAGTTGTATATCGAGCTCAGAAATAGCTGTGCAGAGCAGCATGAGGAGATTTAGTGCAGCCATTGCCAAACCACAGAGTCTCTGCACTGACACAGTGTGTGCTTTGGACTACGACTGCTAAAGCGCAATGTAATGTAACATGCTGACTGATTTCTTCTCTCCTATGTAAAATTATGTTCTCCTGCCTCAGTAAAATGGTAATCAAATAAATGCAAAAACTTTGCTTTCTTAGATGTGACAGGCAAAGGACTTTTAGATGTAATGAAACTCAGAGTGTCTAACGAAGTCTTCTCCAATAGCTGCTGACTCTACATACCCTATTTTGTGCTGGGCTTTTTTTTCAGTCTGGGAACTGTGATCTCCTGTGGTTATGAGAGGACCATCTTTATTTTGGACTATAACAGTTTAATTAGAGAGCCACCAATGTGGAAAATTTATTAACAAATTTTAGGAGTTTTAAAATCTAAATCACAAAGTTCACAAAAAAATTCTTAGTCCTCAAGCCTCTAAACACACAAGCTCAGCTGTAACCACATGGTTACCCCCTCTAGTTTCAATGGTAGCTTCTTATGCTCTTTGAGTGCAAACAAATGTGTTCATAGACTGAAACAATTTGGAGTAAATTTCTGAAATACAAAAGCAAGTTAGGCAAAATGAGGTTTGCCCTTGGAACAAAAATATCAGTTTAAAGCAAGTGTGATTAAACCTAAATTTAAAATCCAGGTATCCAAAGGAGTCACACCCCAAAGGAATGTTGTGAACACTGGCTCCCAGTACATTAGTCAGCAGACAGGAACTTCATGAATTCCACAGAGCTCTGCAATGTGCTGTTGTTCAGCCCACGCCAAAACAGTAGAACGAGGCTATCATGTGGCAGTCTTTAACTAACTGCTCAAGATTTGTATGTTAAATACATTAAACTCATGAAATACTGACAGCAGAAATGAACATTAGGTAGTACACCTCAAGGAGTTAGGATTAGGCACAGGACAGTGTCACCTTCCCACTTGTCCCCTCTGCCCATATCGCACCGCAGGATGCCAGTTCTGGTCCTGTGCCTCCCTCATCTCTCCCATTCTGCTTTGGCCACATCTACCTTGGGACTCCTTTTTGTGTCTCCCCTGAAAATCTAGTTGACAGAAACTGCCCTACTCCCACCATGACTGGCATCATACTGTTACCTGGGAGCAAAGCCAGGGAGATCTATAGTAACATATGAGGACAGTTCTTCTGGTATCTTCTTGCCCCTCTCTTTCTTTCTAGTTTTCATCTGCAATAAAATGAATGTTTCCAATTTAAGATGGGAGGAGCTGTGAAGGGGGAGAGGGAGGTAGAAGAATGTCCTGGATATAAAAGAAAATACCTGGTCAAAGAAATATACAGGTCCTGCCTCCAATGCTGGAGCGGCAAGCACTGCTTCCATTATCCCTAGAATGAAGAAGGGGTAGAGCACCCTAGAGGGAAATAGTTATGTCAGCAGGCTGTGAGAAGGAAACTGTTTATGTTTTTTACACTAACAGTCGGGCTGGGATATTATTTTCTGTGTGAGGCCTTGAAAATCTCTTTCATATAACACAGGAACCACAACTGTATGAATGGGAATACATTAATGTATCAGTATATTAAATTATATGAAGTTGACTACAAAACTGAAGATCAAAATATCAGTTTTTGATAATTTAGGTTTATACTACTCCAAACTAGTGTTTTCATGAGATATGACCTACAATTATTTCTGATGATAGGTAATGTCTCAGTTTGTTATCTGAAGTAGACTTCTTGCATCTGCAGTTATGACTCAGTGAGTACGTCAATAAATACGCTTTTATTTTTAAAAAGAGTTTTTATGACTCTATCATAAATATAAAAAAAAAAAATATTTGAAAGATACCAGCTTGAGGACCCTTGACTCTGTGCAACCCCTACCAAGACTGCACATGGGCACAGAGATTGGCTGTCAGGGAGATGCTCCCTGTAGTACATCCTAACGCACATACACACCTAATTCAATAGCTCCTTATCAAAGAAACATAAGAAAGTCTTTTTGAGGGTCCAGACAATGGATTGTTTTGTTCATGTGAATCTTGTCACTTAAAAGCAATTTTAGAAATGAGCTCTGGAAGAGGCAATAAATTGACTTGTTTTTATATTTCGCAGCATGCATCTATTCATACAAACTGCAAAGCGTTTGCTTTGTCCCAGTTTGAGTGCACAAGCAGCAGTCTGTGCTTCTCAAGGTGACTTCGGCAGTAAGAGAGATGAAATTTGCTGCTTTTCAGAAGCACTCATTGTGCATCCTTTGAAAATTTGTCCTGCAAAGGACGTTGATGTTGTGACAGTAGCTGATGCAAGCCAGGATGTTTGGATTATGGCTGATAGGCTGTAATCAAACCAGTATTTGGTGGGGAAAAAAAGAAAGGAAAAAAAAAAAAAAATAGGTAAGGAATGTGGAAAGAAGTCCACAGTGAACTGTTAAATGTGAATTCTTTGCCTGCTTTTCTCACTTTCGATTTAGCTATTTCATCTAGGTTTTAAGTAAAATCTTAGAGAAGGAGTGGTTTCAAAATGAAGGAAGCCCTTTACCCTGCTCTGCTCATGCTGAAGAAGACACTTTTTGGTGACAGCTGTTATTCCAACACTACATGACAGCTGGATGATGATGGCTGAAGAAGTACAAGTGTCCTGTGTCTTCAGCATTTGGTGAGGGGGAATATCTTTCCTTCTAGAGTTCATAAAATATATTTGCTCTCATGCAAGAAACATTTTCTTTGTCTACATTCAGCCTTTAGGCTCAAAATTAAACCTCTAGTCATAAAACTTGTCCCATTGGACTTCATCGGATTTTTAGAGTTGAGTAAGGACTATGAGTTTTGGCCCTAAGTTAGGAAAAAGAGTATTAAAGTGTCATAAACACATAAATAATAGCATAAGCCCCAGAAACACAAACAGAAACAAATGTAACATCCCTCCATTCAACTCCTCTCGGGACTGATACAGGCCGCTTACTCCCTAGTCATCCTTCCTCCCCCTCTTTCCAGGATTAACCCGCAGCTCTCAGAGACGGTTCCGCCACTCCACTTCATGCCATTTCTTGATACACACAGCTTGAAAAGAAAACACAAAAGAAAACATAACATACCCTGAAAGAAGTCTTTTCCTTAAGACTGTAACTTCTTTTGTTAGGAAAACAGTGCAATGGGAGCCGCCTCCTTGGAAAAAAAGGAAGAGGTGAGTCTCTATGTTGTCTTTCAGGAAAGGCTTTTGAGTCCTGCTGCTTAGTTACCACATGTTTTGGACTGCATTCAGCCCTTCCCTTAACTCCCCAGCCACTGCCTGCCTTTGTCCAGGAGGCTGCTTCAGAAAAGGAATAGCCACTGCGAGAAAACAAAAACCCCCAGTATCTTTCTCTAGGTAAAAATGGTATTCACATCTCTGTTCTGGCCTATGGCCTGTCCAATATTGTCTTCTTATCATGCTGCCCAGAATAGCATGAAATTGGAAAACATAGCATTCATTACTATAATGTATATTAAATGCTAGGAACAGCTGACTAGCAATAACAGAAGAAGGGCAAAACAATCTGACCTGGTAAGGGCATGTTACAAGACGTGGCTCAGTCTTTGCTTCTAGAAGACCAGGTCCTCTTAAAAACAGCCAGATGGGGAATGTGGAGTCCAGCTGTCAGTCTGTTCATGTTAATGTTCGCTTTGTTAATGCAGTCAGTCCAGCTTCTTACACCCACTTTGCAAGTTTTTCGTTCAGCACTCCTAGTTTTGCTTGTTGGTTATCAAGCTATTATCCTGTTGGCTATCTGTCCTCTCTTATATACAGTGCTAATTCTGGGGCTGGGGGCACTGTAGCCTGGGAGGTGCTTAACTTTGCTCTGTCCTGTGTGCCTCCTTCTTTGCAAGCCTAATAATGTAGCTTAGGAGTGCTCCTTGGTCTTGTAACGGCACTTAGTGCATAGCATCACCTCAGACTGTAGAGACACGTTGTTAAATCTTGTCTCTTTCAGTTCCCTGCCAATTTTATTTCTGTCTGCTAGTTTTTTGGTTTTTGTTCTTGTTTTTTTTTTTTTTTTAATTTGTATGCTTTAGTAAGCGAAGTGTGACTCCTCTCTATGATTTATTTTTAGCCTGCTTTTTAAAGAAAAGAGCTTTATGCAAATGTCCAGTTTCAGACAGATCTGGCAGAATAACACACTCAAAGATAACGACACCTAGGCACAATTTGTGAAAATCAGCAGCTGGGTAGACAATAGAGGCCCAAGGAAGTGGTCCCCACCAGAAAAAGGCAAGGCAAACTCTGCTGAACTGTGTGGCACCAGCCAGCTGATCAACTGTACATGTAGTACTATTAAAGCACAATCTATCTCTCTCTGCATTGGGGTACCACAGTGATCATGAGCAGTGCTGGAGTCATTCTGGGAAGGAAAAAAACAACCAAAACCAACCCTCTGAGAAAACTGGCTTCATTAATTCAATTGATTACAGAAATACTTTTTCTCCTTGTTGTCCCATTTCTTCTGATGCCCTTACTTCTGAATCTCACGACTGCAGCCGTGCAGAAGGTGTATTCTTACCTGCCTTATTTTTCTTTTATCTATCTCTGCTCAAATCAATCTTTCTGTATTTCCTGCGCTTCTGTAGACTTCATGGCCTCCTTCATCTGCGACTTCAGTTCTAGAGTCAATGAAGTCCATGGTCAGGCAACTTGTCTGTTTTGGCACATACTGGAGTGAAGGGGCCAGGAGCACAATCTAGTAACTCTCTTTTTCAGGTTGTCAAAGGCACCAAAGGCAATATAGTGAGGGGTAACAACAGTCTGGTACATCAGAGATGAATGGTTTAATACCAAACACAAAAGTACAAAGATTGCTATAGGATCTCTCAAGACCATTACAGTGCCCATCTACAATAAATGTACAACAGGAAGATCTAAAATGACTCAAAATGGAGAACTCAGGGAATTTGACCCATGGTTCTCCCTCCTCCTGCCACAAACCATTAAAAAAAACCCCCACAATACCACGTAGCTCAGTAGATTTCTACCTAATTGGAAAACTAGAATGGTAAGCAATAAACAAAAACTGTTCTAGGAAACATTACCAAGCATGCTTTTTTGTGTCATCCATTCTCATTATGAGAAAGAGCTATTCCTACACAGCTCTCTTCATCAGCCTCAGACAGCACCAATTCTGACTGAAGGAAGGGCAACAAAACAGCAGGAAAACAGCAGCAGAGCATTAAAGGGCTCACCTGCTATACCATGCAAGGTTTATTCTGCATTAATCATAGTAACAGGACCCTCCTGGAGGTGGTCCAGTTATATGAATTGACATGGATATATTACAACATGGTTTTAAACGGGCAACAAGTGGTACCACAGAGATTCCCAACTGGTGGGGCATGTCTCGCTGCTCTGAATATGCATTAAACCCAAGGAAGGAAGCTTACCAGCAGCCTGCATGGTGCCATGAAAGGCCCAGCTAGATGTTTCCATGTTCAAGTGTTTCTACAAGCAAAAGCACTGGAGAACATGCTGCTGTGACACCTGCACGGACGAGGATGGAGTTTGTTTGATCAGTACTAGACATTAGCTTAGTCGTTCAAAAACTTGTGCTTGCTGAGAATCATAGCAGGCCAGGAGTGCCCCTTGGTCTGAGCCATGGGGGGAAATGGAAGCGAACAGCTGGCCTCTGCAGGGCCAAGGGGGCAAAATTTATGCCTGAGTGAGGTACCAGTTTTCCCAAGCAAAGACCTGGCTGCAGAAGCATTTTAAAGCACAGTCATGCAGGCTAAGACCCATTTGTAACCTTTGTAAGTTATAAACTGTATTATACTATGTACTATAAACACACCTAAGGCAAGAGTTGTTCAAATATACCAGTAAGGAAGGAAAAAAATAGTATTTTTAGCCAGCATGGCTATACTAGTAGAAAACCTGTGAAAAGTGTGAGCTCAGTACAGGAATTTTAAGAATGAGTCTGATTTAATGAACCATTGGTGAATGCTGATAATATGGGGATTTCTCTTTGGTTTTATAGATAGCGGCAGAAAGGGGTCAAGGCAGTGCCCTTTACTGCATTTGGTCCATGAGACTTGGAACAAGTTATTTTTCCTTACATTATTTGCCTTCTGTACAAGTTCTCTCTCATGTCTGCTGTAGAACAGTTCATGGCAGCTGCTCCTACTGGGAAAGGGCTGCTTTGTTGCAGGAAGGTTTTCCTTTTTTTTATTCTATTTCCCCAAGAAGACAGAGTATGAAGACAGAGTATGTCTCTACTGTTGACCCTCAGCCCGTATTTTTGAAACCTTCCGTTGTGATTATTATTGGCTTGTCATCTTAGAATCATAGAACGTCCTAAGTTGGAAGGGACCCACAAGAACACTGAGTCCAACTCCTGTCCCTGCATGTGACAACCCCACAGATCATACTATGTGTCTGAGGGTGTTGTCCAGTCTCTTCTTGAACACTGTCAGGCTTGGGACCGTGACACCTCCCTGGGGAGCCTGTTCCAGTGTCCAGCACCCTCTGGGTGAAGAACCTTCTCCTAATGTCCAACCTAAACCTCCCCAGCACATCTTCCTGCCATTCCCTTGCGTTCTGTCATTAGTCGCCAGAGTTCGGTGCCTGCCCCTCCTCCTCCCCTTGTGAGGAAGCTGTAGCCGCCATGAGATCTCCCCTCGGTCTCCTCCAGGCTGAACAGATCATATTCCAATGACCAAACTGAAATCCAGTTATATGAAGGCGTTTTGTGCCACCCAAGCCCTGTGAACCGACCTCCCTCCCGCTTCCTTCCGCAGGCTCCTCCTCCCTCCCGCTGGAGTCCTCCAGCCTTCCCGGCGTGCCCCGCGCTCACCATAGAGCGCAGGGCCAGTCTCGCAGCGTGTGTGGGAGGCGGCGCGGCCGCGGCGACATGGCGGGCGTGGGGTCGGCAGGCAGCGCTGCCGCCGAGGCGGAGAAGCACCTCAACGGCGAGCTGCTGCCGGATCCTGAGGACAAGGACGGCGCGGAGGGCGGTGCGGCGGGGCTCGGCGCGGAGGATGGCGCCAAGAAGAAGCGCAAGAAGAAGAAGAAGGGCAAAGCGGGCCCCGCGGGTAGGAGCCGGGCCGCGCCGGGACTCTCCGCTGACAGGCCGGTGGAGCGGGCTGAGGGTGCCGCGGGCCGGCACACCGAGGCTCGTACGCGGCGGCGGGTGGCTGTGGGTGGCTGAAGGGTCCTGTGGTGCGGGCCGCGGGCGCCGCCGAGGCCGCTGTCCCGGGCCGTGGCGGCTGTGCGGGCTGAGGGGATCTCCTTGGCCAGGAGGGGCTGGCGGGCCCGGGGGTGTAGCTGTCGTTCTGCTCCGGGGAAGCTGAGGTGAGGAGAGCCCTCCCTGCTCCGGTGTGCACAGGAGAAGCCACCGCTTCCCCCATCCCCTCCTATGCCCTGGGTGGGGGAAAGGCGTGTGACTGCTGCTGTAAAAGTCACCCCGCGTGGTGGAGTCTCTGTACACCTCTCAGAGAGCCCGAGCAAGTCTGGGCAAATTGTGTAAAGGAACTACGGTTTGGGTTTGTTTTAGCAGGCCAGCAGTTAGTGATGATCATGCTGTGCGTTTATAATTATCTACTTCACGCCCATATTATCTCACAAGAGCAGGCTGCTGCTGTGGCAAGACGAATTAGTTACCCTGGCAGGAAAAAAAGCGACCAGAAGCGTCTGGGTAATGCTGCCTTTATATGCAAGTTTCAGTAACAGTAGCTGTCACTGTAGCACCCTGCAGTCTTACACGTTGGGACTGCTTTAAAAAAATTCACCTGTGCTCTGGTATCTGTAGGATGAATACCACACAATATTTCTACAAAGTTTGGGGGACTGTTGTTTACTAATGTGGAGCTGCCCTTTTACAGTAAGTCAAACTTTAATTTTACAAACAGGACAAGAAACAGATAAAGAAATGGAAGGTACTCTTGATGATGTAGCAAAACAATTGGATAAACAAGCGCTGGAGGAGAAGGAAAAAGATGATGATGATGAAGGCAAGTATAACTTATCTTTTCTCTTGACATTTCCAGTTTCAACTTCTTTCTGGACTCCTGTTTTAACAAACTTTACAGATGGGTTTGGTTTGTTTTTTTCGCTTGGGAGAGCTGAGAATCAACTATATGTATTTTTTACTTTTTTTGACAACAATTTAGCTCTCAGACATGCATATATATATATATATATATATATATATAAAATATCAGTGATCACAGCTTTGTTAGAGCTTCTTGTTTTCAAGGATCTTATTACTGTAGGGGAAAGTTTAGTTTCAGATAAGGTAAACTATGAAACATTCTCACATTACCATGGTCAGTATAAATTTATGTTACAAATAATGTCTCTAGAACAAAAAAAATACAGAGAAAATTTAAGGGAGTATTTTAATTAATAGAAGGCTTTAGAGTCTTTACCAGTGACTTGAAACCTATTCATCTATAATCCTAGTTTTTTATAAAAAATTAAGGAGGGGGAGGTTAGTACAGAAGCAAGGCATACACCTCGTGTGTTGCTTGTGCTAAGCAGCCAGTGTTGTAAGCAAGTGCCTTGGAAGTATCTGGTATTGAAATCCAGGCTGGATGCATCTTTTCTGTAGGAACATGCAGGGAAAAATGCTGTCTTTGAGTTCTTTTGATGAGTGATTCTCAATAGACATGGACATTTAAGAAAATACATTTCTCAGATTAGTAGTTTAGTTTCCATCTTGTGAATTAGCATTTAAAGTTGGTTCAGCATTCTACAGTGATTTTTATTGTTCTACTTAGAAATCTTCATAGTTGACTATTGCTGGAATTCATAATTGTAGAATTTAATTTAATAAGTTAGATATCTAAGTTTTTTAAAAAATGAAATCAGTATGCTGGGGTACGTAAAATTACAAATAAATTTATCTTTGAACATTATTTATCTATCTATCTATATATAATCCAGTTTTATGCAATTGCTTTCCTTAGAAATATCTTCTGATGGATTATTTGTTCTATGGTATATTTCAGGTTATGGAGTTGAAAGATACTTAATACAGTATGTGCTTTGCCATTGTTGCAACTAAAGTAAGAAGTATGAGGAGGATAGTGAAAACTTCACACCATGAAAAAAAAAATATTTGAAAATTATTAGAATCATTTTAGTTCCATCTCAGGAGAAGTAATGTTGTTAGTCACACATCAAGTGTTGTGTTCTTCTATGCTTTTTACAGTATTAGCAATTAGTATTACACTATTGGAAAGTGTAAAACAAAATATGAGTGGTGCTACCACTGAAATAATAATCTTTTTTTCCACATGTTAGACTTGGATATGTGCTTAGAAAAGCAATAATAATTTTGCAGAAAAATAAATTGCTGCAAGCTTTTTGAAGACATTGTTTTCTTGCTTGTCCTGGGTCTTGACACATGCCGTCTTAATTGTGTAGTTTCAGGGGTGTTGCTTAAGACAGGGTGTGCATTAGATTAAAACCAATAAAATATGTACCTACTTTGTGTTTTTTTTCCTTGATAAGCCCATAACTGAGTGGCCTCAGAAGTGAGACTGTATACCTTTTAAAATCCAGGAGATATTTGGAAGCGCTCTTCAGATTTCCATTGCAGTGTTAAAACATCCTGATAGCCTAATATCGTGCAAAAATGTTATCTAAGTTATTAAACAGCTATACCAAAACGACATAAGGTTGGGCTTTAGTTTTGCAAAGCTCTTAAATTGCTTTTCTGGCTAAAATTGTTTTCACAACCAGCTAGATAACTACTGCAGCTGACCAATAATACCCTGTTTGTCTTCAGGTTATGTTTCTGGCAGCACATTTAGTCTGCAGCAGTCTTCAAGGACGTGGAAGCATAGGCCCGGTTAGTTTGGCTTGCAGTTGGCAGATTCACGTGCAGCGATGTATGAAAAAGCCACAATAAGCAGATAGCAACAGCGATAGCATTTAAGAAATGCTGTGCTCTTCTTTTGGCAGGTTAGGCCTAGTGTTTAAAAAATAAAAATCCAAAAATCATTTGGTGAATGGAGTCATGTCTAATTCATTTTTTGATGCATGGTTTGAGCACAGCTCAAGGTCAAGAGAAATGTGGTGAGGTTACCACATTTTAAAGAAATTTTTATGCACTGTTAAGGTTTTCCAGCTGGCCTGTGAGATATGGATTGATGGAGAATCTGGTAGGCTGAACTATATTGCAGTTACACTAGTAGTGCAAGTTATACTTGCAGTTTTTTTGCAAACATTTAAAATAAGACACTTAATGGCAAAATGAGCTGGGGAGTAGCAGGGGTGAGACATTACTGAAATTTGCCCTAGCTGCAGGATTACAGCAGTCACTATGGCTTAAAAATGTGGATGACACTGAGGATCATGGGAGGATTGAAACCTAGTGACTGGAGTAACCAGTCAGTGGTTTGGTTTGGTTTGGTTTTTAAATAAATGAGCAAGTACAAGTTTCTGTATAAATGCCTTCAAAACAGCAGTGCTTTGACTTGATTCTAAAAGTTCATTCAGTTTTACTCTTTGCTGTAGATAAAAATAAATGTTCTAAATCTAGATTACTAGTACTTCATAGAATCATACAATACCAGATTGGAAAGGACCACAAGGATGATCTGGTACTTAACTATTTTGAAATGTGCTTATGGTGAGGTCCAGAAGGTTTAGTGAGATGGTATCACATTAGATAAAGGCTTCATTGTGTGTGAAGTAGCTAAGCATTAGATGTAGCCAAACATTAAGTCCATGGGGGTTATCGCTAGCTCCAAAATGTGAGCTAGCATGGTGTGGCTGATTCTTGGTGCTAACATGCCGTGCTTTCCGAAAACCTCCCACTGGTACGTCTCACATGCAGTAGTTTTGCTTGTGCTGGTTGTGACTTTTCCTGTTAATGTCCAGATTAAACTCATCCTGACGTAAGTGCTGTCATCTTTACTTGTTTGGGTTTTTTAATCTTTCCAGATGCTTTAAGTTCCTTTAGCTGTAGCATCAAAGTGTGTTTGAAGCAGTAAGTCCTAGCTTTTTGATAACTGTTGTGTCTAATACACTTCTCTCTCATGCCCTCCCCCAGCTCCCCAGGCACATTTTTGGGTGTTTTGAGAATAGAGGAATTTGAAGTAGGACTTTCCCTGAGCTGCATTTTTTCCTCTGTTGGGTGATACATTTCAGTCATCAACTTTACAAAGTATTTTCTTAGGTCTGTGTTTGGTATAGGAACTGAAAATGCTAATGGTTTGGTGGCAGCTTCTAGCTATCTTATTTTAATCCATTAAATTCTGCTGTGAAAGAAGCGTTTCCAGGTAGTCTGGATGATTTTGTGTCTCATTCAATATTTTTTTGGTCTTTAAGGTTGTTTTGTATTCATCTGAGCACTTTTTTTCCTGTAGATGGAGAGGGTGAAGGAGATGGAGCAACAGGGAAAAAGAAGAAAAAGAAGAAAAAGAAGAAAGGACGTAGGTATCAAGCACAAAAATATAGACTGCATGAATATTTGGTATAAGCATGTGTAAGTGCTATTCTTGGCAGCAAAAACAAATTTTGGGGTGCATTTTGGCATTGTAGGCTAAGTATTTCTAGTGTACCATATGTAAAATTTTCTTAAATTATACTCAACAGCTAAGGTCCAGACAGATCCACCATCTATTCCAATATGCGATCTATTTCCCAGCAATATATTCCCGAAGGGAGAAGAATGTGAATACCCACCAACACAAGATGGGTGAGTGTTTTAAAATGTATTTAAAATATTTTAAAAATATAAATGTTGTCATCTAGATGTGCTGAATTGCAAAAAATCTTAATATACAACTGGATCATCTAAGAACTAAATGAAGAGAAGTCTTTAGGCCAGTAATGTTCTTTCTTCCCTACCCTTTTAATTGAGGTATAGCCTGTATGAGCAGAATTGCCGTGAGGAAGGGGACCTTGAGACCCAGGGGACTAGCAGTATTTCAGTAAGCAGCTTATAAGAAAAATACAGTCTGAACTAGAACTGAAAGTTTAAAATTCAGAGAGGTGTGACACTGTTATGCAGCAGTTTGGATGCACATGGGTATCAACTTGTTGTCTCAGAGAATGAGACAGTTTAATTTAAAAGCCTAAATGGTGTACTCTGCACTTTGCTTCTCTTTGTTTGTATGAATATATAGTTATTATAACGTAACTGTTTTTTGTAATTCAGAGTAGCATGGGAATATTGTGCAATTTTACTAAACAAGCAGCAGCTTCTAGTGGTTTACTGGAACAGGCATCTGCATCCTTATGTTTTCATACAGTACTACTATTTCCATATGCTTTGTTAGGAACTAGGATATACCAGCTTGACTGAGTTTCCTACATGCGGTGTTGTGGGAGGTCATGTTTTACTTGGAGGGGGATGTGGAATTAGTTTGAATTGCATCAATATCTGAATGAAAAGACCAGGTATTACTGAAAACTTTCCAGGAAATTTTGAATTAAAACTCTGACAAAATAGTTTAAACCAAAGGAGGAGGTGAGTAGATAAATGTTTATATTTCTGAAAGCATTGTTTAGTTTTCAATTACTCTTTTTTTACAGAATCAAATTACTTTGAAACATTTATTAGTTGTTTAAAGTCATGCCTGTTTTTCATAGAGTGTAAGCAACATAGTCAAGAGTCTAGTACATCATATCAATTGTGTTCAGATAATCACAGATGATATTATATAATTTCTATGAGATTAAAATTTGGGTTTAAGGAAACCTTTTCTTTTAAATTCAACTTAATTGCAAGGTGTGCTCGCATTTATTTAGAAATGGCTGCCTTGTTTGTATGCACAATATTAGTGTGCTGATGAAGGACTTTCACAGGGTAGTCTTGACAAGCTGATGCTGGAGTGATTCTTTCATGCTTAAGAGTTAAGTGTTTGTCTGTATATGCAGATAAACCTATACATTCAGGAGGACATGATTTAAGCAATCCAGAAATTAGATTATAAGTATTTCAGGCATATTCATAGTTTATTAACAAATGACACACTATTTTTACACTTCTGTTACATATCCAGCCAATTGAAAATTAAATGTTTTCCTCTGGGTTTGCTACTATTCATTTGAAAGGGGGAAAAAAAACCCAAACATGTAAATGCATGCAAAACAACAAAACCAAACCTTTGGTAACAGTATTTAAGTGGGGCATCTTTTCTGCACCAAGAGTGTTCTGCTATGGAACAAGAATAAACTCTTCTAAGGAACCTGAAATAGTTTCTTTATATAATTTGCTTAAGCAAATACATGCTTAGTTTTGTTTCTGGTTTAAACAGTTAACTCTTTAGCATGCTACCTTAGCATTTCCTGACATAAGTAGCTACATACTTATGTTAGTAGCTGACATGAATGCTTGGATATTTCCTATTCTGAATAATAGTTTAATTTTGTATTTTGGTGAAGCATTTTTATGCCACTTCTTTTATTCGTGCTGAGGTCAGTAGGGTATTGCCTTGGATTGTTTTGAAGAGTTGTACTTCTGATCTGAACTCTTGATGTCACATGCTTGCTGAAGTTACTTCTCATCAACCTATAATTGTGTATTTTGTGTGGCAAGTTGAACTAACAGCTTTGGTATTTTTATCGCCAGTATTTAGTTCTGTTTGAAGGCTTGTGGTTTTTTTGAAGACACCTGAATTTGAAATGTTGTGACAGGGAGGGTGGAAAAGCTATAAGCAATATTTCATGGTACACTCATTTTGTTAAAGTGGGTTTAGGGAATTCTTATTCTTGTCCCTTCCAGCTTGTTTCTGCCTCTGTGCTGTTATGTGGGTTAAAATAACCTGGGGGAGTTATTTTCTGGAATTCTTGTATTTTGAGCACTAAAATCTAGTTTTCAGCACAGGCCTGGTCTCTTTAAATTAAAGACTGTAGTAGTGAGAATTGGGACTGTGAGCTCGAGTGAAAAGATGGGAACAAATGGCTTGGAGTAAGTGGTGAACTTCATAAGTTGATTTGTGTGGTAGCAAGCATGTTGGGATGCTGTCCTTGGAAAAGCTTGCTAGCTCATGTACCTGTTGGAGGACTTGATGTTTGGTGTGCAACCGTTATCTGATTAGTTCATTTTTCTCATGTCCTGAAGTGCTTAGGCCTGAGCAGGACTTCTTGTTGCTTCCAGGTGGCAGTGGTGCAGCAAAATGCTTTGGGTCTGATAAATTATTTTTAAATGTAGAGGCGATTTTGCCCCCCAGTTGTCTTACATGGAGTGACTATACGCTGAAATACAGCAGCATAGAGTGAGGATGGCTTCCTGCCAGTTTGCTGGAGTTTGCACTTAAGTACATGACTGATGGCAGAGCAGCTGCCCAGGCTCTGTCGTCAGCTCTTGCTACCAGAGGGTGTTCCCTGCGGCAATCCCCAGCAGTCTGAAGTGCTCCTTAAGTCCCTCTCCCCACTGTTTTTCTGGAGTACACCTTTTCCATCTTCTTGTGCCACGATGCTGGTGCTGGCAGTAGTCCAGTTTCCAAGTAAGGACACTCAGGTGTTGCAGCCTGTTACTTGTGAGGTTATATTTTGGTGGAATTTACCAGTGTTAAGGCAAACTGTAAGAGTAATACGTGGGATTCTTGCTATTGAAGCAAGAGGACGAGTCAGACAAGTAAGTATGGGATTTCCCCTTTGCACTGTTGTTACTTTATCTGAAAAGGAGCCTGAAGTTCAAGGGAATCAAACAAAAAGGTATCAAAATATTTGGACCCTCAGGTCATCCTGTGAAAACTTTTATGGAATCCTTCTTTCTCTTTTCAACTCTGGTTTAGGATTGCAGGCCTCTTAACACTGTATAAATACTTAGTTCAAAATGCAGCAAAATCGCAGGGCATAGTCTGTTGGCTTACTCATACCTAGTTTTTGGCTGTGAAGGGAACTCTTAGAGTGGAGCCGAGTTACTTGTCTATGAAACAGGTAAGTAGTTACACTTCTGGATTTCAAAAATTAATCCTTTAACTCTGCATATTTGATTGTTTGCTTGGAATCAGCTCCTTTACGTAAAGGTAAAAGATAATTTCTAAATTTGGAAACTTTGGTGTAGTACAGTACCTTTGGTCCATCTTGTCCATCATCCCTTTTCTTTTATGGCTCACCTACTAGGATGTGCTGCATAGCACATATGGAGTTCTTTGAGTTATCACTAGGGATTTTTGCATCATTACAGTGCTCCAGCTTCGCCATTTGAAGGGTATCTCTACTTTGTAGTCAAAAGAGTAGTCTTTTAATTAAGTTCTGACAGTTGCTGGAGTGGCTAAATTACTTTTGGGGTTTTTGTTTGTTTTGTTTTGTTTTTCTTGGAACTTTAGTTCTATAGTTTCTTGTTTAATAAAAACCTATATTCAAAACTAATTGTATATTTAGTCTTGTATTGAAAATTATTCTTGTATTTGTTCTATGAACCTACTGAAGAGTTAAAATGAGTGGTATTCTCTTGGAACAAATGTTAGTTCACTGTCCAGCAAATTTAGAAAGTAACTTCCTGGCATGTGTCATAGTTACTATGCCCTGTGTTAGGTGTTATTACCTAAGTATTCGGAGAATGGAACTGCAGGCTCTTAAATTTTGAAGGAGCTTATTGTCTCTGTGTCAGTAATAGTTTCTGGGCCAAGTAGCTACACTACAGTGTTGAGATTCTTCTCCATATAGTTAGAGCACTATCTGAATGAGTAAGATTGTGCAAAAAATAAACTTTATGCGTGAGCAGAGCATGTTGCGGTGATTCGCCCTGCTAAACTCAAGGTAGAATTGCAGTCCTTGATATGCATTTTATATGCCTTTTCTGTCTTTTTGTAAAGTATTATGTGTCCTTCAAGCACACAGCTTCTCTGGGCTTTTGGGAGGCTGGGAGGTAAGGCTTTTGAAAAATCAGAATAAAATTGTTCATGGTCAGAGTGAAATTCCTGTATATACATAATTATTTTTTGCTGCAATATTACTGCTTTTTATAGGTGCCAGTCTGTGGTGATGATAGTTTGTGAGGGGGGTTTGTTGTTGTTTTTTATAGGCTTCCTTTATTCTCAAAATTGTATAAATCGGGATCTTTTCTGTTGCACGAGGGAGTGTACACCTGACTGGTTTATTCACCCTTTGCAGTCTTTAGACAGAAGTTGTAATGACTACTGCAATTATAGTAGCTCTTCATGACATGCTTTATATATTTTTGAAGGCGAACAGCTGCTTGGAGAATAACCAGTGAAGAAAAGAAAGCACTAGACCAAGCCAGTGAGGAAATCTGGAATGATTTTCGAGAGGCTGCGGAGGCACACAGACAAGTGAGGAAATATGTTATGAGCTGGATAAAACCTGGAATGACAATGATAGAAATCTGGTGAGGACATCAATATTTTAAGGACCTCTGCTGTAGATTTTTCTTCTTTTTTCAGAGCAGGGGGGGAATTAGTCTGAGTTTTGTGTGCTTTAATTGGCTGTGTCATGAGTTTTGAGGGGGGAGGTTTCCATTTGAAGTATGCAACCAGTATCCCAAATTATTTCCTTTACGTTTCCTCCTATAACATATGATTAGCTTGTGCAGCTTTCCAGGGCCTGGGGTCATACTGAATTTCAAACTAAGCTTTCAGTTAGGTTCACTTATTTTGAGCAAATGCTTGATTTTAGTGTTCTGTGCCCCGACTCCTCTTGCACATAAGTTCTGCAGTGGGGCTGAGAGAAGCAGCAATAGTGACAATAAACATGCCAGAATTGTCAGTGAAGTTTTGGGGCTGGGCACTGCAGCTGTAGTCTGAGGCTGGGAGTTGGGAAAGAGGCGTAAAAACAGCATGGCTGTGTAGTCAGTCCAGGGCAGGAAGATTTTATCTATATTTAGTCTTCACTGACTGATGTTTCTGGAGAAACACAATGCTTCTTTGTGTTATTCTTAGTTGATAAGAAATAACTGAGCAAATGGGTTAAGATAAACATGAATTTGATTAAGGTAAAGATTTAAGAAATAATTAGCCTGGACTGATTTTCTTGATTCTTCCAACTATTCCTTTTTCTGTCCTTCAGTTTATCTAGAGTGACTGTCTACTGTCCAAGTACTGCACTGATCCGGGACAGTTTAGCTTCCAAAATCAGGTGCTTTGAGCCTGGTATGACTGAGGACTGTGCTGACAAGAGTAGGATAGTAAGAAAGCTAATCAGAGCTGATCCCCAAGGTAACTTCGAGGATAACGGAAAGAAATAATATACCCTCAGGGAAAGTGGAAGAAACAACTGCCTTAATACTCACTAGTCTGGCTGAAACAAATCTGACATACTGAATTATACAGTTTGACTGTTATAAGCAATAAATTTTTCAAAATGTGACTTTTCTTCCTAAAGTACCTCAGGCTATGGGGATTCGCCTGCTAAAGTAAACTCTCTTCTTTTTTCAATTTGCTCTGAGTGAATAGCTTTCTTAAATAAAATCAGAGTATGGTGCACTGTTGGGAGTTGCAGTTTATGTAATTCAGTGCCACTATAGGAGTGTGTGCTAGTGGACACGTGTCTGTAGTTTTCCAGCAGCAAACAGCTTGAGAATAGACAAAACCCAAGAACAAATGTTAGTCTCATAAGGTTTTCTTTTATCACTGTTATTGCTTAAATTAAAAAAAAAAAAAATCTTTTTTGTATTAAAAAAAAATTAGTAAATGAGAGGACTGTACTATTCCTTTTTTCCCCTCTTTTTCTTTTCTTTCCCTTTTAAATCCCAGTAGTTGAAAAAATGCATTTAATGTGCCTGAACTTCAGTTGTATAGCCTGCTGCTCAGGAAGAAATCAGTTAAATGTAGCTTGTTAACATTTGTAATAAAAACACTAGTGAAATACTCAGTTTTGCCCAAGAAAGGGTAGAAGAAACGACGCCAAGAACTGAAGATTGTGATGTTGTACTTATGTTTTCTAGTCTAGGGTCTCCTCCTAGCTAGTATACAAGTAGTTTAAGATGTCAAATTAAAACATTTGCTTGAATATTTTTTCTGAGGTTTTGTTCTTGCATTGATTTATTTGAAGTCATTATAAGAAATATTGACAACTGTTGTGTTCTTTTGTTTCCTCTCCCCTCTGCCTTTTAGTGAAAAACTAGAAGACTGCTCACGTAAGCTGATAAAGGAAAATGGTTTAAATGCAGGTCTTGCATTTCCTACTGGGTGCTCTCTGAATAATTGTGCCGCCCACTACACTCCCAATGCTGGAGATCCAACAGTCCTGCAGTACGATGATATTTGCAAAATAGATTTTGGGACACATATTAGTGGTTAGTTTTCATTTATGAATTAAAACTTTGAGAACATACTTCAATGCACAGACTGTTATGCTAATTAACTTCTGCTCATTTCAGGTCGTATTATTGACTGTGCTTTTACAGTCACATTCAATCCAAAATATGACAGACTATTAGAAGCTGTAAAAGATGCCACAAATACTGGAATAAAGGTATGATCAATATGTATGTCATTTGCCAAGTCTTCTACAGTAAACTTTGCAATTATTCTCCGCTTATATTTGCACTTCATTTTTAGTGTGCTGGGATAGATGTACGTCTCTGTGATGTGGGGGAGGCCATACAAGAAGTTATGGAGTCTTATGAGGTTGAAATTGATGGCAAAACATACCAAGGCAAGTTCTTTTCTTTATATAAGAATAATTGTTTGTAGAGTAATATATGTTTGTACAAATATGGGTTTGTTTGTATTATATTGAAAAGACCACTGTACTAGAAGTAGGGTGTGAGTCTTGCATAAATACGTGTTTTTGGCTGTCTTGCTGTTCCTCTGGAGGAATGTTCTTGGATTATTCTTGCAAGTATTGTAGCTTGAACAGATAAGCTGAAGGCTAAACAACTGTTTCAAAATGTACAAATAATTTGATACCTGCTGTTTGGTTTTATTAATAAACTTTTATTAATGTTGAAATTGCCAGTCTTTAATAATGAAGTTTTGATATAGCATGCAAAACTAACTTGTGTCTTGGCCAGAATTTGTACAAGATGTGTGGATAGTTTTGTGATTAGTTCTTTGCAATATGATGAGTCACTGGAGCACTTTCAGTATGGACTAACAAACCAAATTGCCTTAAAGGGTTTAACATTTGTTAGGAAGTTGCCTGTAATATTAATGTTTTCTTCTAAAGTGAAACCAATTCGCAATTTGAATGGACACTCAATTGGGCCGTACAGGATACATGCTGGAAAAACGGTGCCCATTGTGAAAGGAGGAGAAGCCACAAGAATGGAGGTAAATGGAGTTCATAAATCTTTCTGTTAAGTTTACCCAGCTGTCATTGCAAGAATAATATTTTCTGTGCGGTCCTAACATTTAATATTTGTGATTCTGGTGGATAATAGCAACAGAGTAAAAACTTTGCTGCACTTTGTAGTGTTCCTGTAAAGGAGCGATAACTCTTGTTTCAGCTCACTTGGCTAAATGGCTTCTCCAGTTAGCCCTGGAGTATTCTGCTATCTGACACTGTCTGAAATTGAAGCCTTGGAACCTTGCTCTTTATTTGAAAAAAAGAAAAGAAAAAAAAAAACCACAACACGAAGCAACAGCTATTAAAACCTTGAAATCTGAATGGCCTTAGCGATGCTTATGGAAACTCTTGGCATATTTATTTCTCAATGTGTATGCATTACTTAAATGGAGTGTTGGAGTGTTACACTTAGGAGCAGGGAAAAGGACAGGAGTTCAGATTTTGGGCTGAATTTGAGTGACTAGAGTTTTCTTGAAAGATGTTCAGACTTACCAGTCATTCACAATTTCCTTGGTTGTTCACTCTGTAATTAAAAAGACAAAATAACAATCTTTTCTTGCTCACGTAATTCTTGAGAAATATTCCTTTAGTGTTGTAGCTGTGGATGACTTTTTGAAAGTACAGTTAGATATTTTTCTTGAAAAGCTTCCAGTGCAGTTTTTCTTTGCAGATACAAAATAATTAAGCATATTTCTAGTTACTGTGAGAGGCTAGATGAAAAATTTTTGAAAACCATTTTGGAGCAGGGGAAGAGAAGTTGCTGTACGTGATGTGGCAAACTGTACCAATGGGAAAGGTAGCATTAAAATACGTAACCTGAGATTTAGGTTACACATTTTGATAGGTTTAGGCTTTAGATTTAACATTTTGATATAAGCTTGTGTTCTAACAAGATACGAAGGCTTATTTAAAAGATTCGTAATGAAGTAAGAAGCTTTTAATTTCATTCTAAGCCTGATCACTGGTCAGCAATGATCACTAGTAAGCCTGTCAGAGTAAATAAAGCAACACTTCTAAGAGCTGAATAAGGGACAGGTCTGGTCTGGACAAGATTGTTTTTTGAGGCAAACTCTTTCTCATCACCCAAAACTTGTACCATAATTGTTCATCACCTTGTTAACGATGTGAACAAAATTACAAAAGTTTTAACTATCATCTTATTTATAGGAGTGTGCAAAGGGATTAAGAGTATTGGAAAAGGAAGGTGTAAAAGCTTGTGTGCCTCTCTTGTTTTAGCTTAGTGGATGGTTAGCTCTTGTATATCATCCATCACCAGTATATTACTAGTATAAAACTTAAATGTTCTTTGAGGAAATCTTACTTAGAGATTTAAGAGCTTTGAGATTGTTTTAATTGAATATTCAGACACTGGGGAGAAGACATCTTTTAATTTCTTCAGCTTCTGTAGGTTACTTAGGACACCATCCTACATTGTTAAAGACCGTTTTGCCAATGGAGAATGTGGAGCATAGCCAAGCTCTTACTGTACTATGCTAATTATAGCATCAAACTGCAATCCAATGAGGTTTTTGTGATAAAGAGAAACAGAACCTCTGATGATCCTGAAAAAGTGGGTGTAAAGTGATTTTTTTTGGTAGCGTTGTTTGTGGGTTTTTGTGGAACATCTTTAAGAGTTTGTCTTGAATTTGAAGCCTGTGTTACTCCTTTTCATATGGCTTCTTATTTTGGGGTTGTGACTTTAAAAGAAGGTTAATAAACTGGAAAGCCCAGCTTCTGCTGTTAATGTTTGATGTCCTGTCTTAAGTCCCTTTCCCAGTCCTACCGTTGAGGGTGTGTGAACGCACTTGGCAGAAATGAGTTTATATAATGGCATTTCAGTATGTTCTTGGCTAGAATTTTGATAATGCCCTTGCAGATATATATTACCACCTTTCTTTCTTGAAGAAATTCATCTTGTGGAGTGGAAATGAGCAGGTTAAGGTTTTATACTAGCAGCTGTTACCAGAAAATTCTTGCAGAAATTGGGCAGAAGGTTTTTCAGTGCAGTAAGTCTCTAATCAACGTCTATTTGCTATGTCTGAACTATAAATTTCCTTGGACTTGTATCTGAATAGCAACAGATTACTTCCAGTTAGCAAATGTTTTGCAGCAGAATGTGGTTTCTTAGCTATGTTGGATGTATGCTTTGACAATGTTTTAACTGCAATGACTTTGAGAAATTGTGACTAGAAATGTGCTGATATTTATGGCTTGAAACAAATAAAATGGTACAAGCATAAATAGCTGATGAGTTGGAGTTGTTTGTAAATTTACTGTCTGAAATCTCCATGTTGAATTTTTCTCTACGTTGACTTGGTGATTGAATCTGTTGACATTTAATTACTTGTATTCAGAATTTGTTATACTGAGATCATTGTATCAGAATGGCCCAATGTCACTTATTTTCATATTGCAACATGTTCCCTTTTTTTTTCTCCTTAGGAAGGTGAAGTATATGCTATAGAAACCTTTGGTAGCACAGGAAAAGGTGTCGTTCATGATGATATGGAGTGTTCTCATTATATGAAGAACTTCGATGTTGGGCATGTGCCCATAAGGTTGGATTTTGTCGCTGTTTTTTTTTTTTGCTAGTATATTGTGCTAGTGCTACCACCCTTTTAGGGTTCAAATTTGATACAGTGCAGGTTCTTCATTAATTAATTAGGCTGTTGGAGGACTTAAAGGGTGGTGGTAGCAATGTTCTCGTTACAAAATATGCTCTGATTGTAAATTTGGAACAATATGGAATTATTCCAAATAATCTGACAATGGAGAAAATACATAATTACATAACTTCCTATCATTAGTAATTTGAAAATAATAATATAGAGATTATGGTTGTATATTAGTCTATATGTTAAATGTATGTATATATATATATATATATATATATTTAAATCAACATCTGTATTATGGTTGTATGCCACAATCTTTGTCTTAGTTCTGTTCCCAGCATATATTAAGCTATTCATGTAATCTCTTTTGTTTGTCTGGATATTTTGTGGGGTTTAAGTTGTTGTTTCATTGTATTGCTGTGAAATGAAATAGTTTATGAATTTTTAGTTTTCACTGGGATTACATTTTGGTGTTTCTAGGAGTGCAACATATTTTCTGAAGTGAAGACTATTATGGTTAGAAACATAGCAGGCAGACATGCTTTTCCAGATAGTTCCATTTTGTTTCCATAGAACAGCCTAGTAATATAAAAAAGGGGCGGGGGGAGGCAAAGAATTAGCTGAAGGGTTGGAAAGTAACTGCTTATGTTTGGAAATAAGTTTATATCTTGGCAGATCTATAAATCTCTAATTTTTATGATTACATTTTGTAAGAAGTATGAATAAAAAGCTTACCAAGTATTTGACTTCGGAAGTAAAACTTCAGAGTTTTAAACCACCAAGCTTATGCCTAAATTAGTTCCCATTGTTAACCACTTTGGATCAGGAAGAATTATATTTTTCTTTGTAAAATGAATTGTCCTTTTATGATTTAAGAGCATGATGCCTGTCACTGCCTTCAATTTTGCCTGGCTAGGTAGAGGCACTAATGTTCACAATGTAACTATTTGAAATGGATGGCCAGTGCATTGGGCAGCATTCAGATTTGCTTTGAAGGATATCTTTTTGCAGGAAGAAAATGTATTTTCTTACGTGAACAGAACACCTGATTGATGTAGAAAGATATCCCAAGACTGGGCAGTCTTAAAACACCTTGAAATCTAACCCTGTTCTTCATTGGTCTGGCTTTTGTCTGTAGTGAACGCTTGCTGGTGATACCTCTTCTCAAACGTGTTCTTCTTTTTCCTTCAGGCTTCCAAGAGCAAAACACTTGCTCAACGTTATCAATGAAAACTTTGGTACTCTTGCCTTCTGCCGCAGATGGCTGGATCGCCTGGGAGAGAGTAAATACCTAATGGCATTGAAGAACCTGTGTGACTTGGGAATAGTGGATCCATACCCTCCCTTGTGCGACATTAAAGGCTCGTACACGGCACAGTTTGAGCACACTATACTGTTGCGCCCAACATGCAAGGAGGTTGTCAGCAGAGGAGATGACTACTAAACTCAAAGCCACCTCAGCACCTTTATACTCTAGGCTTCGTTGGAACATACTATACCAGAATTAATTTGCAACATGTTGTCTGTTTTAACAGTGGACTGATGTAATACTTTCCGTATTTGGAAAGGAAGGAGTTTAATCAGAGGCAAGTCTTCTAATATAACTAACCAAGGAAAAAGCTTTCAGGCCTTTAGAAATATTTTGAAAGTTGCTTTTTTTTTTTTTTTTTTTGTTCAGGGAAATACGTGCTATAAAGCTCAATTTTTAGTTTGGAATGAGTTATACATTTTGTTTTGAACATTTATGATAAAAGATGCTTTTCAAATATTTATATTACCATATTCCTACTTGAATGCTTTGAATGACTACACCTGATTTCTGCGCCGAAGTCCTCTATGATATTGCCTTTTAAACTTCCTGGAATACGTTTTGTAAAAAAAAATAAAGACAAATTTTCAGATCTAAAAATACATATACTTTTTAGAAGTCTGGTTACAGTTCTGGTCAGGAGTCTGCTGGGAAACTGCTCTATTAAATATTTTACAAACTTGATTTGCCATTTCTTGTCTTGAAACTGGACCTGTCTTACCCTTAATATGAAACTTGTTCTTTTAGTGCTTATTTGAATAGTCTTGTCAGTGCTGAGATACAGACCAAAGAGTCATCAACTCTTTTGCAGGACAGGATGTGACACCTTCAGTAAAGATGCATGGTGTGATTTATTTTTGAGTGTGCCCATCTTCAGTTTAGACTTGAGTTTTATTAGAAGGTGTCAAAATACGTTTTGTGGTCTCTGCTCATGCAGCTTCGGGCTGAAGAGGACTGTGAATGTCAGTATACCTCTCTCCATGTTCTTTGCTGTTGGCGCACCCTCTTGCACAGAGCAAAATTTTCCTTGGTGTGATTCCCCATCTTAAAGTTCACGTTGGGTTGGACAATTTGTGGGGATAACAAAAACATTGATTTATTTTGGAGTGTTGAAAGTTCTTCCACATGGGCAAACTAACCTGAAGTATTTGATGTTTTCTTGCCATAAGAGGTCATTCTTTGTCTTTCTGCTGCAGTGAATCTGACTGTCTGACCTCATTTGTAAAGGTAAATGAAATGCCGCGGTTCTGCAGGCCTAGGTGCAGTATATCTTTTAGTGCTGCATATTTACTAAATGTCTTGCATACTAAAATATTACATAGTTACTGATAACAAAAATTACAGCTTCTTTATTAAGTCAATAACAGTGCCTTAAGTGTAATGGCTTAGGAAACAGGCACTTCACCTACTCCTTTATAGTCACAGCCTGTGTTTGTTTATAGAGTTCATAATAATATAGAAATACCAGTTATTTCCCCCTCCATCTTTGGGTAAAAGCTGCGTTTTTGTCCTTTAAAACTGAGCTGCAGTTTAGAGGGGAGCATTTTCATGTGCTGCCTACGTTTGAAAAATAATAGACATTGGTGGCTTTTTTTTAAATTGTATGTGTTATTCAAATTTAGCACTGTTTAAACTTGTAGAAACTCATGAAATAGGATCCTGAAATGTTTATTTCTGTTGTTGCTGTTTGGGAGTCTTGGCATCCCAGCAACGAATTTTAAGTAAATTATGCAGCTGTGTGGGCATGTGTGTCTCAACTTCCCAACAAACAGTAGCTGCCGTACAGCACCCTTGTACGCTGCAAAGTAAAAACTGGCACTTGAAAGAGTCTGTGCTGAACAGGGCTGCTGGGTACATGAGCTGCTGCTATTTTTATTTATGCTGACAGGACCATACAGCTGATGCACTTTCTGACTTGCTACAAGCAGGGTGGCTTCTTATGTATCTACCTCTGTAACAAGCCTGGTTACTGCAAATTCTGCTAGAAACAAGTAAGACAAATCTGCTTCAGTTCTCAGCCTCTTGCCTGCTAATTCCAGATTTTTCCCTCTAGAAAGATAGTCTGTTGGTAGCTCAGTGGCACTTGATACTGTTTCTACAGCTTAAGGCTTTTTTCTCTTCACTGACGGTTGTTTCGAGAACACTTGGTATTACAAATCAGTGATTTTTTTCATCACTTTTATTTGATCATATCATACTATTTTGGACTATGGCCTATTTTTTAAACTTTTAAACTTACTGTCTGTTTGCTAATTCGCATATAGAAGCTGATAATCATGCATAACAGATTGCAGAGGAAATGCCTGGGAAAAATAACTCGCAGAACATCATGATTATTTGTTGCCACAAATTTATGGGGTTTGTCTAGATAGATGCTTCCTGTGCTGCCGACCATCCTGCATTTACATCTGTCGGTCTAGAAGGCAAGGCCTATTTCCACCTCCTTGCACATTGCATTTTAAAAGAATAAAATCAATTCCTGCTTTCCTGCTCTTTAGGCTGCCTTTTTCCTACTGCTGGAGGTGTAGTTATAAATTCTTGGCTGTGCTGTCTGATAACTGGACCGTAGTGGCTTGGCCTTTGACAAAATCAAAAATGTATCAAATACTTTGGAACTGGTTATTGAAGTCTGTCTTCCTCAGTTACCCAGAAGATGGGAATAATCCTGTTTCTTGAGTATGTGCAGCACCAGAACTGGTAATATTTTTTGTAGAGACTACATTTATTAGAGATGCCCAAGTGGAGACTCCAGAACCAGCTTTGCAGGGTTTTACCTTCATGCAGACCTCTAGACATACATGTCACTAGAGAATGTACAGCTGGACCTCATAGTCTGTCCTTTCGATGAAGGTTTGGCCTCAGATTTTCCTAACGGGGAGGCTAATTTTAGACTCAACATGCTTCTCCTCTTAGATGCAAGGTTTGGGTTGGTTCGGTTGGTTTGTGTATTTTGTTTTTGTCACCTACTCAAGTAAATGTTCAACCTAACAAGTTTTCTGTTAATTTCATGGAGCCTTGTACTAGTTCTCTGACTGCAAGATGGCAAAGTCATTTTGTCTTGTGTTCAACTGCGTTAGCAGCACTCCTGGAGCATGTCTGAAGAAAGGCAATGAGGTTGGTGAAGGGTTTGGAGCACCAGACTGATGAGGAGCGGCTGAGGGAACTGGGGCTGTTCAGCCTGGAGAAAAGGAGGTTGAGGGGAGAGACTTTATCGCTGTCTGCAACTACCTGAAAGGAGGTTGTAGCATGGAGGGGGTTGGTCTCTTCTCCCAAGTAACAAGTGATAGGACAAGAGGAAATAGCCTCAAGTTGCACCAGAGGAGGTTTAGATTGGATATTAGGAAAAATTTCTTCATGGAGAGGGTTGTCAGGCATTGGAACAGGCTGCCCAGGGAAGTGGTGGAGTCACCACTGGAATCACTACCCTGGAGGTGCTTAAAAGATGCATAGATGAGGTTCTTAGGGACATGGTTTGGGCTGGACTTGCCAGTGCTAGGTTAATGATTGGTTAATGATCTTAAAGATTTTCTGACCAAAACAATTCTATGATTACAGTTCAGGTGGAAGCCTCCAGTGACTGCCTGCAGCCAGGAGTGAGTGCTGGGGCTGGCCTGGCCCCTTTCCCGGGCAGGGTGGCCCCTTGGCTGGAGCTGGGCCAGGAGCCCACCGCACCGGAGGCCTGTGGTGAACGTCTCTGTAGCCTGGAATGAGGTAAACAGGGCTGGTGGACACAAGCCCTGTCCGACATGAAGTGGAAGTCTTGTGTGGAGGGATGACTTTGGTTGTCTTTGTTTCTCAAAGCTTTTGCAGCTCACGTACTTTATTGAAAATAAAAAATATTGTTCAAGCTAGAGGGGCTTTCCTTCTAAAAGATAGATTGTACTGCTTTTACTTGAATCAGAGGTAGTAGTATTCCAAGTCACAGGTCTTGTTTGAAAACATCATCTTGTGTGTTGATGATTGATTTCCTTAGTTTTGCACTTGACATGTTCCCTTAAAAAATACCACCTTAATAGAGCTGGGTTTTTCCTTTTTTAGTGGTGAACTTTATTAAATAGAGAAATAAACTGGGCGCTAAGTAGCAACTGTAAGGTGTATCCGTAGGGACGTGCTCTCCTACTTCAGACTGGCTTGTGAAATAAGGAAGCTGGTCCAGCATATTAGCTTTGTGGAAGCTGCTGAGTAGTAACCTGGCTTGCAAGGGAGCAGGTATTTTAAGGGTGAGTGTTACTCTAACTTGTCAAAGAGGAGGTTGAAATAGAGCATGTAGAGAGGGAGGGAAAGTTGCTGTTAGAGTGAGAAAACTGCTGTCGCATCTTCCAACCTCCTTGTGTCATGTTACCTTTAGTATATCAAAATAATACCCATTTTACATTAAAAGACAACAAAAGAGTAAGATGGTATCACAGGAACTTAATAATGTGATGTGTAAATATGAATGGAATTTGTTGATTTTCTATTTTTTACAGGTGGTGCTTCAAATACTTTTCTTACAGGAAGGAATAAGAGAGTTTGGCTTTTTGTAGTTAATAATTTGCCAGGATTTTGCACTTCCAGCTTGTCGGTACTTGGCATTCTGTGGAACATCAATCAACTGTCCATAAACAAAGGCAGTGTATGTTGTGAAGTCCATTCACAAAATGTTTCTGCCAAGTGGTTTTATGAAGGTATGTTTAGAGATAAAGACCACGTAATGAGAAAAGCACAGCATGCTTCGAAGCAGGATGTTGTTTTTATATTAATTTTTCTATATTTTTTTCTACAGGGAATCAAGAGGCAGTTCTGTTTTCATAATTTGAAATGTCTGAGTACTTTTAAAGTAAAAGAAACAATAATAACTGTGCTGTGACTCTTTAAAGATTTTCATAGCAAAAATTTATTTATGTTTGTGCCACGACAGCGACCCAGCTCATAACTGAGGTCAAGTCAAAATAGCTTTTAGCTTTGCTTTTATACTGATGCTGGCTTCTCTCTTCTTTTGCAAAGCTACAGTGCTTTGAAAACAACCTGCGCAGACTAGTCAGCAGTTGAAGAACACACCTTTTGCCTAGTAGATCTTGAGCTTTCCTGGAGAAAGGAAACTCAGGGGGACCCTGTCCCTGTGTGTAAACACCTGATGGGGGAAGTAAAAAACATGGAGCCAGGCTCTTGTCAGTGGTGCCCAGTGACAGGACAAGAAGAAATAGGCACTGACTGAAATAGATGCTTCCACTCAAACAGAAGAAACTTTTCACTATCAAGTTTTGTACACTCTCCTCAAATGTACCTGGGAGGGGACTGGTTATGGTGCAGTACCCCTTCCCTGGTGCACGTGGGGATACAAATCCAGCCTCTCTCTTGAAGGACTGAAGAAGTCAGCAAGTGCTCTCAAAAATGCATGTAAAACAGTAATTACTGACAGCATTTCTATTCTGAGCAATGTTCACACTGTGTTTGGCTGCCAAACTACTAGGCATGGAGTGCTAACCTGTGTGTGAGGTGATCTTGAACCTTTAATTAAAAATAATTAATGCACGATTGGTTTATCAAGTCGCAACAAGCAGTGCTTGCTTGTGCAATGAGAGGGAATTCGGCGAGGGCAGTGTGTGGAGCTTTAGGTAACTTTGCTCCGTTGCAAGGCAGAAATGGTGCTGAACCTTCAACCTGAACCTGATTTTCTGAATGCAGATTAAAATCAATGCAGAGAGGACAGGATACAGGGGTTATGGCTTCTCAAGATGCTTTCACGTGGTTTAGTCTTTCATGCAAGTAACTTAGCTACCAGACCAGCCTCCCTGCTGACAAAAGAGGGAGCACTGAACCACCAGGTGAGTTTACCCTGGGTCTCTTCTGATGTACCAGACCACTCCAGCTAACTGTGCCCATCACTCATAAAACGTGCTGGACACTTGGCTTTACTGCTCTGCAGAACTCCTCCTAGTGAGGTGTGGAACCCAAACCCCAGGAGGAGCTGCTGCCAGAGTGGAGAGGTGGACTTTGATCAAGCAGCTGTCTGGTTTCCCCAGGCTTACAGTACCAGCCATGGTCCTTCTGCTGGTTTTGTCACTGGTCCTGAACCTTGCCCCTTCCTTGGCTCCAGTTAGAGTTCTACTTTACTTACCAGAGTGAAGTGAGGCAGAATATAAGCACGTAATCTCACGCTGTGCTTAAGCCTTACTCTAGCTTAAGGGTGCAGAGCTAGCTGCATGAACCAGCAAGTACTAAGAACCAAAGCAGAAGCTGTTGAGAAGCACATCTGAATTAGCTCATTCTTATATTGGACTGCTGTAATCACCTCTGTCCTTCCCACTGCTTGGATTAGGACTGTAACTCTATGTTTGAGTGTGTCCTTTTTCCTTCCCTTCTCTTGTTCTACCCAAGAGAGCACTGAAGGGAAGAAAGCAGAATTTGTTTTTCCAAAGCTAAGGATGTCTTTTAGAGAAAGCCTGGAGACCCACTAATGCTTTGCTGGGGTAAGGGGAAATGCAGGGGAACAGCCACAGCCTAGGTGAGCCTTCTAGAAAAGATGGCAGGATAAGATTATTGCAAAGGGACTGGACTATGCTTAATACTGATGACTAAGGCTAATGAACTGTTGCCCACCCCCCTCATCATGCTCTACAAGTCCCAAGATAGATGCTGCTTCCGTTAATGTTCAAGTCTCTTAGAACTCCTGGTTGAGACATTCCAGGGGGAAGAAAAAGTATCAGAAATCTGAAACTCTTTCCCTTTCCTTCCTGTTCCCCTGAACCACCTGTAAGTAGAAAAAAGTGTTTAGATTACATTCATTTCCTCACCAGAAAGGACAGCAGAGAAATATTTGAAAGGCTGCGCGGCCACAAGCCAAGCAGATTGGTCAGGTCACCTCACTTTAACAGGCGCCCCATGGCTTAAAACTAAACAAACAAATAAAAAGGAACAAACTGGTTTTGTGCACTGAATTAGGATGAGCACAAGGCGAAGGAAAGTTTGAGATCTGAGGCCATTACGTGTTTGCTATAGTATGGTATCTTTTAAAAATGTAGATAGAAAAGGTAGGAAAATTCATGAATAAAACCAGCTGTTAAATCAGTGACAGTCTTACAGCTCATGCCTTAATCCATGTTAGATTCATACATATATATTAAAAAAATGATCACATAGGAACTAATTCCAGTACACGCGCAGTTTTCTGTCCACATCAAGGCGTTTTATTGAGGTATAAACTTTGCAGAAGATGAGGTAACAATTTGCATAGGACTTATGCAAAATAACTTCAATTAAAATTTATTTGGCATTAACTACTGCATGTGGAGAACAACTGATAATTCCCGCTTGTTAGAGTCTCCTCAATGCACAGTTCTGTTAATGCTAGTGGTAGGACCATGGAGAAGGTACAGCAGTTGTAGCTAATGAAACCGGCCAGATTGAAAATACTTTTCTAACAAATTATACATCTTCTTTGCAGAGGTTTGCATTAGAGATCACTGAAGCAGACAACGCTTGCTGCAATTTAGAGTAAGCTTGTCCAATGCAAAACGGAGGGTGCTCACATTCCTGCAGCAATGACAGTTCGGTGCCCGTGGTCTTGTTGTGTTGACTTTTGGTTGGTTTGTGGTGGTGTTTTTTTTTTAATAAAGCTTTTTAAGTTATTGGAATGAAAAGCCCCTGGTTGTCAAAGTTAGTACTCCAAATTTGGCACTTGAGATGTCAGGCCTGTCAAGGACAAAACATGGAAGTCTTGGTGAAGATACATTCTTGTGCTTTTGAACTCTCCTCTTACATACTTACGTGGAAATAAGTACAGGCTCTAATTCCTCAATTTCAGATTTTACAAAATTCTATCAAGGCATCGTTAGTGTAATCCCCTTGAAGCTTGCAAAAGAATTTCACTTCAGTCATGAAAAATACACAGAAAGTTACCTACGAAAAGTTCAGTTACTGTTTGACATGTAAAACATTCCTTGCTGGTGAATGTTAATATTCTAAGACTTAGTAGCAATTCCTGCAGACAGTAAGAATCATGATATCATTAGAACTATACTATAAAATGTACACAAGCATATTTAGAAAATTAACCATTGAAACATCAGTTGCCCATTGTAAGTCATTTTTCTAAACCAATTAAAAAAGATTATCAAAATACAAAACCAGCTTAAAAAACAGCCTGAGGTAAGAGTTAAATGCAAATAGCAATATTTTTCTTAAAAAAATAGCTGTATTGAAATTCTAGGTACTTAGAAAGTCACTTACTGTCAATAAAAACTTTTACTAACAAATGTAAAGAGTACTTTAACTAATACAAAAGTACATAAACATTGTACACAGATTAAAAGTAAAGAAGTACAATACTGTACTTTCATTTCATTTAAAAATATATAGTTATGACAATTCAGACTTTCACCATACACACAGTTAACTGGCTTTGGATTAGCTGCTACTGTTGTCCATGGAACAGTCAGCTAATTCTGTGTGCTGCTGACTGTCAGCTGTGCTGGGACATGGTATTTTACCGGGTCCGTTTGCCTGAGTAAGTCGTTGGCTGTAAAACAAAATGTAAGCTTGAGCCTTGCATACTTCTTCCATAGTGCACATGTTGAGTTTTGAGTCATTGCAGTGTACCCAAAATCCTGCAGTGAAGAAATACACCAAAAAAAGTCATCAGGATATTGATTTGAGGTAATTGCATTGTATTTCATAATTAATTACTGAGTCCCCTTTAACAAATTGCGTAGAGGTATTGTACTGTTTCAGTGGATCTGCTGTACTTGCCTCTACATTTTAAAAGCCCAGCTTGGAGCTTGGCTTCCTCCAATTTAAGAATTTATGGCCAGAACACATTTCACAAGCCAGTACAAAAACTGCAGAGATTTGGTCTACAGAACTACAATTCTCAGTCCAGGCAGTTCAGCTACATACAAGTGGCTCCTTTTTGCTCTTGCAAAAAGACAGTAAGCTTATCAGTTCAGTAAGCTCATCAGTTCAAAACTGCAAACTCCCCTTTCTCCCACTCTCCTTATTTTCCATGCTGGTTCCTACCTCCTTCTGAATTGTAGCAGTAGGCAGTGTAGTGCCCTGAGCCAAATCCTTTCCCGTGGTGCATGACCACAGCAGACAAGTCGTAGATGAAGCAGTCGGGTAGAAGGGACTTGAGGGATTCTCTGCAGCAATAAGGCTCCATGTTCAGCATTTGATCAAAGTGAACGTGCACGCCGATCTTCTCACGATGATTGCGTCCTGACCACCTGGAAAGTCAAGTCAAACGAAAACTCACATTTTTTTTTTTTCAAAGCAAGAACAAAGCATTCTGAATGATATTTTAAGGTAACAAGTTTTCACTATTGTCTTCATGCACAAAATAAATGCAAATATGCACGCTTTTAGTTCTAGGCTTCCTCTTTCACTTCCCCTTTATTTCAAGGCCTCGCAAAATGTGTCCATAGTACCTACTATTCTTATCTTCTGAAATATCCTTTTTAAGATCTGTTTAATGGTGAGTGGCAAGTACTTCCCAGGTATTATATCTATCTCATCGGTATTTCTCTTTTATTCTATCTCATTTGCAGTTTTCCTTGTATTCAGGACAGACTCTGTACTAATAATGCATGGACTACGAATTCACAGAGACACAATCTCCACTTCATCACCCTTAGGCTAATGCATTAATGTATTTGGTTATATGAATACGAGATTTTCACTTAATACAATCTCGCTTCGTGCATTAGTGAACGTGAGCATTTACCTGAAGATAACACAGATTAATTTTTACCAACAGAGTTCACAGCGAGGTTAGTAGGCTTTGATTGAAAAGAAGGATGAAATAATTTTGGTATTAAAGTAGCAAGTAGTTGCAATTCAAGAGGTCTGTTCTCTACTTACAGCATATCTCATTTATGTTTAAATTAAACAAGAAAAAGAAATTTCTAATAACTATTTCTCATTATACTGGTAAACAGAAATGAAACTGATGCTAGACAACACTGATCCTAACCAATGGAAGAGTGGGACTGAACTGGTCAGTTTGCAACACCGTTTGATGTGGTACCACTTACCTGAACCGTTTAAGGTGTAATCTGAGAACCTGAGGTAGTCGACACACCATAAGCTGCTTCTGAGCTTCTGTGAGTATAACAGGTTTAGAAGAAAACTTCCTTCGTTTTGCTGAGGCCAAACACACAGTTACACAATACAAATCTCGATAACAGCCCTGTATTTCATTCTAAGATTAATCCACCAAATTTGCATGGACCTAAATAGCTCCTGTATGTGCCTCCTTGAGAAGGATACACTCCAGGAGCCACTTGGCAAGGATTATTTTATGATGCAAGTAGAAAATACTTGTGGTCACTCAGGTTAGTCACCTTAATTAAAAAAGCTTATGGATCTTCAGCTGGGAGTATCAGAACCCCCACTAGAGTGTGATCAGACTTTATCGTAGAGAAGCACCACACTTTAAAACTTCCTTTGAATAATTCCATCTTCTACATGGTAATAGCTTGTCAAGTGACCACACCAGGGACATAAGGACTTTATTTGCAACATGCTTTTAAAACACTCAGTATTTTTCTTCTACGCTTTCACTGTCAGTTTACTTTACATTTTACACAGAGAACATACGCTTGAGTACATACTGCCTTTACTCACTGTTGCACTGATCACATGCATATATCTTTCCTTCCAAAGCTTCGGTTTGTGTAAACTTGGCCAGCATTTCTGTCAGCAGACACGGATACTGAGATGACAGCTCCTTGCCGTTGCAGTGATACCTCTCAGGAAACTCCAGGGACAGGTCCCAGAAAGGTTCTATGGTATTGGATTTATTGTCACAGGCAAGACATGTAACCTGTAAAACAAATTTCACCAGTTGCTTACATTCAAAAACTTACTTTGCTAAAAGTGTACCATAACATAGCTCCAAAAAAAACCAAACCAAACAAAACACAACAAAAAAGCCAAACCATTTTATTTCCTAGTGATGACGGGTACAACCAAAACCAAGACACAGTCATTTAACAAAAGAAATGACACATCTAATTTCCTTTATCTGAAGCAGCATGTCCAATACTATTATCACAAACAGGTAAGTGTTCTTATGTTTTACTGAGAAAGAAAAGCAGTGTCAAAACGGTCGGCCTGGGACTGTCCAAGAGAAAGCAGCTGATGGGAGCCTCGGAAGTCTTTTCTCCAAAAAAGAAACACTCCAAAAGGAAAAATTACATGAAAGGGAAAAACTATAGCTTCAGTTAATTAAAAAAAATAAAATTAAATTAAATTAAAAACCAACAAAACCAAAACAAACCCACAACAACAGCTGGGGATTTTAAAGTCATATCCTTCTTACTTTGTAAGTCTTCCAGGGAAGCCTGGATTAGGAAGCAGACTTCTTCAAAGAAAAATGAACAGGTAAAAATAATTTATGTCTTCTTTCAGTAAGTGGATCCATCGTCACACTAGGGAAAGGACAAGCAGTAAGACAACATAAATAAAATGCCAAGAAGTGAAGCGAGTCAACCTGGAAAATGCAGATTATACAGCAGGGGACAATTAATTTATGATAACAATATTTAGGAAAGAACGTTAAAGCACTAGCTCTTCTAAGCTGAAATAGCAACACACTAGGTGTTGATTTACAACACGGCTTTATAAATGCCAGCTCAAGCTGCTCATAGGAGAGTGTCGTGTCATTTGAGTCCTACTCTGAAGAACCTCCACCCTTCCACGATACATGTGGATGAGTAACTTCTGTCAGCAGCTGAACCTACGCAGTGGGAAAACTCCATTTAGACTGTAACAACCAGAGTTCATAAAGGCTATAAAGAAATACCACTAAATATTAGGAGTTTATGTGTTTGAGACTAAAGGTATGTTCACCTTGGTGTGTTTAATGCAACCAAGTACAATACAATCTTCAAGAGTAGCCTGAGTTTTCTACTGTTAATGTTCTCACTTGCTTAGAAGTTGTAGTTGACCACTATCTCAAATCAGCTCCAATCTCACTGCTCTAGAAAAGATGCATTCTGAAATAAGTTGAATTTTCATTGGGTTCAGGTAGCTAGCTTTGACAGAACTTCCAGAGGCAGCCAACACCTTCCTGACCCTGTCCCCAGCAACTAAACTTTCCTGCTAAAAAAGATTAAAGGAACTCAAGATTTTCACACAGGACCTACTGTCAAGATACTGCTGTTTATCAGCTCAGAATAACAGCCAGGTGTGATGAGACATCGCCACTCATGTTGAACAGTAAAAGAAATACCAAATATCTCCTTAAGTTTGCACCTCAAGGGTAAACAATTGCCCAATTAAATCTCTGTGAGCATGCTTCCTGTTTAGGAAACCACCACAAGTTATTTGGAACAACTAAAACAAAGACGTAGTAATAAAGGAATGAAAATCCACGAGGGATCCAAATACGGTTATTTCACAGGCACGCCTTCATGTTGCTGTTCTACATAAATCCAGTGTCATTCTCTTCAGTTAGGTTAGTACGCCTAATCAAGTGTACAAATACACTCAGTTTTGTTCAAGAGCTCCTTTATTTTCCTCTGAAGTTTTGCTGTTACGTAATTATTCACTCTGCCTCATCTGTTGTTTCATGATCTGTCACCTTACGCTACCTTCTTCCTAGGTGTTCTTTTGAGTAATTATTTAATGCATTAATTAGCTACAACAGCTTATCCACAGTCTATGCATTAGCAACCTAATGCATGTGGGTATTTGTATAGCAGCACACACGTTCAGCAGGGGCGTAGGAAAGCTGCTAGTTGCTTTAAGCTCTAAGAAGGAGGAAATGCCACTGTTTTGTTCTTAGAAAACAAAACTTTGAACTCACATGGCAGAAAAGAGGAGAATCTTTGTTCTAATTTACACTGACAGGAGCTTCTTTTGTAAGTGCTAACATCTGGCAACGTTTCAAAGCCACAAACTATTAGTAATTCAGAGCTGGAATCTAGACTTGGAGACAAAATGATATGTTTGGCCACAGTTCAAGCTAACTCCAGCATAAACACAGAATGACTAATAGATTTGTGCTGTACAAATGGGTGATTTTGTTGGGCCAAAAGTTTATTTAATTGACGAGTTACTTGAGAATTTGTTGCGCACGAATGCATGCTGAAGATTAATGGGCTCAGGATGAAGTCCATACATGAACTCACTATAGACAATTTTAACAAGTTCTGAAGTTTTAAATTTAGTGTTTAATGTTAACAATCTAAGTTATTTTAAGATCCTCTTTCCCAACTAGTTAATAAGGACTATCCCAAAGAAAATCGCTCCAGCTTCCAACTTCTGCCTCTCAAAAAACTAAAACTGATGCAATAGTGCTGCTTCTCACCTCGTCAAGCAACTGTGAGCAAAGCAGATTTGTGCTGACAAAATTCTGCACAGCTCTGTATCAGTGTTCATTTCCTCAAATGCCAGGCACCCCTCCTCCCTGTGACGCTGCAGCGGAGTTAAACTCTTAAGAGTTATCTGGGATTTGCGTATTTGCCAACAGCCAAATAACCCGAAGTATTTGGATAGGTGTCCACCCAACCATATCAACCGCTGTGCGCTAACTGCTCCTGTGCACACTCTCTCTCAGGAGGTAAATCAGGGTTGGAACAAAGGTTGGAAGTGTTTTTCTTAGCCAGGCCCGAGCTTACAAATTGGATTACTCAACAAGTAGGAGGGTCCCTGCCCTTCTATGGAATCCATTTGGACTGGGTCTGTCCATCAGCACAGCCTGTACAACACCCCCATGCTTCTCTTTCTGTCCCAAATGAGACTCCTTTATCTCACACCCCACTACCATTGACACAGCACAACCCAGATTTTCTTTTTTCCATGAAAGGCACTGAAATTGTATGAATGGCTGAACAAGATGTGAGGTTTTTATAGAAAAAAAAACCCACAACAAAACAAAAACAAAACAACAAACAAACAAAAGCCCCAAACATGAACTCAAAAGGCTAGGAAAAAAAAAAAATGTACCTGTCCAATGAAACTTTTTATGGTATGAGTATACACAACAGTCATCGGGAAGCGAGTCTGCTCTAGCAATCTGGTTAGTGACGTTTATCTTTTTACAAATTTAGAATTTTATTTCACCTCCTCATTATATTCCATAAATGTTATTTTAAGAAGCCATAATGCTGTCACTTATAGCCAAGCTGGATGAGAAGTCTACATCACCTCAAAGCAAGTAAATTACTGTTTTCAGCTAGTCTGCAAACTCTACCTTATGTTCTGCCCTGGCCACCCTCTCATGCCTTGAAACATGGGTACTATATACAATTGTCTGGCTAACGCTCAGTATTCAATCATGGGGCAAAGGCCAGACTGAAAAGAGCTGGATCAGATTGCTTGACTCAAGCTAAGCATGGAGGCCACTCAGACAAGCATCATTGTGCCCACAATAATTTGATGGACAGCCACTGCCCCGGATAGCGTTCAGCCTAAATGCAGCCAAAGAAAATCGTTAACATATTGCCGCAGAAGAAGCCAACTCCATCAGCAGCTGTTTTGCCAACGTTCCCTGCGCTTGCATGGAAGAAAGACAACTTTTACCATCTCTGCTCTAATTCTTTTTTGGTTTTTAAGAACAGTAAAATGCCCAGTCCCATTTTTCTGCTGTCACTACTGCTTAAATTTTCACTATATGAGACATACATAAAAAGAGTAGTAATGGAATTTTTCCACAGCGAAGTAATCCAAGTAGAAGGGATTTCTAGGATACTGCTATAATACGGAATTCCACATGACAATCCACACTGTATTTCTTCAGCTACAAAAAAGCCAAAACTTAAAACGATGAGCACACAGCAGCACCAAGATGATCTGTATCTGTTTAACAGAATAAGATACGCATAACCACAGCAAACTGTGGTCTGTGATTCAATGGCCTCCTATAGATTAACTTAAAATGTCACCTTCATCTAGTTGGAAAGCAACTTGACAACCATTTTGTGATTCAGGCTACACATATCATAAAAGCACAGATACTAATACCAGAATATAGAAGCCAGTATAGAGGTCATGGCCCGTTTTAAGTGGAAATCCTCCGATTACCTACCTGAAGTTCTCATAGTTTTTTGTAGTCTGTTCAGTGGGAGATTTAACACCCAGCACTGCACGAGCCACCCTCAGCATTCTCCCCCAAACTTTTAACTCACAGCATACTACCCAAAACTGAAGGGTTTCAAACAACCCAAAATTGCACATTTCCCCTTCTCTCAGCCAATGTCTCCTGAAATACGCTGTTTGAACAAGTACATGGTGCAGGACTTGCAAAGACAGGCACTGCCTTTTAAAACTTCAAACATAGTTTACACTGTTTAGAATCTACATCACTTACTGGGTGTTGACATAACTCATTTCTCTGAGCACTGCACACTGTTATTCTGCCACGCCGAGCAGGGCCAAGGGGAAGCATTTTGCTCAGATTCCATCTTAAACATGATCGGGAAGTAATCAAACCTTTTTTAAGAGATCAAAAGCTAGTTTGTACTAGGCTTTGCTATAATAAATGGTGAATTATTGGGGAAAAAACCTCACAAGATAAGTTTGTCCTAAGAAGAAATGGTAACTAATCACAACTTTGCTGCAGAGGAAACTCGTTACTGAATCAGCACAGCCACTGCTCTTCCCTTTCACTGCTATGTTTGGTGTTGCTGGAAGAGAAACCTAGGCAAAGAGCTTTGCCTAAGGCACCACATTCAAAAGCAGTGGAATCCCCACAAGAGACTTCCAAAAACCACCCCGAATAGTTTCTAAAGGATTGCTCACCACTCCAAAAAGGAGTTAAAATGACATCGACTAGGCATTTCTTCGATCACTTACAATAAATTTGAATTTACTCAACGGTACTCTATAAAGAAATCATCAACAACTATTTACTGTTTTGCAACAAGTGTCAGTTCAGTAAAACACTAATAATTCAACATTTATTTTTTCCTTTAATTAGGTACTCATGCAGCTTTCACATAAATCAGCACAAACCTTATTTTTTCCCCCTCCCTTACTGGGTCTCTTTTAGCCACAGAAAATACTGATTGCCCTTCTCCATCAGCTTGCCTTGAATTACAAGCTATCCCTGATTAAACTGTTAGAGGGTCAATGATGTTGCAAGGTCATTCTTCATCTTTGAAAGGTCCTGGCAAGGTCATGGCAATCAGGGAAAGACATGAAGAAAGCGACAGTCCAGTCTTCAAGGACGAGGATCTGGGGAACTACAAGTCAGCCAGCACCACCTTGATCTATGGGAAAGCTGATGGAACAAGACCCAGAAATCATTTCCAAAGGTATTAAGAGTAAGATGAAGATTGGAAGCAGGCACCATCAATTTATGATGGGAAAAATCATGCTTGACCAATCTGCTGGCCTTCTTCTTACAATGAGATGATGGGTACAGATAACCACCATAACAACAACAGTTCATACAGGCTATAAAGAAATACCACTAAATATTAGGAGTATGCGTGTTTGAGACTAAAGGTATGTTCACCTTGGTGTGTTCAATGCAACCAAGTACAATACAATCCTCAAGAGTAACCTGAGTTTTCTACTGTTAATTTTTTCACTTGCTTAAAAGTTGTAGTTGACCACTATCTCAAATCAGCTCCAATCTCACTGCTCTAGAAAAGATGCATTCTGAAATAAGTTGAATTTTCATTGGGTTCAGGTAGCTAGCTTTGACAGAACTTCCAGAGGCAGCCAACACCTTCCTGACCCTGTCCCCAGCAACTAAACTTTCCCGCTAAAAAAGATTAAAGGAACTCAAGATTTTCACACAGGACCTACTGTCAAGATACCGCTGTTTATCAGCTCAGAATAACAGCCAGGTGTGATGAGACATCGCCACTCATGTTGAACAGTAAAAGAAATACCAAATATCTCCTTACGTTTGCACCTCAAGGGTAAACAATTGCCCAATTAAATCTCTGTAAGCATGCTTCCTGTTTAGGAAACCACCACAAGTTATTTGGAACAACTAAAACAAAGACGTAGTAATAAAGGAATGAAAATCCACGAGGGATCCAAATACGGTTATTTCACAGGCACGCCTTCATGTTGTTGTTCTACACAAATCCAGTGAAATGCTGCTGGAGCCCAGCGATAATGGTGCACCCCAGGGATCGATACCCAAGCAAACTATTGTAAACCCCCAGCAATTTGCAGATGACACAAACCTATGCGGAGTGGCTGATACATCAGAGGGTTGTGCTGCCTTCCAGAGGGAGAGGGACAAGCTGGGGAAACAGGAACCTCTACAGTTCAACAAAGAGAAATGCCACCCAGTGAGAATAACCTCAGGCACCAGTGCAGACTGGGAAGCAGCTCCCCAGAGAAGGTCTTGATGAACAAGCTGACCATGAGCCAGCAAGGTGCCCTGATGGCTGCGTGAGGCAGAGCATCACCAGCAAGTCCAGGGAGGTGATCCCTGCCCTTTGCTCAGCCCTGGTCAGACACAACTGCAGGGTTGGATCCAGTGCAGAGCTCCCCAGAAAAAGAGAGACCCTAGAGAGGCCACCAAAGGGTCAGGAAGATGATGAAAGGGCTTGGAGCATCTGACATAGGAGGAGAGGTTGAGTAAGCAGGGAGCACTCAGCCTGGAGAAAAGAAGCGGGTACCTTCCAGAAGAGAACAAGCACTGAGGGACTGAAATCAACTGCGACTTCAATAGACATTTTGGCACCTGCTTACAGTCCCAATTGGATTGAGAGGGAGGAGCCACTGTTCCAGCAGATCTGCCTCTGAAAGCACAGGTTTACAAGATACAGACTCCTTTGCCCAGGAACTGCTATAGTACAACTTTCTTGAGGAAACACTGGAGGAAGACTAGCATGTGAAAAAGGAAAGAATAGAGGAAAGTATAGAGGGGAAGGGTTTTGTGACTATATATTGTATCTTCACTTCCCGTAGATATACTTGGTACTGAGGTGTCACAGTGTGTACTGCAAGTAAGAAGCTGTAATCCTAAAAAGGTTATTGGGATAAATAATTAGATAATAAAAAGAAGTCAAGAGGCAATCCACCCATGCTATTCCTGGTGTTACTCATTACCTATAGTTTAGTATTCCATAAAACACAAAGATTTCAAGTAGTAGATGAGGAAGACTTATTTCAATCAGCTGAGAACATAACAAAACAAAAACAACTAACTCATATAAAAGGTGTGATTGTTTTGACATTACTTAAAGCTTTTACTAATCATCAAAGAATAATCTGCATAAAATCTCACACGCCCAATTTTCTCCTTTCTTAATCTTATATTCTAAATTTAGTTGTAGTGCTGAACAAGGCTGCCATTTCAATGGCAACATACCAATAGCAAACTCAGGATTATTACTTCCCTTTAAGTTAAAATAGAACAGCTAGAAGAGGAGGGAAAATGTTTTATTGCACATATGAAAGCAATGTGAAACTTAAGTAAACATACAGCTTATCTGCTTTGTAAGTGATCTGTGTGCTGTATCAAGAGCAGTTCATAGTATTCCTGAGGCTTGAAGGTCAAGACTGACTTTACTGCACTGGGGTATCTCACAGCATCAAATATCTTTAACTAACACTTTCAGTACAAAGGGATAGTACATGTAATAACTTTTTAGTGATCCTAAGCCAGAAGGCAACTGCTGCACAGAAACAAGCTTCTCAGTTGCCCTTATTCACTCAATTACAAAGTAGTATGTATACAATACTCTAGACTAAAATCCCATCCTATTTTTAACAAATGCAGCAGGCTGTGGCTCCAACTGTCTTCTAGAGAGAAACTGTAATACTGGTACAGCTTATAGGTAAAGTTAAGCCTACAAGGACAAAATGTTCACTCCTTGCTATTAAGAGCTAACATTGTCAAAGATGTGGTGATACAGCAAGAACTCTTTCATATTTTTCTTCAGCCCTGCATGGATGTTTTAATAACTTTTTTTTGTTCATGTTATTATAGCAGTTGGTGCCAGTACTGACACACAGCTAGCAAAATCATGATGCAGGAATCTTACTGAGGAAAGTAATGGCCTAATAGAGTTCTGAAAGTTCCTCCTTCCATGTGCAAACGCTGGGGTCTGAATCATTAAGATGACCTGAATAAATGCAGTCGAGGAGGAAACTTAAATCTTCAGGGGTTACCTTTTGTTTTCAATATTTATCATGTTCAGAACCACTAGTGAAGACTAAACTGGAACAAAGTAGTCGCAGAAGACAAAACATTAGTGTTGGACATTGGCTGTGGGAACTGCCTAATGAGCCAGGGAGAAATTCCTTCAGATAAAACTGCCTTAATTCTCTTTACCTTATTTCTCTCACTTAGAAACATTCTGAAGCTCATCAAGGCTGTATTTTGCACGCAGACATTGACCAGCCGCAGTAAAAGAGCTGTGTGCTGTAGTCACAGAAGTCACAGGATAGCTCAAAACTGTTTAATTCTCTCTCAGTCTTACTCAATGACACTTGAGTGAATCCTCACTAGTCACCTCCCTGCTTTCAGGAAGGTGAGAGGGTTTCTATAATAGTCACAAGCCTCTTCACATAATAGAGCCAAAAACAAGTGAAAGAAGTGGTACTGCTAAAATAATGCTTAGTGTCTTCAGAGCCTTGAAAATTCTTCCAAAAATGAGTCTGGTTAGAAGGCTTGGAATGCAACCAAGCCTTGCCAGTATACTAAAGCAATTAATCTATTTTTTTACTAACAAAATCACTACTGCGGAGAGGACTATGATTTTCAAATAGAAAGCTTTAATGACATAGTATCCAAGACAGTTACAATGCTGATAGGAGATATGTTAACTACCCCAATGGAAAGATTATGTATACCACAGAAACGTTCTTACACTGGGCCAAATGGAACACACAGAATGATCTGCTTTTAAGAGTAGATATAACGATTTCTAGTAGTTACACAAAACTTAACATGAGACCTAAAGCTAAGATATGCTGCAAACAACTCTAAAAGTCCTGTTATCTTTTTATAAAGTTTATAGATAACACAGAAGTGAACAATCCTACTTCAGGCAAAAAACACTTGGATTTCTACCTTCTCATACTGAAATACTACACCATCAAACAATCAGAAAAATGGGAATATCCACATTTTTGTTAATTGGTGTTAAATCTCTACTCCTTTACACAACGTATCCATTAAACACTTCTGCACTCCTTCAGTAACGTGTACATGCGTAATAAAGACCAATTCCAGGGGGTAAGACCGGCTCAACCTCTATGTCTGCTGCAATGTGGTTAGTTTCTAGATTAATTCAACAGAAACCAGCATTTGTTTGTTTGGTCAGTCTCAGACATTTCTACACACACAGTTGGGATATGCATAATAGTAAGAGGACACATTGACATACTTAACGGGAAGCTGAGAAGAAGGAGGAAAAAGGAGAGTAATCGGGGAAAAAAAAGGAAAGCAACCGTTGCCTCCACCTCACAAATTTGGTTCCTGTGTTGACAGAGCCTTCTGTATCTTTGTGTTGTAACAGAAAAGAAGTATTAGTATTTCCCGTACATAGCATCATGACATGCAAATACTCTGTAGTAATGAATCTCAAATTCAAGCTGTAAAACTGAAATAATACCCGGCTTGGCAACATTAAGTAATCAGTTTCCACTTAGACGAGACTAACACTTTCCTTATCAGTTTTTATCTAGTATCACTATTGTGACAAGCTAGATGCTTAAGACTGCAAATTTTTTATTCCTGCAAATTAGTTGGTGCTTAAGAGCAAAGATAAATATTTCTCAGTAGTCGTAAAGATGTGCTTTAAAATATCAAATGTAACACTTTAATGTTTATCAGGTGACTCTTCTATTTCAAGTTTTAGAAGTACTCAAATGACCTTTGCTCTGAAATTTTGTGTATTATATCCTTCCAATCCCTCCTCAGTAGTTATACATTTATTAACCTTTGAAGTATGACCATCACTGACCAGGATAAATCCATAACTACAAACCACTACACAGCTTAAAAAAAAATAATCATAAAACATACCTGACTTAATAGCTGTCCATGAAAAATGTTGTTAACCACATTCAACACCTGTTTTATAAGTTTTCTTTGAGAAGCGGGGATGAGAGCTGGGTATCTGGTCCCCGTAGTCTCCAGTTCCTGCTGCACTTTATCCAAAAGTTCACAGAGAAATTCCTGAGCATCTTGTTGGGCATATCCTCTGAAGGCTGGAATTAGTCTCCACACAGAATGAAGCATGGCAAAAGGAGACACCAGCGCCCATTTGCCAGACCACATAACTTGGAACAGAGTATGTAGCTCATGACAGAGAGAAATATGCTTTGAACTGGGCTCCCTGGGCTGAATAAGTTCCATATTTCTACTTTTTGATGCTCCCCCACTTAATCCAGAGGATAAACTAGGCCGCCTCACAGAAGATGATCCCTTTACTTTCTCTTGATTCACATGTAAAGCTGAGGCAGTTTTTGACAGGTGTTTAGATGAAGATCTGGTTTTACCACTGGTTGCTGTTGCCAGCAGTTCCTGAGTTTGGTTGAGATCAAGCTTTAAAAAGCACTCCCGAAAAATAAGTAAATGACTTAATACCTGCAGGATAGAATTCATATAGCACGTATTTCCCAGGTTTCTCAGTCCTGTTACCCCAGGAGTCACTGTGGGCCTTCGCTTAATTGGAGAGTCACTTACTTTTTTCAGTCTTACTTCACCTGAGGTATACGTTTCTTTCAACTCTGTCACAGATTCCATGTTCTGTGATGTTTTTTGCAGGCAGGGTGCTGTTTTTGAGGACATTCCTATTTGATTTTGTAAACGACTGCTCTTTCTTGGAGGCATCTTTTCCATCTCTGCTTTCAACTCACGCTTTCGTTCTTGCCTTCTTCTCCTAGCTTTGTCCCTTCTTTCCTCTGCTTCTTCCTGACGCCTTTCTTCTTCCAAAATCTTTTTTCCAGTAGGTGTCAACTCAAGCCACGACCTGAATATTTTGCCCAGTAACGCACGCCGTCGGTGCCACAGAGCTGTGAACATGCGGTCTTCATTCCGAAGCCAGGCTTGGGCACCACCATGTGAAAGGTAAGAATCATCACTTGTACCCATAGAACGCAGAATCCTCCCACTTCGAGTAGTGCACTCATAGTTCTGACTCTTGATTGCACTTAACGTACTTCGCAATAGTTTTAAATCACCAGTTGCGTTATCGTTAAGAACATAATCATCGCAGAGATAACAGAAAACATACAGCTCATTTACTTCCAGTGCCACTGGGTGACTGCTCTCCTGAAAGTGCTTTAGTGCATGTTCTTCGATGTATCTTCCACACGCCACGTGCGAGCAGCTGAGGCATGCCCACACCGATTCAGTGGTATTGCAGTCCACGCAATGCCATTTCTGAGGATTCAGAATGGAGTGGTCTTGGGACAGCCGCAGACGTCCTATGTGCTTACACTTATCCATTGTTAAAACCGAAATTGCAGAGATAGGCTAGCAAAACACATGGTCCAAACTATTTTCTGTCCATGATGCTTCAATCTGCAACTAAAAAAAATAATAAAAAAAAAAATAAACTAAAGTATGTATATACCCAATTATATCACTTTCACAGGTATCAGTAGATTTAGTTAGAATACACTGTTACAGAGTTTGGAGACTAACTCAACTTAAAATGGAACAGGCTACCCAGAGAAATTGTGGATGCCCCATCACTGAAGTGTTCAAGGTCAGGCTGGATGGCGCTCTGAAAAACCTGGTCTAACAGAAGGAGTCCCTGCCCACGGCAGGAGGGTTGGACTAGATGGTCTTTAAAGGTCCTTTCAAACCCCAAACATTGTGTGACTCTAAAACGTTCCTATTAATTCTATCCCAAAGCATACAGGTGCAGAAGTGCAAAGTTCACTTTGATTTATTATGTTTACACAGTGCCAACAGTTCAGACAAACGAGGCTTTATACAACTCAAACTCTTAATTAAACCACACCTTTAATTAAATCACTGCACCTTTGTGCTCAGGCAAGCCCATTATACCAGTGCTTTCTACAATAATGTATCTTCAATAACAACATTTCAGTATGTCATCTTAACACCTCTGAAAGAAAAAGTGTGACCTGGAAAAAGCAGAACTTGATTTCTTCAGAAGTCAGGAATACCATCAGATATCTACCTCGTTGTTGCAAACTTTATAAAATCAGCATTTTGAACAGATGTTTCTAATCCATGTATTAAAAATTTGGCTAACACTGGCTTACATCCTTTAAATAAGTTTACGTGGTAGCATTTATTTGTTCAAAGCTGCTGTATTTGCTTTCTCCCATAAAGTGCATTTACCTGAAATAAACAGGCAGGCTCTGACTAACAAAAAATAAGGAGACAATGATTCATCCTTTCTTTATGTTCTTACCATCTTTCTTTTGACTATCTCTTGCTGAGAGATATCATCTAGACACAAATAATGCATCAGGAAGTGATTATATTTGATCTGGGGTGTTTGTGCTCAGCATGTCCCTGATTAGAAGGACTAAATAGCACACAGCACCAGTATTATTATGCACAGTGCTTACCGTATGAAACCCAAAAGATTATATTCCAGCTATTACCCTGTTTCTCCATTTTACAGTTCTGAAATACACAAGAGGTTACTCAGTTTAGAACAGATGTCTGGGTTAGAATAAGCATTAGATTGAGGGAACCCTAATAAACAATGACATTGCCAAGGAAGGGAAACAGGTAAAAGGTTGCAGGTGGATAAGAAAGCAGCTTTCTTTTTCACCTGGTACTTAGATAAAAACTGTAGTTAAAAGATTTAACAAAAAATGGCTTTGATTGGTTAATTGGCCCATGGGTAGTGCCCCTTAAAATGTTACACTACAGATACCAGCCTAAGAACTATAATGACTCCCTAAGCTCACAGCATTGTGTGTGTTGTGCAGGTCTTATTCTGCAATGTAGTAAAGGTTGAACCAGCTGTAGTGCAACTGATACAGTGTACAGGCCCATGTTAATCATTCCCATTCAACTTATTTAAGAGTTGTCTTCAGTCCCTACTCCCTGCACTGAAGAGTCTCAGATGCCATGACCTCTGGGTACCCATTCAGTAATTCCCAGATTAAATACCAACCATAGTGTATCATGGGGGGTCGAGATCACTCCTGTGCTGTGGTCAACAGATCACAAAAATAATGGCTTGCTGAACGTTTTAAACTTCCTAGCATCCATAACATTAATTCCTTCTAACTGGCAGTTTATTCATAGGCTGCTGATGAGATTCTTTTACAAATAGTTGTGCACACTAAGTTTTCTTTTTTAGATTGTCTTTATCAGTAAGACCACTAGCTTTACCCCATGTCATCTCCTAGTCTGACAACCTGTTTTGCCCAACAAAGCTGAGCTTTTCTAAGACTGGCAAAACTCACATAAATTTCAGAATTGAAATATGTATGTTAATTCCTCCTGGAATATTAAAGTAATAACTACATAAAGTGTGCTGCAAGAATTTAATATGGTAAACAGGATTTTAAGAGATTAGATGTGTTTTGGGGCTAACAGAAACCGATTTTCCGGCACAGTGTATTAGTAACAGTCCTTTCCAGCAGGCCAGAAAAGAACACTAAACCCTGCCTTCCCACAGGGCTGTCCCCATATAGCAATGCTGGCAGTCAGGAGTCTGATGGGTCGACCCTTTCTGGTTTTGTTAAAGTCACTGTGTGAACATTGTGCCTATTTTTTCCTTCTTTTTAAATATTATATGGTCCAAAAAAATGCATTTTTCTCCACTTAAAAATATTATCAAGAGTGAAACTACTTACATGCGTCAATGTAAGCGATATTGGACTGAGGACAAAACTATGACTGCTGATTTCAGGACGACCACTGTGTAAACCAGGGTTGCACAATCAAGCCCTTCATGCAAAAACAACACGATTCTACGAAAGCGCAAGATCAGCGCCTTGGAGAGAAAAAAACCCCTCAAACCCCAGCTCCCCCACCAGCAACCAAGCCAGCATGACATTCTCCCACCTACATCGATGTGTGGAGAAAGGAGCCGGGGTGGAAAGGGGGGAGGGGGAGGAAACATCTTGCCATGGGAGGAGAAGTCTTTCTTCGAAGAAAATGTGAAGAAATCAAAATGCAGACTTGGGTCAAAAAGCCAGAAATACACGTGGAGACTGCAAAAATGTGAAAAGTACAAAACTGAAACCAAGAAAACTTCAGCTGAATGTCATGCAGCACACAGACAGCACGAATGTTTTAAGACGTGGAGCACTGAAAGATCGAGTCACAAAATTTAAAAACTTCACCTTAGAACCAAGACTTGCCAAGACAAATAGAATAGCTCAGGGAAAAACAGGAGTGAAGTGACAGATAATGGTGGAGAAAACCACTGCGTACTCGTTCCCATGCCTACTAGAAAGCAGCAGCTGGAATAAAACAGTACAAGCAAATGCTCCAACGTCAAAATTCCCTAAAGAAAGTTATTCAGCGGTAGTTTCTCCATTATTCTCTCCCGAGGTTCAGTTCCGTGCACACACACAAAGAAACTGCGAATTAGTTGACCAGCACTTCAGGGATCAAGCCACCCCCCCCGGCCCCGTGTTCTTAACACAGACCTGAGCTGTGGTAATCAAAATAACAACCACTAAAGTCCAGAATAGCACTGCTGAAAGCATTATGTTGTCTGAGAAAACAGATACACGAAAGTCTTTCCTTGCACCAAAGCTTTACAAGCTAGAAGTAACGATATACGGGATTTTGTTTTTTCATCGAGCCATATTTTAACCTTGTTAACATGCTGGTTTCCTTAGCTTGACTAAAGAATGTCTGGCAAAATGTACATTTTGGGTAACTCGGGAGGTGAAAAAGTACTCGATATCAAAAAAAAAAAAACAACAGCCTAGAAATCAAGAAAAGAGATATTTTTCTTCCATTTGTGGTCCATGTAAACAAAAGATTAATCTGCGCAGCTGCTAAATTTTAGCATTATAACTCTGAACATAAACAAAAGGAAATCTTTTGCCCTGAGTTACTTCCGTAATTAATTGCTTGGCATGTAAATGAAAAATCAAACAGTCTACCTCAAGTGTTAGACTAGAAATTCAGTACATAGTTTTACTAATATATAATATATATATATGTATACACTTTTGTGTGCTCGAGCGTCCTGTTAATTCTCTGGCTTTTAATCAGATGACCGTTTATCAACTGATTTTCACCAATTTCAAAGTACCTGCTAATATCTGAAAAAAAAAAAAAGAGGAATCACGGGTACTTTAACAACTCAACGTTTTAGATAACAAGTACGCTAACTACAAGGCAGATGTACTGCTTTACTACCTTCTTCAACATTTTAAAAAACCACAACAACAAAGCATTGACGTGCTTAACTTCAAGTTGCAGTACAGTCCTGCAGGCATAACAGTAAAAAAATCCCAACCGTAAAAATCAAAGCAGCACTTCAAAAATAATCTTGTAAATTATTTCAGATTTTTAACGGCACAGCCTTTGACAAGAAAACTCTCAGCGTCCTTTCTATGGAGCGATACAGATCGTTATTTAACTTTCTTTTCCTCCTTTTTTTTGCCAGCTAAGGAATGTAAGTAGCCACTTACCCCCGCGCACCAGGCACCGGTACAACACTACATTGTATCTACACTACAATGTATCTAATTGCACATAACCGCATTTCCTGCAGTTGAGCATTCGAGGTAAACAAACAGTTCGGATTGAAGCGCTTTCACAGAAGCACGAAAAACGCAGCGTTTCTTAAGAGTCTGGATTTACACCTGACAGTTCTTCCTATTTAGGAAAAATAAGCCTCTGTGACTGCTCTGACAGCTCCCGGGACACGGCCTGGCTACTGCGGCGACAGCAACTGCAAGTGCAGACGCCCCAGCCGAGTCCACCCGCGGCTCGGTGCCGTGGGACGGCGGTTCGAGCGCGCCCACGGCTGTTTCGCTGGGAAGTTCCGGCGCGTCCCAGCGCCCCGCGACATGGCGCGACAGTCGCCGGCAACAAGCGGCACGCAGGGAACCCGAGCGGCCGGCCCGGCAGCCTCCCCGCCACCCCATCCTGCTCCCCCCGGCCTCCCTCACCGCCGGGACAGGTGAGGGGACCGGGCCCCGCACAGTCGGCCGCCCACCACACACCGAGCGCGGTAGGGAGGCGGCAGGGCGCCTCCTGCCCGCCACCGGCGGGGGAAGACGGTCCCGGAGGGCCCGCTACAGCCGATGATACGGCCACCTCCGAGAGGGGCTCCCGCCCCGGCGGCTCCTCCCACGGCGCGTCCGGCTCGCCCCCGCGGCAATGAGCGCTCCTTCCTCAGGTGCCCCTCCGAGGGCGCCGCGCCGCCACTACTGCCCCTTCCCCGGGGGAAGAGGTGCCGCCGCCCCCCGGCCAGTGCCTGGTCCCCGCGGGGCTCGCCCCGGCCATCCCCGGGCGGCGCGGTGACAGAGCCGCGGTGACAGAGCCGCCGTCCCGCTCCCGCCGCCCGCCCCCGCACGCACCCGTCACCCGCCGCTGCCGCCATCTTGGGCGCCCCGAGCCGCAGCCTCCTCGGAGCGGCCCCTCGGCGGCGTCAGCGCCGCGCGGAGGCCGCCCCCACACCTCGGCCCCCCCGCCGCCCCCGCGGGGATCCCCGCTCCCCCCCCAGCCGCCGGCCCACGGGCGGGAACGGGCGTCAGGGGGTCCGCGGGGAAACAAGCGGCGTCGAGCCGACGGGGCAGCGCCGCTGGACACCCCCCTGACTCCCCACACACACCCGGCCCGAGCCGCTGCCCCGCACCCACCTGCCGAGCGCGGGGCGGGAACGGCCGATCGCCATGTGCCGGCGGCGGGTCTGTCACCAGATTTGTAGTGGCAACCGAAGCACTTCCCACGTCTCCTCCCACCTCCCCCGGCCTCCCCCGCCCGCTGGCGGCCCGCGGCCGGACCAAGCGGGCCGGTCCCACGGGGCCGGGCGCAGAAAGGCGGGCGGGGAGCGGCGGGGCCTCGCACGACGGGCGGGCGTGGGGCTGAACCGGGCGGGCGTTCGGAGCCGTTCCCCGAGGGGCTGCTGCTGCCCCCGGCATGTCCCCGCAGGGCACCTGTTTTCCCTCAGGCGGGTCTGTACCGTCCCGGGAAGAAGAGGAGCCTGAGGCTTGCCCGCAACACGTTTCCTCCTTATTTTCTTTCCTAGGTTTCCCTCCGGCTGGCCGGTGCTGCCAGGAGCCATTCCTGGCCCCAGCTGCCCAAACGTGATGGTCAAACACGGTTTAGAGAGGACCTCAAACTCCCTCACATACTCTCCACGTGTGCTGTTTGTGGAGACTTCTCAAGGCAGTTCACATAGAAAACAACCCAGCTCTTACCAGGCCCCTGATACCCAACTATCAAGTACTTTTTCAGTCTCAGGTTTCACTACAGAAACTTAAATAAGCAAAAACTTGTAAACTCACATCCTGCAGATGGCCTATTTTGTAAACTAGAAGCATCTTTACACTGGTCCTTTTGAAACTAAAGTTTCTGAAATGCAGCCAGCTCCTTTTAGCTCATTTCCAGTTCTGCTTGTCCTGCATTGAATTAACTGATACTTGCACATCCCTTCTGCTCTGTCCCGGGATGTACTGGGCAGCCATGCACAGTCTGCCTGTGTTTGAGGCAAGAGGTATCTGGTGAAAACTCCCTCCTGACTGGGCTAATGTTACTTTTTGCATCCATTCTGAAGCAAGTTGGCTTTGGGTTTATATGAACCTGCCCAGAAAGATGTGCACGGTGCCGACAGCAACTGCAGAAGGTGTTTGGGGTATGTGTGTGCTACTTCTTAGCTATGAGTGAGGGTTTGATGCAAAACATGAGCACTTCAGATCCCCCTTCTCGTTTTGGATCCATTATGCATCAGGATGTTTTCATGATGGCATCAAAATCTTGCACATCTGTTTCTGTGTTTCTAATCGTGTCATCGCTGAAAACGTGTTTTAGTTTAAAACTTTAAATGAAATCTGTTCTCCTCCAGCAGTGCTTTCCAGTCCTCACTGTTTCTAGTGAGGCTGCTGAGGCAGTGTGAGCAGGATGTGGCCTGGAGAAACACGGGGTTTTTTTGTTTGTTTGTTTTGTTTTTTTTCAGGGTCACTTTATCATGGTGTTTTCAGAAGCTCATAAAAATAGTATATGGCTAAAGTAAACTCACCAGGCTTCTCTCATTATTCCAATGTATTACTAACTTGCAACTTTAAAGTGAGGAATACTGTTGACTAATCAAAATATTTATTAAAACTGTTAATGCATGGTGATTCCACATATTTGCATATCCCTCTTTGGTGTTTTTATGACAAGTTTCACCATTTTCAAATAGCTATATTTATTTTTGTCACTTTAGTATCTCCATCTTGAGCAGGTTTTTCTTCAGTTGTCATTGGGAAACTAACCCTCCCATAGCCATACATCACTGGAATCCTCTTCCAGTTTTCTCACACTCAATATCTAAACCCAGTTCTGTGTCGATGTGTGTCTGTTGGTTAAGTGATGTTGGATCTGCTCTAAAGACTTGACTGACTCACCATCCCTGCTGCACCATCTTCACCTGCATGTGTTTTCACCTGAGCTCCTCAGCTCCGTAAGTCTCTGGAGGGGGAGAGCCCAACCTCCTGATACCTCCACACACGCTGGAGGTCTTGTCCATGCGGTCTGGGTAGATGAAGTCTAGGTGAGGCTCGAGGTATTTCCCTTCAAGGCACTGAGAAATAATCCCAAATCCTGGTTTTCCAAAGCATCCAGGGGAGACTTGGATCCTGGGCTGCTCACAGGAAGGCTGAGGGCAGCAATGTGAATGGGAAATGGTGGCTTTCAGCCATGCATATGCTTAACCCCTTTCCAGAGACGATTATTCATTCAGACACAGCCTGAGGCCTTGCCACGAAACTCCCTTTATGTCCTAAATGGCCACTTTTAGCAGCCATTACCAAACTGATTACAATCCTCAAAAAAAATCTTATTTATTTATACTATTTTTATATTTTGGTAGCCTGTCATGTCTCTAATGCACAGTGCTACCTCTTTTTCTTTCACCAAACAGCACGTATCTTTGTAAACCCTGTTCTAGAGATTTACCATGTCTCTGCTATCTCTGCAATATCTCATTTAACACAAAATAGATAAAGTTCCTTTTTTTTTTTCTTTTTTTTTCCCTTTGTGGGGAGGGGGGGCGGGGGTGGGTCCCCTGTGTAAGTGGACAACACTTCAGCTGATTTTCAATACGCACATTTCATACCTTTATTGGGTTAGGGCAGCCTTCCGGCATAACAGGTATATCATAAAAATTGCTATGTGCTGCTATTACCACGTCTATCCTGCTTCATGTGTGCCATCAGGGACATCCTGCTTAAAATTATTCACCTTCCTGTAACCTTTCTCACAGTTTCATTTATTCTTCTAAATAATGGTCACATTAAGAACATTCAAGGCTGGTAAGAGGAGTCCTGAGCCTTAGGGACACATATAAGACCCAGCTCCTTTCCACCACCCAGACATTACAGTTAGAATGCTGTGATTTATCGAGACAGAGATTGATTTCCCACATGTAATTAAATTTAAAATTCATTGGGCATTTATGAAAATTGATGCCAGGTATAGAATATACTGCCAAGAAGCAAGCAAATGTAATATATCCCTAAAAGCAATGCAACCTCCTGTCTTACTGTCATGTGTAAAAACATTCTCTGGAGGGGAAAACACCACCTCTGACTCAATGTTAAAACCTTTCTAACATGGCAAATTGTTTTAATGTATTTTTAAGCAGTACTTGGCATTATAGACACCGTGTGCACTTAACGCATTCATGAAACTGAAAAGATACTGACACGGTTTTTTCGACAGATGGATGCATCGTAAGCTGTTATTTCAAATGAGGCATCTTTTAAAAATGCCTAAAATTTTAAATTGCTGTCAAATACAGACATAATTATAAAACAGTAATAGGTTTTGATACTCATAAACAACAAAGGGGTAGATTAACCAAACCTTCTGAGTCCATCTGGAACAGGTTTCCCAGAGAGGTGGTAGATGCCCCATCCCTGGAAACATTCAAGGTCAGGCTGGACAGGGCTCTGAGCGACCTGATCTAGTTGAAGATGTCCCTGCTCATTGCAGGGGGCTGGACTAGATGGCCATTGAAGGTCCCTTCCAACCCAAACTGTTCTGTGATTCCGTGATCTGAAAAGAGAGTTGATGTGACACAGCATATCAGTAAAGACTGGATGCATGTACCTCTGTGTTTCCACTAGGTTTATATTGCATCAGTCTGGTTTTGTGGTTCGAGTGTTCAGAACTGGCGAAAAGGGAGGGACAAGGAGAAAGCCTTATGTAAGTTAAAAACATGAAAAGGGAGCTTTAAACAAATGTGGAGCCAGCTTTTGCTGTTGCTGATGTGGAAGTTGTCACTTGTTTGCAGCACCCCAGTCAGGGGTGGTGCCCCTGCACGTCCACAGTGCTTGCAGGGTATGATGTCACCCTGGCAGCCACCCTGCTCGGATGCGAGGTCACATTTGTCACCGCTCTGGTCTCAAGCTGCCTGCATCCATGCTGCTTGCATCAGGAAATGATTTGAGTTCAAACTGCTTCTATATGAAGTTTCTCCTCCTGGAGAGCCAGACAGCTTCCTCTAAGTGCAAGGCAGTATTGGTGATCAGGGAATTTGTGCTTTTATGACAGTACAGACATGTCCTGTGTAGCCATAAGCAGACGGGTCTGACAATATGGAGTTAATTGCACATCTGAGGCACAGAAAATAGATGAGATGAGTGGAGTGATAATAAATCATAAAGTTGCATAGATTAATATGAGTAGTTTGATGGTTTCCAGTTCAAACCCTAGATGATACATAGAAGGTTTTTTAAATTTTTTTTCTAAAACTGTGGGAGCATTTTAAAAGAACACATAAAAGGGGGAATCTTGGAAAGCTCCTCTAAGAGCTTGGTATACATACACACCAACTTTTGCATGTTTGGTAGTATTTGCATCTTTACCTTCATGCAACACCTACACTGAGTGTTTGTTGTGTTGCCGTGTTCCCTGATACAACCAAAATGCTTCCATTTATCTACTAAGAGATTCAGCACTCAAAGATAAATTCTCTGTGTGCATGACTCTGAAAATAACACAGGATGTTCTCTGGCACATGTGAAACTCTTGGGCTGCAGGTCAGTTCAAGATGAAGAACGTACACGTTGGTGTCTACTTAAGAGCTAAGTGTTTTAATTCATCATAGAGTTGGGGGGGCAGGTTCCTTGCATAAGTTGTATCTGAGGTACTTCTGGTCTGTGAGACATTCAGACAGGGCTGGCCAACCTGGCACACAACCTACAGGACTGTAGTGCCCTTCTGGAGCAGCATCTGGAGACAAGATGGGGTTACCTATAGCCTCTCGAATGGTGTTAGATGCCAAGACAGCAGAACTAAGCACTAGAGATCTCCTCAGGCTGACTCTCAGCAGATAGCTGAAGGCTCCTTAAATGAATCAATCACTAGACTCCTTTGAATATACTAACCAAGAGTTCAATAAGTTCAATAAGCCACTTGAGAGGCTGCGGGATGTCCTATCTGGTCTGAGGCTAACCCTTCTGGAAAGACATCAGGTCCCATATGTCCTCTGCCATATCTGCTAGCGCCGGGGAGACATCTAAGATACTTTAGGAGTTCTTGCATTGCTTTAGATGCCAACATGTAGGCAACTGAATCAAACCTTGGGTCTCCATTGTTTTTAACAGGAATGCAGATGTGTTAGAGGTGGCTGTGGGCACCAAAGGCATCTTTGGAGGCTGACTGGCATAATGGAAGTTCTGCAGAAGGACCAGACCTTCCTGGAACTTGGCACCTCTCCCCAGCCCAGGTCCCTCAGTGATGAGAGGTGCCTTATATTTAAGCAATTGTATCCTGCACTTAACCTATGTGCAGGGTTTGGGTGTCTGCCTGGTGCACTGGATTCCACCCCTACTCACTTCATTGTACTTCAACTGGGTTCAAACATAGAAGACACATTTTGTAAAGATGTATTTTTCACAAATGGGGTGAATGTTTTAGAGGGTTCCTGAGTCTTTAAATGATCTGCAGGTTCAAAACAAAGCAAAATATATAAAGTGTAAATATAACATTATTAAGCATCAGGTATTTTTCCAAGAATTTCCCTGTTTTTCTGCCTAAGTATAAAGAAACCAGAAAATACTCATTTTAATGCTGATTTTAGGGAAAATTGTCACTGTCAAGGTTAATGCCATGTTTATTCCTCTTCTTTTCCTCCCATACTATTTCACTTCTTCACCTTGTTTTTTCCACACAAATGCAGACCAAGCCATCCCCATGGCTAAAATGGTTTAACAGTGAGGAAGTAGTTTGGCCCAGGCCTTTGAAGGCCTATTGACAATGTTAAATACTCCAAAATGCTTAATGACACTTTGGATTTCTTTTTTTTTTTTCTTATTATTATGTCTCATTTTTAAACAGCTTGAAATAGAAGTGAAAAAATTACAAACCATTGTTTAGGCAGGTGCTATTGATTTTAATCAAAAGATCTGAGACACTAAGGTTCCTTTTCATTATTAGGCATTTGGTTAGCTCTACTTGTGCTGCTGGTGAGCTTCTGAGTCCCAGCTCTTAACACAAATATTGTTACTAAATATGGTCAGACAGGTCGTCATCCTGACAGTCTTTCATATAAACCAACTAAACATGCGTTGGAAGTGTGAAGAGGCAGAATTTAATGCAAAAGATGTATCAAGGAAATCTTGCTACTGCTCTTTGTAAGGACAAGCATACAGTGACATTATTTTTTTGATTTTATTTTCAAACTCAGGAGTCATTCCCTAGGACTCTGAGTCCAACATATCCCACTGAAAACACACGTCAATATTTTCTTCACCTGCTCTACTGGGACCTGGTCTTCTGCTACACCCAAGGGGTGCTGCGAAGAAGCATGCAGCATGATGGACATCTGATTTTGTCATACTCTCATTACATCAGACTTTGAGTCTAGGCACCGAATGCAGATTTCTTAGTGATGTTTGGGTTAACAAAGAAAGGAATGTCTCTCTGATTAACTCATATTTCAAGGGCAGTTTTACACTCCTACTCTATCGACCAGAAGGAAAGACAGGCCACCTCCTCTGCAGGCACTGCCCGTATGCACCTTCATATATTGGATGCAGCTGCCAGATGAGAGAATGCTCAGAATCTCTCACATTTTCTCTCTTCCTAAACCCCATATTCATTTTATCTTTCCCTAAGCCCTCTATTCCTCTGCCTTTGCTCTGCATGAGCCTGGGGAGCCATCGTCCCATGTCCTCCCCAGAATACAAAGCCCCCTCAGTGCATGACCCCACTCCTTGGGCAAATGCTGAGCCCTTTTCTTCTGCGCGGAGAGCTTGTTCTGCATGACAGTGCTTGTGTCTTTAACACGCCTTTTGTGTGGCAAAGTTCTGCCCTAAGATTTGCTATGGATCTCCCATCGAGGTCAATGGATGTGGTAAGTATGTCTGCATAGCTCAACCCTGCTTTACTGTACTTGCAAAGAAAATCAAAGTGCTGGGTTGTGATAAATGTGTCATTCTTCACTCTGGATGCTGGATATCGCAGCTACTGTAGTTCACTGGCTCCTCAGAGGGAAGAATGAAGGCACAGTTTGCTTTGCCCCCAGCCCCTCTCCTATTTCCATCCTCCAAAACCTCAGATGGAGCATCCCTACAGTCACATAGAGTGTCCTTGTTCCTCCTTCCTTATCACAAAAGACCAAATCAAACAAAATCCACTGATAGGTTTGGACTTAAAGGTCCAAAAAGATTTTAGGTTTGCTTCAGCCAAGCTGAAGATTCAGCTTATTTCAGCTGCTAGTGGGTATGCCCATGGACTCCAGTGGTAGCTGGGGCTGTCAATAGACCTGAACTGGACTTCACTTGGCCTCTATCACAATTTACAATTCCATTAAAGAGACAGAAGGAAGGCATGCTTATCCAATTTGTTTTACTGATAAGTAACTTTTTTTTTCCAGTTTTGTAGCCGCACATTTGATGGCCCTTAATTCCCCTTGATTTTATCTGTTTCCTGTCTTCATTGCACTGAGTTTACCCTTTAGTGGTTTATTTACGCTTTAATAAGCTTTTTAAATAAGCTTTTTGTTACTGAGTGTCTCAAGCTTTGCTTGCTTGCCTCAGTGGAGAATCAGCTCCATAAAATACCTCTGCAACTGGAAAAATCAAACCTGCGAAAAAATGGTTTGGATTTGGGGGAATTATTGGTGCCATTGCGCTGCACGATACAACGCCGGTATTGCTGCCTTCAGATGGAAATGCCTGTGCAAATGCCGCTTTTCAATTAAATTGTAGTACAATTCGTTGAAGTTTAGCCAAGGAAAGCCTGTGAATGGAAACACTTAAATGATACATTAGGATTTAGTTACAGACTTTGCATTTGTTTTCTCAACCAAATGTAAAACAATTGTGTAGTGGCCCATAGGAGGGAAGATTGTACTTGGGTTTTGTCTGAGCGTCAGTGTTAACGATCAGTGCTCAAGCGTTTTAGATTTCAATCTTAAATTAGCAATTTAAAGACAACAAAGAATGATTTTCATGCTTGTCAGTTCTGATTAATGTAACATTAACCCCTGGAGAACAGTATATTGCTCCCGTACTTTATTTCAAGTGGCAAGAGACCAGCCCTGGGAAACAATGAAAGGCTTTTTTGGGCTTTTTTTTTTTTTTTTTTTAGCTTGAATTGTAAAGATACCGCTATCTACTGCTGCTATCACTCTTACTCCTTGCGGGTCTTGTGGTTGTTATTTTCCAAGGTATGTGACAACGAGAGATTTCCTAAATCACACCCCTACCACGTTAATGCGATTTCATTGCTTCCTGCAGATCCCGGCGCTGGTGGTGCCGCTCCCGTGTTGATCCCGGGGAGCACCACTTCGCTGAGGGCAGCTCTGAGCTTTCAAGGGCAAAAACTGCTGGGAGAAGGCACAGGAAATTTATACGTTTTCTCCCCTGCTGAGTAAATTACAGAGAGAGGAAACAAAACCAGAATGTGAAAGTGGCACATGAAATAAGAGCAGTTTTGTTGCAAAACGGGTTGCATTTTGATAACTGCCTGTACAAACAAAATCTGCTGTAATTTCCCTGACTGTAAAATAGAGTTTAAATGGTGGCTGTTTGCTATCCTCATTTTTGAGATGGTGGGATAGGTGTATGAGGAGGATAGCAGAGGTGAGGAGAGGCCATGCAATACTGCATTTGTTGTGTGAGGTGGATTAAGGTATGAATGGGTGCCTTCTGGTTCCCCTGGTCCCTTCCCAGAGTAAGGTCAGACAGGAAGTTTGTCCATATGAGACATGAAGAGACCTGCCACTGACACAGATACTGTCCCTCAGAATGAACTGGTGCTATGTTTGCAGTGTGCTCAGTCGACTCTACAGAAAATGCTCCTCATGCATGTTTAAATGAGGCCTGCAAGTCAGGAAAAAGAAGGTGCATTGTAAGGGAAAAAAAAAAAAGAAAAAAAAAAGAAGAACAAGCCTTGGAAAGTTTCAGCTTTCCAAATTGCAGCAATTAGATGAACAGTTTTGTATACAAATTTCACAAGACTTCCAAATAATTCAAATATGTCCTCTGGTGGCTGCAATCTCTATCACCCAGCAATCCCTCTGTGGGAGATGCAGACCATGAAACCCCAGCGAAGGAACAAGGGACAAGAAGGAGAAAAAAAGCTTCTTCCACCCCAGCTGTTTAGATATACTTGCGTGTTTCCAGGGGTTTAGGTCACATTTTGTTTTGCTTCCCCCCTGTTACTGCCTAAACATTGGGAGTGGAGAGCTAACAGCTGGCTCACATGAGCCCATCATGCAGCAGCGAAGGCAAAGAAAGAAGTATCTATTGAACAATGTGCACTTTTTGTGCTTGCTGTATTTCCCTTGACTCCAGTGGGAGCTTGAGGATTTGCAAGCATTACAGACTTGGTCTTGAAGGGTGATGTAGGCTTCATATATTTATCTTTCCATGGTATTTGTGTATTTGGAAACATTAATAGATTTGAATGCAAGATTGGTGCTTGCCCACATACACATATACATATGGAAGCAAGATGGTATGTAATCCATGCAGTAAATTATCATGACTTTTCATTTGTACCAGAATGTTTAGAATCATAGAATCACAGAATGTCGTGAGTCGGACGGGACCCACAAGGATCATCGAGTCCAACTCCTGTCCGTGCATATGACAACCCCACAGTTCACACCATGTGTCTGAGGGTGTTGTCCAGTCTCTTCTTGAACACTGTCAGGTTTGGGGCCATGACACCTCCCTGGGGAGCCTGTTCCAGTGCTCCACCGCCCTCTGAGTGAAGAACCTTTTCCTAATGTCCAACCTAAACTGCCCCTGCCATTCCCTTGGGTTCTGTCATCAGTTGCCAGAGAGAAGAGATTGGGAGCTGCCCCCCTCCTCCCCTAGTGAGGAAGCTGCAAACCACCCTGAGGTTTCGTCTTAGACTCCTCTTCTCCAGGCTGAACAAACCAAGTGACTTTAGCTGCTCCAGAGCCTCCGAAACTGACCGTGGATCTTTGGCATGACTTGGCATCTGAGTCTCCACACAAGCCTTATGCTGAGAGTGGGCAGCTGCCAGCAGATCCTGGAAGGGGGGTGCCCAAAGTGGGGCTGCAGATTTGCCTCTGCACCTGCCTCCCATGCAGGCTTCTCCGAAGCCATTTGTAAGGCCCATGAGGATATGAATGCTCAGGTGCTCTTACCACTGCCTCTTTCCCTTTGGATCTCCCCTACCAGCTCCAAGATGTGGGCATATCAACACTATGTGGGGCTAGCAGGGCTCACAGGTGGGTGCACGGGGCAAGCAGGGAGCTGCAGCACAGCCTTGCAGGAGCATGAGAGGCAGCTCTGCACCAGAAGAGCGTGAGGGAGCAACCACGTAAGTTCATGTCCCACAAGATGTGATAGGCTGACAGCTGCATCCTGCTCCTTTAGCCATGGAACAAACGCGTAGTAAGAGGAAGTTCCTACAGCGAAGAAGCTGCACTTTAAGTTGATGATATAGACACAGGGGGTAGGAGGGGAAGCGTATGGAAATAATTTATTGCAGTTGTCATGCTCCTTGGGCTGGTTCACCTGCATGTGGCTAGGTACCAGTAAGTTCTGTCTGACAGCTGGCTTCCCAAGCCTGAGGTGCCTTTCAGAAAGCCCTTACATAAAGAAAAATAATGAACATCTGGAAACATGCTGGAAAGCTCATGATGTTTTCTCCAGAGGGTGGAAGTTCCCTCAACAGATGACGGGGAGGGGCTGGGTGAGGGAAGAGAAAGCTGGACTTCCCCATGGATAGAGCTCAGGAGTCAGCTTCTTTGCTCACCTGAACCCTGGTTGCAAACAAGAGTGGGGAAGAGGTGGGCCAGATCCAGGGGCAAAGATGCTCCTTCAGCCCCCAAAGGCAGCCCTGGGAAGAGGGAAATGTAATGCCTGCTCTGAATTTTATACATGCATGGAGACACACAACTTCCTACCTGCAACAACTTTTTTGTTTGTTTGTTTGTTTTTTAATACATGCCTGATGCTATTTTAATAATATTGACACTAGAATATTTAATGTTTATGTTTCACTTTTTAAAAACTTTTTGGAGGCTTCTTTTTCCTCCACCATTTGTTGCTCATGGGGAAAAAATGTAAAAAGAAAGCTTTGACTTCTGAGCCTCACCTAGGATTTTGACAGCTTCTAGTTATCCAGTGCTGACATTTAGCACAGTTTACTGTGCAGTCACTCAGTGCTATTGCAGCAAAGTTTCATAAAAGCTGCGATTACAAAATCAGATGTGACAGTCTGGTTTATGTAGAGGAGGTGGTGGTGGTGTAATTTTTGTGGTTCTACTGCCAAGATAGTCAGGAACTAGGGCTCGTTGCAGACTCTGGTGTGCTCTCTGTAGGCAGTGAGAGGTTCAAGATGTCACTTTAAGAAACACCAGTTGAAAAAACAATTCTGAAAATATTTAACCTAATATGGGCAAAACTATCTCTTCGGTGTACTAGAACTCGAAGTAATTCAAGGAAACATCCTTCCTGTTTGTTTACTTCAAACCCTCAACAACACCATGGGCTTAATGAGGTTCACTGCTTGTCTCCTTTCTCTAGCTGTTTGGGGTTTTTTTGGTGCTCTCCACACTGATGAGACTTTCATGCAAGAGGTGAGAAAATACTGCAATAAAGTGGGAGGACAAGATTGTGAAACCACTAATGGTGGCAAAAGGCATTTAGTAGGCATAATCTTTGAAACCACTTTGATTTTTTTAATAGACTAGATCAAACAGTGATATCATTCTGATTTCCAAGGCTTTTCACCAAAATTAATCTTTTTGGTAGGCTTCTTCTTGAAGCATACACTAACCTGGGAATACTGCACTGAATTAGGTTCTCCTATACACCTCATGAGCTCAGTGTCAAACATCTTTCGGCTTTAGGTTTAAATGTATATTCTCTATGAGGAGTGGCTTATACAGCATATGTATCCGATTTTGTCATCTGGAAGATCATAGAATCACAGAACCATAGGTGACATAGTGCTGGGAGGGATGTGAGGAGGTTTCCAGTCCAACCTCCCCCTCAAACCAGGACCAGCTGTGAGATCAGACCAGGTTGCTCAGAGTTTCATTCTTTTGGGCCTTGAAAACCTCCAGGGACTGAGACCAGACAGCCTTTCTGGGCAGCCCATCCCACTGTTTGAGTGTCTTCATAGGGAAATAATATCTCCTTATATTCCATCTGAAACTCATGGTTCACCTCATGCCCATTGCCCCTTGTCTTCCCAGCAGGCTGCGAGCAGCCTGGCTCCCTCTTGTCCATAACCTTCTCTTTAGGGGCTGCTGTTGGGTCCCCCCAAAGCTGTCTCAGCTCCAGGCCGAGCCAGCCCCTGTCCCTCAGCCTCTCCCTGTGCCTCCCTCCAGGCTGGTCTGACCAGCAGGAGCTGAGGAGGTGTCCCTGCTCCCAGCAGGGGCATTGCTTGGCCACTGCATCCAGCTGTGGGCACTGGCAGCTAAGAAATGTGGTGGGCAGGTGCAGAGAGCAACGAAAGGGATGAAAACTGCTCTGTTAGGAAAGGCTGAAGGAACTGGATTTACTTCAGCTGGCAATGAATGGAGTAAGGGTAGAGCAAGGAATCAGGGGAAACAGTAACAAAGGTCTTCTGATGGATAGAGTTTTGTTATATTGTAGGTGGTGGTCACTTGTCCTTGATAGCCATTTGGAGTAAGAAAATAGAAGGTATGCACAATTCTCAACACAAATGATGTAGGTTACATACAGGAAAAATGTTCAAGTGAAGTAAAAGAACAATGCAGTACTACTCCCACACCGCAGGGCTTTAATCTTTATGAAAATGGCACATTTTGAGATATCTTTTAAAATCCTCTTTTTCTAGATGTTAAACTAGGAAACAGAGGCATAGCTCTTACACTACAAGGTTGTACTTCTTCATAGCCTATTTCTTCTCTACTTATACAATCTGCTCAGGGCCCATTGACATGCACCACAGGTCTCTACAGAAGTCAGTTTTAATCTGAATTGCAGGCAGAGCAGATTTGGCATGCTGCGCTGGGAGGTTAGCGCTTGTTCTTCAGCACATTGCCAACACACAACAGTTATCTTCCCATTGCATCCATCAGGGACTAGGGCCTCACGGTCATGGATGCTGTACTGTAAGATTAAAAGATGGTAAGGTGGTCCCTCCACTGAGACACTTAAACTAAATGAAAAGCAAGAAAAAAAAAATCAGTAGAGGCAAGGAAGTAAGAAGAAAGATGAAGAGAATAACACTACTTTTGCAAGTCAGCTAGGCTCATATTTCCTTGGGTATGTCAGCAGTGATCTCTTGCAAGCAGCAGTAGAAAGGAAATTTGTTGGTAGTGTTCACCACGATGCCACAGGCATTTCCTGCTCTAATTATAGTTGTATCTTGGGCATGACACAGGGGGATCGCACAGACTTGCCAGACTGCAGCCACGCAGCGGATTTCACTGTACAGGCCTTAAATGGTGTGGTGACTGGAGATAAGCACCGGGGCTTTCCAGTGGTGACCACTGTAGGTATTTTGTGGTGGGAAGGATGGCAACCACAGCGAAGAGATTTCAAATTGTTGTTTAAAGTGAAAGGTAAAACCAGCAGGAGTCTGTGGGCATTTGCAGAGACATCCAGGCTGTTGAATGGGAAACAAAGCAGTCACTGCGACTGCAGAAAAGTGCCCATTTTTTACCAGTGTCCTCAGTTAACACAACTATTTTTAAATCTAAAAATGCTTGTATTTTTTTTTTCTTTAATGCAATTTTATTAAATAATGACCAATATTCTTTATTATGTCCTGACTTTGCTTTTTTGGGGGTATAAACTGACCCCTATGGGTCCACAGCTGTAGATACCGCTTGTGTTTTCTGGTAGCTGCCCCAGGGCCAGATCTGTGCGGACTCCCTGCAGGACAGCTCAAGCAGAGATTTTAATTTAACCTCACAGGGAAAGGATGCTGTCTTTCTGTTGTGTTTTCATTTGGGACTCTCAAAACACCTGAGAAATACTATGGACCCAGATGTCTTGGATACCGGGATGTAAGAGAAATTTGAACATCCCTGAGTGTTGCTGGACAAAGCCAGGTTTGGACCTTGCCAGTCCAGATAAGAGGTTAACCTAGAGTGAAGGAAGCTCCTCATCCTTGCTGCTGGTGGCAATTGCTCTGCACTGAATTGGCCTGTCCTGAATGGAGAAGTTTAGCGTGAGGCTTTCCTGCTTGCCCTGTATCTACTTTGTGCTTGGGAGAGAAGGGAGACAAAGGAATTATATAACGTATTTAATATTTTCAATTATTTAAAAGTCATTTTATAAACTCTCTTTAACTGGAGCCCCTGAGGCACAGCTTTCCCTCCCTGCCCTCCACCGAGGGCTGCCAGAGGCTCCCAGCCATGCTGTCAAGAATGAGGGAGGAAAGGCATCATGCTGCCTGTCTGCAGACACAGGTGGAGGAAAACAGCTGGGAAAAGTCAAACACAGAACCTGTGCCCCTGCCTCCAGCATCCTCAGGGCAGTAACCAAACTTTTTAAAGGTTCACTGGCGCAGCTGTGGCCTGGGAGAGATGTCTGGCTCTGGGACTGGGGCAAAACTGTGGGTCCTGTGTGCAAAGCTTCAGGGTTTGCTGGATGTAAGGGCATCTGAGGACAAGAGCCAGGAAACAAATGCTGCTGCCAACAGCTCTGGAGGAAACAGTTGGAAGGGGAACCACAGGGGACCCTGCAGAGCCTCCTTGGGCACAGGTAGAGACGTGCTTTAATGCCTCGTGTTCAAATCTGTCCTTTTTGGGGTGCATGGTTGGGGCTGGAGTCTGGGTTTCACGTTCTAAAGCTGGCAGCCTGGGAAGTAGAGGCTCAAATGTTATATTCCCCTCACAAACAGAACAAAGCCTATAAAAGTCCTCGTGCTCATGCAACCCACCATCCAAGATGAGTGAAAGGAGTAAAAGTAGTGATAATCCTCTCCACTTTATACAGAGTAAAGCAGATGGCTGAGGCAGAGAAGTGACTTCTTCTAAGTCCATGTGGGGACCGCAGCACCCTTTCCCAAGCTGAGAAGCCAGCAGGTAAGTGGGTGTCTCCTGGGGGTGGGCATCTTCACAGCAGGGGCACCTGCTCATCAGAAAGGAACCAGACCTTTATTTATTCTGCTTCTTCATTGGTTTCATGCTTTGCATTTCAGTCTTCTGGCAACTCAGTGCTTTCTTGTTTATATTTTCCTAATTTCAAAGGAAGGTGTTTTGCTGACATTTATACAATAACTGTTTCTCATGCCAAATGCTTAAGAAAGTTTTAAAGTTGCTGTCTGGGGGGCATAAATGCACTCCTTCCGCTTCTCCATGCAAGACTGTAATGCATAAACCAGGTATGACTCCTGGTTTAGAAATTGAAAGCCTAGGCTATTGCTTTTCCAGATTGAACATCTAAATAAAAGAGGTCACGTTGAGGCTTCATAACTCAGGCAAGGTAACATATGCTAAGAGCTGGGACTCAAACAGGACTGAAAAAAATGTTGATGACTCAAGTATGTGTTCACTTTCTCCACCTACCTCTCTATCTATAAATCAGCTGTAAGAGGAAATAACTCCTTCCAGAGGGTTGTGCTGTCATGCAAGCGATATTCTGTCCCTTCACCAGCCTGTAAATTGTTGCAGTCAGGAGAGAGCTGTACATCAGACAGGCTGCTGCTGGTTGGAAGGATGTAAATGTATCAGTGGATTAAATAATCTCTGGCTCTACATGGCTGGAAATGAAAGAGTTTTTCTGCAGGTCAGGTCACTTCTAGTAGAAGTTATGTTGCCACTGTAGTTTCCTTTCTCTACCTGGGCGTTTGATCAGTTTGCAAGGGTCTACATGCTGCAGGTAATGTCCTTGGCCTTTTTCATGGCCGCACAGCTACAAAAGACCCAGGGCACTATCCTAGAAGAAGCACTGTCCAGTGGTGGCTTGAGCTGACACCACTTGGGTGCAGAGGCTTTTTTTTTGGCTTCCTTCCAGAGCCAGACCTTACTACTGAAATGTCAGTTGAGCTGTCAGCTCCTTGCAGTTGTGCATGCAGACTACTTCCTGCTGGTTTTGATGTGTTTATACACACATGGATGCATTCACCATGCCTGGGTTGCTGCGATGAACAGCTGGCTATGTGACCCTCTCCTGCTGTCCTCTAGCGGGTGGCTTCAGAAGAGCTCTGGCACCTTGCAAGGCCCCATCTCTGGTGGAAATGCTTTAAGTCAAGAGTAACAGCCCTGAGATCTGAAGGACGTGAGGTGTCAGTGTCACCACCACAAGGCTCCAAGTGTCCAGGCAGCCACTGCATTGTGGATTGTGGAGGCTCAGGTGACAGTGAAAGCACACTCTTAGTCCTCTCTCTGCTCTTTGTGCAGACTGCATGGCTGAAATAAGTGGCTGCTGCTGTTTTAAGGCATTTGCACATTGAATGGGTACGGTGAATCCACAAATTGTCATAGAATAGTTTGTGTTGGAAGGGACCTTCAAAGGTCATCTAGTCCAACCCCCCTGCAATGAGCAGGGACATCTTCAACTAGATCAGGTTGCTCAGAGTCCCATCCAGCCTGGCCTGGAATGTTTCCAGGGATGGGGCATCTACCACCTCCCTGGACAACCTGTGCCAGTGTTTCACCACCCTCATTGTAAAAAATTTCTTCCTCATGTCTAACCTGAATCTCCCCTCTTCTAGTTTAAAACCATTGCCTCATCTTTCTTATAGGTCCCTTTTAATTAAAGGCTGCAATAAGGTCTCCCCAGAACCTTCTCTTCTCTAGGCTGAACAGGCCCAACTCTCTCAGCCTGTCCTCATAGGAGAGGTGTTCCAGCCTTCTTGGTGGCCTCCTCTGGTCCCTCTCCAACAGGTCCATGTCTTTCCCGTACTGAGGGCTCCAGAGCTGGACGCAGGACTCCAGGTGGGGTCTCACCTGAGCAGAGCAGAGGAGCAGAATCACCTCCCTCGACCTGCTGGCCACTCTCCTTTTGATGCAGCCCAAGATATGATTGTCCTTCCTCCCCACCCCTACTCTAAAACAGTGAGAAACTCCTTTGCTCTTCACTGACAGCCCCACACTAGCCACTGTGTGTGGGTGAGACGAGTTCCCTGGGGAGGAGCAGCCAGGACCAAAGCATGCAGAGAGGCTTGGGAAGGCTGGGGAGGTTGCCCTGCCTGGTGGCCACCCTTCCTGGTTGCTCATTGCCACCCATGTTTGGGGTTGTTGCCCTGTGCTGAGCCCTCCCACATACACACGCTTGTCTGCAGCCAGCTGAAGTGGCCTCTAGGATCAATCTGGTGGCCAGCAATTTTGCCGCCCTGGTCTTCTGGAGCTTTCTGCAGCAGGGGAGAGCTTGCCTGTGGGTTCAGCAAAGCCTTGTCAGCTGCTGGCCCCTGCGTTTGAGAAACTCCTCCGGATTGCCAAGATTTGGAGGCCATTGGCAACCTTCGTCCTACATGAAAGACACTTTCATGAAGTCAGGCCTTCTGTAACATATATGAACAGCAGTATGTATGTGTGTATACATGCATGAGAGTGTTATAAAACTTCCCAAACACCTCCAACCCCCCAAGCTGGACACACTTCTGCTGGAGGAGTAAGGACAGGAGAGCACAAGGATACCGGATGGTGGCCAACCTACTGAACAGGGGCTTGGCAGTGCTTGGGCACGGTAGGACAAATTGGTGACAGGACCTGTATGGGGCAGAAAGAAATCAGGCAACCATGACTTCTTCTGTCTTCTTGTTCAGTAATTTTTAAGACTAGAATTTTCAGTAACTGAACTTGCAAAACCTTCGAGAAGCCTAAGGAAACCTCCAGTTTAAAATTTTGCCATAAGAGGGCAGTCTGAGATAACTGCATGAGTAAGTTATCTTGCACAGGCCAGAATTTTTCTTATTAAAAAAGAAAAGACTGATATAAATTAATGACATGTCTCAAATCGAAGTCTTATATTTAACTTTCCAGGGGAATTTTGCAAATGTGACATAAAATGGGTGTAAAAGAGGAGCATTTACAGTAGACACAATTAAATTCCTGCTTTCCTGAAGAGACATAAAATGATGTCTGAGTCCTGAACTTGGGAGTCAGAGGGATGAGATTCAACTTTATACAGCAGTATTCCCCCACTAGGAATGTGGGGTTTTAATTTTCCCTTCAGAGGAAAAACTACATGGTCTAACGTGGGAAGTGGACCATGGCAACACATGCTTGTCGTGAAAGAGCTTCTGCGAGGCAGGGATGGGGCACTACGGCATCTTTATAGAAGTGTTTGTAAGGAGCCCTCAGGTCTTGCACACTGTTGAGGAGGTTAAGTCTTGCCAAAGGGGACTGGCAACCATGGCCCTCCTGGTTCCTGCTGAGTTTTTCCCAGCGCATGTAATCTCTAACGTTGAGAAAGCCAGCCTGGCGCAGTGCTTTGAAAGGTTGCCTGCTGCTAGTCTGATTGCTGGGGTCTGGAAGAGAAAAATCTTATCCTCTTTAAGCCCCCACTTGTCTTCCTGTGGTGCTGGCCAAGGCACTTGTGGCTCCTAAGCATAAGCCACTGATGAATGGATGCAGGATACTTCCCACAGTGTCGCTCACTGGCTGACTCTTGTGGAGCGCCTTAAAATGCTGCTGCCACTCTTCCATGTCTGGTGGTGCCACTCCAGCCACTGGTTGCAGTTCTTGGCCATCCCCTGGCACAAAAGACAGGTCCAGGGGAAAAGAGGATTAGAGCTGTGGAGGCTGCTGCCCCTCAAAGTACTGCTGAGGGACAACCCCAAAGTGGGTGGATAGGTTCAGCTCCAGAACTGGGAGAGCTGGTTGGATGCCACCTCTTCTTCCCTCCTTTGTTTGGGCATCACGGTGGCTCAAAGCAAGCCCCAAACATCTATTTTGCAAGAAACATCCTTTTGCTATGCTCTTTATCCATTTCATGCTTTCCTTAGCTCAGACAAACGCATTTGCTTCATGACGCAGCTGAAGGGCAGCTGTTCAGTCAATGAAAACTGAAGAGAGAGAAAATGTTGTTTGTGTCCCAGTATCACCCTGGAGGGCAAAAAAAGTCAATCTCAGCCTCTCCTGGAAGAAGAACCACAAAGGGGAACAAACACCAGAGCCAATTAGTGACAGTGTGACACCAGAGAACAGGATCGTGTTCAAACCACAGCAACCCTCAGAAGTTGGAGACCAAACCCCTGGTGTGAATTGCTGTCATGGAAATTGAAGAGTTGTGCTCTCCAGGCTGTGCTGTAACAGAGCATCCAGCTGAGATAGCTTCAAAAGTTCTTTTTGGTGTTATTGAAGCTACGAAGGAAAGAGGTCTGAACATGCTCTTGGAAGATTTGTCCTCTGGTGTTGGAGAAAACTATCTGGTGCACCTAATGTACTGCAGAATGTCTTCAGGTATAGTTTGGGTTTTAAGAAAATAAAGTTCTCATGAACTCTCACAATCACTACAGCCTTAGGGGTTTGCCAGATAAGCGCCTTTGCATAAATGAGCTGTGCTTTAGCTGGGACAGTGAAATCTGGAATCAGAAGGGAGCTTTGAGTCAGGGCTGATTCTCGTTTAAGTTGCTGATACTGGGTTTGTCCTATTTTATAATAACAATATTTGTTGATGAACCTCAGGGCTGCATGAGTCCCCCCCTGCTCTGACATGGGGGGAGCGTGAAGCCCCATCGTGTTTCTCGCAGGCTGCTCCCTGTGCTTGCTTCGGCACCCTCAGCAGAGCCCTGCTGTCCCCCTCAGCCAGCAACTCATCTTCTGGTAATATGCCTTTAGCTTCTCCTTGTCTTGAACTGAGTCTCTTCAGCCTAGGTCAGCCTAGAGCTCATTTTGTCTGAGATGAGGTACCGATTTGTATGGGAATGGCAGGGTTATAGCAAGCTGTAGCCATGTTATAGCCGTAGTTATAGCAAAGCTCTGCCACGGCTTTTGGATGCAAAACTAGATTTTAGTAGTTCCAGTTAAAGGTTCTTTGCTGTGCCTTTTTCAGTGTTGTTTTTCAAGAACGGAAACAAAAAAATACACAAAATTTTTGTTATTCCCTCCTGAAGTCTGCTTTTACTACCACATATAATGCAATAACATAAATTGTTAAAGATAAACCACCAGATACTCAGAAACAACAGCCTGTGGGAGGAAGGAACTGAAAGCTTCCCAACCTGCTCCAACCTCAATAATCTGAAAAAAAACCACACCAATTTCAAGGTTTTTTGGGGAGAAGGAGATAGAAGGAGTGGGATATTTCACCCTCATGCTATCATCATGGGTTTATTGTCTGTTGTGGAAAAAAAAAAAAAACAAAAGAAAAAAAACAAAAGAAAAAACAATCTTTTTATTTTGAGCTCAAGATCACAACACGTAATAGTTAATAAAATTGTTCTAGGGAAAATCCGAGATCAATCAAATACCCACTCAGTTTGACTGTAATTATTGTGTTAAATACAATGAAGTGTTTAATCAGTAGTTAGAAATAGAGATGATCTTGCTTTTGATCTTTAATGACAGTGATTCTTTGCCATCTTTGCCTACTGTTTTACCTTTAAAACTGAGAGAGCAGGCAAATAGCTTCGCAGCCCAAAGGGAGTTTGCAGTTTACTATAAATGCACACAGAGGCTTCATAAGAGCAAACCGAATTCCTCAACTGTATACGGGCAGATTCCTTAAATCAGTGCAGTCATGCTCACAGAAGTAAAAAATGGACCTGTCATCTCTGAGGAGCGGTTAGTCCACTGCTGTGCTCCCATGGGAAAGGGAAAGGAGATTTTCCCAACCGAAGGAATTGCTCCATAACGTGCGAGATCATTGAGATGCAAGTAATAAACCAAAACAGATGAAATATGCACAAAGTAAATAGATCAAAGACATTGAGATAATTAATTACCAGCGGTCCAGTTCTCAGAGAAAGGCTGTTCATTCACAAAGAAGCTACTGTACCCAACACTTCCCAATATTGGTGTCTACAGCACGGATTTGCTGATGTTTGTTAATGAGTAAAGACAGAATTATTATGGCAGATAACTGTCTACCCTAAGAGTTTATGTTCTGTTATGATAATGCCTTGGCCTACAAATAAACTTAACTACATTAATAATGTTTTATTTAAGAAAAAGTGCCAAGTCCATTTTCTTATTTACTAATGTGGAAGTTTTGATCTCTATCTGCTAATCATTTGTGTGTTTACATAGCCATTTCAAAAGAAAACTCAATGGTGTTTTGAACCCAAATTCTCCTAATTCTTAGTGCCTGGATATCCATCTTTTTAATCCCATTAGCACAGTGGGAATATTTCTGCAGTAAGGACAGCAAGCGTGGAAAAGATGAAACCCTGCATTAGTGCTGGCTCTTTGTCTGCCCACACACTGAGATGGTCTCATCTCCTAAGGAATTACTGGAATGATATAAAAAAAATTGACTGGATTTATTTTGTGCTGCACACTCTGGTCTGATGTGGAGCTGAGCACCTTGAAGGCACAATAAGGCTTGTGGTTGCAGGGTTGTTTCTGTGAGGAGAAGTGTGATATGAACCTGGTGTGAACACTAGATTTTAGTTGCTCTGAGTCTGCAAACCCAAAGGTTTGCCAGGTGAGAGGATGTGCTGGGAGCAGGCATCAAGTTGAAATGCACCAGGAGGAGTGAGGAAAGATGTTGGTTGTTACCTGGGGGTGGCACCAGGCACCTACCTGCTGCTGGAAACACCAAGAGCTAGATTTAACCATTAGGTATCTAAATCTCTTTAAAGAGTGGTATTTGAAGCATTTCAGGGGAGCTGTGTGTTTCTCAGAGAGTTTCTGAGGGATGCCAAGGGTGTTCACCCTATCCATCCCCAGCACCTTCTCTGCTGTGCCCTTCAGCCCCTAATTTTGACTTTTAAAACTATACAGCTGGCTGAGAGCATGGGGCTGGAGGTCTGGGCCCTGCAGTTTCTCCCACTCTAAAATAAAGCAAAACACTTTCCTGAAGAGAGAAGCAAGGAGAGTGCAAAGGAGTCCAGACAGTGGTGGGGAGGTCAGGACAAGTGAGAGGCAAGTATCTCATGTAGGCAGGTGTTAGTGATTCAGGACTTTTGATGTCCCAGCTCTAGCTCTGTGTCTCCTGGGAACTCCACTCAGGTGAGACTCCAGTCTTGTGGAGCTGCCTGAAGGATGGATGGTGCCATAGATTAGGATTTCACCCACTGACACAGGATCTGTAAGCCCATGAAGGGACTGGGCAGGTGACTCCACCATTAGGGGACAACAAGGGAGGTAGGAAGACAAAGGGGCTTGGGAGAAGTGGGGTGACTGCCAGGACCTGAGTGGGGAGAGGTGGGTAGCTCTGGGGTGGAGGGTGGCTCTGACATGGCTGCAAGAAATGGGAGGGCTCTGGGAAATGGGGGGTGTACAGTGCAGTGCCCCAGTTTGGAAGCACTGGTGGCTGTGGACAAGATTGGGATGATACCTTGAAGGAAATGGAAATGCATGTGCGGGGCAAGCTTGAGCTCTGCAGCACATGGGATGGGGACTGGGGGCTTTGGGGCAAGAAGGAAGCAGAATTCAGGAACCCTCACCTAGATGGATGGAGGATTGAAGGGATGGATGGATAATTGTCAAGGGGTGACTGGTTCATCCTCTTCCAGGATTATCCCCAAATGATTCTAAACCAACTGACCGTGTTCAAACCAGACGAGCTTCTGAGTGTTTTCTTGTGAAAATTTGCCATAGAGTCCTTCTCCCTTTAAACAACATCTCAGCAACTATAAAAAACCCCTGGATAAAGTGCTTTCCATTTATTTATATGAAAAAGGCGGCTGCGGCACATCAGCTGTGAGACTTTGGGCATCGTATCTGGCAAAGACCTCGCCATTGTCAGGACGTAACCACATCTCCAGCTTTAACACTTTCCCAGAATGGTGTCCTCCCGCCAGGTTATAGAGACTAAGCCAAGGGATTTCAGAAGCAGCAAGTGATAGGGGACAAGTGTAAAGGCTTAGTTTACTTGGTTTAACACAGACCTTTAATTTTAGCCATGGCAAATATAATAAGGCCTTTTCTTTATTTATCTATGCAGCCATGGGGCAGAAAGGGCAGAGGAACTTAAAAGACTTATTCATGCAAACGAAGCTGCTGTGCTAAGTCCACTATTTACACACTGCGAATGTATTTCATTCACATTAATGCGATGTGGAGGAAAATAGATGCAAATCATGTGCCTCCAACTCCATGGCAGTGCAGAGGCTGAAAGTGCAACCAGAGGCCAGCTATCTTTGTATTCACACTTCCACAAAATGGAAAGCTCACCTATGTACAAGAGCTGAAAGGGTTTTCTAAGACACCCACAAAAGAAAAAAAACCCTCATGTCCTGTGGCTCAGGGACTGATTAAAAAATTCTCTATCATGTCTCTGCCTGTTCTATTTTAAGTAGAATGATTTCCCAGCTAAGGGAGAAGTAGTTCAAGTCTGAGACGTAATTAGCAATTTTCAAGAATTCCTAGTTCTAGTCTCATGCTTGTGCCAGACAAATTGGTTTTGCTGAACTTCAGCAATGCTACATGCTACATGCTACAGGCAGAGGTTTGGGATGTAGATTGGTGAAACCTTGGTACAAGCACAGAAAAAGACAAAACCGTAAGTCACCTATGCAAATTGCATCCCTGAAGTAGTTTAACTGTTCCCATGCAGCTACTGTGATGCTGAAATGAACTGGGATTTTAAGATGAGAAGAACTGAAAAATCAAGGCCAAAATAGCTCTTTTGCACCCAGAAGCTTGTGTCGGGGCTGGGGATGAGAGGAGTGCTGCGTGACAGGGTGCCATCTATTCCCAGAGGGGCTCCAGCAGCCAGAGGGGACATGGGCTCCCTATCTGCAGATCATGCCTGGCTGTCACCTGTCCCACTGGCAAATTTGCCAGCCTGGCAAATGCTGCTGAAGCTGTGACAGCCATTCAGCTGTTCTTGCTGGTGCATTTTGTGCTCCATGTGGCCAGTGCCAGGCCGTGTGGAGGCCCCGAGCAAGGTGTCCCAGCTCTGCTCATCCACTGGTGCTGGGGACACTCAAGCTGGGGCTCCGCACAGCATGTTGAATGCCACCATGAGAGGACAAAGCAGTAAAGGGCCATCACCTTTCCCATCCCTGCACCCTGTCCAACACTAGCACCCCTTTTCCTCCAGCTCTGTCATGGCTGAAAATACACCATTAACAGCCTGCCAGTCCTACTGGATGAGGATTCCTGAAATAACACCTTCTCTCACCCCTCCCTGCCTGGAGCAGGGTTATTTGCCAACTCTACCCAAGGACTAACCTGTACCATGGGAACCCCTATTTAAAGAGATGATGTTTTTTTAGCTACTCCTTTTCATAGCTAAAGTGCCTGGAAAGAAGCCAAGAATGATTCTCAGGCATCTCTGAGCTGCTGGGTAATTTGGCTGTTGCAGAAGCACTGGGATGTGGGGGTCAGGGTGGCAGAGGACCAGTTTTATCTGACTCCTAGTTTTACAGTCACCCTTTCCAGGAACATGTTCAGAACTACTCTGGTTCAAAAGGTGCATTTCTTTGCTCAGTCATCCTTGTTTCCCAGGTGATTTCCTGATTTCTGTCCTGGCTTGAACATTTCAAAAAAGGATGCATGCTAGGAAAGTCACTGCTGGAAAACTGCAGCCTTCCTTCTTGTCTCTTATGGTTTAGCAAGGCCACTGAGACCAAAATACATGTTTTTCCTACTGCATTAAACGTTTTGAATGTATGCTAAAAATACATTATTGAAGGGACTGGAATTTTTCCTTCAGGTGTGATGCCTTTAGGCCATTGGTGCTTCACACACGATTGCAGGTAAGGGCCTGTTACACTGGCAGAAACATGTACTTAATGAAATGTTATTCTCTGTCTTATTATAGCAACAATGGGAAGGAGCCCAAGAAGGAGGAAGAGAGGGCACCAAAGAGTGGCAGGAATAAAACCTCTAGAAATAAGAAGGAATGGTGGGGGCAAGGCACCGGATTTTGCTCTCTCTATGGTAACGTATCAGCATGATTTTGCTGATAGCCCCATCCTTGGTAAAGCTGCACAGACATAGTGCTGCAGTCCAAATCAGCAAGGAGGCTCCCTGAGAGGTCAGGGATGTCCCTGGATGGTGTCCAGAGGCAAAACGTGCATGGGAGGGCAGGTGGCCTGGGGGTGCCAGAGCTGGCACCCCAGCAGTGAGCTGCACAGCCCTGGGAGGATCCAGTCAGTCCCCATGTCCCAGAGGTGTTGTAGGCCGGCTTCACACCGGGGTTGTATGGCAAGGTTAGTGTCACAAGCCCTGGTGCTTGAAGAAGCATCATACTCCCTTTGACAGCTTTGTAGAAATTGGCTGTGCTGCTCTGCTCAGGTAATACCTAGATGGGGTGTCCACCTCATAGGATCCCATGGCTGTTTCAGAGGCTTTGATTTTCCTTTCTGGCTAGGTTTATCATCTGTTGTGGTGTGGTCATTTAATTCTCATTGGATATCATAGGTTAAAATAGTGCCATACTGGCTTATCTTTGTCTTGAAGCCTCACAAGGTGAGTGGGCTGAGTTCTTCTCCTGAAGGTATTGATTCCCATGGGCTGAAGTTTTGCAGTATAACTTGAACTACCATTGGCTTTTGTTTGGGTTTCTCAATTCAGGTTTAGCTTTAGGCAATTTGAAAATGCTAAGGTAGCAAAGGGCACATCCCCAGGTGGTTGCACTCAGCACATAGGCACAGGCTTTCTTGCTAGATGTTGGCAGAGTCTTATTGCGTATCCATGAGCAGTGTCTTGCGGGACAGAGCATGTTCAGGGCATTAGAGGCGAATAAAAAAGCTCCACATGCAAGGAGATGGAATCATTTGACTTTTCAGAAGGCAAGGATTTTGGAGGGGAATGCTGGGCTGAGCAAGACACTGTGCGCCAAGTGTCCTCAAACCTCACTGTGTGCCACAGAGCTCATTGACTTGGCTGGGAGGTGAATGTGCTCCGTTTCCACCGACATCCTGACCACCTTGCAGGACCGTGCCTGTATTCTGACTCCAAAACTTGTGGCCTCAGCACGGCTGGGCGCCGGTCCCAGCCTCTCCAGCAAGCAGAGCGTGCTGTTCTGCCTGTCCGCTCGTGGCTTTCGCCTTTCTTCTGTCCTCCTGCTATTCTATTGCTACCATAAAACGCAGTTCTGACCTTTTTGTCCTTGGCAAGCTATTCATTTAAAATACAAATGCTGTCCTCAAACAGCAGTCATTAATATGAGGCAGCAAATTCTTTTCTTTGTTCTTTATTGTTGATTTCCCCTCATTGGGAAACTGGGTGGCAGGAGAACTGCATAGCTGCAGGAGCTGCTTGCTAATTGCATACTTTCAAATACTAATTTGTATGGGTTTGTTTGGTTATAAAGGGAGAAAGAAACGAGCCAGGGGGTCATAAAAAAAGTCAAGGTTATAAACCCCACAGAAGCTCTCTGGCCTGGAATTTTTATTAATTATTTAAATGTAAATTGCAGGCCCATGGCTGCACATCCATGCCTCCTGCCGAGCGCCAGGTAGCACAGTGCAATTTGCCCTGCAGACCTTTGGTGTAGCACTCAATGTGAGGAGCTGAGCTCTGCCCTCAGCTGCCCGGGGACAAGGCTGGTGAGATGCCAACCAGGCCACTGTCCCCGTCACAGGAATTGCTCCCAGCTTGAGCCCAGCCAGCTGAACCAAAAGGGTTCAGATCGTGGAGATGGGCAAACCCGTTTCTGCCTTTGGGGAGCTGTGATTTGGAGTGCCACCATAGAATCATAGAATAGTTTGGTTTGGAAGAGACCTCTAAAGGTCGTCTAGCTCAACCCCCTGCAATGAGCATGGGAATCTTCAACCAGATCAGGTTGCTCAGAGCCCCATCCAGCCTGGCCTGGAATGTTTCCAAGGATGGGACATCTACCATCTCTCTGGGCAACCTGTGCCAGTGTTTTACCACCCAGTAATGTTGTGTCTTTGATGGTCTAAGGAAAGAAGTGAAAGAAGGTACACACTGAATGTCTATTTTTACTAAAACAAGAGGGATAGATGAAAAAGGGACAAGTCTCTGAGAACCTGTGCTGAGATTGCTGCCCAGAGTTTCCCCTGGGTGTGTGAAACTCTCAGCCCCACCAAGGAAAACGCTTACAAAACATGGACTGCAAGATCCCACTGTTCTATAAAGCAATTGGAAGATTTGTTATGGAAAGTAAACCCAAACTTATAGATATTCAACTCTTTTAAGTGCTCAGGCCCTTGGGTGCCAGTTCTTACTGGGTTATTAGCAAAGATTTTTGAACAGTTGTCTTTTTTGCCTGTTTCCAGGGTTTTTTTGCCATACTTGATGTCTTCCTATAGGTTCTTCCACCACACCCATGGATGTCTGCCACTTTTCTTCTCTTTTTAAAAGGATATTTTTACATGACCTCTTCTAAGAAGCTCACAATGCCCATGCATGGTACTCACGCATAGCAAGGGCGTTTCTGCCTACAGCAATCAAATCTGCCCCATTAGGACATTATTATCCCTTTATCTCCTGCCCTGCCCCTGTTGCTTGCAGTCATCGATTTGGAGAAGCACTCCAACACCCAGCAAGAGCAGAGCATCCCACGCTCACCCTCAGCACCAGCACTGCCCTTGCACCCCAGGACCATGGCTGCTGGTGGCCCGTCCCCCAGCAGGGCTGCTGCTCTTGCCAGGATGCCTTGAAACATGTGCCAAGCTGCTGCGAATGTGACGGACAAACAGCTCTAAGGACCTGCTGTCGTGGTCCTCAGTGAATGATGTGACAGCAGATGGTGCCAGGAGGGACCTTCCCAGGGCATTAAGGGTTGAAGGGATGAGCACGGCACAAGGACCCACGATTCACTGTCACTCTGGTCAGAGCCACAACCATAACAGCAGCTAAAGATACAAGAGGGCTCCAAGGCTGCGAATGTGAGGGAGGCAAAGTCAAGGAAAAAATTATTTTGTGTTTTGTATTTGTGTTATTTTGCATCTGTTTGCATGAGAAGGGTAGCTATCTCTGGTTTTTCACTCTCTTGTTGTCACATTACATGATACGGAGTCAAAATGAACTTAATTGTTTACCATCTGCATTAAAAAAATAGAATTGTTTATCAGTATATACTGCAATAGGCCACTGTTTGTTTTTTTTTTTTCTCCTCTGCTTAGTAAAGTAATCATAGTTGCATGACAGTAACAAGAGAAAAAAAAGACATACAGAGGTACCAACTCTATCAAAAATAACTTATATTTCATTATATAGTCATTGGCCAAGTCACGCTGTTTGAGTGGGTTTACAGTGGAAAGCACTGTAACTGCAGGACAGCACAGCAACAAAACTAGTATCTAATTATAACACAAATGTGTTGGCTGGGAACTGATACTTGAAGGTTGTTTCTCGGTTTATAACAGGCAACATAGTAGATCCCTTGGGTTTTTTTGAGTTATATGATGCTTAACATAATTGACCAATTCATTTCCTTAACTGGAAGAGAAGAGACGAGTCAGTAACCTTTATGGCTCATTATTATTAAAATACTGTTTATTCAAGGGGTGACAAGGAGAGAACTGGAGTGGAGGTCAGTGTTCAGCAGCTTACAAGTCATTAGGGTAAAGCCACTCAGCCACAGCAAGGAGGACCCATAGCACCTCTGATTTTTATTAGGTGACCCTTGCTGGCTTTCAAGCCCCCCCACTCTCTCAGTAGAGGGATTCTCCCTGTCCCAGTCTACCAGAGATGGGCTGTGGTGGGCTCTGGATCCACACTTCCCATTTTGTCATGGCTTTCATGTACTCTGGAAAACAGAAGATGGGTGGATTTAAAACCATAAAGAGTGTTTTACTACCATATTATGTCTGGTTCTTAGCAGGCTAAGAATTACCTAGCTAAGCCATCACCAGGAGACCACGTGCTAGCATATGTGCTCCCCAGGACCAGGGGTCCTGCAGCCACATGGTGGGTTCCCCCTCTGCCCCTGTGGCATCTGTGGCTCTCTGGTGGCCTGCTGGTGGCTTGCTGGTGGAGGGGACAGGCTGTCCAACCTTCTGCAAAGTCTGTGTCGGGACTGCGGCAAGTGAGAGTTGTGGTGGTCTCACCATGAGAGCACTGCTGGTTGTGAAAGCCCAGCCCAGCTCTGCTCTTGAATAGTGCCAGAGAAAGAAAACAAAATCCAGCCAGCAAGACAAGGGTGACAGCACTTCTCCTCCAAGCCCTGGTCTCCCTGGAGCCCTCAGACCCTGCAGACTTTGGTGGAAAACATCTTTGGGCAGCACCTCATGTAACCCTGCACCAGCCTCCAACAACAAGACGGGTGCAGTTGCTGCACTGACTGAGGAGGGTGAATTGGGAAGACTATAGCTCTGTTACTCCTCAGCCTTTTTCCACAGATATTTCCATGGACTACAGATAGTTAAAATGAAGTATGATGAAGAACCATTCAGAAGATTTCAGAAACTGTACTAAAATCATGGTAACACTCAGTCTTTTACCAGCAAAGCATCAGTCTTCCTTTATTGCCATTCACTCGATAAAAAACCATCCTTAACATAACACGAAAGCAAAGTCCTTGCTTCCCCAGGTGAGGGAAACTCAGGGATTATCCATGTAGGCTTATTATTCAGGATGCCTTTGGATAAGCTGTTGCCCAGAGTTGCTGCTAACTCACACTGCAGGAAAAATAACAGTGCAGAAATTGTAGCGTGAAGTAAGAAGTTATCTCGGTTGTGGATTTGAGCTTGAAACTGGCATTCAGCTGGCAGACACCGGATGGCTATTAAATATGTCAACAGCCGCTGATAAATGCCAGGATAGCCTTGTGAACAGGAACTCCTGATGGTCTTTTCTCTTGTACTGTTGCTATTTTAGTTCTATTTGTTTTCTCTCTATTTTGGATGTTACATAGAGGAAAAAAAGATGCTGCACAGCTAGAGAAAACAGTCCTGGAAGGAGAAGAAAGAGGATGCCAGCTGGTCACTTCTTTGCTCTTGGCTAATATAACCACTACACGTTCGACTTTTTCCAAATCACAAAGGGTTTAAATGACAGGTATGGTATGTCATCATCTGCTGGGTATTCAAGGATTTCTAAGGATTTAAGCTTGCCTGCTGCTTGAATACAGGACAAGGAGCGATCCCTGTTCTCTGGCATGTGTAGGGCTTCCCTGAGGGTGGAAAGGGAGACTGGAATTCAAAGCAATTCTCATTTATTTAGTATTTCCCTGTACAAAAGCCAGGAGTTTTCCGAAGCTGACTGGAGTGCAGTCATTTGTGGAGAACAACCTGTGGCTGCTACCTGGGTTATGTCGGCATGTAACAATACCTGTCTGCCTCATGAATGTCAGACAAAGCTGTCATAAATCTTCAAGCCCAGCACTAAAATTAATGGGAATTGCAGAGAGCAGGACCTTGTCAGCTTCATAATAGGTCTGTGGGTGGAAAAAAAATTCTTGTGCTTTCCTTCAGGCATTAGGCAACCCAGCTACTGATGCTCAGTGGCCATTATCCAATTATAAGTGCTTTTTTTGCTCAGAAGAATTCAGTCGTTATCGCTTTTAATGTGTTAAATAGTCACCAGCCTGGGCAAAGGATCAGACCCAGCTGCAGTCTGTGGCAGAAGTTCCCCAGGCCAACTCCTCCACTCACCCTTGAACCTCTTTGCCACATCGTGTGTATTTTGCCATTTGCAATATTGCTTTGTCATTTCAGAGGTGACCGGGGCACAGCGGGGGACTGACTGATCGGTATCGGCCTGGGGTGGGGTGTCCTGTTTACGTCCCCAAGCAGGACTGGGAGTGCTGGCCCGTCTCACCAGCACCGTCCCCAGTCCCCGGAGCGCTGCCACGGGGTGTCGGGCTCCTCAGAGCGCCAAGGCCAGGCTGTTTGTCCGTGCTGTTTGTCGGTGCTGCATTGAATTGTGTTTACAGAGCCTTTTGGGATTTTTGCCGGTCACCCACTGTGACCAGAGAAATATTTTTTTCCTCCTCTGCCGCATAACTTGGCTTCTGTTTTCTTGTTGTTGTTTTTTTCCTCCTGCCTTTGTAGCTGTTGGCTGCGACCAGGGCCAAGTCACGGGGCAGGATGTGCCGCTTCTCCGGAGGTACGGACATGCAAATAAATCACATAGTTTTCAGGAACTTTTCCGGGTACTGGAAGGTGATGATCTGTACCGCCACACTGTTAGCACGGCTCCTGGCACAGCTCTGACCTGCACCACTTCATCCCCTCCCGATCCCCTGTCCTGGGGGATGCTGAGGGCTGGGACCCCTCCCAAAATGTCTGTTTCAGAGGTTGCAGATGGGCTGGTTTGTGCTGCAGAGTGGCTCTGGGCACGCTGTGTTTGCACAGACAGCTCTGTGTGGATGTTGTCAAACATCCACAGCCTTTGGTGGCTGCCAGCTGTAGGCGTGGCAGTGACCTGTCACAGGCTTGGGGTCAGGTGAGTGCCACCGAATTGGCCTCCCTGTTCTGTCATCTCAGTGGCTCTAGGGGCCTTTTAGAGGACCTGGTTTGCAGGTCAAGAAACGACCCCCTGTTGCAGCTCTCAGCTCTCTGGGGAAGGGGCTGATCAGGTCTGGGTAGCCATGCCAAGCAAGTGGCGATGGCAGCAATGACTGAGGCTTCCTCGTCTCCCACCACTACAGTTCCTCATCTCTGTGTGTTTGCACACAGCTGCAGAGGTGGTGGTGTCCCAGCTTGGGCCTCTGCTCTGTTTAACTTCCCTGCCCCTGCAGAAATCAGAGGAGGTTAATTCCCTGATCTTCTGCAGGTGGTGATGCTCTTTGAGTTACAAAAGTACCTGTGCACCTGCCTGCCCCTGACCTGCCCCTCTGGGGAAGCTGGGCAGCTGTAATGGCCTCCTCAGGGTGCTCCGGGGTCTCTTCTGCAGCCCTGGGGGGGTCAGAGGACCCTTACACAACCATCACCTGCCACCAATACCTCATGTTAGGTGGGGTGCATTTCCAGCTTTTGTTGGTGTATCTGAAATGTTTCCTTACCTCCTACAGGTGTTACTCAGGTACAGCCCAAGTAGAGATTATGCAGCATATTTGACCACATAAATATTCAAGGTCCAGACATGAGTTGCACCTGATACAAACAAAGGAAAGGAAACCCAGCTCCTGTGAAGAGGAGATAGAGAGTAATTGTGGGGTTTTCTTTACAGCCATACATTCTAAGATTATAATGTTAGAGATATTTCCTATCAAACAAGGTAGGGATGATGTGACTGAATCAGGCATGGGAAATAGAGTGATTAATGTTCTTTACTCCAGGTTAATGCCAGCATAATGGATGGTTGCTCGCTTTTGATCTCTTTTTCCTTTGTTTCAGTACCTCAGCCTGTGTGCCAAGCCTGAAGTCCAACTGCATTTTGCACTTGCTGAAAGGGGTACATAACCATGTCCACAGCAAGTCAGTTCAGGGAAACATCACTAATGTTGCATTTAGAAACAATTTTATTATTCTCAGCAGTTTTCATATAGATTCAAGGGCCTTTTGGCAGCCCTGTTTTCTAGATGTCTTAAAATCCAGGTCCTGTGCTCAAAAAGTACGTATGATTTCTATGCGTAAGACTGGGAGAAGGAGCCAAAGAAAGAAATTACAGCAGTGTGAGCAAACAAAACACAACAAAATCTTCCCTGGCCTATGTGCATCAGTGGGGCTTAGGCATATATGTGAGTGCATCACACCTGTGAGTGTATCACGCTTGTGAGCACATCACTTCTGCAAGTAGTCCAGCATTATTTTAGCTCCAAAAGAGTCACTAGAGTGCTGGAGTACTGAGGAGATGGGCATAGTCTGGAGCTGGGCTGAACACACAGAGCGGCTCTGCTGATGCCCACTGCGGCACATTGGCCTCTCGGCCATACTAACATTTTCAATACGCCTACAAGTTTCCCATATATAGTATATTTCCCAGCCTGTGAGCTTTGTCATGGCCTCATTGCCTTTCCTTGAAGCAATAAAAGGGATTCATAGTGTTCCTGTGCTGAACTGTGGGAAAAGAGTGGCAAGAAGCTGTGACCCCTGGGCAAGGGCATGCTTTGGAAACACCGTCATTGAAAAATCAACACATCAGCCCAGAAGGTCCACAGGCAGCCCATTTCCTCCTGCATTATCGGAGAGACGGCTTCTCTGGATGCTAAGGCAGCAGCCACTGGACATTTTTGAGATGTTTTCTCTATCCAGTGTTGATGCTGAAGTCAATATGATAACTAAAAATAACGATTAAAAAATATGCTGCAGCTATTTGTTCCCGCGTTGTTATGTTTACCCATACCAGCCAGGCTTTCCATTTAGGCAGGCCGGTAGTACCAGATGTTCAGTCATTTTCAGCAACATGTTCATATCCCAGAAGATTTAGGCTGCCAGAGCAACTATATTAAACATGCCTGTAATTTTCCACTGTGACTGGAAGATCGTGTCCCTCTGGGGCGATGGCTGGCTGGGTGGGCCACACGCACGTGCAGTCGGCATAGCCTCAAGCCCTATCCCAGATCTGGCAGTGGCTGGAGGGGACACCTTTCTGCAGCTCTGCCAGGGCTTGGTCTGGCAGTTGCCAAGGATGGAGGAGGCCCCTGGCAGTAAGACCTCCTGGGACATGATGGGACATGCTGTTGGGGTCCACAGGCTGCCCAGTCACTCTACAGCCAGCTGCTGCTATAGGGAAGGATGTGGCGAGGGCTGCAGGTAGATTTTCCCCCATCCCTCCTTGTACTTGCAAAAGCCTGCAAAGTAAGTGTCTGTTGAGGTGGTCTGAAGAAAAAAAATGCTCTTTAACAGAAGAAAAGCAGATGTTTTACCTCAACACCTCTCTCCAGCCACTTCTTGCTTCTTGATTAATGTGCTGAGCAGAGCTACCCAGCCCACAGGGCACACAGAGATGGGGGGTGCTCACCCCATTTGCAGATGTTTACTAGTGAGCAGTCAGGGGTGTAAGGTGACCTCCCTGAAAGAGGATGTGGGACACATCTGAGTATGGCCTGCCACAAGCACCTGGCTTCAGGTTAGTGAAAACTGATGGGCAGATTTGAGGGGCTTGTCCTGCTTTTATCCACAGAGGTGGCACAAGATGGTGGAGAAGGCTTCACTTGCACAGAACCATATGGATTTAGCTTACTGCCTGGTCCCGACAGCCCTCATGGCACAGGATTTGGTCTCAGAGAGATGCATGGTAGAAGAAGAGAGTGAAAACTTGTTATTGGGGCTGGATGTTTCCCTTCTCTGTGCTGAAGTGTCTGCTGAGAGCCCACGTGTCAACCCACTAAAAAGACCAAAAGATGTCTCCCGTGTGTGTCTTTGGGTAACATGGGTTGGACAATGTGTAGGCACACTGGAGGGGCTGTATTTGCTGTATCTGCTCTGCTGTGGTGGCAGCTGGCTCCAACACACCCAAGTGCTTCACCTCCTCCAACTCAAGTGCCTGTCGCCAGCTGAGACTCACTCCTGCAATGCTGCCAGACAACCAGGAGCACAGCGTCCCTGGCAGCCACCCCTGATCCCTATCACCGACACCCAGCTCACATCCAGTCTCCTGCACTGGAAACAGGGATGGTTGAAGACTACCAGGCTTCCTTCGGGTGCAGGTGAGGCAAGAGGACAGCATGGAGATGCTGTGGGGAGAGCTGCTACAGCTCCTGCTGCTGCTGCCACTGCTTTGGCCCCTAAAACCCCAGCACCCACCTCTTCCCTCCAGGAGCAGCACGGTCCAGAGAGGGGCAGCTCAGTCTCCGGGGGGCTGCCAGCTTTGCCTCCATCACCAACTCTTGTCTGTAAGGCCAGAGGTGTATTTCTGGAAGAACAGACCCTGCTGTGGATACTGCTGCTAACTTTGATTGCAACCAGGTTGGTTTTCCTGCCACTGTCACACAGCAGGATTGGCCAAGGCATTGCTACCTCCCTCAGGAGTCGTCAAGCAGGCAGGGACAGACATCCTACTATACATGTAACAGATGGAATGAAACAGATAAACCAGGCAGGCTGCTCTCATGAGCTCACTCAGCTGCAAACATTTACTGTCCAAACAAGCTTTTCTTGCTCAGAAGGCCTTGGCTGGCCATCTTGTCCCTGTGAGGTGATGTCATACAGATGGAGGGATATCCAGCTCACCCACTCTCAGTAAAGGGATATTTCTCCTTCCAGCCAAAATCCCCTCACAGAAATCTCTCATGGGCACATTTGTCCTATGGAAACTAATATCTTTCCTTCATAAAATCATCAGTGCCCAGACCCAAGGCTGGGACGTGGCTCAGACAAGGTGCCATAAGCGGCATCTGCTGCTGGAGTAATCCTGGTTCCCCGCAGTGCCAGAGCCGGCCAGGACTGCGGGCCTCTCTGCTCACACCCTCCAGCTTCCACAGTGCCATGTTGATCAACTAGCTATTGCAAATGTAGTTTTAATGGCATTAAAAGAAAATCAAGCTGAAAATACATCAAGTGGGTCTCCCCCTGCCCTCTGTCCCGCTGGGGAGATGGTGTGGCCGCAGCACGGTGCCCTGGCTGTCACTCTAACCACCCACCCAAGGAGGTGATGCCCACGCTGAGGTTACGCCTCAGTCTGCTGGCTGCTCATTTCTGATGCTTGACTACACTCTGCAGTGTTTTTATAGACCTTTTGCCACAGTGTTTGTTTCCCACAGCCTTTTTTTTTTTTTTCTTCTTTACAGTTTCAGATGTAGAGAGTGAGCCTGATTTCTGCCATCCCCAGTTTGCTTTCTCTGGGTAACTCCTCTGCAGCTCAGCCATCAGGTCTGTGTGCATGCAAGGATCTGGCCAGCTTTGAAAATGTTTAGGTGCAATTCTCCTTCTTCTGAGAAGAGCCTATGATTAAGCCTCTCAAAACAGAGGTAAAAGGGGATTTCTGTGAGCCAACAGTGCTGCTTGGCTTTTTACCACAAGGTGAATGTTACCTTCCTCGAGAGGAAAATATCCTCCATGGCAGCATCTCCCCACTCAGTGTCATCTTTCTCGTGCTCTTTAGTGCAGGTGGGAAGCCTACATTGCCAGTGGCATAAACTGTAGCAGGAGATGAAGACGTTGAAATCATATTATATTTATTACATACATGAGATATAAAAACAAATTACCAAAATAGTATCATTTTTTTTTTGTGAGTCCACAGGACCTCGAAAGAAAAATACATACTTAGAGCAGATTGGTAGTCTCGTGGATTTTCTGGTGTTGTATGTCTTCCTTTTCTTTCCCCCCACACTTATGAACAAAAGAGACTCTATGCAATGTGGTCTAAAGATGCTTTACAAAGAAGATATATTTTAGTGCTGAAAACCGCAGAAACTGTGCTATATTCCATACTGGTGTTAATGAGGAAGTATAGTGGCCGTATATATTGCAAACAATAACACAGAAGAAAACAAATAAAATGTTCAGTTTTAAATACTAACATAAAAATAAAATAAACTCCAGGCCCACCATGAATTGCTGGGTTGTGATATGCGAATGCGAGTCCTTTCTGTTCTCTGCATCCACTCCTTTTCCTGCAGGCAGAGTTTTGCTCCTCTAGCAATTGCATTTTTTTATCTCAAAGTCTCTTCTTCTTCTCACACTGTTTGCGAAGTCTCGCTGGAGTCCTGCCCACAGGGTCCAAGCGCTGGTCTGTAGCTCGGACTTCAGTGCAAATACTTTATCTTTCAGGTTGCAATCTCAGATATTCTGAGTGGCCAGTGCCAGGCTGGCCATTCCCTTTATACCATTAACACCGTCCAACTGAGGGGGGTCTTCAGGAGTGCTTCTGTTTCAGCGAGTTTTTTCACATGTCACCTTCAGCCTCTTCTTTCCCCAATACAATCAGACTTCCTGCACTGTGAAGTGGCAGGTAGTAAAGTGCTTTATACAATGATGAAATATTTACACTAGGGCTAGCTTCATTTTTTAACACTTCAAGGACAAAAGCTCAGAGATACTGCACCCTCCAGCTTTTCTCTGTGGCTGTGCAGCGGGTGGAGACCCAGCCTCTGCCCCACACCACACGTGTGCCACGGCAGAGGGATTCAATTCACTCTGGCAGCTCCATCTCACCAGAGGATGTAGCCCCCAAAACCTTCAGCAGGGTGACCAGAGTAAAAGCACACAGTGCCTCATTCTCTTCGAGGAGTGCCATGTCCAGACCCAAGGGGGTGTTTCTAAAGAGTGGTTGTCACTGCCATGCTGCCGCCAGCACCTGCCCGTTGCTGCGGGCATCACCTTCCCCACAGCATCCTCTGGAAGTCGCTCAGGATCCACGCTGGCAGCACTGGCAGCGGTGTGTTGCTTCTCAGCTGTAGCTTGTGGGCACGCTTTCCCTCTCTAGGGAGGCAATTTAGTCAGTGGCTTCATAGGAGCTGCTCCGACATCGCACTGGAGCAAGACAAGCATCCGCCCTTCCTTTTGTTTTCCTCAACATATCGACGAGCAGGGCTCAGGCGAGCCCTTGGCAAAGAAGCTACAGGCAAGTGAATGAATGTTGGCCAGGAAGGAATAAATTAGACAGCGCCTACAACTCTGAATGCCTCGCTACTCGTTTTGGCACTATTTTCTTACATTCCAGTTTTCGTCCTAGAGATCTTCTCTCTGTGAAGGCTGTTGTATTTTGTGCATAAAGAAATGCCCCAGGCGGTCGCTCACCTCTAGTTGCAGTCTGTTTTCAAAATCTCCAGGACCTTTCTTCCAAGAGCTGCCTTCCACTGATGGACAAAACTTTTCATGTTGACGATGAGTCTGCCTGTTTGGACATCCTCATGTCCCGCCACAAGATACTCCAAGCCTGCAAACCAGCAAAGTGGTCAGAGACTGCACAGGACTACGCTTAAGATGCCTATTGATTCTACAAAGTTAGCCTGGATATCCAGTCCTGTGTAAAAAGCACTATTTGAAGAAATATTTATACATATTGATTCTCTCTCCTATACCTGTATATCTATACCTCTATCTGTATCTATGGAAAAACTCCCATAAGGACTAGGGAAAAGTCCCTAGTCCTTAGGACCCAAGACAATGGCAAGAAGATGTGCCAGGGGAGGTTTAGGTTGGACATTAGGAAAAGGTTCTTCACCCAGAGGGTGGTGGAGCACTGGAACAGGCTCCCCAGGGAGGTGTCACAGCCCCAAGCCTGATAGTGTTCAAGAAGAGACTGGAAAACACCCTCAGACACATGGTGTGAACCCTGGACTTGTCAAATGCAAGGACAGGAGTTGGATTCGATGATCCTTGTGGGTCCCTTCCAACTCAGGACATTCTATGATTCTATGAAAAACAACATCTGGGGCACATCTGTCAGTGACATGCAGCATACAATCCTTGATTTTGTTGGCTTTTAAATATAAATTGAAGCTGATATCTGGGGGCTACACTACAAGTTTTTATATCTTGTTTGGGAACTGCTATTACCTTCATCTGGCAGTCACCTGCCTCACCCCTCCCTAGGTCCCTCTCAGTGCCCTCGGTCTCCCCACTCCATCCTGACCACAGCAGGGACTCTGTTCATGTTTACTCGGGTTTTTGTTTTGTAGTTCAGAATAAAGGGAAGGTGTCCCCTAGTTAAAGGTCAAGCATGTTTTTCTTTAATTCAATACAATTTGTTATCTACTTTATCTGAGTTTTTGGGCACACACATCCTCTCTTCTGCCAAGTAAACACAAGATATGTGTATGGCAGTATCACCCTTTGCAAGACATTCATTTTGGCCATGTCAGTTCTGCTGTTATAAACATCACTCTTTAAGGGCTCCTAAATCTAACTCCTCTGAGAGAGAAATGTGGCACACACCCTCAGAGAGCAAGCAAATATTGCTGCAGTTGCTGATTCAGTAGGGCTTTCTAGATTTTTCAACCTGACGTTACAGAAGTGTAAACTTAAAATGAATCAAACAACTGAGACGCCATGAGCCAGGACTTGAGGCTGTGTGTTTTGCCGTGTGTTGCTGGCAGACAGCTCTCTGCTTATTTGTCTCTGTGCTTGGCAGAGCCAAGGAGAAGGGGCTCCTGTTCCCTTGAGTAAGGCTGAGACCTTTAAACCTTTCCACTCGGTGTCCCCTCAAGAAATCCAACCTGTCTCTGTGCGTGTGTTTGGAGAGGAAGGTGTGTGTTGGTAGTGAATATCCCCTTGTAGGAAGTTAAGCGTATTATCATCTGAAAACAGCCCACGGAGACTTGATAAATGCTTGGAGTTTTTATTTCTTGCCACAGCCTTTAAGAACCTACCCTCCTTTTGGTATCCTTGTAGTGTTGTGAAACAGAATTAAAAAACCTTCAGTTTCTTTTATTTTTATATTTGATCTCTTCTGTGTTTGTGGGAGATGTGATTTCCACTATAGCTGTATGTCAGGAAATCATTTTATGTCAGCTTGGCTTTTTATCCAGATGTTGTTGGTTTATTCATCTGCAGGTCATAAGCTCCTACTACGCTAAGTGGGTTAAATCTGGTAATACAGTATTGCCAACCATTCAGAAATGAATGTGGTAGCTTAAGAAAATAATGAGATTTAAAAATATATTTGAGATCCCTTTTTACCTTTGAAATGACTGAATCCTAAAGATGCACACAGTTGATGTTTTCAAGTTTCTCATTAGGACCAAGCTCCACAACTTCTTTCTAACATGAGTCATAGAATCATAGAATACCAGGTTGAAAGGGACCACAAATGAAAGCTGAGATTAATTTATACTTGTGGGACTCCAGCAGCTGCGTTTCAAGACAATATCAAACTTTGCAGTGTAAATCATAAGAGCTGATAAGGGAGCAACATCTGATGTGTCAGACACCTGGATTACCCCTAAAGACAATTGCACCTCCGCCCTTCTCCTGATGTCCAAGTGATTTTCATTGATTTTGTGACTACTACTGTCTTTTCCTCTACTGGGAAGTTCCTCTGAAGTCAGTGTAAGTCACAAAGCTGGGTGTCAGGTGTGGGGCTGCCCCACATGCTCTGTGTCTGACAGCTTTCATGATGTTCCTCCAGGTTCATATTAAGGCAGCCACATCTGGGCTTTCTTGCTTGTGTTTGCATTGCATATGGGAAAATAAAACAGCTATATCTAACTGTAGATTCATGGTGTTTTACCAATATCCAAAGTCTTACTGCACTTAAACAGTAATGTCCTGCCTAACGCTGCTGATTCATCTGACCCTTGCACCTCACAAGGCTTCCTGACTACAGCTGTGCTGTCACAGCAGCCACCTTCAAAGCCAAAGACCATCAGTCTGGTCGAGATAAAAGAAGACTGCAAACACCCCATCAATGAATAACCTTTCTGCGTGATCCAGCCTCGCAGACAGCCCTTTCCCCCCAAAGGAAGCTCCTAATGCTGCATATGTAAAGGACATCTCAGCACTGAAGTCGATGTTTCAATCAGTGATTTCCAAGAGATGTGTGCACCTCATGGAAACAAAACCCTTTATCTGAATTATTTTGGTAACTGTTGGTTTATCTCAGAGCTGTAAAGAAAGGTGTGTCAGCTGGCAGAGTTTTGCTCTATTGAAAAAAACCTTGAGTCTGCATCTCCTCGTCCATACCAGAGACTGGATGCACTGTTTGGCCACCACTGGTTATACTGCAGTGAAAGATAAAGATGATAAGCAAAAAACGTGAAGCCAAAGCTGTCCTCTCACTGCATAAAAGAATCTCTTCCAAATCTCGTAGATGCAAATCAGTGTTTCTTTCAAAGATACATCTTCCTTTGAGTTTAGATTAGAACTTCGGTACAATATAATAACTCAAGTTAAATGTAAATGTGATTTGATGGATTCAAATTAGCATTAGTTTTGAAAGGATGTGTCATGTAGTTCTGGCATGATATGTATCTCCCTCCCTCTGGGAACAGACTGAGACTAGTAAAGCTGTAAGACTGTTATTATGCTTCATAAAGAGAATTGTATGTTTGAAAGTCTATAGAATGATCCAAGTTTTTCTCTATAAAACTCCAATTTGATGGAGATTGCTGTTGGAATTCAAATGATGTAACAGTCAATAATTTAATCAACACTGGGCTGGAATCTCAGCTCACTGGCATGAAGGGACCGAGGGGTGGGAATGAAATCTGCATAAATGTGGTGGGGATGTACTGCCTGGGGGGGTCAAACCTACCAGGATTGAGGATGGGACAAGTGCAGCCTCTGTTAGTCCAGGATTCAGGGTAGAGCGTCCTCTTGCCCCGTAGAATCTTCAGCTTTGTGGATTTCAAGACTTTCTTGATCTTCACGTTGACTTCTGCATGGGAGCCTTTGTCATGAGCTGACAAGATCTTTGTCTTGATCACTGGGAAAACATGAATTCAAAACATATAAACTATCTACAGTGCCTTTTTTTTTTTTTGTCTAATTCAGGTGTCTCAGCAAAGCAGTGAGGACAATTACTTTGGAATTAGTCCAATGCTCCTTGCTAGGGAGTCCAGGGTCAGTGCAGCCACCAAGGGAACGCATACATAGGACGAAGGGCAATGGGCACAGACCAAAACATAAGAGGTTCCATCTGAATATGTGGAGAAACTTCTTTACTTTGAGGGTGCCAGAGCACTGGAACAGGCTGCCCAGAGAGGTTGTGGAGTCTCCTTCTCTGGAGACATTAAAAACTCACCTGGACACATTCTTGTGCAATCTGCTCTGGGTGAACCTGCTATGGCAGGTGTGTTGGACTAGATGATCTCCAGAGGTCCCTTCCAACTCCAGCCATTTTGTGATTCTGTGATACACCCCTATACCCATAGTCAGGAATGTTGCCAGTTGGTTTGACCACGGCCCCTGGCTGCAGGACAGGTCCAGTGACCTGATTTTCAAAACTTGCAAAAGCCTACCCCAACCATGCTGATATCTCCACTGGTAGGTATCACCCTATGATGGTGCTTTATTCAGTGCTGCACAGTAGGAAGCTCAGGGAAACCTCTCCTCCTACTGTGTGGCCTCCTGAAGCTCATGATGAGCCCTGTAATTCATCTGTCTCTCCAGTTTAGCTGACACCTTTGCACATTGAGTGATGAAAGGGTGGGAAGACTGAGTGCACTTTAGATAAGATTTATGAACTTGAAGTTTTTGTGAGGTGCGTTTTTTTAAATTATTTCTTATCTTTTGCAAGATTAAACATGGTCACTATAGCAGCCAGGGAGCAAAGCAAAGCAGAATCAGATTTTTTCTTAATATCATTAAGCCAGGGCTATATTTCAACAGCTGGCGGCCCCTTGAACTTCCCTTTATAGGCTGCTCCACAGCCTGCAGAGGTAGGGGTTATCTCTCTCTGCATTTTCAACTTCAGCGCAAGACAGAACAGGTGCAACAGGTCCCTGGAAGTTTGTGTAGGAAGGGAGTGCTACACAAAGCATTCCTGGCTCTGCTGTGGTGTGGAGGAGGTGGTTCACTGGCACACACTGGAGAAGTCTTGGCAAACAAAGAACCTCCTCTCATTCATTTAAATCCAATAGATACACTGACAATATACAGCACTCCTTTGCAACAGCTGCGCTTTGCTGAGAGGGGGAAGCTCCCAGTGGCTGTCAGAGCTATTTTCCCTGTGTAGTGGCTTGTGTGGTGATCACTGTCCCTTCTTACATTCAGTGTAATTCAGATTTAGTGATTTCTAGATTATTCTTGAGGCATCTGGTCTACAGACAGTTTTAGTAACCTGTTCTCGGTAACAGTGCTTTCCAGTCTGTCTTGGATCTAGACAACCTCTTAGGGACCCTTCCAGCTTTTGTCCTCCCATGATTTCAGCACAAGAGTATTTTGGCAGTAAGAGAAGTGGGTAATAGAGCAAGACGCTTCACCCACCTTGACGTGGCACCATGATATCTGTATATTTTAGAAAGGTCGAAGATTTGCCCCTAAGTAGACCATGGATTTGAAGGGACAGAGTAGTGCACACAGCAGCACTTCTCATGCTTTACACACTTGTACCACCTTGCAGCATCTCCCTTCACCCACAACTCACCATAGGTGTACTTCATCCCGCAGAAGACCTTGGGATTCCCTAAAACTTGCTCTTTGCATTCGCATTTACCTGGGGAATGAGAAAGAGGCAAAAAGCTGTGGATTGCAGTTTAGAAACAGGAGCCTTCCTGGGCAGAGCTTGGGACTTGTCAGAGGTTTCCATGTGGTCCACAAACCCCGTGCAAAAAAAAGCCCTATTTTCAGATCTAGGCTGAATATACAATCTTAGTCCAAGGGCAATTATTCCTTGTTTACAATTAGAAGAGAAGGGAAACAAAGGCCTTATTATTTTGCCTCGGGATGCAAATAACACGCATGTCTTTCCCCATGGTATTTTCCATGCTGTAATGTACCAGACAAAATTTTAAAAGGAAATGTTGCAGAGGTTAAGGCAGATTAATGACTTCCGTGATCTTAGAACAAAGAATAACATGATATACTTATTTACGTTTAAAATGAAGTTGCTCAGACAAATGATGGAGCTTTGCCCTCAATTAACTCAATTATTGTATCTTTGAGATTTTATCATGCTGCTTTCTGAAAATGCAGGAAATGACGTTTGCCTGTTTGCATGCAGCGACTGCAAAGGAGGACAGCTCGATGCTGCGCCACGGGGCCAACCTGCCTCGCAGCAACCTCACGCAGCACCCACCTCCTCCAGACTGGGGGGAAATAACTTCCCCAGCTGATACTGTAGCCAAATGCTAGGCAATTTGCATCATAATTGCATCATAAACTGCAATTGATGCAAAATTGTTGTGGGTATCAGGGAAGAACATTTTTAATTGGAAATTTCCAGTTCCCTGCCCATGTTACGATATAACAAGGGGTAATGGTTTTAAACTAAATGAGGGGAGATTCAGGCCAAACATGAAGAAGAAATTTTTTACAATGAGGGTGGTGAAGCACTGGCACAGGTTGCCCAGAAAGGTGGCTGATGCTCCATCCCTGGAGACATTCCAGGCCAGGCTGGACAGGGCTCTGAGCAACCTGATCTAGTTGAAGATGTCCCTGCTCATTGCAGGGGGCTGGATTAGCTGAACTTTGAAGGTCCCTTCCAACCCAAACTATTCTGTGATTCTATGAAAACCCAGCCTATAAATAACGTTGCCAATTTCTCCAACATGTAGTGCTAGTGAATACAAAGACACATTTAAAAGGTGATGGACAAAACAAAGAGAGTGTTCAGCCTTGAAATTCAGAGCTGGGGATGCAAATTCAGGCAGGTAACTCTTGCCTCACCGACAACTGAACACTGGTGCAGGCTCTCAGCGTGGAGCATCTGTCCTCACATTGATGGGACCAGCCATAAGGTTCCTCCAGCTCATGGAGGGGAAGGAGGTGGTTGCACAGGACATTAATGGGGGACAGGACATTAATGAATGACCATCCCCTCCTGCAGCTGCCAGGGTGCTAATTACAAACCAGTGCAGAAGACTGCATCTGTGCTGGCTGCTGGTGGGAAGGATGGGTCAGGGAAACAGGCACGAAGCTGCCATCCTACCGGAGTGCCGGAGTGCCGAGAAGCCCTGCTCATCCTCCCAGCCCCAAGTGGGCTCGCTCTCGTTGAGCACTGACTGGAAAGGAGGTGCTTCGTGGTGCCAGGTCACGTCTGAGCTGTTGGGGGGAAAGGGAGATAGTTAACTTTGCTCCTGGAGCCAGATGAAAGAAGGGTCAATACCAACCTGTCCTCTGGGCACATTTCGGTGGTGTTAAATACAAGGGGCAGTTTGGGAAAGTGAATAGGTTGAGTGTTGTCAGAGTGGGTCATGAAACCATTTTGCATTTAAAACACATTCTAGAAATTTATATGCTATAAATAGCCTCAGTATGGTAAAAAAAAAAAACCAACATATAAGATCCAGAGAGTGGGGTACTATTAAAATGTGCTGTCTTCTACAAGTCAGAACTTGACTCTAAGTCCAACAGTCAATACATACTGAGTTGCAATGGCAACACTATTAATCCTTTGGTCTTCTTTCACTCAGATGTCCCTGAGGACCATATTTTCCTTGTGGAGAGGAAGAAGCTGTGAAGGTTATGGAAAACACCTGACATGCTAACACCAGCATGGAGAGCCAATAATCCAACATCACCAGTGCCCCGCCATGGTGTGCCAAGCAGTCTCAGCTCCTGCTCCGCCCCAGCTCCTGACCATACCAAACTCCAAACATTTTATATAATGGATATTTTTCAGCCTGCCTGCCACACATGAATAGGGTTGGTGTGGAGCATTCCCTGGGGTCAGGGATCGCAGGGGTCTGGTGAGGCTGGGGGTTGGCCAGGACCCCCCAACTCACCTGCTGTTGCGACAGTCGCCAGTGCGGGGGTCACAGCTGCGGGCGCAGTCGCAGGGGCGGCAGCCGTAGGCACCGAGGCCCCAGTAGCCGGGGAGGCAGCGGTCGCAGCGGGGCCCCGCCACGCCGGGCTTGCAGGGGCAGTCGCCGGTGCTGGGGTCGCAGAAGGTGCGAGGGCCCAGGGGGAGTGCAGCTGATCCCAGCGGGTGGCAGGAACAGGCTGTGGCGACACCGTGGGGGGAGAGAGCATCTGTGAGTGAAAAAGCTCTGTGGGATGAAGGTGCAGCAGATGCTGCTCTGCCTAGGGACAATTATGTTTCTCAGATTTTTTTTCCTGTTTTCCCTTTAAATCTGACCAGAATTTCCCTGGAAATCGCATGACTTTAACTTTTGTGAGGTATCATCTTAACTAGTTAACGTACTCTGGTTTCATGTTATGTTTTGCCAAACAGGACTTTATTACTCTCCTTATAGCATCTGGACTCCAGTCCAGTCAAGTGCTCAGAGATGTGTCTGGCTCACAGTGATACTTAAGCAGCTGTGGGTTCTTCCTTGGAAAAATGAATCAGAGTATAATTGCTTTCTAAAGTAATAACAACTGTCTTGCATCTAGGAAGTTAAAAACCCCCCTCAGAACTGTCATTTTAATTAAAGTGAAGGCTGAGTGAAAAATACCCCTCTGTCTCTGATTTTCATTTAAAGCCATAATTTCAAAACATTAAAAAAAGAGAATGAGGACACTGACAACTCAGAGATATGCTTTTGAATTTACTCCAGGATGTTAGTTTGCAGAGCATATGTCAGAAACATCGGCTGCTCTTTTGTCCTCCCCCCACAGCCCCTTGAGCTAGAACGATGCACTGGAAGCACACCGGGACACACTGGGAAAACTGGCCATTCTCACAAATCAGAAAGGATGCCCTAAAACAGATGAAGTTTTCCTTGCCTATTTCTTAGGTTTTTTCTTTTGCATAAATGTAATTTGTGTCTGTTCCAAGACTACAATGTTTTTTTTTTTTCCCCAAAGATGTTAATCTTTTCAAAGATCAGAAATACAGTTATCAAAAATATGAGCCAAACCTCTGATCATGTGGCCTTGCCAGGAGGCAGCGCGGTGCCCCACAGGACCAGTAGCTGGGTGACTCATGCTCTCCTTCCCTCAGGGTTTTGCTCTCTGACCAGGATGTGTTATGGTCAGCCTCGTGCATTACGGCAAAATTTCCCTGCTGAAAGCTTTTGTCTAAAATTCCATTTACATAAAAATCAGATGTCCTGAGAAAATTTTGTTTGGAGGGAAAATTTTTACCAAATTCTAATACAAATATTTTAATTTTGCACCTATGTAGACAGTAAAGCAGAAAAGTCACTGCATGCAACACAACCTTTCTTTCTCTTAAAATACTTATTGCTGCACACATATATTTAATTTTGCTCTGACAACATTTTTGTGGTTTCAGGGATTTGACATACCTGGAGTGGTGTTTCAAAATATTAACAGATAGATTAATATTGGCAGTTAACTTAGAGGCAACTATGATTCCAAAATCTTTGCCAGAGTAATCCCCAAATTTTCCCCACCCTTTCCATTCCCAAACAAATATAATTATATAAAATTAAAAGATTAGAGAGCCTGTCCACAAACTGCATAACTAGCTGCAGGCAGTGAACTCCGGTACCTTTAATAGCATAGTTTTCAACAGCGCTCACCAAGACTCACATACCTTTCTCCTGAAGTCTGTGAAGTGTTTTACACCTGACATATGTAGCCAAACGGTCTCTTTTCCTACTAGATGTGGTGGGTATTTCTGGCATTCCTCAGCCCCTTCAGGGGAAATATCAAGCACTCAAAGCTCTTCTATTCTCTGGTAGTCAATGAGCTAAACCCACTGCTCAGAGAGAGATTTGGTCCTGTTTCAGTCAGGTTTCAGCTGAGTGTTACACCCAAACTTATTTGGGTTCAAGCTTTTTATGTTTTAGACAACGCCTTTGCACAATTTTTTTCCTAATGGAAAGTTTAATGGCAGCAGCAACACCATGGTGAGGCAAGAATATTACATTTACGAACTGTTACGAAAAATACAGCAGCAAGTTCATAGGCAATTAAAAGGGCAATTAAAAATGAGAACATAGTTGGCTATATTTTTTAATAAAAGCTGCAAAGAGATGTGTTGCAAAGGTTGGTCATTTCTACAAGGGCTGTGCACCCACCCACATGGACCCCATCCTTGGCTGCTCCCCCATGAGCTACCAATGCACCGACCTGCTTTCCATCTGCAGCCAGTAAATTGAAGCTTTTTGGTCTTGCATGTTGGGTGGAGGCCCAAGATGACACTAAGTGGTGCTAATCTGGATGCTTTGGGTGGCAAATTTACAACATGGTAAATGTTTGTGACATGCAGCAGTGGGAATGTGATGAGCAATGCAGAGACATGAAGTGTCTGCACTGAGGGCTGAAATAAGACTCCAGAGCTCAAACGTGTGTTGTATCAACTTTGAAAGAAATGCATGAAAATAGGACCAAGTGCTTCCATACTACGGCAATGGCAGGAAGAAGAAGACCACAGGACTGATGATATTACATTTGGCAGCTGCAGCTATGGCTCCCTCATGGGCTGAGTGTTGGGTTTTAGACCCTGTTTTCATCCTTCCACCCAACCTGCACCTCACTGTGGCACAGGTACTAAGAGACCCACCTCTAGGAAGGTGAGAGGAGCAGCCAAGCAGCAGATGAAGCAGCTACAGACAGTGTTGATGGCACTTCATGGTGGATACACTGGCACAGAGTGTGAGACTCTCAGTGAGAGGCTTCTGGGTTGTGCCTGTCTCGTGTGCTGTGGCCACCCCACCAGGGAGGCTGGAGGTTTCCACAGCCAAGGGAGCTCCCATGAGAGAAAGGGAGCTTTTGATTCATAACCAGCACAAAAGGCCAATTTACCCTCCTGTACTACATGGTAATATTCTGCACATGACTTTGACAAACACGTGAATTAACAGCCACTTGTCCTGGAGTCACATGTGCTGACTGGGATCAAAACCCAGTGAGTGAGACTCCATCAGAGCTGGATTTCCCTGCCCTGATTTGGTGATACTGTTGTGGTTTCTTCAGCTACCAGCTAACCTTTGGAAATGACAAATATTTACCCTCAAAAAACTACAGCTGAAAAGCAAAAATAAACTCGGCAACTATAAAACCCGATTTATTGTCTGCAATTATACTGTAGCTGAGGTGTAAAAATTCATGAGGAATGTAAAGAAAAGGACCGATAGCATGGCAGGGGGAAAGAGTCATCAGATTGCTGTTTTAAATGGCAGAACGTCTCGTTTTATCGGGTACACACCTACTCCTGAGCAAATATTATATACACTCTTCGCCTACAAGAATCTTTAAAGTATCCTTAAAGATTATGGCTTAACAACTCCTTTATTTACTTTGACCTTGGTATTTTTAAATTTTCACTGCTATGCCACAGTTGAGCAATAACGGTGCCTTGAGCCAGAAGCAAGCAGGCAACACTGTGGCCTTCCTGGAAAGAATAACAGGGCACCACGCACATCCCTTGTTATTGCAGACCATGGCACGGGCCTTGGAAATGTGCCAGACATAGGCTGTAATTGGTCTTATATAATTTAATTTAACAGTCATTAGTCATTTCCTATGGCCCTGCAATCTGGTGGGCTCCCCCCTGAGATGCTGGGTCCCCGGGTGCAGAGAGCAACCCCGGCAGTAGGAGACCAGAAGGGAAATGGTGAGGAGGTCTTAGTGAGCAGAGAATTTGTGGAGGCTTTGAAAAGCCCCAAGAGAAATAATCTGTGTGTTTGTAGCAATAGGGTCTCTGAAAGGAAAGCACTCAAGTAATCCCTACATTTTTGTGGAACTCAGCCTATGCCAGGGCAAGTTGTCTCCCTGAGATATGTGAGTATTTCATGCTCTGTAATTCATAAATACCAAAAGAAATGAAAAAAAAAAAGCAACAAAGTAGATGTACTTAATATAAAAGGTAAATAAATGCAGATTTTTTCTCACTGTGCTCAAGGCTATCTTACAGTTCTTGTCAAATATATGTTACCTTTGGCCTTTAAATACCAGAGTTCACGAATAAATAGTGGCCCATAAAAAGGTTGGATTCTTGCACTGAAGAGTAATGGAAGCAAATGTATAGTCTTTATGTCAGGCACACTTTTTTGGGGGGTAAAAATGTGGAAAATGGAATGCTATGTGCCGGTGATTCAGAGATGAAGGCAGAAAGTCAATAGTACCAAGCACCAGCATACGTCAACAAAAATATCCATTAATCATTAATCATCTCCGCAGCTTCCTCCTGCCCTGAAGATTTTTAATTGAGTCTCCTGGGATTTGGCTAACATATAGCTAATGATGTGATGTAATGTCTGACTTCATCAGCGCTGGTCTAACTCACACACAGGCACATGCACCCTGTTGACAGCCTTCCCTTTGAGCCATGGCCATTTTGCAGCAGTACGTCCTGAGATCTCTGTTTCCATCTGCTTTTTCAAGGAAGCAGGCTCCGTGCTGGTCAGCCCAGGAGGTGCCATTTGATTTCCTCTTGGACCATCCAAGCAGCCAAAGCATTTGGACTGGGTGTTTTGGCACCAGGAAAACCCTACGATGTGTCCCTTGTAAAACCCCATCTCCCTCATGAGAAGTCACAGGAGATGGTTACCACTCCTATCATCTCCAAGGTGAAGGGCATTATTTTTAGGTGTTTAGAAGACCGCACTCAAATGAGTGCCAGAGCTTGATTTGGCTTCAACAGCCTCAGAAAAGTGTGTGCTCTTCTCTGATGAGAGCTGGCATGTAAAGAGCACCAGGAATTGCAATCCTAGCAAAAGTACCACAACCCCAGTAAAAGCACATTTTGGAGACTGAGGGTCCCATGCAGAATTTACTTTAGTCTTTCATCCTGTGTTATCTGCCAGGAATCGATTACTCCAATGAGTTAGAAAAAAACCCTCAAGCCCCTGCTTTGGGTCTAAGTGCAAGTTTTAAACCTGTTTTTTTTTACTAATGAGACTCCAAACCAATAGTTTGTTACCTAAGTTCTGGTAATAATTGGAGGAGGAAAGTAGCTGATGTTTCAGAGAAGGAGACTTGGAACTTCAATGTACAGAAGTAGGTAAAGGAACTTCAGAAAGTCATTAACTTAATTGTTTAAAAAAAACAAGTTTGTATACATACTACAGAAGTGAAATAATTATATATACATGTAATAGAGAACTGTGGTCAATTCTGTTTTCTTTCAAGAGAACTGGGGTTGTAAAACAGGCGGTTCAGCTGATGCTGCTCCTCCTTGCAACAAGTGAAAGGTGGAGAGGAGGAGGAGGACTTCTGCAACAGGCTGTTGGGGCCACCGGCATTCTCACGAGGATGATGCACAGCGAGGGAGCAGGACAGAAGTGGTTTTCCCCACCCAGCCCCACAGACAAAAGGGAAACTGCACACACCATTCCCATTCCAGGGTGCAGCTCCACACCCCAGAAAGGTTTATCTTCCTTTAAACACAGGTACTTCTCCTTTGGGAGAGAGAGATGTGCTCAGTATTCCCTCAAATGACACAAGCAGGGTGTCAGTCAGATTTTTTTCTGCCACCCGTGAAGATCCTCCTCCAGATGTGGGTCAGTGAGGAGAAGTCCGGTGAAGCCGGTGGGTGGCTGTAGGTGTAGAGCAGAGAGCATGCCTGCACCCTGTATTTAGCTGACCAGTGTAATGTGCTCAGTGCAGTTTGGGGATATGGAGTCCCCTCTGGTGAGTCACCATCCCCACAGTGGTCCCTGGGGAGCATGGCTTCTGGATTGCTGCTTTTGCCTGGAAAATATTTAATTTCACATGTGGCTGAGTCATTGCCTTTGGCCTGGCCTCCTTGGTGTCGCACCTTCTGGAATATCACTTAACTCATGTTCCCGTCTCTCCCTCCATACCCACCTGCTGCTGCTGAGAACACGCACTGGTGGGCGATGCTATTTACCAGCTGCACCCTTGTTGGCTGAGGCACCCCACTTCTGAGGCTGCAGCAATCACCAAACAAGGAGAGCATGCCAACATGATGGAGCTTTTGCACTCCAAAAATAGCAGGAGAAAGTCAATGAATCACCTCTCTTCCCCCTGCCTCCATGCTACAGGGATCCTTGAGAGATTTGTCAACAGCATCTGCAGGCTCTTGCCTTGCAAATTGCACCATTGCTTTTTGCTAACAGCATCAAAAAAGGGAATTCAAAGACCTCTCTGTCCTTCACTGAAGCAAGAATATTACTCCAAGGAGGGGCAGGAAGATCTCACCTTTCCTTTGACACTCTCCTGCTTGAGAAGCATTTTACCAGTAAAAGGTCTCTGACTTACGTTTGCAGGCATCAGGGGCAGAGAAGGGCTTCCTGAGGTCCCGGTAGAAGCCCGGCTTGCAGCGCTGGCAGTGCTGCCCTTCTGTGTTGTGCTGACAGTTGTCGCAGACGCCGCCGCTACGATTGCCCGATGCCAGCCACGCATCCATGTCAAAATGACAAGTATCGGCGTGCCCATTACACTTGCAAGCTGAGATGAAGCCAAAGGGAACAAAAAGGCTCATCAAAGCAGTGAAATATGTTGATTTATAGAAAAGGGACACAGAAATTCAAACCATGTTTTGGAATGTGAGACCTGGTCAATGAACCCATTAATCATTCAAATATATGAAGCATCATCACATTTTCATCCACACTTCTCAACCTCTACAGGTGACATTTAAGAAAAAATAATTTAACTCTTAAAAATTTCTAATACAAGTTTTCTGGTACAGGGACAGAAACTTGGTCAGGCTGATGCAGGGAGACCTCCCACATTCACTGGTTCTGCTGGGGCAGGATCCTTCCCTCCCTGCTCTAGCAATCAGCAGTGCCCCATACAGCATCTGCCACACAGGTGCTATCAGGATGCAGGATGCTCCTTGCATCTGGTGGAGGGGAAAAAGCAGGTGGAGGGGATGTGTATGAGAGAGGGTGAGGAACCCCCTCTCCTTGCGCTGGCAGTGGAGGAAGTCTGGATGCCCACACACCTGAATTCAGTGGCCAAGGGAGATCTGTTCCAACCCCTGCTCCTCAAATGCTGCTGGTGGAAACAGGGAATCCCTGTAATTACCTCAGGGAACATCCATCCTGCAGCGAGTGGGACCGCAGCCCACACAGGCAGGCTGATGTCAACTGAGGTGTTCACAGCATCACAGCCGCAGCAGGACAGCAGTCAGTACACCCACAAACCTTCCCGGGGTGGTGTGGTTAATTCTCAGCACCTTTCTGTCTAGTCTGCTGCTGTTAGTGGAGCAGATTGCCCTGTGGTCCCCTGCAGCCTGCACTCACCCTTGAGCACCCCTCCCTGGCACCACAGAAGAAATCCTCAAACTCCCACAAAGCCCATGGCTCCTCCTGCCCCCAGCGCCTGGCAGCGAGTAGAGCCCATGTCCAGCAGCAGAAAGCCATACCTCCAGCAAGCATGTTTGTCAGCAGTGCTCATGGAGGAGACAATGCTGGCCCCCATCACCTCCAAAGCACCCTGACAGGCTGCAGTCTGAAGCAGACAGCCTTATCTCAAAGAGATGTGCTTTGGTCCTCCAGAAAGGACACACCAACAAATAACAGTCTTGTGAGGATTTACAATCAAGGGGCTTTGTGAACACGGTCATCCCCACCATACAAACATGCACTGGGTGCTGGGAGGATCTGGCATTGATTCTCCACTCACTGAGCTGCCTCGCAAGCAACTGCCCACCACCCTGGTATCTTCTGACTCTTGGAAACACAGGAGAAATGCGTAAAAAGAGAATCATAGAATCATTTTGGTTGGAAGAGACCCTCAAGGTCATGGAGTCCAATCATTAACCTAACTCTGACACTAAAATGTGTCCCTAAGAACCTCATCTATGGACCTTTTAAACACCTCCAGGGATGGTGACTCCACCACTTCCATGGGCAGCCTGTTCCAATGCCTGACAACCCTTTCCATGCAGAAATTTTTCCTAATATCCAATCTAAACCTCCTCTGGTGCAACCTGAGGCCATTTTCTCTTGTCCTATTACTTGCTACTCGGGAGAAGAGACCAACACCCTCCATGCTACAACCTCCTTTTGGATAGTTGTAGACAGCAATAAGGTCTCCCCTCAGCCTAAGAGGAAGCTTTTCACCCTGACAAAGGCTCTGGAGAGCTGTTCCCAGCTGGCTACTTACACTGACACTCTTTGGGGTCTCCGGTTTTGCCATCAGCAGCCTGCCAAGGCTGGTCGTTGTAGAGCGGGGCGCAGTGCTGGCAGTGGGACCCTGCTGTGTTGTGCTTGCACATACATTTCCCATGGACCTGGTAGGAGAAAGAGAGCAAGGATCACCCACAGCGAAGCTCAAAGGGTCTCTGGAGCACAAGCAATGCCCATGTACAGGGGATACCATGTCAGCTAGGCACTATTACATAGACTAGAAAGAGGGCTGGCATGACGTGTGCCTTGATGTCTAATTCAGTCAAAGGCAAATATTCTGCAGTTACACTTTCAATTAGATTTGTGTTTGTGGATCTGCATGTCATGGTATTGTGTAATCATACCTTCATTTTTTTTTTTTTTTAAGATCTAAAGAATCTGTAGCAGAGAGTTTCCAGATGCAGCATGAATTTCTAGGAGAGATTAAAAAAAGCAAGGTTCAAAGCACCCTTGGGAAACACTGTAAAACCTTCTGCTTTTTCTCCTTCCCAAACATGAATACACCTTTGCAGTACTGTAGGAATAACACCCACAGCCTCAGGACCCAGCTCTGTGTGCCCAGCCATCACCAACATAAATAAGTACAACAAAAAAGAAATTCAAACCCCTGCAACATAGATATCTACTCATCCTAGGCAGAATTTTTGCCCCACAAAGGAAGAACCAAGGATAGCACAAGGACTATGAGTGACTGTACTTGGATGTGTTCATGACGGAGAGATAATTTAACAGCTAGACAGCTTAGTGTAAGGGGGTAATTAGAGATGAAAAGCCAGCGTAGCATGCTTGGTGCCAGCTGTCCTGTCAGCCGCTGGCATTACTCATACTGTTGGCAAATGCAAAGAAAACAGGACGTAGCCAGAGGGCAAGAACAGCCTGGCAGCCCCTGGATGCAACGAAATCCAGCTCTGAAGCAGCACAGCTTTGTCGGCAAGGTCCTGCCTTTTCCTGGAGAGTGTGGTGGGCAGCTACCTACCATAGCTATTTCAGTGGCTGCCTGTGCTTTCAGCTTTACTCTGTTAGACATTTTGCTTTTAAATACAGTTTCACCAAGAACATTTTGGCTGTAAGTCTCTCCAGATGTCTGATGCATGGCTACATTCTACATTTGCTGGAGCACGAGCTGAACGGTGCCTCACCACCCTGGTGCCCCATCCTTCTCCAGCTGCAGGGAAAGTGATAGAGAAAGAGGACAATAAACAGTAACAAGCTGGAGACCTCAGCCGCTGCCCTGCCACCATGGTCCCATGCCCATGCCACAGGTTGGCCACAAAACCAACGGAGCTGGGGAGCTGCACCAACCGCTGGCTGCTTCCAGCATCGGGAGGGACACAGAGTGGTGGGGGTGGCTGGTGATCTGGCCCAGAGCTGCGGCATGGCTTTAGCTGCTGCTGGGAAATGCTGCCTTCCACGCTGTTTGACTTGTGCTTTTACAAATGTGCAGCTCCTGACTGTGTGACCTGCTGTCAAGACCTGCCACCAAAAAAGGCTCCTGTGAAAAACCTGAACAGTAAACAAAACAGAAGAAGACCTTGAACATGTTGTAAACAGCTCCTGCTTGCTACGCAGGTGCACACACATGCACATCCCCCACACTCCTGGCTAATAATGACTTTCTGATTTATTTATTTTTAACGAATAGATTTCAGCTGTTATCTTACAGGGGTCGGACGTAACCAGTACAGATAAAACTTCAAGATTGACCTTGAAAGTCCTTAAAACACTTTTCAGGAGCAACGCAAACAGCAACATCTTTCAAAAACTTTTCAAGTGATCCTTTCCTGCCTTATGAAAATGTCTGCACCATCAAAGCAGGAATAAGCAAAATACAATACAGCAACTGGACGGTATGAGCAATGGACAGATACAGATGGAGTCAGACAGAATGCGCAAACATCTAAGCTAAAGTGCAAATACTAAGATAACATCGGTTTCTGTGCTATTTGGCCCCACCGCAGATAACAATTGGTCTCACCGCAGATACTAGTTGGTCCGTAGTTGGCTTATCATATTGATATATGCTTAAATGTTTGCTAATGTTTGAAAAGAATGAGAAGCAAATATAGAAAAGGAACAAAACAAATTTGCAGAGGGAATATTTCATTCTCAAAGTGTGTCTTGTGTTCTCATATTTTCATTTTTGCTACCACTTACAAAACATTCCTCAAACTCCCAGATGCCTCACTTTCCTAAATTATCATTCTTCAATAAAATTTCTCTCATATACTTTTTAGGCAAAGTCAACACACACAAACCAATGTTACAGAGCTACTTCCCACACATTTAAAAGCAGCCACTTGCATGGAAACAGAAATTGGTTAAACCCATGTTGGTCATGTGGTCATCTTCTGGTGGTTTTGATGGAACCCTAACTCTTTGATGCCATTTTTGGTAGGGTTTTCTTGTGAGCCCTTTGGCCATTGGGTGGTTAGGGCTAAACAGGCTGTAGCAGCCTGAACCATGTCTGTGACCAGAGAAATCCTTTAGCGTGTTCCTCACAGGACTGTCCCAGCTGTTGGGGTAGAGGGACCACCAGACCCGGGCCGTGCATGATCAGGAAGGGAAGGTCAGAGGGTGCCATGGTCAAAAGCAGGTGACCCCTTGGTGCTCTGGCCATCATGATGTCGTAGAAGGACGTAGGAGAAGACTCGCAAACAGGGATATGTATATCTAATACACAGGGACTCTCGGGATCACTGTGGGGACATGTGCTCCCCCTGCCTGTGCCTGCAGCCTGACCCCTCAGATTGAGCTCCCCCCTTGCCAAAGCCACACAAAGAATCAGTGGGGTCTCAATCAATCAGACAGTGGATACTCAGCATTAATAATGTACAACTCTGAAACTCAGAAGCACCTAAGAAACCCTCAAAGGATTAAGAGTCCCAAGACACCAGCAGAGACTGAGACTAAACTCCCCGCCAAGGAGCATTCACGGTCCCAAGGCATAAGAGCTTGCATTTTCTGAAAGCCCAAGTACTGTATAATAGAGCGTACTGTGTTGCCAGAACAGGGGGAGGTGGGCGAAAATAAAACAGAAGAGGATGGGTATCCCAAGAACCTGATGTGCAGCCATTAATTTGGCACACCGAGCTAATAAGTAATCCACTGAATAACTGTGCACTGACTTATTAATATTAATCTGTATGTGAACTCTAAAGAAAGAGGGTTCACAAACTTGAAAAAGTGCTGCACCAAGAGCGGGCCTGTGGGGTCTCAGATGCTGTGGAAAGGAGTGCTGCAAACGAGCCAGATTTGGACATGGTTCAAATCAAGCCAGCTGGTGTTTAGACAGACCCCAGGGCAGAGCAGGGCATGATGTTCCTCGCATTGCTAATAGCTTGTAAAGGTACGATGCACCTTGGAGGAAGGAAATGAATGATTTGGCTTAAAAGCTAAAATATTATTAGAATAGCATGATTCTGACTTATGGAGGAAGGAAATGAATGATTTGGCTTAAAAGCTTAAAAATTATTAGAATAGCATTATTCTGACTTATGCATAAAGGCAAGGTTTGGGTTTGGGCTATCAAGCTGACTCTGTGGTGTTGTCACCATCCGGGCCAGGAGGAGCCACGTGTTCTCAGTCATAAGGGTTGTGATTTGCATTCACCTTTCCCCCAGGTTTTGTCACAACCAGATGCATTAGCACCTTTATCAGATCTTCCCTCCCAAGCCCAGATCCTGCTGTGGACCCTGCACATCCTCTGCCCACCTTGGCATGGGCTGGCATGACTGCGCAGTAGCTCAGCCTGCCACGCAAACTTTGCAAACCTGTGCACCCTTGCTCACTGCAGGGCTGGGGACTTGTCACCTCAGTGGAATTCACACCTGGTTGAGCACCCAGAGAGGCATGGGACACGACAGCTCAGTTGGCTCTGCATCGGATGCAGCCACCTGGGCTCCAGTTTTGGAAGCAAGCTTTGGAAAAGGCGTCAGGCTTCTCAATTTCTGCCGTGCTGAGCCTTTACAGAAGTGCTACTCAAATGGGCTGGACCTGACGAAACCTCTGCCTCTCCAAGGTCACCCCAGGTCTCACGGTGGTCCCATCCCTCTTGGCCAGGCAGAGTGGGGTGCAGACCCACTAATGAACAAGCAAAACAGCTAAACGGCCAGCCTCAGCTGAGTAAGGGAATTGGGGTCTTTAATAACTTGTTTCTCAGTGTAACAGTTTAGTTAATACCTTTTTTTCCCCTTTTCCCAGAAATTTAATGAAATTCAGACCTAAGTGCTTCAAAAACCTTGCCTCGGGCTGATGTATTTATTCTGTTTCAATAGCATTACAACGATTACCCTGCAAAAGAGTTCTGCTTTAAAAAAATCTCTCCATCCTACCTTTATCCCATTGAAGAAAATATCCTTTTTCTTCTACTTAATTCCAGCATGACAGAAAAGATTTTCATGCATTGGAAACAACAAAGGAAGGTGGATGCTAGCAAGCCCTTTCTTGCAGCCCACAGGCAGAAAGGTATTTTTTTTTAGTTACAAAGAAATACTGTGACAGCTGAAAACAGGAGAAAGACAGGACAACAAGAAGGGGTAATAGAAGGAAAAGAGAAGTGCTGGCAGGTGAAAAACAGCCAACAGACTACCTACACTGGGCAAAATTAATGCCTCTATGAGCTGTAGGAGTACCAGACACCAGACTGCGGTGCCCTGTAAATTCCTGGTCGTGCCACAGAGCAGCTGGGAGCTGGGGCTGAGGAACCAGCCCAGCAGCTCTGCTGGGACCCAAGGCAGAGTGGGGAAATGATGTACCCAGCCTTGAGGATTTCTCCAGCATCTCAGCACATTTCTGAATGCAGAATGTGACCCCCATACATCGACAAGGGAAGGAGGATGGTTTTTCTTCCCTTTTTATTCACCTCCATTTATATATAACTGTCAGGCGTACCCACTTGGGTCATTCTGAGCATCGCTAAGTACACAAACACAATTCCCAGTACGTCTTACCCCTTTAAGCATTCACACGGCTCTTGAATCATTTAAGTGGCAAAGCCTCCTCATACCATTTTTCATTTTGTCATGGGGTCTTTGCATCCCAGTTCACTTTCACACTGTTTCCCTTCTTAGCTGGACAGCCCCGTCACAACGTCAGTCATTAGAGGGCACAATGCAAACAGTGTTACAAAAGTTGACTTCTCTAAGATAAACGAGCGACTGATTTCTCTATACAAAGACAGTTGCTAGGGCATGCTTCCTTCCAGAGCCTTTTGTTGCTGAATTATAACCTTCCAGTGCTTCCTTTCAGATTGCAAATATATAGGGTTTTTTCTTTAGTCATGTCCTATAAAATACTTCCCCCCTTATTTACCATGTTCTAAATTGTTGGGCAGTGAGAAAGAAATGCTGCATCGAGAGAAAAATGCTTTCAGTCACCTGCTATGAACTGATTTATACTGCAAGAACTCACCCACTATATAGAGTCCAACACAAATGCACACTAAAAGAAAATCAATGTCCCAAAGACCTAATAGCGTAAATAGGCTAAATAGCTGGGAGGGGTAACTGCTTTTAATAGAGTTTCTTTCTTGGAACTGCTAAAATAGTATTTTCTCCGTTGTGGTGGGTTTTTTTTTGGTTTCGTTTTTGTTTTTTCCTATGTTCCTAGAAAATGGGCATGATACGAGGCTAAAGGAAAATCAGAGCATTCATGCTGAGTCTCTGACGATAGCTTTTAAATTGTGTTGAGCTTGAGCCACTGTGCCAGTTTTAGAACTGATGCCTACTGGCTGCTGTCAGCATGCCGGGAGGTATTCTTTCCCAAAGTACCAGACAACCAAATTTATGCATGAGAAAATTCTCATATCCTATCTCGTTCTTGTGAAAGAATACAAAGCTTGTTGTCCAGGGTGTGGGGGCGGTCTGGTGGGGTTTTTTTAATTCCTGGTACAATAGGCTTCTGTCAGTGCTGCTGGAGAAGACCTTCAGCATCTTTTGATGTCAATAGCACGGCAGCAATTTATAACAGCAACTGGGTTGGCCATGTGGGAAGGGGGAGGGATATTCACCCTGCTCGACTATACAGAAGTGTTTCAGCATGGTAGCACAGTCTACTGGGATCCCAGCCACAGTGTATCCCCCCTCCACTTCATAACTATGGAGGGAGCCCAGGGAGATGAGCTGGCTAACTTAGGTACATCAACTGCACGCCTAAAGTTAGATGAGGTATATATGTGCCTCAGTGCCTAATTGTCAGGCAGCTGCCAGAAATCAAGTTCAGATGCATTCACTGGTCAGTTCCCTGAAGTGGTTTGTCTGTTCAGCCTAGAAAATAAAGCACAGTTCCTGGAAAAGTCCTTGGCTTACACTGACACAGCACCTTGGACTACTACCAAAGCGTGTAAGTGTAATGGCAGCAGTACCATCTTGGTAGGGAAGCAGCACCTCACAAACTGATCCACCTGCTTTGCCTGATACAGTGTGAGCTGTGTTTGTCCACGCACATCTTTTCCTGATTGTGCATTGGGCTGTTGTTGGTGAGATTTGGGTAGCAACCCTTTGAATAAATTTGGGAGGAGTGGGGAAGAGAAGGAAGAGTATCTGTGTCACCTTGACAGCTGTTTGTGGCACAAATGTATAACAAGGGACAGTCAGGACTGTACTGCCCATGAAGTGCAGCCTTTGCCATTGCTGGAAGGCAGTCAGGTCCTCTCTGTAGGCTTCCCCTGCAGCTCATGGAGAGATACCCTCCCCTAGAGCAGGAGCCCCACTTGTACATTCAGAATTTGCCTAAAGGCTGACATGGCATTTCTGATGCTAAAATGAACCCAGAGCTTTTCTACACAAATTCCTTTCTCCTTTAGGAAGTGCCAGCAACCTTTGCTTTGTGGTACCAAGACAGTAACTGCAACAGCGAGGGGCATCATGGACAGTTTCACAGCTGGATGGCAGTGAGGGCACAGAAACAAACCTTTTATCAGGCCCTGGCTATTGCTTTTTACTGTTGGGACTAATGTGAAATATTTTTTTCCCACAGTGAATGCTTGGACTCTGCAAAGTCCACCTTTGCTCTGACTTGACTCAGAGGGACCGCAAAGGAGCTTTTCCCACACCAGTGAATGGAGCTAGAGCTGCTTCTGCTGGGGTGGAAGGAGCCCCTCTTCATCCATGGAATCACCCCAATTGCAACCTGCACCCTGTCCACCCCAAGCATGTCCTGGGTAAGTATTATTCAAAACTGTCAGCTTCTAGCACACAACAGCCCGTCCATCGAGAAAAAATACATCTGATGGGGGAAACCCTGTGACAGTGAGTTGGGCCGATGTCCTGAGCTGAGTGGAGCATCCTGGCCTGCCAGGTCAGGTTCCTGCAACAAAACTGCCCAAGCAGCAGCCACCAGGATCCTTGCATCCCCACGTGGCTTTGTCAGATGCCCTGTGGGTGAGCTGGCTGAAATGCTTCTGGTCACTTTGCAAGATCTGCTCAAGACCTGGCACTGTGCCCAGTGCTGCCACAACACCCCGGCTTATTGCCCAGAGCAACCCAAGAGAAAAACAAACATATCATGTCCAGTTCTGCTGGCCAACGAGGGACTGAAACTAAGCCTGCAGTTAGGATTTTTTGCCTGTGGGCTGAGACCAAGCAGGGAGTTAAGAAAACCTGCACACACTTATTTTGGAAAAGTTTTGTTTTTTTTTTTTTAGAGGATCTTAAACTTGCTTAAATGTTGATGTTAACTCCCTAACTTAGGGGATATTCTTCAGGAGTGCTCTGGTCTAAACAAGCATAAAAACGGAGTTAGATTTTATAATCAGATTATGAAATGGTAGTGTGCCTCCCAGCTTTTGCTGTCCTCAGTATTACAGTGAAGGTTCTGCTAAAACCCCATGTAGATCATTACATAAAGGCAAGACTCAAGTCCCTATCTCACCCTTGAATGACTGACCGTAATTCTTCAGAATTTTCTTTTATGTGACCTTTTCAGGTGAAATGTACAAAAATGTTTCCTCTCAGAAATCCTACTCTCTTTTCAGAAGTTCCTCTGACTTCTCACAGCTAATCAGCCACTGACCTCGCAATCTTCTGTCCCTTTTCTGCTCATTCACATGTGCCTTGCTGTCACCTTGGAAATAATCCTTTCTTCCCATCCTGAAGGAACACACTGGCAAACCTCAGCACCGTATGCACAAATGGGGTGCTACCACAGTCCCAAATCACAGCAGCCTTGCAGCAGGCAGGAGCCTGGCATGGACTGGGCTCAGCCCCACCTATCACGGTCGTATGGTGGAAAAAATTGTATTGGGAGAGGAAATATCTTATTATTCCCTGACTCTCCCTGCAAACCATGAGGCTACATCATCCCTACATCAGCCCATCCCTCATGGGACATGTGGAACAAGCCATAAGGCACAGTGAAATGAGTCAGCCTCGCTGCAGAAACGTCACCTTTGGGACTCCTGCCACACACATATTTATAACTGGAGTTGAATTTCCAGTTCCCTTGAGGCCATGCTTGGGCCTGTTGCTATTTCTTGCTTTGGTTTTCAGTGCGATTTTGGCACTTGCTTCCTTCCCACAGCACCACCTGCTACCTGCACACTATGGTTTCCATAGGGTATAGTTGTACTGGAAGCGTATTTGGCTGCAAGGTCTGCTCTGACTCTCAGCGGTATGCTGGTGCACGCTCCTGTGCAATTGTATCCCGCCGAAATAATCCCAGGCTAACAGTTCCTTTCAAAGACTTTCGCTCAGGGAACATCTATGGAAAGCAGAGCAGTGCTACTTGAAACAGCCTTATCAATCATAGCGCTGCATTCTTTCAGATGGGTATATTTTAAAGACATTGCAAGACTGGCTCTATTAGAAGGGAAACATGCTGTCTGCTCCATGTCAGAGACCATAATTTAAGTGAGAGAGTTCCACGAAGAGCTGGACAGATGCCAGACCTCCTTACCTCAAGTAACCGCCTGAAGTTTTTATGATGTCTCCATTTCTAACAGTATTCACTGCAATATGTTTAACTGCCCTGGATTTCCCTACCACTCCTCTGCCAGCAAAGCCGGGACTTTCTGAGACAGGCACAAAAGACAAGGTATGTTGGGGGCAGCAAGAGCAAGGGCTGCCACCCAGGCTTGCAGGGCACTGGCAAGTCACAGCTGTCCAGCTCACTGGCTGCTGCTGTGCCCATCACCTCCCCAAAGGGTCAGCGGCTCTCACTTCTTTGGGATGTAGGAGGTCTGGATTTTGGGTGTGAGTCAATCCCAAGGGATTTGAGCTCAGAGCTCTTGTGATGTGAGCCCACTTGAAAGTGGAGCACAGGGTTTTGGAAAGTGCAATGGAAAGCCTGGGAACGAGAGGCAAACCCCAGCTCTTCTGCCTTTCAGTTGAGAAGCCCATCCAGTATCTGAGGATCCTCCAGAAGAAATGGCAGTCACAAGATCCCTAGTACCTTCAGAGAAGCTCTCCTTCCTCTCCCTCATCAAAATGTCCTGCATTTATTACCTTTTAGATATGGTGTTATTAAGAATTAGCATTTGGGGAAATAAAGGAGTTATCAGCTTTATTTTTTTTAAAGCATCCACCTAAAATATAAACATTACTGTGGAGTACCCTTGATGGACAAGAGTCCTGGCAGACCCTACACTGAAGGATGAGGGAATTCCAGTGCCTCAGCCCAGCATGGAGACCACCACCTTTCTAAAGACTGCTTTTGCTCACTGTGCTTGGAATTCAGGGCATCACATGTCAAATACCATATACTTGGACCTATACCGTACCCTATACCGTTCCCTATAATTTTTAAAACTCTTCTCTCCTGCAGTGCAGATGTTTTTGAGTGCAGGTACATACCACATGGAAGACACCAGCCGCCTTGAGGGGCTTGAATCCAGCGACGGGGACGCAGTGGTCAGCATGGCCATTACAGAAGCAGCTGCCCTTCACGATGAAGTCGTAGACAGCGTAGTGCAGGGGAAGTGGAGGGTTCGGGGGCTGGGGGCCCGGGCCTGCCGGGAGGCAGGGGCAGCCCTGCCGCTCCAGCAGCCTCACCCGCAGGTTGGTGATCTTCAGCTGAGCCTGGGCTTCCGCGCTGTACGGGTCCTCCACGGCGTAAGGTGGTGACAGGGCTCGGTAGATCACCTGGGCAGAGAAACGCAGCAAGGGAAGCAGAAAGTAGGATGTCAGCCAGCCCTGCGGTGGGCCAGGCGGTGGGAGCATCCTTTGGGAACACACATCGGGCTCCCTTGATGCTCCTCCCTCTCCGCAAGTGATGAGAGCAGCAAATCCACCTCCACCCCAGTGTGTGTGAAGTGACCCCCTGTGATCCCCTTTACACATGAAGTATGGACCCTCTAGGTGTCAAACAAAATTTTGCCATTAATTTAAAGCAGAGGTGTGTGCCATTGGTGCGCAGCGTGGTCCAGCGCAGGGACCGGCAGTCCTGCAGGCAATGCTCAGGTGGGGGACTCTTCATTAACCTTCCCTCCCCCAGAATGGGTGTATTTTTTAACAAATAAAGCTCAGATTTCCAAATATTTGGCTCCTATCAGTCCCAGGCTGCTTCCTAGTGGAAAAGTGATTAGGTGTGGCGATTAGTGACAGCAAGCTGATAGTTGAGAAAACTGAGATAAGAAAGAAAGAAAAGTGGGGGGCTTCTGAAGTTTAAACAAATACTTATCAGTCAGTCTTGATTTTAACTTCAGCCTGATTGAATAGGTAAATATTGGCTCAAGTTGAAAATTGAGAGCACTAGATAAAAATAACCAATTTTCCTGAAGAGGTTTATTTTAAACTTGTTGGTCTAGCTGCCTACAGTGCAACATCAGAAACTGCATATAACCCATATAACTGCCATTCTTATAAAATGATGTATTAGTTACTCATACACTGAATTTACAGTGACACTTTCTAAACACTGAGTAGCCACCAAAGGCTCAATGAAATACAAAATTTGTAAGCAACATGCAATCAGTTGCTTGATGAGTGTTTGAGGGTGTGATGCAGTCTAATAGTTTGATGTACTGTTCCCAGAAGTGGCTTAAAATGTCCTCAAACTGCCTCACTGTCCCACTGACAATCCACACCACTCAAAACACCGGCCAGCCCCCTATGGACAGCAAGGAGGTGTGCAGCAGCAAAGGGGGATTATTATTTCTTATCACAGAATCATAGAATCATAGAATTGTTTTGGTTGGAAGATACCCTCAAGGTCATCAAGTCCAACCATTAACCTAACACTGGCACTAAACCATGTCCCTAAGAACCTCATCTATGTGTCTTTTAAACACCTTCAAGGATGGCAACTCGACCACTTCCATGGGCAGCCTGACAACAGCCTGACAACATTGGACATGTCCAATGCCTGACAAACCTTTCCATGAAGAAATTGTTTCCTAATATCCAATCTAAACCTGGCACAACTTGAGCCTGTTTCCTCTCATCCTGTCACTTGCTACTTGGGAGAGGAGTCCAACACCCTCCTTGCTACAACCTCCTTTCAGGTAGTTTTAGAAAGCGATAAGGTCTCCCCCCAGCCTCCTTTTCTCCAGGCTAAACATCCCCAGTTACCTCAGCCGCTCCTTGTAAGACTTGTGCTCCAGGCCCCTCACCAGCTTCCTTGCCCTTCTCTGAACTCTCTCCAGCACTTCAGTGTCTTTCTTGTAGTGAGGGGCTGAACACAATATTAAAAGTGGGGCCTCACCAGCAGTGACTACAGTGGCACGATCACTTTTCTAGTACTGCTGGCCACACAATTCCTGATACAAGCCAGGATGCTGTTGGCCTTTTTGGCCATCTGGGCACACTACTGGCTCATATTCACCTGGCTGTCAATCAACATCCCCAGATCCCTCTCTGCCAGGCGGTTCCCAGCCACTCTTCCCCGAGCCTGTAGCGCTGCCTGGGGTTGTTATGACCCAAGTGCAGGACCTGGCACTTGGCCTTGTTGAACCTCATACAATTGGCCTCAGCCCATCGATCCAGCTGGTCCAGATGCCTCTGTAGAGCCTTCCTACCCTCCAGCAGACCAACACTCCCACCCAACTTGGTGTCATCTGCAAACTTACTGAGGATGCACTTGATCCCCTCATCCAGGTCACTGACAAAGAGATTATACAGAACTGGCCAGGAACTGCTGCAGGGTGCCCAGCTGTGGCGTGCCCGATGCCACTTACAGTCATCACAGCCTCCTCTCCCTAAATCCACTCCTCCCAAAGGATGCAGCTGATACATTTCGGCTAGCGAAGGCTTCTCTTCTCTTTCACCAGTATTCATGTGTCCTGGAAATAATGCCCCTGTTGCTGCCAGCTCGCCTGCCTGTGGGCTTTGCCTGCTGGCTGCCTGGCTTTTCTCCAGGGCTGCCAGGATCCAGTTGGAGAAAGCTTTGTTCTGGCCTGGAAGGAGATTTAGAACTCATTTTGGAGCTGAATGATGGCAGTGTGCTTTTGCGCATCCCCTCAACCTGCCAAGTGTGGTTCCTCCCAGCACACCAGTGACTGCGGGGCTTGGGCGCGCTGGTGCCCATAGACACTGTACACTGGCAAGCACGTCATGGATGCAGCCCCACACCGCCATCCTACAGATGCTCCCTCTCAAAGGTATTTCAGCATCTTATGCCAGAAAGACATTGATAAGGGAGAAGGTTAACCAGGAGAGGTGGTCAGAGGGCAAGGCTAGCGAGCTGTACACCCCTTGTGTGGCAGAGTGGAGTCTGATGAGGGATATTAATAAATAGTAACACATTTCAAAAGGGCGGGTTATTTTCCCCTCTCTTTCAGGAACATACATTTTTTTCTGCTTTCCTAAAAAAAAAAAAAACAAAAACCAACACACATATATATATATATCAAGGAGATATGAACAGAAACCCAACTAACCCAATTATCAGGCCCTGCACCTCTCCCCAAGGCATGTTATTTACCCAAATTTAAATCAATGTAATTCTGATCACATTTATTCTTTAGTGGCTTTGTGAACACAAGATGCTTTCAGATATGGAAAGAGAATGTCTTGGAAAACATCCAAGCTGGAGACTGATTTTCTTTTAGTGGAGATGATGGAAAATGTCAGGCTGAGAATATTCCATAAAAACTAGCAGTTTGGGTGACTTGCAATTATATAAATTACTTCTCAGGTAATTCTTTGTTTGTCCTAATTTGGATGAGAGTGGTGAAGGAAACATATAACTGGGAAGAAGTTATGCTAGATGCAGCTGTAGAATCCTCTCATCATTTTCAGTTTTTCTTGTTTATCTATCTCCATTTAATGCACGTGACAATCGCAGCAAGGAAATCAATAACCCTGAGCGCCTTTGAGCCAAGAGAGTTAAATCTTGTCTGTGTGGAATTCAGGGGGAGTTATGCTGCTGACTTCAGTGGAGCCTGTATTCCCTCTCAGGCCCTAAAATGTTACAAACATTTCTTTTTATGGCTACTTGAAAACAGTGATGCTAAACATGAGCCCTATCTGTAACTCCCAGGGGCTGTGGGCTCTCAGCCACTCCTCCCCAGCTGCCCTGTATCACTCGGGCTGTGCCCAGCAGCCCTGGCCTCGGTTTTGGAGCCACCCTGCACCCCACAGCAGTGCAATGGAACAGAGTGAGCCTGGTCTCAGTGCTGCCAAGAGAGTAAACACCCTCATCGCTCCATCCCAAATGCCAGTAGCTCTGTTTTAATAAAACACAAGCCTGTCATTATAACATGTAGGACATCATACAAATAGCAATTCTTCGCTCTGCTCCAGCACAGTGAGCTGGAGCCCCCAGAGGCTGTACAATAAGGTCAAGGATGTGTTTCCCAGCAGGATTTCCCTGTGCAGTCATTAATGCTGCTGGTTCATCCCAGCCTGTCTTGGGAGCCGGCACATCACCACACTGTCCTCATACAGCTGTTATGGGTCTGCCCAGCACCACACACACAGACAGGTAACAGCTTTCATGCTTTTACCTTTCCTTGGACTTTTCCATGCAATTGTCTCACTGATACCATGAGCCCTGGTCTGCAGCATCTCACCTATGAATGAACCACAATTTGCACAGCAAATCTGACCAAGTTTTCACACCTACAGTTCTGCCAGCAGCCCCGGGCTACTGCAGTCAGAGGACTCCTCAACCAAAATATTCTTTAATTTTAATGGCACAGAGGAAACGTAGGCAGGATTCAAGAAGCATATACTGCTAACATGCATGTGTATCTGATGATGGGGTTTTGCGAGCCCATCAATTTACCTGGTGCCACCGGGCAGGACTTCTCTCTGATAGACTCTGTCGGGCCAGTGCTCCACAGCCACCCCACTCCTCAAAGCCCTCCGGGTTTATCTTGCTAAAACTATACAGAAAACACAGGCGCCTGGCTCAACCTGCAGGGACAGAAACTCTCCCCAGTGGCTCTGCCACTGTGGTCGTGGTCTTGGCACAAGTCATGTCAGTTTTTTAGCTGTTTGGGCAGCCCCTCTGTGAGACACAATGGGGGGACAGCAGTTCCATCTCACCCCCCAGAGAAGTTGCTGCCTGCAGAGCCATCAAGTCCATTACTCTTCTTATCCCAAAAGTACCGGGAGAAGTCATGCCCGTCTTGTCAAAGAAAGCTGTGTTGTGATTACACAAGGGAGATAATAGCTCAAGGAGGTACAGGACAACATCCTTTTTGAGAGCTGATGCCACTCTTGTTTTCACAGAGCAAGGCCTCTGCCAGGAGAAAGCTCCACAATGCCCAGGGGATCTCACCCAGCCCCTTGGTAAAGGAGCAACAGCAGCAAAATCTGGCCATTTCACCAGCAGTGAGCCTCACCAGAAAGTGTCCCATGGTGACCAGACCTCTGACTTTCCCACTGAAGTCTGTCTGCACACATGTGTCTTATCAACCATATGTCAAAGCTCAGCATTACAAAGCTGGGTAGACAATGTGACTTCACCCAGTAGTCGGTGCCATGTATGATAGTAAAGGGTGGTAGGCCTGGATCTTTACATCAGCAGCTCTATAGTGCACACACTAATCCAAATTTTCTATTTTGTAGAACAAGTAGTAAGTAATAAATTGAAAACCCACAGCACTTCTATGCTAGACATGCCATAATACATCCTATCAGAAAGATATTTTAATCCTCAGTGTTGCTAGATTGCAATAAATCATACGATATCTAGGATTGTTGCTAGCTCATGATAAATCTTATGAGATTTGGGATTGTTGCTAGCTCACTATAAATCCTACAGTATTTGGGATTCTTCTTAAACACAATCCCAGGAACTAAATCTTTATCTCAGCTTCCACTTAAAACTAAGTATCTAGCAATTTCTCATATCTGGAGTGCAAATGTCACAAACCAGGAGGCAAATAAAAAGAACCTGTCTTTAAAACAATATATTAGTATTTGGGGTATTGCTACTTCCACATCACATGGAATTATGCTGTCGGATAAGTGATTTAGAACTTGCATGAGGATTTTTCGGTGGGGGAGAAGTCTTTCTACACAGCCAAATAGAACTGCGGACTGCAATCCCTGAGTGAGGAAAGCCACTGCTAGACCTCGAGTGGGTTGGGTTCTCCTGACCCTCCCGGTGGGATGCCCGGTGGTGGCAGGAGGGACCCCACTCCACTCCCAGGGGAGCAGGAGCAGAGAAGCTGCTCCACAGCACCTCACACATGCCATGGAATAAAAATACTCTGCTCTTCAGCCAGGCTGCTCCAGCTGTCTGCAGTTTGGGCACGTAATTACATAGACACCGTCTAATAAATTTCCACATTACATAGACACCCTCTAATAAATTTCCACAGTGTTTCAATTTCCTTGTGGGCTGTCATGAGCAACTCTTGCTGTGTTGATTACTTTATTTTGTCTTACTGGCGCAAGAAGCCTTAGCTATTTGCCATTCCACAGATGCAATAATGTAGCCCTGTATATAAATAAAATGGCAGCCATGAACGTGGTGCACTCAAGTAACCACTTGCACCAGAATGACCTTGATTTATAAATACATAAAAGTCCCTTTGCAAGAAGTACCCTAGTATGTTTACACTTGAGAGGCAATGAAAGGACATCTTTATATATATCCACAGTGGGAAGGAAAATGCTAATGAATGATGCTGAGAGCAACAAAATTGGCTCTGAAGTCAAAGCTGCCTGAGGAAGTCAACAAAACCAATGAAAGATTTGCCACCAGCAAAGCCTTCTCAATGAGTCACAGGCACATCTTGGACCACTGGAGCCTTCACCTGCTGCAGCTGCACAGGCCTGGACCTTTGCCAAGTTACAAGTGTCCACAGAGATAAAACAGGGCCCTTTGGGTTGCAACTGTCCACGACATTGAAGAGATACACGTGATCAACAAGAAGCTTCTTCCTCACAGACCTTCAGAAATAGGCACAGTTGCAGAGGCCATGGGCAGGGACGTGCAGCCCCCAAGCATGTGCCTCTTTACCCAGGTCCGCGTACGCAATTGGAGGCACAACCCTCCAGCCAGGAGACCAGCCTCAGCCAGAGCTTCTACCCGCAAGCCTGGAAAGCATCAGGAGATGGTTCACAAAATGACAAGACCAGTAAACTACAGACAGAGAGAATAAATGGATGCGAGACTCAAGAAGCATATATGCAGGGGAACAAGCCAGCTAATGGGAATACAGCAGAAATAAAAGCAGTAAACAAATACTTAAAACATAACCACATTTTCATTCGGTTGTAAATAAAAACCGAGGTGGTAACACTGCACAAAGTGGTCCGTGGTTCCCTTCCAACAAGATCTCCAGATAAAAGACACTGATGGACTGTACCCTGCGTCATCCAACCTGGATGCATAAGAATGTATCTATAAATAAGCACTCTGTAATAATGATGTGTCCATATTAGTGATCCATCTATTCTGCTCATGTGCATTTGATAAATTCAGTACTGCTTTATTTGTTTGTTTTTTTTTTTAATTGTATTCCTTTCGATGTATTTTTCAGGAAAATGGGGGAAAAAAACCCAATAAGAATGAAGAGAACATAAGGTTTGTTGTCTTATCCACATAGAGAGACAGCAAAGGGATGTGCACTACCATACAAAAGGGCATGTGATGTCTAGGTAAGCGTTTAAAGGAAAAGTTAAGGTTTGCATGAGGAGTCTCCAGTGTCTCTTGGCATGCAGGCACTAAATAAATGTGGCTAATCGGCCTGTACTATGGGGCCAAGTTGAATCTCGATGTCATGGGAAGCTATCTGGTTCATTTAGTGAGGGAGATATATCTTAAAGGCATTAAGCTCCTAAAAGTTTTATGAAAACAATCTTGTTCCTTCAGAAAACCAAGCCTGGTGGGCTCGTCCCCTGTGAAGAAGCCACAATGCTGGTACCCTCTTTTGGCAAAACAGAATTATCTGAGGTATTGCCACACCAAGCAAAAGAGCTTTTAAGAGATAAAACCATGTGTATCTCTGTGCTATGTCCATTGCAATGATCCTATGCTAAAAAAACCCTTTTTGGCAGATGCTGTAAATAATTCACACAGTGTGGGAAGATCATCAGCCTGAATTGGGCAAATATCACCCACCAGCTCCTCTAATATATTTTTTTTCTTTTTTGCCTGTCAGATGAAGTGGACTGCAGGCAAGAAGAGCCTCTCATTTTTGTCACAGAGAGGTCCGACAATCCCCTGCATGGCACATTCACACTTCAGTGTCACCCAGGAGAGATGAAACAACACTAGAAATGGGAAACCTGCCTCGCCACTGCAGAGAGGTGACCCTCAGAGACACTAAGGTCAAGCTGAGCAGTGGACCCTGTCCTCCGCGCAACAGCGCGAAGCACTGTCCATGTCCCCAAGTGATGGTGATACAAACTCGCTGTGTACCACCAGTGGTAGTCCCTGAGCACCTTGAGGTCCTGAAGAAATGGCACTCCATTTTGGCCCACACCTACAGCCCTACAGCACATAAACCAAGGCAAATAATCGCTTGTCTCGCCATCCAAAAGTTAGGCAATCTTATAAAGAATTCAGGAGGAAAATCCAACTATTTCAAATAACTGGCCCTTGCAGGGATCTTGGCAAGTTATTTTATACCAAGGCACCATTTATCTTTTGGGGAAGTCAAGGCATTCTTCTGCCATTCTCAAAAGCAAGAAGCTGTATAGGATGAACTCCTATTCACTCACAGCAGCCAGCTTGTGAGGGGCTGGGAAAGGCATGAGGGCAGCTAGGCAAGAGCTTTGGGATTTCTTCAGGATCCTTGACTATTCTGGCAATAATCAATCAGATGAGAGCCATCTTCTCAGCTTCCCTTCAACATCCCACCGCACAATTTCACTAGATGAAAATGAAACACTGCTAGGTCATGCCTGTCTTCAGGGAGACAATGATCACAGAAGTAATATTCTTACCAGAAAAATCTCTCTCCAGCTCAAAACATTTGGATTTCTTCACCTCCAGTTAACAATGCTTCTCCAAGAATTGATAGTTTATTCCACAATGGCTTTATTTCACCTAATCACTACATTCACTCATCAAACAGATAGAAACACTCAGCCTCTTGGCTCACAAAATCTTCCAGATGCATGACATAATCAGCTATGCACTATCAAGGAAAATAATTTTTTCTCATCTTCAGAATCCCTGTTTCCAAGGCTGCACTGTGCCACACAGGATAATAAACCAGCACATTTCAGCTGGTGGTACGAAGAAGCCCTTTGACCGATCAGCAAGAAAGATGGTTTTAAAATACTCTTCCCTCCAGCAATTCCCCTCGTTTCCCCATCCCCACAAAGATTTATGGTCTCAGCTTTGGCCTGCCGGCAGTACCTGTTGTATGTGTAGAAGACCAAGAAAACCTGGAACTAACTCCAAAGAGCCAGACAGAGAACTGGACTTGCTTGTTCGTAGGCAGGGCTGTAAGAAAAGCTGGCTCACACCCCAGAGTTGCAGAATAACCCCTTTAACAGCTTCTGAGCATGACGCACCACTGCAAAAGCCTGCAAGGCAGAAGGTTAGCGTGTTGGCAAGACTGTCTGTGACAGTACTAGGGCTCAAGGGGATTTCTTTCAGCCTAAGAGGAACCCGATTTCATGAATATGTTTCAAATTGCTCTTGTCTTCAATGAAAAGGCTTTGTGTCTATAGAGCTGGTGGCTTAAACCACCTAGTTACCACAGGCTACACTTAATTTGGGGAAAAAGAACACCTGTCTGAATTATATGTAAATACACATAGTCAAAAAGGCCATGAAAAACAGCACTGCCCTTTCAACTCACGGCTACAGATTTTGACCACAGCAGTGAGGGACGCTGTGCAGAGACTGGTGATAGAGAACCATGATGCATGTGTCTAGTAAGTTTGTTTTTGGATATTAACTTCTTTTCTTCCTGGAAATGTTGCCCAGGGAGAATTTGAGGACTTCACCATTTGTATGGGATTTTGAACGTTGGTGGATTAGTTATCTCATGCTGACACCCATTGTGCATGGCAATTAATCTCAGATTAAGTCCCTGTGAGCTTTTGATCCAAAACTTCTGAGATGTGTCAGTTCACTGCTTTAGGTTACACACTTCCCATGTAACCAGTTGTACCCAGAAATTCCAAAGAGAAACATGGCAGCTTCACTTTCCAGACAGAAAGCTGGGAGCTGAATAAGAGAGCCAGTCCTCCCTTCATGCCAAAAATGAACTGTGAAGTGAAGCAGTGGGGTGCAGTGCCTGAAGAGAAGCTCTGGCTGCTCCTCTAAAATCCCATGGCACTTTTCTCAAGGGAAGCAATAGTCTTGCTACCAAGGCCAGATGCCAATTTAGAGAATTAAATTCTGCCTCCCCAAATTCCTCTTGTTTCATGTGGGTACAGGGCTCTTCACTTCCTACATAAGAAGTTTGGAAAGGATCTCCAGGAGCACTGGGACTCATTCCCTCCTGCTGTTGGCAGCCTACAATATACCCCCTTTCACAGACTGGTCAAACTCACTCCGAGGAATAATTTGTTTTAGCCATAATTGGAGGCTGATCCAGAAGCCTTGATGTGCAGTTTTTAGAAATTTGCTGTTCTAAACGGAGGACTGCTGATATGCACTATTAAACACTGGCTATGCTCCATCACAGGGGTGGTTGCATTTCAAGAGCTGGCCAAGCAGAGGGACAATCTCCAAGTGTCAAAAGCACTGGGAAAGCCAGAGAGAAAAGGAGACAATGAGACTTTCCTGTGGGGTAGCTGCAATGGGGGGAACAATGGTGACGATCACCAAGCAGGTTGGAGAAGCATCTTGCCCCTTGCATATCCTGGTTCTCCAGAAATGCAGAGCACCCAGGAGGCCCAGCAAAGGGACATGTCACTGCTCTGGGACTGCCTGTGGCAGACAGAGATGGTTTTGACACAACCTGTCCCAGGGACCTGGGAGTATCATCTCTGGTACTCCATGTGCAGAAAAATTAAAAAGCAGGTGGCTGGTGCCAGGAAAACAGCAGTTGTGTTACTCAGCCCTGATGGTGCCCAATCTCTGGAGGGAAAGTACCTTTCATGGTAAAACTCCCCGGAGACCAAAGACCACGTGTGCCCAGAAACGCCCTTGTCTCCTGTCCTCCCAGGCACAGATTAAAAACTAACCTCAGGTTTACCCTTTTTCTCTGAATCCCCTTTTTGCTGCTCTATTATTTGAAGGGAGAAGCTTCCCTCCACCCACTGTGCTAAAACCAGTGAAAACAGGGCTTTGGATGACAGCATCTCCAGGGTCCTACATAATTTCATTGACTCCAGCCTGCCTTCATTTACATTGTCTCATTAACTTTTCCCCTATAAATCATTATTCTTGTGCTTATGAAATAATGGCTCCCATGTCTTGGTAAATTCACTGATATAATGCAAAGAGTTGGGCTGGGTCTGGCCATCACCCTCATCACTGCTGGCCACCAGCTGAACAGACCCTCCTTTGCACATGGCATTTCTGTACAGAGCCTGACAATTCACATTTTCCCAAAGACAGAATGATCAGGAAGATACTGTTAAAGGTTGTTTGTTTGTTTGTTTGTTTGTTTTCCCATAAAACGCACTTCTACAAAATGTAGAGATGGAACTTGAAAACATACTTCCCCAGCCATGTCCTCAGCCATGTCCTCACATGTCCCTAGCGCTGTTGAACATCAGCCAGGATCCTTCTTTCCTTCTGGTCAATTTGGGCCTTTGTTTTCTCTCTGTGCAGACACCAATGGCACGGGAAGATTGAAAAAAAAGTCATTTGCAGCCCCCTAATGGGCTGACATCCCAGGCTGTTTTGAAGTTATTCTTGCATATTTGCCCAGGTTCTTTGTGGAGTCTCATTTCCAGCAAGTGACTGAACTCAAATCTCCCATGACTCAGAGATCCTTGGAAGATCTCAGAGCAATGGAGATGTAGCTTCAGTTAAGGACAGCAATGATAAGCTTAAAAATAATCTTATTTGGGCCTAAAAGACAATCAAAAAAGGCCAAAATCTTCTAGGCTGCAACAGTGTTTCTACAACCCAAAATTAGGGCTCTAAAACAAAGATTATTGAGTACCTTTAACTCCTGCTTGTGTCAGCAAGCATTACAACTCCCTACTGTCTATCAGGGCCAAACTTGTGAGTAGCAGGACACAATTTAATTCTCTACACAGCTAATTTCATGTAGAACCAGTAGGGCTGGTGCCCAGACCCTTAAGGAACGGAGGCAGGCTGCATGCAGTAGCAGTGCAAGGCAAAACATTTGAAGGCTTTTCTGCTACAGAGACACATGAGATCAGTAAAATTGTCAGTGAGTCACACATCCCACAGTAAAACAGCAGTATGTGATGTTTCAGAAGGTAAAAGCACCTTAGAATTTCTTGCTGGAATACAGTCGAGCTGCAGATATGCCTCTCCTATTAATAGCAAACAGCAACAATAGCTGAGGTCTCCAAGTGATTTATTAGCAGTATTCTGAGTAGATGAATGCTCAAATAAGTTACCAGTTTACTAAAATCTTGTCAAGGAGACTCTGCTTCAGTAAGTCCTTTTATCCTGGAGCTTGTCTAAATGGGGACACTCAGGCGAGCTAATCTGAATTGACCACAAATGGGAATGTAAAGTGAATGAGATAATTGCATTGCAGAGTGGACAGTCATTCTCCCTCACAGTTAAAGAATTAACATCTGCTGAGGACCCCTTGTCCATGAGCCTGTAACAGTGATCAGATTAGAAGAAATATTAATACGATCCGAACTATGAGAGGGAAGATAGCCTTTTATTCATACTAATAAAATTGGCACTCCTGTCTGAGCATGAAGCTGAAATAGTTTATTTCTACTTCTTGTTTGCTTAGATCAGATTATTTTTGGCTGGTGAATCCAGTTCTGGTTTCCCTTGCAATAATGTGGCTGAGGGGTTACACCCTGGAAAATGGTGGAAATACTCTGGATTTGTAGCACTTTCGTATGATCCAGGCTAAAACTTGGCCTTAGCCTTTTCTCTTAAGACACCGATGATATAAGGCCAGCATCTAGAGGCTTCTATCTATGTCAAACAAACTACTGCCGTGAAACAATAGATTCACTAAATTAAGCATGGGGAAAGTCTTCAGTGATCCCTTTGAACCAAAATTATTCTCTGACAGGGAACGAGTTTCTTATCCCTTTCACAGTGTTGCAAATCCAACCCCTCAAACTGGCAGATGCTTGAAGCTTGCTGGAAACCCAGGTTGGTTGTACTGACGTTTCCTCTTCCTTCTCGCTTCTCCTTTGCCCATACCAGATGGGCCCCATGACAGGGGACAGCCTGGCCCCAGGTGTTGAACACTGAATGGTCCCGAGGGCAGTGCCAGCCTGCGGGTATGTTTCTCTACAGGAGGCACTGAGTGCCTGGGGATGCCGGGGCAGGACGTGGGCACCCACCATCTGCCTCTTTTCGTCTGTTCCCTACCGAGGAGGGGTTCAGATGTTTTGTGTGGCTCTTGGACCTTTGCAGAGAAGTTTTTGCTTTCCTGGCTGCTGAAAGGGTGGTTCTTCTTTGCATGAGGCCAGACTACAGCCAGGTCACTCCAGCATGAGGCTCAGCTCAGCAAAGTCCCTGAGCACGTGCTGACCTGTGAACTCATGCTTCCTTCCACTGAGAAAGCCTTTAAGACCAAACCCAGGGCATCAGTGCAGTGTCCCTGATATCACTGCTGTGCCATACAACCTTCAACCTCTTTCCTCCACAGCTCTGTCCAGATCTGCCCTTTCCTTCCTAATTCCACCCCCTGGCCTGTTTATCCTCCAGCTCATGCCTGCTTCAGAGTAGAGGACTCAGATGCACCCACAGCAGAGGACAACCACGCCTGGTGGTTTTGCAGCATCAAGGACAGGTAGCAAAGGAGAGCAGAGACTTGCCAAGTCCCTGCCAAGGTGACTCTACCCATCAGTAGACCTGCCAAGTGCCACACAGGGTGTGTGACAATACCACTGCTGGCTCCCACCACTGTGCTGGCTTTCAGCTCAGGCGACTGCAGCACGGTGACGCCCTGCAGCCGTACCATGCAGACCGCTCTCCCAATGCCCTCCACCACCCTGGTCCCACCACTGCAAAGGGAAGCCCAGAGACACTCTACTACAGAAGAAAGACAAAAGGCATCTTCCAGAGCCAATACAGTGTCTCTCATTTCTCCACCAGCTCTGAACTCTGGATCTCTGAAATGAACCCAGAGGCTTGGCAGCTTGCTTTCTGTGGTATCATAAATCTCCTCAAGGTCAACATCACGGCAAGTTGTGATGAGGGAGGATTTTTGTCATAAGAGTTGAAATAGGCATCTAAGGAATGACTCATAATGATGAGGGCAGAAGAAACCTAAGAGGCTAATTTTTCTTTTTTAAAAAAATTGAAGCAGATACACTTTTGCTACAAATTAACATGTGATTTATTAAAAAGATGCGGTAAGCCCCTGAGTACTATGAGCTTCTGCACGCTGCTGCCTTGAAACAGGGCTCGCATGTGCCATAATGCTCAGCAGAAACATGGTTGGATCAGCACTGGTGCCATCTGGGATGAGCCATCATCTCCTGAGGCCTCCCCTGAGCTCTGCAAATTGATCATCCAGGAGGACAGGCAGCAGTGACTGAGCTGCCAGCAGCATGCACACACGCTGCCATCCTGCAACACCCTGCAAGCCCTGACCCTGCGCCCGGAAATGCACATGTGGTGCTGAAATGTTTGAAGTGGGAGAAAGTGGTACACAGGCGGCGTGATACACAGTTTGGATCACAGCTTACAGTTGTTGCATTGCAGTTAACAAACTCTAAAAAGTTAAAAAAGAAATCCAGTAGCACTCGCAGAATTTACGTTTGTGCTTTAAAGAAAACTGTAGCAATTGAGCTGCAATTATATAATACCCTTCAGACTTGGACATTTCAGATAACTGCATATTTGAAACCACTGTTTCAAGTGAAATTACTTTTTCCATATGTCTGAAATTAGGTGCTACCAGAAGTGGGAGTAAAGCACAACATGACTCCAAACAGAACACAAAACTCTGATGTTTCTTTAGGTGAGATACATGTTGCTATTGGCAGTTACGAGTAATTGCTGGAATGTAGCACACTGTAATAAATTAAATGTGATATTTGCTAAGCATGCAGGCTTGCCATCTGGTCACCAGAGAGCTGCTGTTATTACTTTGCAGGTAAAAAGCACAGGGAACTGAAATGTGCCATATAAATAAAATCTTATAAGCTCCAGCCCCTTGGAGTTAACATTTGTTTAAAACCTGGAATAATTAAATGATTTTGACTTTTATAGCTTCTTTGCAATAAGACTAAGTAAAGCAATGCCAAAAGAAAAGATCCCATGGGAGCAAGCTTGGCAAATAGCCTGTTTCTGCAGTGTGCTACTGCAGATGCATCAAACGCCACCAAATTCCTTTCTTTCTTGAAATGTATAGGCACTGGTTTCTACACACAATCCTCCTGTCCCCATGCACTGCACTGACCTGTGGAGGATCTGGCCTGAGGCTGGCATTTCATAGAACCATACCATGTCCTGAGTTGGAAAGGACCCACAAGGATCATCAAGTCCAACTCTTGTACCTGCATAGGACAACCCCCCAAAAATTTGCACAGGTTCTCACCAGACACAGCCCCTGACCCGGTATGCAGGTACATCACTGTGGTGACCACACTGAAAACTGTGCCGGGGTGCTGGCTACATGGAAGCCAGCACAAATGAAGCAAATGCTGCCCTGAATGACACCCTGGGTTTCTCAACCCTGAGAATGATCCCTGGGAAAGCTGAAAAAGGAGTGTACAAGTCAGAGTACCCCAGACATGTCCCACTGGCTGGCCTGAGAGCTATAGATTTCAGTCCCCACCCTGCATCACAGGCTGGCACAGCCTTGATTCAGGTGGTGTCACACAGAGGCTGACGGAAGTGCTGAGGGCCTGGAAAATTCCCAGAGAGGTACATCCATAATTTCTTTTGCAACACTTTGTACTTAGCCCCAATTCAGAACCGCAGAATGGCTTCAGTTGGAAGAGACCTTTAAAAATCATCTAGTTCAACCTCCCTGCCGTGGGCAGGGACATCTCCCACTAGACCAGGTTGCACAAAACCCCATCCAGCCTGACCTTGGACACTTCCAGGGATGGGGAATCCCAGCTTTTCTCTGCAGCCTGTTCCAGTGCCTTGCCACCCTCATAATAAAAAATGTCTTCCTTATATGCAATCTAAATCAATTTCATTTTAAAACTGTTGCCACTTGTCCTGTCAGAATCAGGCATGGTGAAAAGTCTCCATCTTCCTTATAAATCCCCTTTATGTATTTCACTGTGAAAGGAAGTTCAGGCAGCTTTTTGGGGGCATGAGCAAAAGGAGGCAGGAGAAGAGAGGAAGATAACACTCCCTCTCACCAGTCGTCTGATTTAAACCCTTTTCTGAGTCTGTCTGACAGGTCTGGAGACCCTTGTTTCTGAGCTGACAAGAGCACAGAGCAGCTTCTCCTAGAACAGGACATTGGCTGCCTCCTGAGATGCAGATAAGAGATGCACTTTGGTGAACAAACAGTTCGCAGCATTTCTGTAGAGAGTGGCTTGCTATTCAGAGCCTGGCTAGAGCTAACCCCAAATGACTGCAGAGGGATCTGAACAGGTGATTTTTCTCAGGCATGAATGCTGGTCAGAGGGCAATTTTAAATGTGATTAAACTTTCATACAAGCTCATTAAATGAGGCCACTAGAGGGAGCAGCCTTTAAAGTCCAGGGCTGGTCACTGAGGACACCTCCCCACCACTGGGAATGTGGGTGGGCAGCCCCACGGCTGTGGGACGCAGGGGAGTCTTTCCAGCACTGCAGGACAGGCTTAGGCACCAAAGAGAAGAGTATTACTGGCAGCACCTCCAAGTGCATGATGTGTTATCTGCTGCTTCTGATATTGAAAATAACCTGATTTTTTCACAGAAATTTTTCCTCTTAGCAAACATGATGTTCTTCGTTTTTTTTTTTTTTCATATAAGTGTGCACAGAAAAAAAAAAAAAAGAAAAAATATGAGGTATAAATTTCTTAATTACCTGGCTAATCTGGTTTATGGCAACCATGGTTCAGTGTGGTCAGTAGATATTTTCACTGGTTACACACTTGTCGGTGAAGGCAATCACTATTAAAAGTAAATCTGGACACATTCAATTTTAAGATTGCTGCATTTTGGTCAAAGTCACCCCAAAACCACAAGACTGCCAGATCTGGAAAAGACTGTCAAAAACAACGTCCCCTCTGGCTTTCCCGAGAAATTGGCAGCATCCACCTCGTTTGCAGTTGCATGAGGGAGTTTCCCTGTGTGAGGGGAGAGGAGCTTTTAGGAAAGTAAAGGGGATTACGAGCTCAGCAAAGCAAGAGGCAGGGTGGTGCCTGCATCGCCTTGGAATGAATTATGTTAATTCACCTTGTGAAATAAATTCAATAACAAGGGATGTCAGTGCAACAAATAAGCATAAAGGCTAGAGCGGAGATTGCAGAGGGAAAGGGGGCTGAGTGAGGACTTTCCCTTCCCGAATCCGGCAGACCTACCTCTCCTCTGGTGCAGGGGAAGGGACTCGAATATCTGGAAGTGCAAATGGCTCCTCTCTGCTTCACGTCGTCCTCCAGACCGAAGGTGGCCGAGCAGTTAGCAGCAAAGTATTTGTAAGGCTTCCACGTCTCGCCGAAGTCCTGGGAGCGCTCCAGCACCATGGCAGCCGGCCTGGGCGACTTGAAGACCAAAATCAAGTGGGTGAAGTAGAAGGCGGTTTCCAGGTCCAGCCGGATGGTCTCCTGGGGGGCATCCTGGGCTGCCTGCCACCAGGTGCGGGGCAGGCGGAAGGGGGAGTCGGCCATGGCGGCAGGGGGGTGGGCCAGCCCTGCGTGGGCTGCACTGCAGCGGCCGCAGGCCAGGCGCTTGCAGCGGCGCTGGGCGTCCTCAGCGTAGGCACAGAAGGGCTCGGCAGCATGGCGCCCGCAGGCTGTCTCCGTCTGCAGGGCCCGCCCGTGTGCCAGGTTGCCCATCCGGGGGTTGCAGGCCTTTTCACAGGGGCTGCCCGCTGCTGCCACGCTGCCCAGACCTGTGAGGCAGAGAGAATCATAGATTCACAGAATTGTTTCCGTTGGAAGAGACCCGCAGGATCATTGAGTCCAAATATAACCTAACTAAACCTTGTCCCTAAGAACCTCATCTAAATGCCTTTTAAATACCTTCAGGAATGGTGACTCCACCACTTCCCTAGGCAGCCTGTTCCAATGTCTGATGACCCTTTCCATGAAGAAATTTTTCCTAATGTCCAATCTAAACCTTCCCTGGTGGAACTTGAGGCCATTTCCTCTTGTCCTATCACATGCTACTTGGGAGAAGAGACCAACCATGCTACAACCTCCTTTCAGGTAGTTGCAGACAGCGATAAGGTCTCCCCTCAGCCTCCTCATCTCCAGGCTGAACAGCCCCAGTTCCCTCAGCTGCTTCTCATCAGACTTGTGCTCCGGACCCCTCACCAGCTTTGTCACCCTCCTCTGCACTCCCTCCAGCACCTCAATGTCTTTCTTATGATGAAGGGCACAAAACTGAACATAGTGTTCAAGGTGCGGCCTCACCGGTGCCAAGTACAGTGGCACGATCACTTCTCTAAGAGAAGAGCGTGGGGATGAGGCTGGCTCCCGAGGTGGGTGTACCACACCTTGGCAGGAGCAGATGTACCCCATGGCACGATTTTTGGGGACGCTGCCCCTGCCAAGACCACATGTCGCCAGTATTGTTGACCCCAGGAAGGGCTGAGGGAGAGTGCGGCAGAGCTGTTCATTGCTCCCCTCCATGAAGTTCAGCAAAACAAACCAAAAACTCCTCAGGGCTTCCCTGCTTGGGAAAATCACCACCGAGTTGCAGAGCAGAGCAGGCAGCATGGCAGGAGGGATGCCTCCACCTCACACTGCTGTCCCAAGGGTGCCAGAGCAGGGCTGAGGCTTTGGGGGCAGCGGCCGTGGCCAAGTCACCCTTGCACCGAGGCCTCCAAGGGGATACAGGTGGTGGTGGGGAAGGGGAGAAGCTGCCAGCGACACTGGGGCAGCCCAGGCAGCGTGCTGGTGGGAGACCAGGAGATGGCTGTGGGGGGACAGCATCACTGCACCCCAGCTCACCATGTGACAGATTGGGTGTTGGGGGTGCAAAAGCTGGTGGGAATATCTCCTGACACCAATGACCTCAAGTCTTCACCCCCTTTCCCACCCCTCCATCCCTAGCCCAAATCTTGCCACAGTCCCAAACTGCTGCTGAGGCCACGGTTAAATTGAAACACTGCTTAAGTTTGGGAAGGGTGTCACTGATGTGTATAAAGGGGGAAAACCCATAAATAATCCTTGGTTGAAATGACGTTGGCAAGCTGCCTTGCAGCTGAGGCTCTGTGGTTTCTGTTCAAGTTTCTCTGGAAGCCTTGTCGATTTAAAAATCCACAGTTAAACTGTCAAAGAAAAATAAAATCACCATGGGGTTTGGTGTGAAACCATCTGCAATGTAACACTCCTGGTGCAGGAACATTTGATTGGTGGCTCTCCACCTCTTTATTAATAAATGTAACAGTAGGTCAAGGCTGTATCTGATGAACCATAACTGTTTAAAATAAAAAAAAAAAGCTCTAATGTCTTGGATGTGGGCAAGCTAAACCATCCGAGGTGCATAATGTCTTCTTTATCGCTGGGCCAGTCATATACAGTCAGCTTTGTGCACCAATTATTATGACCTCTTCTTGGCATTTTTATTATGTCCAAAGGTTGTTTCAGTTTAGCATCCAATAAATCCTTTATTTGGGGTTTATTTAGCTTTTGTCTACACTGTCATAGTTGCAATTAAGCTATAACAGAGGCTAAGCCTTCAGAGCCTGACAGCATTCCCCACTCCTTCTGCTCTTCAAGAAAACACCCTGGAAAGAAAATATTTCTACCACCACAGGTCTATATAGGTTTTTTATACCAATTATTCAGAACAGATGTGGACTGCTGCTTGTTATGCACCCATTACAAAACACTTCTGAATCCAGTCTCCGGATTTCACTGGGTAAGCAGTCCTGGGAAATTCTTAGCGAACAAGAAATACTCAGTCAAGTTAGCTTCTACAGGAACCTGGTAAAACTGTGTCTGAGATGATCTATATTAACTGTGCAGAATACACTTGCTGTAGAAAAGTAAACACATATAACTGTAAAATTGATGTAATATCACTTACGTCTCCTAAACATCCTTTTCAAAGCACTGTATAAACATTAACTAACGTACGCAGCTCTCCTGAGGGGTAGGTAAGTGCTATTATCATATTATCAGTTAGGCTTGCCACAAGTTTGCCTAATTTATGTCTTTGGCTGCTTTCCTGAATTCTTTGGCTACGTGCAACACAGCGCAGTTAGTCGCAAAACAAATAGATGAACATTTACCGCGGTTCCCTCAGTTGCGGGACTGCAAAGCAGATTTGGAAAGACATAAAAAGAGCAGGGCTCAGTCAGCACCCTGAGACAGGTCGAGATTATTGTTTGTGTTCATCAAGTCCTTTTGTTTTTCTGCAAACCACCAATTACTGCCTCTGGGGAGGCAGTGGAGGAGGACACGTCCAGTGGGAGGTTTCCTGGTGACTGGGGTGGTGGCAGAACTCAGCATAGCTGTCCCCAGAGCAGAGGAAAGGCTTTGCCTGAGCCCAGACAGGAGGGTTTGGCTACCAAATTCCCATGTGAGACTCTGGGAGGCGAGAGTACTTGATTGCTTCCAGTTTCTGGTATGCTCCAACCCCAGTCACTCATGGTCACTGACTGCAGTTGTCTTTGGGCCAGGCATGGAGGGTCCCTTCCTCACCTGAGACCAGATTTGGGGTCAGGGACCTTGGCTTCAGTAGGGTTTGAGAAATGCTGCTGGCACACAGACCCTACTTCCCGTCCCACGGGCAGGAGGCGGGGAGAGGAAACCCCCTTTGAAAGGGTGTTTGTTTTCACTTGAATTGGAAAGAGTTGCATGACGGATGCAGAGCACTGCATGTTATGAAAAGTGACAGCTTTCTAGTGTAATGCTGGCTGCCACAGGAATTCAGTAAAAGGACAAATGAGAGCATAAAGATTTCCATGCTCTCAGCCACAAGCTCACGACTGCTCTGCCACAGCCCAGGAAAAGGTGTTTTTCTCCAGTTGCACTTAACGAATCTGCCCAACTAAGTACTCCCATCCTATATACTGTACATGCCACTGGACGGGGATCTTCAGTGATGAGTAAGCGCATGCAGAAAATACCGTGACTCACCTGTAAAACATCCATGGAAAATCATATGCTTCCTGCTTAAGCATTTTAGCAACACTTGCCTTGTGATGTTTCATTTATATCTCGTGCCTGATTAAATGTTTGTTTCCCATCTGAGTTTTTTCTTCTTTTTAAAGAAGAAAATTGGCACTCGGCTTGCGACCGGCCGAGGAAGCGTTATGCAAACTGTTTATGCCCAATTGTCTCCGCTGTGGCGCGGCAGTACCCCGCTGCGGGCAGATCTGAGCGCAAAGTGTTTATGCTGCGGGAGGGGGCTTTGTAAACCCTGCCTGCGCTGCCTGCCCTGCCCTGCTTGCCGCGCCTGCCGCCCCTCCGCACCCCGACCGCTCGGGGCACCGCCACGCAAAAGCGATGCGGAGCCCTCAGCGCCTTTCCTCCGCGTCCCGCCGCTGCTCACCGCAGCGCTCCGCGGCCGGGCCGAACTCTCCCGTGGCATCGCCCGGCTCCCCCGTGCTCAGCCCCCGGGACGAACTCTCCCAGCCCCGGCTCCCCGCGCCGCTCCACCGGAGCCTTGGGGCGCCCGGACCCCTCTTTGTCTGCGGCGAGGGGCGCGGGGCTGGGAGCGCAGCCCCAGCCCCTTCCACATAGATACACACACACGTACACACATACTGTGTACGTACATATGCATACACAGCATGTACGCACATATACGCGCATGCACATTCCTATGTGCGTGTATATATACACTTGCATACGTGTGTGTATATAGGTGCGCACACGGATTCGTGCTACTCGATGCAGGCGCGCACCTACGCACACGCACAAATACGTGTGCGTACACACAGGCATATATACGTACATACACGTGTATGTACACACACGCTCACATACGCACGCACGGCCCCGTATCTACCTCGTACGCCTGCGGAGGACGGAGAACGCCGAGCGCCGGACGGTCGCGACCCACCTGCAGCGGCGGCGGCGGCGCCCAGCAGCAGCGCCAGCCACATCCCGCGCCCCATGGCCGAGCGCCCCGTGGCCGAGCGCCCCACGGCCACTCGCCCTGCGCGCCCCGCCGCCCCGCGGCGCGACCGGCCCTGCGCGGCATCAGCGCCCCGCGCGGCACCGGCGGGCGGGCGCGCGCCGCCCCGCCGCCCGCCGCCGCACCGCACCGCCCCGCCGCCCGCCGCGCCGCGCCCCGCCACCGCCCGCCCCCGCGCCCCGCCCCGCCGCTCTGCCCTCCCCTCCTGCCCCGCCGGGGCGGCCCCGCCGCGGGGGGCGGTTGCCGGTGCGCGGCAAGGCGCGGTACTGCAGCGGAGGGAACCGCACACCCCCCTTCCCGCAGCCCGGGAGAGAGACCCGCGCCCCGGGGCGGGAGGCTGCCCGCACCAGGCCCCGGGAGGCGCCGGCTCCTGAGCCCGGGCGCGCTGTCGGGACGGAGGGGGTGGAAGCTTTGAACCGCAGGCTGCCCCCGGCCCGGCTCGGTTTTAAAAGAGAGACCTAACTAGTCGCTGACTAAACCTGAGTTACTCAAAAGTTTGAAGACGTTTTTTGTTTCGTCGACTCTTTCCTGGTATCTGAAGGACCGAGTGGTGGAGCCACGTAAATGTAAGAGGTTTTCCTGTCTTTCCCAGGATCTGACAATCCGTGGATTAGCTCACAATTTTTAAGAGACAGAAAGTCCCATGCAGTCTGATCAGTTCAACAGCACCCACCATCATACCTGAACAGAAGTTTAGGGCTCTGAAAATAGGAAAAGTCACCTCTACTTTTTCCCACCAGCATTACCTTTTAGATCTCAGCAGAGCAACATTAGGAGAACAAAGGTGGAGCGCTTCTGAGCAGTCATTTTTTTTACTTACCTGAATCTAACCCAGGGGGTGAGCGTGTCGCAAGTGTTACAAAATGTTTCATACTTCTTACTCAACACTTAGAACTGGGATAACTTCAGAATGGCTCTGTTTTAAAACCCAGCCTGATGGTATCTTAAGGCCGCTGTGCTGCCTGCAATGCAATGCCACACATTTGAGGTTGCTTGGGTTTATATGGCCACCAAAATGAGAGGTATTTAGTCTATAGCAGTTGAACATCTGACTCACGGGAAGGTGTTGTCTCTATTATCTATACATTAAAAGGTACAGGTAGGCTGATCTTTGTAATCTTTCAAATTTTTTAGTGCTGCCTTATATACCACAGAGAAACATTTTGCTTGCATTGCTGCTGTCATTTTCTCTGGCCTCCAGATGAGCGCGTCTAGACAAGGACTTCCAGCCCCCAGGAACCTGGCTGCTTGTGAGCTACTCAGGGGCTTGTCCTGCTGCCTGCTCATCACGGTGAGGGCTGCACCCACACTTCTGAGCCTCTTCATGGCAGTGGCCATGGAGGAAAAGGATGTTCTGAAGTGTTTCTGCCTCATGCCTCACAAAAGGGTAATGTGTTGCTGAGGAATCACACAGGGGTTTGTGTTGTTACAACCAGGTTGCAGCAGTCACATCATACAGGGCTAGGAAAGGGAAAGTGCAAGCCATGGGCAAGGAGTTTGTCTCCGTTGTAACTCAGCACTCATAGTTCCTCCTGCGTTAAAATTGCCAGGTGATAAGTCTGCTGTAGGGTGATAAGTCTGGGCGGACCAGAGCAAGAGCTCACTATAGGCGTCAGGAGCACAGAGCAGTTGAGGTCTGTGAGCAGGAGGAGTAATTGGAAAGGAGAAGAAAGGGCTGGCTGGGGCAGAGGATGGCTCTGGAGAAATCCCTGGGGCATGAGGGAAAGAGATCATCCAGACTGAAAAACTGCGGAACAAAATCCTGAGGGAGTCGATGGATGGTGATATTGGTGGCTGGAGAGGAAGAGGGCAACCAGGCTTGGGCTTGAGTTAGAAATGAGAGGAAAGAGCAGTGGCCATCAAGGGAAAATGGGAGGGGGGAGGAGGGAGGGTGAGAAATTGTTGGGATAGGAGAGAGAAAGAGCGTGTGGAAAGGACAGGTTTACAGCTGGGGCAGGAGGTCTGATATTGCTGAAACAGGTCCATTGCATAGACAACCAGAGAGAATAATTAACAACTTCCAGGTAACCTCAGGTAGGACATCCCAAAAGCCACCTGGAGTGTGCAAATAGTAAGAACTCTTGAACTGTCCTCACCTTCGTATCATAAGCCTGCTCCTTCAAGATGCTGCTGGATCATATGCCTCGGTCCTCATAAGCCAAATAATTAGGTCATACTTTCTTTCCTACCTAGCACCTCTGCAACCTGATAAAACCTGTTTGATCTTCCTAGATGAATTTGTTTTACTTCCTGGAGGACACACAGCTTGCAAGTCCAGCCACGGGCAGCTCAGATCCCCCTGATGCCCCCTCCTGGCTCTTGGTCGCTTCACGGGATCTGCACAAACATGAATCCATGAGTGCACCCAAGCTGGTGGTTCAGTGAATACCCCCTGCAGAGCTGTGCATGGCCACAAGCTGTGGGCTTGCAGGCGTGGCTGCCTGTTGCTTCACAGGGCTGGTGGGAGATCAGCAGAGGGTAGGAAGCATGCATAGATGTTTCAGCACAGTTTTATTTTCTTTGTCTGTTGGTGTTGCCTATTGAGGTGCCAGAAGAGGAAACCACAAAACTACGAGGAGGAGTTCACCTCTCCCAAAACTTTTTTCAGATCATAGGCTTTTGCGTTCATACTCTACTGCTGGTTAATGAAGAACAAGAGGTGTTTCCAGCTATCACTCCTGCAGTGTGGTTATAGGTAGCCAAGTAGACGGAAAGGCCCAGAAATGTGAAGATCACCTGTCTTTATCTGGTCTTTGCATTTCTCCATTACACTTAAAAAGTCTTTAAAGAGTGATGATGTTCCCTGAATATACGTGTCCCAGTATGTTAGAGAGGAACAAGCACAGGTGACAGGCCTGGAAGATGGCCTCTGCCACCTCAGAGATGCTGAGGAGGTAACCTGGAGGAAGGAGCAGAGTCTGCTCCTTTGGCAGAGGTCCCCAGGGATGGCATCACGTGCCTGGGGAGGGGTGGCAGAAGCTCTTTGGTCTTTTCTGTCAGGGTGAAATCCTGACACCTGAATTGGGTGACAAGAGAGGATCCTCTGTGAATCTCTTCCCCCAAGTCCCCTGCCAAGGGCAGGGTTGAGCCCAGATTAACATTTTCAGCTGAGCATGTGAAACTAATTTTAGAAGCAAACCATGAGTGGAATACCTCACCTACCAGACAGTCAGAGCCATGTGGCCTAGACTTTTGTCAGAAAAATCTCAAAAATTCAGAAGATCAGATTTACTTTTTAACTAGAGGCTTGTTCAAAGATCACTATTTCCTCTGTTGGCATCCATGTAAGTATGCAGGATGCTTGTTACAGTTTAACAGGAGGCCCTTGGGGCTGACACAGTCCTTCAGACATGCCTGGTGGACCAGGCATGGCCCTCTTGGTTCTGCACGGGGAGCGGAGGTGACAACCCAAATGGAGCATCACCCTTTGGCAGGGAAGATGAGAGGCCATATTTGAGTGCTCTCTGCCAAGGAGTGTAACTGCAGGGCAACAATTCCAGTTGAACAATTACCTACAGGCATTAGCTCCAGAGATGCTTCTTTTCAGTTTGTTATTTTTCATTGAGGAGCCCTTTCAGGTGTCCTCTAGGCAGGACTGGATGGATCTCCCACACTGCTCAGCAGTAGGTTGCTGGTGGGACACATGGGGGCAAAAGGATCCTTCCTTCACACTAGTGCAAAGTGCTTTGTGCAAGAAGAGCCACCACACTCCTGTAGAGTCCTTCCCCATGGCAGCTACACCATGCTCCATATAATTTTCACTGACCTGTTTTGCCTTTTCCCAATGTTTTGGTTGACCAACATAACATATCAAGTGATATCATACTTGAGCTTTGCTCTACTGTGTGGTAGATGGTGATGCTACTGTCTTTACAAGGGACCTAGTGGATTGGCAGTCCTTTTGATTTCAGAGATCTCATTCAGATCTGGTGGCTGTTGCAGTTTTCAAGAGTTTTCACTCCTCCATTCATGAACAGAGGTTAATGTACCACACACACATTTAAACATGTTAAAAGATCTTTGTTGAAAGGAATAGTATCTTTTTTTTTTTTTTGTCTAAACCAAAAATATGGTCTTGATTGAAAGTCCACTGAAGTCAATGGAAGTTGACATCTTATCAGTGGATTTTGGATGGAGTCTGAAGCCACCTCACTCTTCTTTGTTTTTGTATCACATCTTTAATGCTTTATATTAACATCCCCTTGTTAAGTCTCGCACTTCTCAACTTTTTGGCAAATCACTGAAAATCTTCCAACCATCATCAAATGAGCAATGAAAACATTTTCCTGACTCATCATGTTTTGAAACAGCTTGATTCCTCAGTTTTCTGTACAAAATTCAACCAGAGGATAATCCAGAGTGACAATTACTGATTAAATCTTCATTTTTTTTTAAGTTCCCATTAAAGCTGTGTTCTGATATATGGCACCACCATACAGATGATTGGAGAAAATGAGGGAACCAAAGTGCCACTACTTCTCCTGTGCCCAGTGATCAACTTTTTGGAGCAAAGTATTTTATATGCTGGACCAGCATGGATCCAAGAACGGAAGCCTTTTCATGGGATTTAGTGTAATTGGAAGTCAAACCACAGAAACATTATGGCAAAGATAGCACTGTTCTTCAGAAGTCTGTAAAAAGGATGGAAAGGACCCTATTTTTGCCTACCACGGAGAAAAATGCAAAGGGTCAGTAGGGAACCTGGAAAAGAGAGGAAGAAGAAACCCTGGAGCTACTCACTGAGGTTCATTTTATGTGGAGGCAAAGCTGAGACCATCACAGTCTTTGGGTAGACTTCTACACATTGCACGTAACAAAAAATCCCTTTACTGAACACAGACAAACCCATTTACTTTCTAGTCTGGCAAAGACTTAAATAATCCTTCTCCCTCTGGTTACAGCATTACCCTTTTAGTCTGCAAAATGGTCTCCCTGCACCATTCAAAGGGAACCTTGCACTGCAGCAAGGGTTCATTGCCTGGTCATGAAATCAGCTATTGCTTCCACTTACAGTCTTCTCTTGGGATTCGTGGGATAAACAAGAGAATTAAGGCTTGTCCTGTAGTCCAGGAGGTCCAATAGCAGCTGCACTTCTATGACTAACAGCACCAAAACGCCTTCTGACAAGGATTTGTTTTAGGAAGGAAGGTCAGCCCTCAAGCCCAGTGTCTCAGGGGATCTCCTGGTAGCACACAGGGCTGGATCCAGGTGCATTAAATTCTGTGCATCCACTGCCAAAAAAAAAGCAAGCAAACCCTAAACCATATATTCAACAATACTTTTTAAAGGTTCTGCTGGTTCTGATAGTAAGGGTTGAGCTGGTGTTTTGTTCTCCAGACCCTAGTAGCTCAAAACCCACATCAATTATTTTTCATGTGCAGCTGGTTTTTGTCCACAAGCCATGGCTCCAGGCATTTCAAAGGGTTTTTTTTTTTTCTCTCTCTCTCCCCCTCTCTTCTTACCATCCATTTTGGAGAAGCAGGAATGAAGGGGAACCAGCTAATCTGCGCATGTTCCATTTACAGGGGATTCAGGAGGGAAAAAAGCAAAGCAAAAGAGAGAAAGAGATGGGGAGGACTTGCTGAAGAAAGAAAAGTGTTGGTAGGCAGTTGGCTTAATTTTTTGCAATAGGACCTGTACTTGCCCCATTATTGCCATCACTGTTTTCTTAGCTCCCATGTAACCTCTGCCACTCCTCATTCTCTCCTTTCCTGGGTAATTGATATGCAGATATCAAGACAATGATGAAATTTGAATGCCATAGAAACCCACAGCACCGACGCTTTCTATGGCAGCTCTCCCCTCCATCCTGCACACTACAAATTATGAGGAGGATTAACCTGCCAGCTGCTTCCTGAAAGCCACCTCTGCCAACTTCGGCATCTAGCCAGGAAAAGCCTCCGAAACGCTCCCGGCAGACAGAGAGAGCAGCCGGGGTGGCGAGAGGTGGCCAGGGCAGCAAGGCAGCCATCCACGGCCGGCAGCATTATGGCTGGCAGTGGGACAAGGCTGGGCACAGCCCTCCCGGGTGCTGGCTGCCTCTTGTTTCAGCCTTGGCACCCGGCCCAAAAGCTGGGAGTGGGGTGCTAGAGGTCAGCCCAGGAGCCGGCAGTGGCTGCATGATGTGGGACCAGGAGGAGTGAGCTGAGGGACAGAGGGAGAGGGGTTAGGTGAGGACATCTGCTGTCACTTCTTTGCCCTCTGAGCTGTGTGGGGAGCAGGTCCAGATGCTGCCTTGTGCTGGGAATCCACCAAGTGCAACAGGGTCAGCACATCTTTCGTCTCTGAGAAATGCCTGGCTGGCCACTGCGTACTGCAGCTTGTTTCTCAGTTCCTGACAGGGGAATATGGCTCAGCGTTGCTCTGCCTCACTGCTGCACCACAGTATAAAAAGGATATAAAGCTACTGAGGAGTGTCCAGAGGAGGGCTACAAAGTTGGTGAAGGGTTTAGAGGGGAAGCCGTATGAGAAGCGGCTAAAGTCACTTGGTTTGTTCAGCTTGGAGAAGAAGAGATTGAGAGGAGACCTCATTGCAGTCTACAGCTTCCTCACAAGGGGAGGAGGAGGGGCAGGTGCTGATCTCTTCTCTCTAGTGACCAACAACAGAACCAGAGGGAATGGCAGGAAGATATGCCAGGGGAGGTTTAGGTTGGACATTAGGAAAAGGTTCTTCACCCAGAGGGTGGTGGAGCACTGGAACAGGCTCCCCAGGGAGGTGTCATGGCCCCAAGCCTGACAGTATGCAAGAAGCAATTGGACAACACCCTCAGACACATGGTGTGAACTTTTGAGGTTGTCCTGTGCAGGGACAGGAGCTGGACTTGGTGATCCTTGTGAGTCCCTTCTGATTCAGGACATCCTAAGATTCTGTGATTCTATGATGTAAGGTGAGCCAAATCCCCAAAGCTGGGATTCAGGGCAACTGAGGGATGTGTCCTCTGCCAGGTGGCATTAATACACGTGTGGAGACAGAAACAACCATGCTGTGCTCCCCTCTGTGCCTTCTCCAGTGGGAAGGGAGGGCAGGGCAGCTGTGTTTGCTTCTACCTCTCAGCCAGAACATCTGCTGGCAGGACCTCTTTGCAGGACTCCAAATGTGTGGAGATACAGATGCTGGCAGGGCTATGGTACCTCCCTCTGACATTTGCTCTTTGACTTTTGGTTTAGTCCCTGAGTATCATCCTTCCATAATCCTCCTTACCCCAGGGACTGTCACGGCATCCAGCTCTTCCATGGTGACCCAGCTGACAGGAATTTGATGCTGAAGTGCACACACAAGCCTGTTGCAGGACACCTTACAGAAAGGTAATTAAGCAGAGACAGTTGCAGGAACTCTGAGGTGCAAACACAGAATGCATCTACAAAATGGGGTTAAAATGCAACTTCTTAAGTCAAGAGCAGGCACTGGAAGGTCAGTGCTTCCCCCAGGCCAGTGACTCACTGCTGAACATGCTTCCTCAGTGGGACCATTTGAGAACCGTGTTACATTTGAACCAAAGGAGGTTTAGTAGCCTTCAGGCTACAATGACTACTCATTTGGAGTAAGGATGGTACTAGTAGAAAGCAAAACTGTAAAGATGTGCCTCTGTCTGCCTGATAACAGGGTATGCAATGAAAATCTGACAGAGTTTAGAAAAGAAGCAGTTTTGGCAGCAGTTTCATGGCAAACTTGGGAGGAAGGAGGGTTAGATGGTTGTAAATCATCTCCTTCAGATGTCATGGGTCTATTTAAATAACAAAATTCTATCAAACATAGAAATTTAAACAGCATTTAGAGAAAGTAGGTTATTGTTTTGTGATCTTATTGGGCTCCATTGAAGGAGAAACAGAAATGACTGTCAGATAAAATGTGGGAAAACATTTACTTAATAATTGCACTTTGACTGGATAAGCCATTGGAAAAGAAAGCTCCTCCCTGGGTCTAAGAGGTACCATGAGCATTGGTCCCCTCTTGAGCATGAGTCCCTTTGGAAAGCATTGCAAAGGCTCTCACCCTATAGGCTCTGCAGACATTTTGCCAGGTGTATGGTGCAGCCTCCGAAGGGGAACTGAGCTCTCTAGTCTAATTGTCCCCCCGCAGTTTAAAACCATCACCCCTTGTCCTATTGCAACAGACCCTGCTAAAACGTCTGTCCCCATCTTTCTTATAGGACCCTTTTAAGTACTGAAAAACCTCAATAACATTTCCCTGGAGCCTTCCCTTTTCCAGGCTGAAAAACCCCAGCTCTCTCAGCCTGTCTTCATGGGAGAGCTGTTCAAGCCCTCTGATCATTTTTGTGGCCTCCTCTGGTCCCTCTCCAGCAGGTCAATGTCTTTCCTGTACTGAGGGCTCCAGAGCTGGACACAGGACTCCAGGTGGGGTCTCACCAGAGCGGAGTAGAGGGGCAGAATCACCTCCCTTGACCTGATGGTCAGGCTTCTTTTGATGCAGCCAAAGATATTATTTGCTTTCTGGGCTGCAAGAGCACATTGCCAGCTCATGTCCAATCTTTTATTCACCAGTACCCCCAAGTCCTTCTCCACAAGGCTGCCCTCAATCCTTTCGTCCCCCAGCCTGTATTGATGCCGGGGGTTGCCCTGACCCAAGGCGCAGGACCTTGCACTTGGCCTTGTAGAACCTCATGAGGTTTGCATGGGCCCACTTCTTGAGCTTGTCTAGGTCCCTCTGGATGGCATCTTGTCCCTCAGGTGTGTCAACTGCACCATTCAGCTTGGTGTCATCTGCAAACCTGCTGAGGGTGCACATGATCCCACTGTCTATGTCATTGACAAAGATATTAAACAGTACTGGTCCCAGAACGGACCCCTGAGGGACACCACTTGTCACCGGTGTTCATCCAGACATTGTGCCATTGACCACCGCTCTTTGGGTGCGATCATCCAACCAGTTCCTTATCCATCAAACAGTCCACCCATCAAATCCATACCTCTCCAATTTAGAGAGAAGGATGTTGTGGGCTTTACAGAGGCTTTACAGAAGTCCAGATAGATGACATTTGTAGACCTTCCTTTGTCCACTGATACAGTTACTCCATCACAGAAGGCCACTAGGTTGGTCAGGCAGTACTCACCCTTGGTGACTGTCTGTCTGTCTGTCTGTCTGTCTGTCTCAAATCACCTCCCTGTCCTCCACGTGCCTCAGCATAGCTTCTAGGAGGATCTGTTCTACGATCTTCCCAGGCACAGAGGTGAGGCTGACAAGTCAGTAGTTCCAGGGGTCCTTCCTACCCTTTTTAAAAATGGGTGCAATGTCTCCCCTTTTCCAGTAAACAGGGACTGCCATGACTTCTGAAATATCTGAAATATCAGAGAGTGTCTTGGCAACATCAGCCAGCTCCTTCAGGACTCTGAGACGCATCTCATCAAGTCCCATAGACTTACGTATGTTCAGGTTCCTCAAGTGGTCACGAACCTGATCTTCACTTACATTGGGAGGGACTTTGCTCCCCCAGTCCCTGTCTTGCAGTTCATTTTCCACTTGAGAACTGTGGTAAGAGAGCTTGCCAGTGAAGACTGAAGCAAAGAAGTTGTGTACCTCAGCCTTCTCCTTGCCCATTGTTACCAGTTTACCAGTTTTGCGCATCAGGGCTGGGAACACACTTTCTTTGACCTTCCTTTTCCGATACAGTGGCATCATTAGTGCATATTATGATCTTTACATCTGAGGAAACTTAAGTATCCCCATCAGAAAATTCAACATCTGAGATAGTTTGTATATACTAAGGAGAGTGTGAATAATATACAGGGTAAAGAGATGACCCAGTGGTCAAAACACAAGGCTGTCTTTAAAATCTTGACCTCCAGCATGTTAGAGAAATCTGTTTATTCCCACGCCCCTTTTCTTAGTATCAAAATCTCAGCTCAGATGTTGCTTTTGCTATTGGGTCTTGGCAGCTCTTCTACTTGTTCTAGACATCATTTTGCTTTCTGCTGGATGTACATACAGGGTGACATCATGGCTATTTCTGGTCTCTGATAATAATCTCCTCTCTTTTGATAGGCACAGGACAAAGCCATTTAGTATTTATGATTTCTTGACCCATACGAGACTGATGTGCAGGAAAATGTGTGCAGCAAGTCTCAACATGCTGGGATGCAGTAGTAAGCCTCTGTGCTGGAAAGAGCTCGTGCTAGTCTAGGTGCACTCAATACAGTCAGACTTAATACTGCAGGTTACTGGGTGTGAGTATCACTGAGTTCTGCCCTAATTTATAGTGGAAAACACACCTTAAATGGGGAATTTCTTCTTCTGTATGTCTAATATGCAGCTAGCAAATTATCTGGAGTGTATCACATAGTCAAATGAATTAGCTTCTTTTAAGTGTAAACGGAAGACCACTTAGCTCTTTAATCTAAAAGAGCTCCATAAATGTGGAACGTGCTGTGTCTGTACTGTTGTGGCAGCGTCATGTAGCAGAGCTACAAATTCACGTAGCTCGTGCCTGTGAATCTGCATTTAGTCTAGTCACCCTTTGGCTGCTTTCAAGCTTGGATCACTAGGGAGCTTTTAAACATCATTTTTTATAGGTAGTTAAATATGACAGCCCTGGTTGTTCAGTGTGTTCATGGATATAGGACACGTACGGAGTGGGAAGACAGCCAGGGAACCAGCGTAAGTAACACTAGTCCTAGCTGCCTTATTCCAGCATCTGCTAAAGATGCCAGGGGCCTTATGGCTTTTGCTCTGGTTGAAAACTGAACAATTAAGCTAAATTAGCCTGTATAAGCTCTTGCTCACAGCTAGTTTTTGGTACCTCTAAACCATGCTGCAGGAAGCAGTGAAGACATGAAATGTTGGCATGGCCAGAAAGAAGCCTGATCTCCTTTGAGGGAATCCTCTGGGGAATCTCCGTCCTCCTCAAAGCAGCTCAGATTTCCAGGCCGTGGTGTGTGTGCCTCTGATTCCACAACACCCAGCAGGAACATGGGGATCTGGAGATATTTTGCAGCACATACCAGTAAAATAGACAGATTGTTACCAGAGGACGTGCTGGCCACATGCTTTTACCCAAGAGGTTTGGGAAGAGCTCTCAGAGGAGAAAAAGAAGTTGAGCCAGCTTCACTCTGCACAGCCCCTTCTCATCCAGCATAGGCAGAGGCTGATCTGATCAATTAACAGAAGGGTGTAGCTGCTATAGGGTTGGAAGGCCTTAAATGCCCAATTTACTTCTGCAAATGGGCTTTGGGCACTGCTGAGAAGTCACCCGTTTTGCCTCGGTCCTACGTAAGGGCAAAAGGAACCACCAGATCCAAGTGCCACCAGATCCAATAATTCATCTAGGTCTTTTAGCAAGGTCCCACAGACTCATACAAAGGCATTTCAATAGGCAAGCCTTCTTTGAGTGGTTGCTTTAAACTTTGCCTGAAATCCGCAGGGTAATTTTGATAGCTGGTGGCTGAAGACCGCTTTTGCTGGGCAACTGGCACCTCCTTCAAGTGCCACTACTTTCAAGGAAGGAAGGAAGGAAAAAGCACACAATAAGGGACAGATAACAGCCAGATGCTACTTAGTTTTCATGAATTAGACAATTCTATAAGCAGCCCTGACAGTCTTGGTCATAAGGGTATGCTAATTCAGGGGGCAACAGGGACATTTTCATAGTATTTTGAAGAAGGGGCTAGAGTTTTGTGTATGCTTAGACTGCGACATGCCAAAAATGGGGGGGCTGCTCTCTTTTTGTTGTTGCTCTTAACTTGGTTCCCTGCCAGGTTTGCTGTTAAGCCTTGGGTGGGATCTCTGTTTGGGGTCAGCTGGCACAGCTTACACTGACGCTTACATTGGGGAGATTCAGTTCACTCATTTACTGAGACTCCTGAAAGTCCTTGGGAGACATGACACTGTCGATCTTCATGGACTTCCAAGCTGTCTCAATGGCAGGCCCCTGAAGTCACTGAGGGTCCGGGTGCTTCTGTAGCGCCTCAAGGTCATGGAAGCATTATTTTCAAGAAAATAAAAACTGCTACCTAGGACTGAGTCAGTAGCTGTTTTTTTCACTTCATCATCTGATCAGAAATGTGGTTATTTTCTTATTGGACAGCCTCACATTAAACAAATGGAACAACACTAATCATACCAGTTTCTTATTTCTGAAATGAAAATTGAAACATCATTGATTTTTGGAGCACCTTTCTTCACATCCTTAGATGTTATCACCGGCTAGGATCCATGAAAGTTTTGTTATTTGCCATTTTCAGCTTACTGAAACACCAAGTTCCCATAGCATCTGAAGGAGTGAAAGACACCCTCACCCAGGAACAGTAAAGTATTGGTTTGAGTCCCAAGCAGAGTTAAACCTCCTTCTCAGGAAAGCATCCTAATCAACCAGCTATTGTAGGCTGAATCATTCTGTGTTTTTTCTTGCTCCTTCAGATTTGCTTAGCAAATTTCACTGCAAGCTCTAGCAGAGAGATTGTGCATGAGAGGGTGGCTTTACCACCTGGTGCTTTGGGCACTAGTCTAGGAAGAACGGCCAACTCTACAATGATATATATCTAAATGCAAAGAGGCATCATGCCAGCAGAAGCAAGCAAAAGCGGCACACCTCAAAACACCCACCAAACCCCAGAGCAGTGTGTTAGGAGATATGGATGCAAATACCTGCAGGTAGAGAAGAGCTTAGACCAAGGTCTCCTGCATCCTGAAGGATGCATCCTGGGTGCACAGCTATTTCCACTGGGATCACACCGGTCAGTGTTGATAATGTTACTGCTTGACCTTAAACTTTTGCCTTTATCACAAATGAGTAACAAACATTGCTGTGGATATTATGAAAAGGTTTATTCCAGCATTTCCCAATCATGATTTCTTGTTATAGCCAAATTTATGTACTTATTCCACAAATATTTTTGGATACTTCAAACCGCATCTTTCAGTGAATGAAAGCTTTGACAGGGATTTTTTTTCTTCTTGTCCTGAACTGATCGCCTGAAACATAAACCACCCTCATCAGGGAGAAACCATTTGGTCTGTTTGGGTGGAAAATAAAAAATGAGCTTTCGTTTCTATTGTGTCTTTTCTTGATCTCCTCTTCTTATTTTCTTCTTTAGTGTTGATTCTCCTTGAGTCTCAAACTCTCTGCTTTTCCATGTTGCAGCCTACATCCATCCTTTACTTCTGCCCTCATGGCCTTTAATTCTCTCCTGTTCACAAAGCCACTCCTACCACTATAGCTTACATCTGATTTCTGTCTTCTCATCCCTGACCTGCCATTCATACCCACCTTCTGCATTTCCATCTCTTTCTCTTCCCTCATGCCCTCTCTGCTGGTATCTTTTTTACCAAATTAGTGTAAGATTGTGTGCAAAAAATTATCTGTAAAGAATATTAGACAATCAAATAGTAAAGGAAATGCTCAAGCATGATGGACCATACTTTTCTTGGTCATTATAACACTCCTTACTTCATGCTATAAAGCATGAGTTCAAAAGCCAAGTGATCTGTGGAACTATAAAATGTGAGACAACCACTCTGTGTTTTCTGTCTTCACAAAATGAGTTTAGAACTCTTGGAAAGTGTCCTGTTGTTAGCCTTCAAATCCCTCCTTCACTGGACAAGCACAGTATCACAGTGACAGTGTAACTTTCCAGATTCCCCAAGCTGGGTCCCAGCTCTTCAAAGCTTTACCCACATCCTTAGCTGTGCAGTCCCACTGAAGCTGGTGGAGGTTTGTATCTAAAATTTTGCACATAAGGGAGTGTTACGGAGACCAGATTTGTGCTTAGCATCTGAAAACAACAAGGTCCAGCAGTGCAGTGGCAAGTTTCCACTGTTATGCCCGTAAAATCTCTGAAAATCCAACATGGGAGTAGTCTTGGCACTGCAAGAGTAGTAGTGCAGTTTGTAAACATAATGCCTGATAATTTCCACTTAATGCTCACTGCTTGGATTTGCAGAGCTGTTCTGGCACATGAGAACAAGATTTCCTTCCAAGACTACTAAACCAGAGGCTCTGCTCCAGGTGAGCATCAGCAGCACTCCAGCACCCAGGGGCACATATGGGTTCACACAAATGGCTGGTGCTTCGGGCAGCTATAAACCACATGCATGACAGGGACATCACAGCCCAAAGAAAAACCCTTGGATGTGCACAGGGTAGACACTGCTTTGACCTACTGATCCATCTAGCATGATGATTTACTTGCTTATGTCCTGACCCTGTCGTCCCATTTGTCCATTTACGACGAGGGTGATGAAACACTGGCACAGGTTGCCCAGAAAGGTGGTAGATGCCCCATCCCTGGAGACATTCCAGGCCGGGCTGGACGGGGCTCTGAGCAACCTGATCTAGTTTAAGATGTCCCTGCTCATTGCAGGAAGGTTGGACTAGATGAGCTTTGGAGGTCCCTTCCAGTCCAAATTATTTGATGATTCAATGATTCAATGATTTGATGATTCCTGGGCACCTAGCACTCTCCTTCCACTTACAGGGAGCACAGACAACTAACTCAGGGCAACACTGACATGAAGGTGGTAAGATTCCTACAAGGCAGATGACAGGACACTCAGATTTGGAACACTTCTATCTATTTGTGGCCCCAGTCGCAGTGGAAATTGCATTCCTACTTGCTGAAGTACCACTAAGCCTTTCAACCCTAGTCCTTTAGTCTGAGCTTTATGATGCCAGGGTGATTGGGCTCACTGCCTGCCGACAGCACAGGCAATGAATTAATTCTCCTTGTGCCATAAGACCTTTTCTGTAACAGAAAAACTCCTTAGAGAGGACTTAGAGGGCTGTTCACAGCCTTGGGAACCCCACTGTTGGAAAGATGCTGACAGGCCGAAGGGATTCATACAAGAGCAGGAGGAATCAAAGGCGGAGGACAGACCTCTGCCAGATGGACAGAGAACTAAGTCTGATCTGGCTCAACAACAACTGGGGAGAAATACTGACCATATACTGACCAGAAATACTGACTATACTGACCAGACTGTACATGAGTCATGGTATGGTTGTTTGAGGCAGTACAGTGCGCAGCACAGCTGAGCGAAAGAAAGTCATAACTAAATGCCAGAAAAAAAAAAATAAATGAAAGAAGAAATGAAAGAAGTTTAGGGGATTTCCAGCTCCATTAAAAACCATAATAATAGACAACACAATAATATTACAGCATTGATAGAGTGAGACAGAGGAGAGATTCCTTTTTCCGTTTCCAGTTTCAGTATCTCTACAGACCATAAAACAGAATGTGCTGACCTGCAGAGCTGAGATTTTTGAGGGAAGCAAATAAACACATACATAGTTGCATATGAATGAACAGTCTGTAGCGACAGACAGGATCAAAAACTTTTTTAAGACACAGAACAGACACTAAACTCTGGGGAATATCTCTGATTATGGTCAAATAATTTCATAGTTTTCCATTCTGGGCTTACTTGGCTCTTCGCCGGGTCTCATCCATTCTCAGAGATGGGACACTGAGTGACTGAATTATGACTAAGATAATGTTCTTTCTCTGTTTAAAAACAAAAAGCACAGGAAAAGCATGAAGAGATATAAGTAATGCTTAAGAGGAAAATTCAGAATGATTCAGGAATTAGTAAGGCTGGGAATATTTTTTATAGCTTTGCGATTTTGGCATTGGGCAAAATTATAAATACATTCCTGACAGATGAGATCCCCAAACATCTGGAAAGATACAAGATGATAAGAAGCCACTTATTCTCATTTCTTAAAGGATAAATTTAGACATTTCTAACAGCTGGAGTGACTGTGAGAGTTGTACACAAGCTGTCAGAAGGTCAGCGGGGAAATGGTCTGGCAGTCAGGCTGGAGATCAAGGCTTTACCTCGCCATTGGTAAGGGGGGGATTTTCCAAGTGCAAGGGGGTAACAAAATTCTCCCCATGTCCCTCATGGACCACTGCACACCCGGGTGGTGACAACAAGTTCCTGTAGCTCCTGTAGGCCAGTGATATCCTAACCCCCCTACAGGTACTTGGGCAGAAATGTCTCTAGGAGTCTATAGAGTGAAATAACAGCTTGGAACCATATCTGTTCCCAGTGTCCCTTGGAAACCTGCTGCTTTGGGGAGCACATTTCTAATAACCCTGTCAGGAACACAGGGCACCCCCAGGTCCCTTTTTCGTGCCAGGGTTTGGCCATGGGTTTCAGCAGCTTTGCATTATTGCAGCACTGGCAACACTTTGCCCTGCAAGGGTAGGGGGGCAGCCAGGACAAGCTTCAGACCACGAATTGGGAGGTATTTTGGCACCTTAGTGGCCCTGCCTAAGTATGTCTGAGCTTCTGGAAACCAGGCAGGATTGGGAACACCACACGACAAACAGCTCAGGTTTTTAATGGGTTTAAAATAGGTTTGAAATCAAAGATAAGATCCAGTGATCCAATGTCAACTGATGTTCCTGAGAGGCAGCCAAGAAAAACAAGCTGCTGTTCAGAAACCTGCTGAAGAACAAAGGAGGGAAGCCGGAGATGAAAGGGAGAATGGAAAAAAGCATGAACCCACCAGCTTAATACACGTATCTTGCAGAGGGCTACCATATCAGCACGAGCGCCTAATGAGGTCAGATGAAAAAGGATTTTTCTTTCAATAAAAGCAAGTTGCTGTGTTTGAAATGTCTCTGATTTTAATAAGAAATATTTTCTAATTTCTAAACATTTCAAACCATGAATTCCCTTTCCAGCCTGGATGGAAGCAAAACAAGTTTTGGGCTTTGATATGATTTAAAGGGAACTATAGGGGTCATTTTTCTTTCTCCTCCCATCCTCCAATGTATAAAGCAATATTGCCTTTATGTTTGCTGATCTGAACTGAAGTATCTCCCTCACTCTGTAGTTTTTATTTCTCCTTTCTAGTGTAGAAAGGCCAGAGAAAAGGAAGAAGCAAAAATGAAAGTCACTTTTTTTCTATAAGGCCTTAAATTAAAAAAAAGTTTTATACCTGTTTGAAACCATGTTTTTAAAGTCATTTCACCAAAAATTATGTTCTAAAGTGTTCCAACAGAAAGCAATACTCATTTTGATCCACTGCTTTATTTAACGTACAGCATGTTCCTCATTGCTTCAGCAATACATCACTAAATTTGAGCAAACTTCACTATTCTTTGAAAGGCAAGGAGCTGTGGAGCCCATTATTTCTACATTTTATGAACAGGAATGCAGAGACAATGAAAGTAATCAAATTATCACGGCCTGCAAAGGAAGGCCAGAGGCAGAACCAAGTGCACAGGTTCAAAACAGAGCCTGGGGAAAAGTCAGCAGTGACTCACGAGATTGCGGTTTTGAAGGGTTAGTTCCCAGCGTTCATCTTCAGTGCAGTGATTTATATTTTCTATCTTGGGACATTGTTTTCAGTGAGTAATTGTGTGGGTTTGTCTGTGGCCTCCTACGCACAGAAGCTCTGTATTCTGTGGAAAGCAATGTCCAGTGGGATTGACACTGAACTGTCTGACAGCAGATTTTAGTGTTCAGCAAGCAGCAATGGTTGCTTGTATTTTTGAAAGCACAAATGGATATGGAACACGGTTTGGGTTTCTTTTCCCTAGTGAATTTTGAAGAGATTAAAGCACAAGCCCCAAGCCCCAGCAACAAGTTTGCCTATGTCCACTTTACAACCATAACATTCATTATGTTGCTGGGCCATGCACTGTTTTTACAGGCTCTTGGTGTAAGAATTTTAATATATCTTAAGTTAAAATTTTAAAGCTTGTGCTAGCTTGTTCCAAAGGCCTTTTGTAATATTAACTGAATTATGTCAAGTGTTTTCTGTCAGCTATAAGATTTGTCATAAATCACAAGAAATCTTGTAATAATGTAATTCTGAGCATTAGGTCTCCGAAAAGCCCCTTTCATAATGGGAAATACTGTCTTATGTTTTTAATGTCTTTCTTTCCTCCCTTCCCTTGGGCTGTGCTTTTTTCTTTCCTTTGTCCTTTCTAGGGAAATTAAAGCTTTCCTTTTGACTGACTGGAGAAAATAAACTATTTAGTTAAATTCTGTGTTTGTATCTTCTTTATCTCCCTGTAAGAGAGGCAATTTCCTTTCATCTGCACAAATATTTAGGACACTGGACTCTACATTTACCATTTAGTTTCTCCTCAGTAATTTCCCACTTGAGATCTTTTAGCAAAGATGGACATGAATGAGCTTATGGAAGACTTCTAGATGCTGGGGACATTCGGTCCAGGGCCAAGCCCACCTCTTGTGAATATACAACATCTACAAACATCCAACACATAATACCAGAACCAGGTAATGCTGCCTGTTGGATCAGATACTCCTAAAATAAAGAGATGTCCTAGATGTCATTGTTCTTATTGTATGTGTTTGGGAGTCCCAGGGCAGAGGATGCTATCCCGCTGGCACGAGGATGCCCAGAGCAAAGGTGAGGGAGCTGAGCTGGACCACACGTCCATTTGCAAAAGTTTATTCCCCTGGGAAGGGCTCAGAGGTAAGCCAGGGCCATGCACTTCAGTCCATAACACTGAAGGAGCATGTGGAACAGGAGAAAGGAGATGCTGAAACTAAACAAAGCCAATGAAGGGCTGTCTTTGAGGAGGGAACCCGCTCAGGACCAGCTGACAGGAGAGGCTGTGTCCCAGCTGACGTTACCACTCTGCGGTGACTCAAGGCTGGCAGCAGCTCTGGCCAAGCTGCACATAGCAGAGTTGCTGGGAGATGGCCATTTACTTGTTTTGGATCAAAACATGAAAGGAGCAGCTGCTGCAGCCTCTTCAGTTTCAATAAAAGCCTCACAGGAGTGTGCAAGTGTTTGCGGAACGTGTCTGTGCATGGCTTGCACATTAAGTCTAATACTGGGGACTTTGATGTACTTCTGCAGTGGACCAAGAATCCTGTTTTGATCATGTTGCTTCACCTCTTCTCCCTTCTCCCTTTCAAAGAGAGTGACGGTAAGCTTTGAGGCTGGTCTGATCAAATGGGAGTCCTTGCTGAGAAGTGGCTGGCTCCTGCTCAGAGCCACCTCAGCATGTGGGTCTCATCTTCAAGGAGGTACAACTGAAGGTGGGTGACACTGTCAGGTCACCTCACGAGACAGAGACAGATGCAGCAATGCAATGAAGCAGGAGTTGATTCCAAGGCTCTGCTCCAGAGCCTTGTTCAGTGTGGACTTCGGGCCCTGAGGTACTCCTGAAATGCCACGTAGCTACTCAAAAAGGCTTTGAGCAGCAACTAAGTGACAGGCAGGAGCTTAATACCAGCCTGCTGCAGATCCCCTGGCCAGAGCCACTCAGGGCAGTCACGCAGCAGAGAGCGAGTTATTTTGGGAAATGAGACTGAAGCTTTTTTTTTTCTTTTTTCTTTTTTTTTTTTTTTTTTTTTTTTAAACATTAACTGACTATCTGGACAAATAATTTTCCAGCTATGGTTGTCCTACAAAATCCTGGCTACCATGTTGCACTAATGAACGTTTGTGACCAGGGTGACTGGTGGGTGAGCCAGCGCAGTTTCTGATTCCCTAAGCAAACACCAACATTTCCTAGCATGAGCAAGTTGAGTGGTGAGCAGTGACTAATGAACAGCTGGTATGAATTCTTGACACTCCTGGAATCCAGAAATATGTTGATGAACTCTGGCAGAAGCCCAAATATTTGCAAAGTAATGACTAAGGTGGTAATGAACTACAGCTGACTGGCTTATTCATGTTCAGAGGCTCAGCAGTTTATTCCCGTGTACATCCAGCACCTCTGGCCTAGTTCTGGGTCACCTCTTCACATCTGGAAGGTGGTGGGTGTCTGGAGATGCTACAAGCACAGCTGCAGGACAGGGACCCATGGAAGTACCGGTGCTTGGCTGCGTGATGCACACATTCCATCTCAAGGCAATCATGACTTCTGGCTTCCCTCAAGGCTCCAAGACCCTTCCTGTCTACAAGGGAAGGTGCACAAGCAGCTTCACAAACACAGACCCAGGGAGAGTAGGTACCACAGAGAAGGTGGCAACTGAGCATCAAATCAGGAAATGTCGGTGGCCTCACCCTGTACAAGGAGCAGTGCAGAGAAGACTAAAGCTGATGAAGGAGAGTGGGAGAGTGCCAGGCCAGTAGGGACTGCAAGATTTAGGATTAGGTAGTTTCAAACTGGAAAGAGGATTGTTCTCTGGAAATAAAACGCATACATGAAAAATAGAGAAGGAGGGGGAAAATCTATGCTAGAGAGCATAGATTCTATACTGTGAACATATGTACTTACAGATACTGATAGGAACCAGTAAAACTTGTTCACTTCTACTGGCTCGCCATTGAAAACAAGACTCAGGGTGCTTTAGCATTTTTGAACACACTGCCTCCTGATGAGGCATATGGTAGATTTACATCAATGCCCTGCAGTAATTTTGACAGGGTTTCTTTTGAGATTTACAAAGACAAATATGATTAGACTGTCCCTCAGTCTTCCTGCGATAGCTGGGTACATATCTGGCTTGTCTTGCAGCCCTCCTGTGCAAGTAGATACATTCAATATCTGTGAAGACAGGCACATATCCCGCATGGGCTGGGAACGCCACTCACAAGTTTCCTTGGGTAGGTTCAGGCAGATATCTCAAAATAAACTAAACTCAGCCCAACAAATGGCCTCACTTTCCCTTTCTCTTTTTTTGAAACTAATTTATTCTAATGATAAATGAATTTAACTGGCAAGAAAAACCACAGATGGGTGAACAAGACAGATTGATGTAGCCAGATGGAATCATGTTTGTTTTAATCCACGATCAGTAAGCATAGCAGCGACAGCCTTTTCACGCTGTTTTACAGGAATCAAGCACTCTGAAACTTGATTGGAATTATGTCATGAGAAATAAGTAGCCCAGATTGAGCCAGAGATAACAGAGGGTGCAAGGCAATGGCAGTGAAATATTGCTTGAGGGAGAAAAATGCCTCTAGATGCTGTTGCATGGAACAAACCCAAAGACTGAGAGGAATAAGCTGACCTGGCGGGACATTTTGGCTGTCCCTGACCCCTTGTCAGTCAGCAGCAAAGGTCCCCACAGCATTCAGGAGCAGCATAAAAACGCAGCCCTGAAATAGCAAAAGGTATTTCTTGGCAAGTGCTATTTTTCTGCTGCTACAACTGCTGGTCTCCTTCACCTACCTCACAATCAGCACCAGATGTGGACCCCCCCACTGCAGGGACATGAACCCCACCATCTGCAGGCCATCTCCACTGCACATACACACTGGCTAGTGGGCTTTCTGTTGACACATGGAAGCTTTGCATCATGGCAGGGATTTGCATCAGGACAGGGGTTTGCTCTTGTGAACCCTTTATTTTGTTTTGCTCACCACCAGATTAGGAAAGAGGAATCTGAACCGCCGATGAAGTTCTCCCCTCTCTCCCTGCCGGAGCCTCTGACGCTTTTGTCAGGAACAAGCAATAGTTGTTATCACTTTCCAAGAAAAGCAGCAGTGTTTTGCTAAAAGTGCCGGCTGGCAGCCGGTTGGCATTGGGTTTCTTTGTTAAAAGATGACAGAGCTTACGTTTTCCGGGAGAAAGAAAAGTCCTATTGATATAATAAAATCATGCCAGGCAGACAGCCCTGCTTGTGTAATCCGCTTTGAGCACAATGCCGTGTTGTGGCTCGAGCATTGTTTCCAGCTGAAAAGTGGCTGTGATTTGCCTGGTCAAGGACGTTATCCTGACTGACAGGTCTACAAAAGGAGACGGTATGTGTGGCGGGCTGAGGGGCAGGGGGAGTCCACCTGAGGGGTGAGGGGATGGAGTGGGGACCAGGGTGCGGGAGCCCTCCCACATGTGTACCTCCCTCCTGTGGGCTGAAAAGGTGCTGGGGCATCCCATGGTGCCAGTGGTATCCCACAGTGCTGGTGGCACCCCACACTGATGGGCTTCTACTTCCCTGGTGCAGCAAGGATTCCCAACAACACCCATCAGACTAAGCAGTTTCTAGTGACAGGCACATGGCCAGAGCAGAGCAGAAGGAGAAATCCATACCGGAAAAGTTACACCCAAGCCCAACTCTCCTTAAGCGTGATAGTTTCATATCTTACCAGAAACACGATGATGTCTCTGTTTGGAAAGACTGAAGGTGGATGGCACCTGCCCCAGCCAAGATTTTCTTCCCATGCAGCAGTCAAAATGTTTCCAGACATGCTTTGTAAGTGGTTATCACTGAAATCCTGGTATGCCAGGAATGATAGCTTACAACTACAGCTGCAAACTCCCAATACCTCTAAGACCTTCTTCTTCCTTTTCTTACTTTGTCACCAGAGGTATAGAAGTACTCACCTTGGACACTGAAATGGCCCTTCGCTTTCAGAGCTATGATCCCTGAGAAAGGCTGGGCATTTAAAGTGTTAATTGTTAAACGCTCATTCACAGTTGCTGAGGCACTCAGGTTTTGGATGAATACTTACCTACTGGGGAGAAGTAGAAATTGAAATAATGGATTAATATTAGACTAGAGCATAGCAGGTGGATCTGTCCTCACACTCCACCACTAGCACACCGTCTTCTTCAATCAGATGTCCTAGAAGTCACAGTAAATAATGGAAAACATCAGTAAAGCTGTGCTAATTGTGCACATAACTAATAAAGGAGAGCTTTTTTATGTTCAAATTAAAACATATTGACTGTTTCTGCCTACCTGGAATTAGCAATTAGCTGCAAGTGGAACACTGATATTTCTAAATCTGACAGCATTACATAAAAAGAATGAGACGTGGTTTGCAGAAAAACCTTGATTTTCACTTTGTATTTAAAAAAAATAATTTGCTGTTTACTGGATATTGAAAAGCCAAACTGGTTCAGACTCCCAAAAGGTGTGATGAATGTGATGATGTTTCTTAACAAAGAGTTAAAAGATAGTACCACATTGTAGGCAGGAATATGCCTTTGGTTTAGATCTGTAAATTGCCCCTTTACCTTCTATCTCTTTTTGACTTTGGTACAATTCAGGTGAAATCAGAAGCACGTCATAACTTCAAGATGTTGATCCTGGCTTGCTTTGAACAAGACAACAATTTTGTGGCAAAGATGATGAACCTCATGGGTATTTCTGTCACCTGATGGGATGAGCTTTGTGTTAGCAACATAGCTAGGGAATTAGAGAGTAGTTAAAGCTTTGTAGCAGAAAGTCTGCTGCAAAGTTTTGCATGTGTTTGTACTAAACTTTCTGCAAACGTAGAACATTTGTCATTGGCAAAATGTTGTCTTCTATGTAAAGCGGTTTATTACAACCACTTGTGTTGTAATGACCATCCCTACATATTTGCAAAACCTTCTTTAGGGATAAACTCAGCTATCATCTATGAAGTGATACATCTGGTTCACACTGAAGCCTTACACAGGTTGTTCATAGGTCTCTCACACACTATTTAGACAGAGGCTGAGCTCCACTCAAACATGAGAAATATGTAGCAGCAGCATGGCCAGGTAAGTGTAGGGATTAAATGGATAAGCAGGATAAAGAATATAGGAAATAAGAGAATCTTTCTCTTTGGAGCTTGATACCTCAATTAACATCCTTCTTCTAGCATATTTTTATATTTCAGTATTTTACTGATGAGAAATGAGCATCTGCATCAGTCCAGCCTGAACCATCAGCACTATCATTATGGATTAAGGGGATGGCACTAGGAGATGGCACTGTGCAGATGGCCAGCACACACATTGTGCAGCACCAAAGTCCTTCTCTGCTGGTTTTCAAAATCAGGCTGTTTTATCCCATTTGCATAGAAAAATGAGTGTGAAGTGTTATGCATATAATCAAACCAAACTCTGCTCCAGACGTTTGAGATAAGCGTGGCTGTGACAGTAGCTGATTACTGAGAGAAGTGCATCACCTACAGTCTCTGAGACCACTCCTAGCTAAGGCAGATAATTCTTTGACAACTTTCCATCCAGTACTGACCAGGTCTGAACATGCTTAATTAGTGAGATCTGACGAGTACTAAGCCTGAGGTTGTATTAGGCTTGCTTCTAAATTTGGACACGTGCTTTGAACTAGTAATACAGGAGTTAAAAGTATCGAGTAAACAGGATTAGACTTGGCTCGCAAAACCTTGGCTTCTTCCTTGTTTGAGGGAATAAGAGACAGCAAGAAAGTGCACAGTAGAGCAGATGCTTCACACAAAAATGGCTAGTAGCTCTTAAAAAACACAGCTTTCAACATCTATCTCTGAGCATGTAAGAACATGGCATGCCTGAGGTCCCACGATGGGCACCAGCACTTGCAGGTGGGATGAGGAGCCTGGGAGGGCAGTGGGTCTCAGCTGCAGTGGGGAGGGGGGCTGCCCACGGGCCCTGCTGAGCACAGGCCTGGCCGCCCCATTCAGATATATGTGTCCGTGGGACATTGTTGCACATTTGCAGTGACTGGAGCAGCCATTGTAGTGGAGCAGCCCGGGAACGTGCAGCATGGTCTTACCTCCCTGCTGAGATGGACGTCCGGAAACACAGGGCCCATACAGGCAGCTGGCAAAAGCCACCTGAGAAAGACTTTTAGGTGGAAAATAAAGGAAGTGTCCAGGAAAAAAAGCCCTTGTGAGGTTTACCTCATGCCTGTGACACGGCGTTCTGACTGTTCCCTGGATCCAGATCTTAGAAGCAGAGTCATAGAACCATTTTGGTTGGAAGAAACCCTTAAGATCATCAAGTCCAATCATAACTTAACTCTGGCACTAAACCATGTCCCGAAGAACCTCGTCTAAATGCCTTTTAAACACCTCCAGGGATGGTGACTCCACCACTTCCCTGGGCAGCCTGTTCCCATGTCTGACAACCCTTTCCGTGGAGAATTTTTCCTAATATCTAATTTAAACCTCCCCTGGCGCAACTCGAGGCCATTTTCTCTCATCCTATCACTTGTCACTTGGGAAAAGAGACTAACACCTTCCATGCTACAACCTCCTTTCAGGTAGTTGTAGACAGCAATAAGGTCTCCCCTCAGCTTCCTTTTCTCCAGTCTTCTGTTGCTGGACCTCAGAGCTCAGGGACCAGACAACCACAGGGCTTGGAGCAGTGTTGCTTCCAACCAAGGCATAGACATGCTGCAGGGAGCACCAGAGGAAATCAAATGTGGGAGCCTTCCACTCAGTGGCATGGTGCAGGCATTTATCCAGGGATTTGCTGATGCTGCAGGAGTGCACAAAGAATGTGTGGAGCTTGATGGGTCTGCAAATATGTCAGACTGCACTCAAACTCATGCACCGTGTACACAGCTTATGTCTCAAGTATAGTTCAATGAGAGAAATTCAAGCTTTCAGGTGGGGAGTAACTTTCCAAGAGAGTGTTTACATATGGCTAATTTCAGCCCAGCACATGAGAATCCAGATTCTGATCTGCTTGCTTGACATTTCCTATATATGTACTAAATTATAATATATCATCATGTCTTCTGAATATAATCATGGTTGCCCTTCAGTTTTGCAGCTTTGGGTGACACACGCACTCTTAGAAATGTATGTTCATATCATTCTTGTCCAGTCTCCAGCATCAATCTCCCTGAGCTGGGATCTCCTAAACGAGTCAGAATTCTTTCATTTGCATTTCTATTCGAGAGTTAAACCCCTTTTATGTGCTATTTTGTCTTATTTTCTTTTTCTCACTTATCTGCAGATGTTTTAGGACTGGAGTAGAGTTCTTAGAAGAAATCACTCAACTGATGAACAAAAAACAGAATTTAATTTAGTTACTTCCAAGTAATCCAGTCAAGCCATTCAGACATTTGTTGCCAAATAAGATCACCGAGGCTAAGAAGCTTGTATATACTATTCCTATTGTTCTGGTGAGTTATTTGCCATGTACTTAGAGCAGTCCATAATCTATTTCTCTCTGTATAATGAGAAGGAATTTTACACATGTAAAGCATTCTCCATGTTTTGGTTTACAGATGTGATTCAACAGTTCTTGCCTTTGGAAAGCTTGACAGAGAAATATCTGAGGTATTTAAAATATTATAAGAGACGTCAGAAATGGCACTGAGAACTCAGGGCTGGCTGCTTTTCTGGACTCATTCAGCCTGCCAACTTTAGGAAAGGGTTGAATAGGCTTGGACGGAAGTGTAACCAAAAGCCAAAAACATCTCCTGGAGAGTTTGAAAAACATCCTCTTTTTTACTTTACATGTTTGTTTTCCCATTGAAAACTAGTTCCAGTGAGACATATTGAAATGGCTCGCTGTGAAGGCTTTCCAAACATTATTAAAATACATTTTGTATATAGCTTCCATGTAATAAAGTGGGAAGACTCATCTCCTGAAACAATTTTTAAAAATTCTCTTATATACTTCCATCTGAACACACAACCAGAAAGTGGAGCTGTTCACGTACTAGGAAAAGTAACATAATCTCCTTCCTTTGCCTTGAGGAATATCAGATGAGCTGCTGTTCATTGCATTCACAGAGGTGCTGGCCCTTAGCATCAGTCTCCTCCAAAGGATAATCTCCTCTGACTTGCTCCCCGCAAACTCCTGCATTTCACTTTTGGCTTTGAACATGGGACTCCACCCCACTTCCGAATTTGTGGTCTGAATCCCAGTAAGGAGAATATTGGTGCAGATATTTTATTTGAGATTTTAAGATGCATGTGCCACTGGGGGGCTGCAACCAACACAGCTCTGTTAGTGGCTCTGAGATGTAACACTGAAGTCTTTGCTCCTTTGGACTACATATCTTTTGGCCAATATCTTTTGTATTTCTTTTTTTTTTTTTTTTTTTCCTCAGCCTTTTCCAATTCAGTGCTGAAAATGAACTTGGAAGCAAAGCACCTTTTGTCTAGTTATGGCTGTACTGTTGGAAGACAGGGCACCATCAGATGGAATCCATCCATGTGCAAGTGCAGCAACCTCTTCAAACAACAGCCTTTAGCAAGAGTGTGACCACCTTCAAATTTGAAGGCGATTCAAAAATACACAGTCATCTCCAGGAAGATCAGTATTTTCCATCCTAGAGACATTTCCACGCCTGAGAAGATCATTATTTACAATACGCTTAAAGACAATTAAATCCAACAGAATGTGTATTTTTACAGTCAGACATTTTTTTTTTCTGCATGAGTAAGTTTTTGGTACTTGAAGAAAGCTTTTTTGATATTAGTTTGGTAAGCCAGAGTTCCTTGGAAATAGATAAGAATGCTTATTCTCTGCTTTGTACTGTGTGCTTAAAGGCAATTCAAGAATATGAATCTTCTCCAGAAAACTGGACACTGGTGTCACTGGTGAATCCCCTGGAGGGAGGTTTCCAGAGGAAAGTCTCTCCGCTGTACGTGGCTGCCTTCCTCCCAGGGCCATTTTACTGTGTACAAACCCCCAGTTGCTCTCCTGTCTACACCGCTGATCGTAATTTCTTCTGCATAAAGTCAGAGCTTCTCTCTCTAGTGACTGAGGCTTTTTGGTGGGAAGGACAAGATACTCCAGTGGTTTATCCCAATAGCAGACTCTGACTTTCTCTGCCTTTGGCAAAGCTCACATCCACATCCACAGTTCTCTCATTTCTCTCCTGTTTGAGCCTCCCATGAAGCATCAGGGATTTTTTTTATGCCTTTCTCAACCTGAACACAATCTGGGACCAATGTGTGCCTTGTTTATTTAGAAGTATTTCACCACAGTCTTAGACCATGTCAGTCAGCCTTTTTATTTGGGTTAATTCAGTTTCTTTTACTCTCTTTGCACATTTTTCCATCAACAGCTGTGTTTTAGGCCAGCAGGAGAGTACCAGCTGTCACTTGCCAGCAGTGATGTCACTTTGATGTACGTCTGCTGGGCTTCTATTTTCACAAGAAGTCAGTTCCTCCAGCTCTCTGGACAGAGTGCATGTGTTGTGAGGAGCAATGTAAAACCTGTACCAATATATTTGGCTTCCTTTTCAACAGTTAAAGTTGCCAGAACTGAATTATTTCACTTTTGCCAGGTCATTTTAATCCCCACGTTTGTCTCTGAGCAATTTTTCTGCCTGCAACATAACCAAATTTATAATAACATTTTCTACGAATGTCATTGACATGCTCCTCCCTTAGCAGTTCATTAATAGAGTTGTTAAAAACCTTTCATTGGCCTCCAACATGATTTACTGCGTGTTGTCACTTCCATGACTAAGGGGGACTATTAGTGGGTCTGGAATGTCTCCAGTGTGCTGGAATATCTCTGTAACTTTAAGTCTTGCCTACAAGATAGGCTGCTTAGAAGACAGAAACAATAAAATAACACAGTTTTAGATCACTGCATGTGGGTTCATCCCTTCCCATTTCCCTCCATTCTGAAACAGAAGTTGTTTTGTTGTGATTTTGCATCCCACTGAAATTTCAGCTATACCTATGAGTCCTCCATGACCACAGTGCTCCAGTACTTTGAGAGTTGTGGCTGAGAAAATCTTCATTCTGATCTCCAAAGCAGCTGAACTATGGGAACAGCACACTGTTTATTTATTTACTTATATATGGTCTGAATTGGTTTTTACTTTTTTGCTGTCGAATTGGGTCTTGCTGACATTGGCTTTACACTCACTGTCTCCATTGCCAGTAGATGGTATTTCTCAGCAGTAGTGCTGAAAATTACTTCCCCTAGTCAAGACATTTATTGTTTCTGCACTAAAATGTGTAGAAAACTCACTAAATTTTCATTGTCTGCCAGTATGCAGCTAGCCCAAGACCTTATAAATCAACTCTTCTGACCTTTCTGATCTTAATAATTAAACTTGGAAGCACCAGTTCGAGGAAATGCAGTCCAGGCTTTCAGTTTGCAGAGAAAATTGCCTCTGGTATCACACGAGATATATATAGCAAAGGTAAAATATGTGACCTACTTTAAGACTCCCCATGCCTTGCTCCCCTCCCCTTAGAAGAAAGGGCACCTCCTGCCTGTAGCAACCAATATACTCCACATTGCCCCTGTGGGGTACTTTGGGTGACAATCTCTCCTTTGTGAGCATCAGTCTCTAAGCTGGAGGTAACAACATCCAACAATAACTGGAAAAACAGCTCTTTGTGGACAGCCCTCCACATTCCCTTCTGCTTAACTGGGCTAAGGAAGGTACAGTTCGTGGTCTTCAGGGACCAGTTATGCCCATTTCTGCCAGACTCAGAAGTGCTGTGTCTACTGCTCCAGTGATACAGGGGGGTAGGCAGGATCTCACGGGTAAGTGGCCAAAGTCACTTGGTTTGTTCAGCCTGGAGAAGAGGAGACCCAGGGGAGACCTCATGCAGTCTACAGCTTCCTCACAAGAAGAAGAGGAAGGGCAGGCTTCATCTCTCTGGTGACCAATGACAGAACGTGAGGGAATGGCAGGAAGATGTGCCAGGGGAGGTTTAGGTTGGACATTAGGAAAAGGTTCTTCACCCAGAGGGTGGTGGAGCACTGGAACAGGCTCCCCAGGGAGGTGTCACGGCCCCAAGCCTGACAGTGTTCAAGAAGAGACTGGACAACACCCTCAGACACATGGTGTGAACTGTGGGGTTGTCCTGTGCAGGGACAGGAGTTGAACTGGGTGATCTTTGTGGGTCCCTTCCAACTCACAACATTCTATGATTCTATGATTTCTCAAATGAGCCAAAAAATCACAGGGTAGTTCAGTGCACCTGGATTTTAAAACACAAACTGCAGAGAATACTGAAAAGCAATATTTAATAGAGTCTTCCCAGTTCTTTTATTCATTTCTTTTTCCACAATGACACCTTAATTATGATGTCCTGGTGAAGCTCAAAGACGAAGAGAGACAGCACTACAGAAATCAGACCCAGGACCTCAGAACTGAGCCGCTGCCTTGAGGGTGGATGACGTGTGTGTGCGTGCCTAAGCCAAGGGCAGCCTTCCATCCCTCTGAGCAGCTGTGGTTTCATTGTAGTATCATACGACCTCCTGCTGGCCTCATTTTTCTCCTCAGCACTTCTTCCTCTGCCAATTTTTCTGCTTTTTTTTTTTTTTTTCCTTTTTCCCCACCTCACGATTCTTCCTGGAGCCACCCTCTGCAGATGATCTGTTTTGAGGACAAAAGTATCTTTTTGGGGAGATGATGGCCCCAAAAGGGTCTGACTGATGTTACTCGGCACTGTCCCGCTCCCTCTGCGGTGGTGGTGGTGATCCCTGGCAAGAACCAACCGTATCTCGGGCTAATGAGTTGTCAGAAACCCGTCGCCGTCCCTCGCCTCCCGGGCAGGTTATTATTATGAGGGCTGTCAGTGGCGGGTGAGGATGGGGCAAGCAATCCATTCCTGCAGCCAGCGGGGAGCTGCGAAAGCCGTTCACAGGGGATCAGCGGGGTGCTGTGGGAACCGGCCGGCCCCGCAAGCGTCCCACCAAGGGCGACCATTCAAGAGAGCGCCGTGGGTTCATGGCGAGCACAGCGAGTTTGCCTCTAATGTATGCCCTAATGAGTCGGCAGAGGGTGTTCTGCCTGCCTGAATGTCTTTAGTGTGGCAAAGCGGAGTGGACATTCCCATACAATAGTGGGCTTAAATTCAGCTTCTCACCGATGCCTAATTCATGGGCGGAACGGCTTTTGTAATACCTATAGAAGAGAAGTACAGTAGGTCATTTCACCAACTAATTGGAGCTGACAATCCCATATCTATCCATATCTCAGAGACATTTGCACGCATCTGGAAAGGGAGGCATTTCATCTTCCCCCATGTGGTCAGCCACCGAGAAGGGAAAAATATTTGTATGGGTTTGTGCTTTAGACAGTCACAGCTTTGCAACAAAAACTAATATGCCCTGGCAATGCCTTTTCCACATCCTAAATGGCAGGTAGAGCATTAAGAGTTATCTTTCTTACCTCCATTCTCCACCTTTTAAATGATGCTTCCTCTTCCCCCCCGCCACAGTTTGATATCTTTGCAGGGTACCCTCTTTATAGTTGTCAAGTGCCCCACACAGCAGAGCCTCAGTCTTGCGTAAGCCTTCTAGGTGATACCATAACATCAATAAAATAATGTCATGATGTTCAGAATAATATAAAATGTCCCTGCTTTGCAAACGGGAGAGTCACAACTTGATGAAGGCCACTTGCTGGAGCAGTAGTAAGGGTAAGACTGGTCCCCAACCCCGTGCTTATAACAACAGAGTGCATCAAAGCTGCCACATGTTTTAGTCTTTTGGGGCACAGCATGAACACCTGCTGTTATCAATACTTTATCCACTGGATGCTTCAGATAACAGCAGTTGCCTTTGAGTATATGCCCAGTGTTGATTCTTCCATTCTAATTAGGCACATAACACCTGAAAAAGAAAACTTCCCAAATTCTCTGTGGAAGCCCAACAGGCACTTAGGAATGCTGTGCCAGTTAAAACTGGACCTTCCCCTTTCTGCAGTAGATCATTTTGTCCTCAAAAACATTAGTCACAGAAGTAAGTCCTGTTCCTACCTATGGCAGTCTTTGGGAAGAATTAACTGTGGTTTCAGCTAATTTGGAGGATTTTTTTTTTTTAATTAAATCTTGGTTTTCTTCATCTGCCATGCTAAAACCTCCAGGCTTTCTCAATGCAACCCTTAACTCCATTAACAGTCTATGATGAAATCTAAAACTAAATTAATGGCTTATTCCATTCACTAAATGTTTATTCTACATAGGATGCGAAATGTAGAATGTGGTAAAATTGCCTGGTTGGTACTTTCTGCTGGGTCTGAAGGAGGCTGTAACGCCACTTAGATGGAGACAAATAAACGTTATGCATTGGCCCTATCAACTCAGAGGCAATTCAGTTGTTCTTGATCTGACATGGAAGTTTTCTAAGATGCTCTACAGCTAGGAAGCAGTATAAAGCCACACAACAAATAGAATAAAGATAAATTGCCATGATACTTTTTTCTAAATATGTTCATTAAGGATATTACTTTGCATTGGATGAAAAACTTTATTAAATTTTTCCTCTTAAAAAACCAATTATCTGCTTGAAGTGTGGGAAATATGTTTTAAAAAACCCAGTAAATGGAGCACACGTCAGTAAAGACAGCTCAATTTCGTTACGGTGGTGTGATCACAAAAACATTTTCTACCATGCAACTTTTAATTAGTCTCGCAAAAAATTATTCTGCTTCACTTATACAGAGTACAGTAAATGGCTACGTAAATGCATAAGGAATGAAATAAATACGCTTTGTTCAAATGTGGTGACCTTTGGGAGACAAAGATGATAGGAGAATGAAGTTTTTTTCTGTTTCCCCATGTATTTATCATGCGGCAAGTCAATGTTCCCTCATGAAATACAGTAATTATGATAAAAAACAAACTGACGTGAACTTCTTCACTTCACACTTCAACAATCTTCCAGCCATACAGACGCATTCATGCATGTATGGCTGTCATTTCTAATCCAGACAATTTTCGATAAGCTTTAGCTATTCTGAGGTGCTGCCAGTTTGAGTGACAACCTTGATACCTGCAACTAAATGGTTAATCTGTTCACCATTGTGAATGTAATCAGTGCTCTCAGACACAGCAGAATCCCACATTTTTGTAATGTCTGAAATAAAATGGTTGTTAGTAAATAATACAAAGTATACAGACATATGTAGCACAGAAATACAGATTAATATGCACAGTATTGTCTGCACTGTTTTGTAGTATCACATATAAATACAATATACATATTAATTTTAAACCAGAGAAAATATGGGAAGTAAAATACATTTTAATATCACATATAAATGCAATATACATATGAATTTTAAACCAGAGAAAATATGGGAAGTAAAATACATTTTAAAATCATATAAAATGCATTTGCCGTTGCTATAAATACAACAACAAAAAAAAAAAGTTATGCTTTTTCTTACAACATTGAGACGTACAACTCAAGTCTGAGTCGTGTGCTCTATGAATTTTCAGTGTAATTTAGCATCCAGTTCCCATGGAACTCAGGGGCATTCTGCCCTTGAAAGCACAGTCATTACTTCCATCCTGCTGCTATTTAAACACACTTGCAGATGATGTGTACTTCCAAATGTGAATGAATAAATCAAAAACAGTGAAGACAAAGGTTATGTGGGCAAAGGTTATTCAGTTTTCCTCATTTGCTAAAGACATTACAGCTCCAATCAATGTGCTTAGCTTGCACCTTTTAGCCCATTATCTGAGTCTGGAGTCAACTTGGCAACATCATAAAGGTTGTATTTTTCATTTGTGTAAGCTATTATATACTCATATATTTGCCTGGCATCAGAAATACTGGTCTGCAGTATTTTCCATCTATACTTAATTTACTGATGTTGATTATTTGGGTGGGGGGGTGGAGGGGAAAATCAGTTTAATGCAGATGAGCTTTTCATTTTCAGAATAAACTCCCTTTTAAAATTTAGCACTGCAAATAACGGACCCATAAAGAAAACCTAACCTATGGATAGTGTGTTAAAGGGATGGAGACCAGTTATACATAACCTCAAAGACACCTCACAAAATACAAGTTCGTAAGTCTAGGAAGTGTTGCTCCCCAAACACCACAAAAAGTAGAGTTGTATTATAAAGGTCATTGTCAACACAGCCTGTGGGAAAGTCCCTCCGCAGAACTAAATTTAGCTAATTATTAAATGTCGAACAAGTGTCATGGCAGTCAGGTTTCCAGCCACTCTTATCTTCTGCATGGGTAAAGTGTCTGCCGAGCTCTTCTGCTGGGAGCTGCTGTCCCAGTGCTGGGACAGAAGCAGTGTCACCCACTGCCACGACCGTCCTTCTCCTCAGACAGCCCCGTTCAGAGGGACACGGCAATTACCATCCGCTTCACTCAATTGTGAATTACCTTATCAACTACTTAACATAAAGTCATATCTCCAATAAAATTCGTGGGGTCTCAGCATGATAGCACTGCAAACTATAAATCGTTAATGGTATGATTTAATCCCCTAGATTTCCTTTCCCAGAGATAAAACACGATAAGAGCTGCGTCTTGAGCGTTTAAAGCAAGAACCCACAAAACCATAGATAAGCTGAAGTGTCTTATGTCCAATTCACAGAGGCACGTAAATCCACAAAGTGTCACAGGTATGAACTAGCCCTCTTTCCCTTCTAATTATGTATCTTTTACAGTCTGTCAAAACAAGTAGTCACTTGCCTTACGTGAAGCATCATATGAAAGGAACATCAATAGCAGTCCATTGTAACCCACAAGTGATCAAACAACTTTAAGGATAACTTTAGAAATACAAAATTTGCCAGAAAATACTCAACATTGTGCATGAATATGCTAAATCTTTGTTTATTGTGTAGCAAATAAATAGCACAATAGTGTCATATCTAAGCTAGCATTTATGATATAAAATCCATATTAAATGCATCTGTTTATTAAGTTAAGTTGGTAATGCTATTATTAAGGTTTCACTGTTTTCCATTCTAAGCTCCTCTTTCTTAGCAGCTTATAACTTTGGCAGCCTTTAATTGTTTGTATAAACATTTACAGCAGACAGATCTCTAGAAGAGCTTTCCTGGAAGCAGGAAATATCTGCACCAAGCTGATATTTTTCAAGAAAATTTCAGCCAAGAAGGTCATTTCCAAGAATGGTGCTCGGGAAAAAATAGGTTCCTTTTCCCTTATATAAAAAAAGTCGTAACATTTTTCTTCTGGAATAATGATAATGACCTTTGCAGCAAAGACTTGAGTGTCACAATAAGCGGTCTTTGCTAAGGGTACACCTTTTGCTATGCTTGTGAAAAGTTGCTGAAATGTGGCCATGGTCTAATCCTTGAACATACCTTAGTCCTCCAAATTATCGTAGTTGCACATGCTGGTCAGAGTGAGACGGCTCAAACATTAGAATATGTTTGTTGGTAGAGAAGCGGGCTTTTTTCAGTTGTTTTTATTACCCAAACTAACTTAAGTATCTCTGTCCTGCATTGAAGTAAACTTCTTCACTTGCCTGGTTAGTATTTGTCCTTGCAAGTGTGTTTGTCACTGCATTCCTGGGCAGAAGAGCAGATCCTCCATTGACCATCTCTGGGTCCTACTACAGGAACACCCTCTGCTTACCCACTTGGCCCTTCCTTTTACCTGTGGTGTAAATTGCCACAGAGGAGAGATTGCTCTGGAGAAGGAAGGCACCAAACGGAGGCAAATGTCCATGCCATGCTGCTGCGGCCACCGATGTTCCCTGATAGACGGGTGATAGTGGCTGCCATAAGACTGTAAAGAACAGAAAAGGAGTTGAAGGGAGTGGTGTGGCAGTGGGGCCAGGTCACCTAGGACAGGCAAGGAACACCAGAAATTGTCAGCACACCACTGGGAACACTGAAACTGCTTGTGGTGGCTCTCCAGGCTCTTGGTGCCCAAACAGGGAAGCCCATGATGCCTCAGGTCCCTCGTCAGAAACATCTGTTTGGCAAAGAGAGGGGCCAGCTCGCATCTGTTGTGCACTTTGGAAAAAAAAGTAACAGATCTAACAGCATACTCCGCAAAACGAAGGCAGAAATGGCAAACTAAATAGCGATCTAAAGCATTACAGAAAGCACTTGTGACAAGGGAAAACCAGCACATCAGTAGCCTCCTGGCTAGAAATGAGGCAGGTAGAGCTGCTCTCAGTGAGCACTGTTGACACAATGAAGTGGAAACCTGTCTGGCCAAAACTCCAAATTACTAAACTCTTACAGGATTTTGAAGAAAGGCCTTTCTGTGGTGACACACTGCACCCAGCATATACAGCTGGGCACTGTCCCAAGAAGTATGGAAGTCAGGGCACTGGTAATTTGGGAACAGTTGGCATAAAATCAGTATAAACAGCTACAGCCATGCTCTCTCTCCTGGATTTGTTTCAGATGATGCATGCTGAACCACGGGATTTTGAGTTACTTTTGCCTTGAGCATGCTGCAGTCTTTTGTGCTGTCTGCCTTGGGCATCTGGTCCTAATTCACTGACCATCCGCACAATTCCTGGTCCCTGTAACCCTTCCTATTTTGGGTAGACTATGCCTGTGGGGTCTGTGGGGTCTGGGAAAAGCTTGCCCACCTATGCAAGTTTGGACTCCTGCCTGTCTCAGGAAGGCAACAAGATGCTCAGAAGTTCTGTTAGCTGACCAGAAACTGGCTGCACGAAAGATTCTCTTCTGAGTGTACTGCATGGGGAAGGCTTATAGACATACATTTGACATTCCAGCAGACCTTTGCCACCCCCTGGCCCTGGAGAGGCCCCCTCACAAAAGCACCACCAGTTCCACAGAGAGGCAGAAGTCACTGGGCTCAGATGCAGGGTAGTGATCGCTGCCTCCCAGCTGAGATGTGGGCCCTGGGCTCAGGTTCAAGTCAAACACAAAATGCAGACATTGCCTCTGGAACATTTCAGAGTCCAGGGGGTTGGGGATTTTATCTGTCTGCAGCCCCTTCCTGGAAATGAGACTTTCTGGCCCAGCTGCCCCAGGATCAGTTCTGGCTCCCCTGGGGGAGATGCAAACAGCAGACTTTGCAGAGGCTCCAAAATCACTCTTCCCTTTGGCTATCACAAAAATAGATGTATCTGGCCAATTTAATAAAACTACGGCACATTCAGAACCTCACAGTGTAATGATGGGAGTCGAGGACATACTTGCCCCTACAGCTGCCATTCAGCATTGATGACTCACTGGCTTCTTTGGGGCCTGGGCTCCCCATTCTCTGCCTCATCTCTCCAGAATATTGCTTGGGCTCAGAAAGAGTTTTCTGAGCAGCTCAGGAATCCTGGCTTTTTATCCTTCTTTTAACCCAGCTGCATTTCTCTCTTTCACTTTCTCCTCTACAGATAGTTTCCTTCTGCTCCTCCTCTGAAACAGTGAGGGAACCTCTTGTACAATGTCTAGTGTCTCTTGACCGGTGATCCCCTGGTGATCCATGTACCGATCCAACAGCTCTGTTGCCTAAACACCCCTTCTTCTCCTCTTTCCCCACAAGATCTACTGTTAAAAATTACTTTCCTCTGTTTGTCAGGGTAACCGTTTGTCCAAGAGGACTTCAGCATAAATAAAGGACTATTAGGTTTAGAAATTGTTAGATTTCCACCACCACCGCTGGAATCTCAGGCCTGGCTGGAAGCAGAAGGACAAGAGAAGAAGCAGATGAGCTCCTCTGTTATAATACAGCTTCCCACCTAACACACAGAGCCTCCGACACCAGCCAGACTTTCTAAGCTCTTGTCGGACAAATTTCTCAAAACACCAACTCTTGAAACACTTCTGTGATTTGGAGCCAGCTATTAGTTTCCATTAAGATGTTTGTGTGAAAGCAGTTTTCAAATTCCTTCTGCACAATGCTTGATCCCCCCCTCCTTTTTGACACACACAAGAATGCCACTTTATTATTTATACAGATCACTTTGTTTTCCTCAGCACATAATTTCAATTCCAATTCATTAATGTCAAAGCATAAAAGAAACAAAAGCACATAAAGCAACAGAGGTTTGCCAAAACCAGAAGATAACAGCTGATAATTAAGGAAGTCCCATTATTTCTTGGCAAAGTAGCCTGTGTTTTCAGAGACACATTCTTGAAGGGCGTCCCATTAGTGTAGCTGCATAATTTGCATGAATACTATTTGCACAAACAAATAAAGGTTTTCAATATGCATAAAAGGAAGCTTTAATGTTCCCGTAATTTCTATACAATACCCATCCCATGCCCCTTCTCGCTGGCACAGCCCAGCCTGCTGACAGGTTCAGAGCAGAGCCACTCGAGCAAACCTTGGGGGGTGGGCAAAAATTTTCTGTGACTCCACCAAGACCTGGGCTCTTGTTAGCAGATACATACCACCCCAAAATCAATATCCTAATTATCCTGGTTAATCTTGGCACTTGGATTCTGTACACCCACTTCTGCAGCACAGTTTAGTTTGGATGATGATCCTAGGATGTCACAAAGAAATTGAAGAGCTCTTCTTCTGGAGCCTGATGTCACTAGATACTGGACCATAAAATCATGTAATCATTTAGGTTGGAAAAGAACCTTAAGATCACTGAGTCCAACATTAATCTAACACTGTGATATCCACCACTAAACCATATCCCTAAGAAGCTTATCTACAGATCTTTTAAATACCTCCAGGGATCCCAGTCCTCATCCACGGTGAAGGTCTGTGGTGGACAGTTAGTTATTGCTTCATTCATGGAAATTTGATCAAAAATGGTTGTTGCGGATGTTATTCAAATGACAAATCGTCAACAGAGAGAGGAAAGATATTTTACTGGTAGAGAACTCTGTGAAAATACTGCTTGAAGATAAACTATTTTATTCTGGCAAAGCCTCAGAAGGTTGGAGTTATACCTCTTGTGAGGGCTGTTGCTAATCCACACATTCTGCCACAGCAGTTCCCAAGTCACCAAGAGCTGATAACTGAAACAGATTTTTTGCACATATGAAAACCATTTTATATCTTACTGAAAAATATTTTTAGATAAAATTTCATCAGATACTTTCTACAGAAAATTTATGGGCAAGAGTAAATTTTCCATTACGGTATAAGTTACAATGGTAAATCTTCCATTATGCCTACTGCTGAAGGAAAAATACATTTATTTCATGGCAACATTTGGCCTAGAGTCCTAGATCCTCTTCACATTTTAGCAGTATTGCTACAGCAGCAAAACTCTCCAAGGGTGCACACAAACTTAAAATCCTTCTGGGTCTGTGAGAGCCGTAACTGCTGCATCCCTAAGCAGCTAGAAGAGAGAGCTTGTCAGAAATCAACTCCTGGCCTGCACAAAACCACTTAACAACCACCTAGCTGAGACCAAGGCATCACATCACCTAACATATTCAAGAACCAGAGATTACAGTCCAGGAGTCCAGCAAGGGGGAGAAAGGAGGGTGGCACATCTTCACCTGGAACAGGTTTGGATGGGGAGAGTGGCAGGTTCTTACACGGCTTTGTCAATTATGAATCCAACATAACCAGAAGCTGAGGTTCACCCGTTGCAGAGCAGGGCTAACTCCATGCTGCTACGCTGGATTTACTTTGATGCAAACCTGTCCTTTGAAGGTACCGCCTCCTGTTGGAGCTCCCTTTTTGCCAGGTCAGCTCTCTCCACTTTCAATCAGGGCTGTGTCTTCACTGCTGCTTTAGGGTCTCTGATTGCAACCAGTGCCCATTTCATGGTGTCTTTGGCGTGATGACAAAGTTGATGCTGCTACTAGTATGGTGATGAACTGTGTATTATCACAAGCAACTTCCTTGATGTGGGAGAAAAGTGCAGCAGAGCAAAACCCCATTACACTGGCATATTGCTAGGAAAACGAGCAGGGTGGTCATTAAATGTGCAGCCCAGAAGCTGGAACATGGGGTAGCTCTGAAAATATCCTTAAGAAACGTGTTTATGGTTGGCAGAAAGGGGTTATTGCTGGGACTTCCTGTCTCAGCAAACTCAGCTCCATCAGGAAACATTTCTGGGCAGCTCAGTGATGTGAGGGCACAGGGGTAGCCCTCTCTGCCTGGCATTATGGTGATATGGAGTGTTAATGATGTCAGTGAGCATTTGCACCTACACAGATCAGATAACACCATCTAATGAGTCCCTCCACCAGAAATGCTGCTGCCGTAAGATGTCCAGCTGCTTCCTTCGGGACAGAGCGTGGAGAGTCGTGCTAAATTCCCACCCCTGAGCTGTAAGAAAAAATCCTATCCATCCACCCAAGGTCTAAGGTTTGGATTAATCTAAGACAAAAACTCTTTCCTGTTCATTTCCTGTTGAGCAGCAGCCTAAATACCCTGACCCAAAGGCAGAAAAGAATGCAAACGATTACTTCCCCTATTACATGGGGAAATACACAGAGGACAAAAGGTGAACTTCACCCCTGTGCTGAAGGTCAGGAGAAGATCCGCGTAAGCAAACTGTCTCCAAGTCAGAATGATTCAGCCAACAAGGTAAACAGCGAATTCCTCACTGCGGGAAAAAAAGCAAAACCTATTTTGTTTCCTGATTAACTAAGTTATCCAGTTAACTACATCAGATGTAGTCACGCATTCTGTGATCTCAGGGCTCCTTCCTGCCCTATCGCCACACAAAATTGCTGCAGAACCAGGCTACAGCTGATGATGAGATTACCAACGCATGAATTCATGCACCGATTATGAAACTAGAAGTCAAGCACTCCTGCTCTCTGACTTCTACACCGGTAACGATGAGACTGGGAAATTCTTGTCATTTTTGTTAACTTCATAACAACAGGTCTGGGATATTTACTCATCTGTCAGAGGAAGAGAGTGTAAACTGAATTAAAAACTGAATGTAATTGTTCCTGTTTTTCTTGGTACACAAAAAGCTTTCCTAAGATAAGTAGGAGACATTATGGCCAAAATTGGTTCAATATGTGAAAATAAGAAGTGCTGTTCACAGATAACATACCAAACTTATATGCCATTCACATATTTATCCTCAGTGATTTTCAGAAAAGTCCACTAATTACTCCCACAGCATGATTTTATCCAAGATAACCACTATAAGATAATTGCATTCTGCCAAATTATATGTTATCACTTGAAATGAGCTACTCTTTATTCCAAGTGGCATGAAAATTCTTTCTATATACACCATTTCCCACCATGTTCATGCTTTTCCTAGATAGTTTCAACACAGACTTCCTTACAGAAATCTTATAACTTAGCTCCTCTTTCAGCTGGCCAACAGTGAGTCTTGCTACCAGAAAGACTATAATTCTGATGTTGTCTCTGTGCTCATCCAATACACCCTAAACCACACTCATTTGCAATGATCATGGCAACAAGGATCTGATTGCACTTTTGACACATGCTAGTTAAAAAGAATTGCCATTCCAACTCTTATTCACGCCTACACATACATAAAGGTGTTGCAAACACTGTGCGTGAGGGCAATCTGGATCTGGAGAAGACAGGCTGTCAAGTCAACAGCACATTTAAGCAGGTGATAATAGTTTTGCTTCCAACACTAGGGCACTAGACTGGCCTTTGAAAGGTAAAGTGCACGAAAGATGTAATAGCTCTGTAACAGAAAGGTTAGCTCCTGTGCGTATGTTTTCTACATTCAGCATCTAGTACATTGAAGATGAAGTGAATATGCTGTACGCAGGAACATGAACACACATTGCAGCATTTGATGACTTTAGACATAGAGAACACACTAGTGGAGATGTGACACATTAGTGAACAGGACAAATGTTGATTCAACATATCTGCCTGTTGAAGGTTAAGAGTCACAAACGACACTAGACCAGGCCTGACATTTCGTGAGTCGGGCTGATTGTCTCCACAGCCAAGAAAAGCTCAGGCAGCCTCTTCACCTGGGGTCCAATAAGCCAGCAGAGAACCCGCACATTGGCAAGGACACCGCTTATGCATTTTACACACTCTTACGGTGTTCCTATCCATGTGTGTGGAGCCACCAAAACGTTCTGATCTGCGAATTTATTCTCAGGCACGACTCGCTGTCGCCTCGCAGGTGACACGGGGGGAGCTCCCCGCAGCCCCTGGGCAGCGCGGCACCGCCGCCCCGTGGAGAGCGGCCTGCAGGGCCGGCTGCCGCTGGGCGGAACGGCGTCCTCAGAGCGGGGCAGCCCGGAGGAGGAGCGACACCCGCTGGGCCGGACACCCACACCCGCACCCGCTGGCCCAGCGCGGCGGGTCCAGCCCCGGCCGGGAGGGCGGCGGTTGCTCTGCCCGGCCGGCTTGCAAGGCAGAACAAGGCTGCTGTCGGGGCCTGCGGGGCGGGCACAGGCGGGAGGGAGGGAGGGAAGCGCCTACGGCCCGGGATGCTCATGACGGGGGCCCCGGCGCTGACTCGGCGGTGCGGCCGCAGGCGCCGGCAGCGCTACCCCCGCCTCGCAGGCACAGAGCGCCTGGCGCCGGCTGCGATTGGTTGGGAACAGGGAGGAGGCCAGACAGCCTGGCCAATGAGAGAAGCCCGAGGAGGCGCCGAGCCAATGGGCAACTCCGCTTTTCGCTTCGCGCTCTTGGGCGCCTCAGCCTATTGAAAGCGCGGCGCGGCGGAGGTGAGGGGTCGGAGGTGAGGGCGGCGCCCCCGGAAGTGGAAGCCGGAGCGGCGGTGCCTCCCATTCTTTCGCAGCCGGCGGCGTGCACGAGTGTTTTGTTCCCGCGTGGGCCTGTGTTCCTCGGGCCGCCGCGCGCCGTGTTGCCATGGTGAGGGCGGTGCTCGCGCCGCGCGCGGGAACGGGAGGGGGCGGGGGGCGGAGGGCGCGCGGGCAGCGGGAGCCGTGGCCGTTAACGGTCCCCGGTGTCGGTGTCGCTGACTGGCTGCTCTCCCGGCAGAGCCTGCCCCTCAACCCCAAGCCCTTCCTGAACGGGCTGACGGGGAAGCCGGTGATGGTGAAGCTGAAGTGGGGGATGGAGTACAAGGGCTACCTCGTCTCCGTTGATGGCTACATGAACATGCAGGTGAGCGGCGGGAGCCGCCGGGGCTACCGGGAGGTGCCTGGAGCGGCAAAGTGGGGCGATTCTAAAGGATCGGCTGTGGGAGTGGGGTCGCTCCGCTGCCCCCGGTCGCTGTAGCCGGGTGGTGGTCTGGAGGGCAAAGTTTCTTCTTTTATAACCATCCCGACTCTTGCTGGTTTTCTTCTCAAGCTTGCAAACACAGAGGAATATATAGACGGTGCATTGTCTGGACACCTGGGTGAAGTTTTGATAAGGTAACTAAGATATTAATGGCAGAGAGTGTGTTTCTTTAAACCTTCTTACAGCTTATGTTAAAGTTTGTATTGCTAGATGCTGTGTTCCTTGGCTAAGATGCTAAGTGTTAATGTAACTCTTGTGTAAAACCTATGAGATCCCTTCTAAGGGGAGAAAAAAGGAATTTTGAAATATTTGTAAAGCAGTGTTTATGATAACAAAACTTTAGTTTTCCTGATTGTCGTAGATCTATAAATCTCTTGGTACTAGTAGAGTGTATTAATGTATTGCTACTGAAAGTGTTTTGCATACTTGGAAACTAAACTTGACCATAACTGTTAACTCAAAAGTAAAAATTTCTCATACAGCATTGTCAGCTGGTTACTGCTTTTATGAATATGTTGTTTTTCACAGTTGTTATCAGCTTTTTGGAAAGCTGTACAAGCTCAACAGCAGCAATTTGTTGTGCTGAATCTTGCTGTTGCCAGGCCATAATCAAACAGGAGAATGCTTATGGTAGTGTATATGTGTGGAAAATTAGCCTGTTTACCACTAAGGGAACTTTTGGTTCTGTTTACAGGTGCAATAATGTTTTGTACATCAGAGGTGTGGAAGAAGAGGAAGAAGATGGAGAAATGAGAGAATAGGTGTTTTGTATATCTGGAAATAAACTTTTTTTTTTCTTTTTTGTTTTCCATAATTTTGTAATGAGATGTTTACTTTTTTTGCCATTATATTTTAATATGGAGGAAGTGAACCCTTAAAAAGATCTATAATATTTTATTGGCATTTGAAAAACTGCTGGAGGAGTAGGCAATTATTTCAATTTAAAACTGAAAATTGTAGTGAAAAGTGAGCATTAAAAAAAAAATCCACAACTGTTAGGTGTTACTGGTGCCAACAAATGCCATTAGTGTTAAGGGAAATATCTCAATTTAAGTGATTCCCAGAATTAATTAGATCCTGAAAGACTGAAGGACCTGCAGTAATATAGGCTGTAGAATGAGCAGCAGAAATCTTAAAAAAAAATCCTGATGTGCCTGCTGCAGACTGGTGATGATTTGGTAATGATTCCTCAGCTCTGAATTGTTTAATTAATTAGAGGACGCAGCTATAATGCTTTATAGCCTTACGTCAGTAGAAACAAAGTTTCACCTCTAAGTGAAAAACTGTAAGTCACCTTGCAGTATGTGCAGGAACCTCATTTTTAGCCATCTTCTACTTTAACAGCTGAAGGCTTGAGCAAAATACCAGTTATTTCCCATCTGACACACAGGAAAATATGACACTATATATTTTACAGTATGTATGCAGTTACTATTTAAATACGGCTAGTCTTTAAACCTGTGTAAAAAATATTTGGAAATGGTTGTGAAGACTTAAGTGCAGGTGAGATGTGGAAATCTGTTACACCCCAGTGTCTCTAAGGAATGTTTTGCTACTTTGAGTCACAAAGCTTGAAGTGTGGCTGTACAGTCCTTAATAAAGAAGCACAAATTGGTATCGACTTCGTAGCTAATACCTGCACAAACAAGAGCCTCTTGGCAGTTATAAAGGCCCATAGACTTCAATGGCATTGATAGGGTTAAGACAACACATAGCAAAGTGGGAGTGCACTTTTCTTTCTCTCATAAAAACAAAGTCTCTCATTGCCACTAGGCAGCTGGAAGGTTAAAGTTTTGGCCGGAACACAATAACCGTGTTTTCAAATGTTAAGAGTAAACACTGAGGTTAACTGAATGTCCCTTACCTATCAGCCTGGCTTAATGAAGGACCATTGCTATGCCAGTGCAGCCAGTCTGAGACTCCCTGTTTCAGGCTGTGATGGAGCCAAGAATCAGTACCCAGCCAGCCAGAGGTACACTGCATCAATGTAAATTAAAAGCATTGTATTTGACCCTTCTGTCCCCAAGAGGGCCACCCATGTCCTGGGGTGCATCAAGCACAGCATTCCCAGCCGGCCCAGGGAGGTGGTGGTCTCACCTGGAGCACTGGTTACAGTTCTGGGTGCCACAGGATAAAGCGGATATAAAACTACCAGAGAGTGTCCAGAAGAGGGCCACAAGGTTGGTGAAGGGCTTGGAGAGGAAGCCATATGATGAGCGGCTAAAGTCACTTGGTTTGTTGAGCCTGGAGAAGAGGAGACCAAGGGGAGACCTCATCATGGTCTACATCTTCCTCACAAGGGGAAGGAGGGGCAGGTGCCAAACTCTTTGCAAACAACAATACGACCCAAGAGAATGGCAGGAGGATGTGCCAGGGGAGGTTTAGGTTGGACATTAGGAAAAGGTTCTTCACCCAGAGGGCGGTGGAGCGCTGGGACAGGCTCCCTCGGGAGGTGTCACAGCCCCAAGCCTGGCTGTTCAAGAAGAGACTGGACAACGCTCTCAGACACATGGTGTGAACTGTGGGGTTGTCACATGCAGGGACAGGAGTTGGACTTGGTGATCCTTGTGGGTCCCTTCCAACTCAGGATGTTCTATGATTCTAACAAAAGAAAGTAAACCACCAGGAACCATTACAAACTACTGTTTTTCAACCCATCTTTTCCTAGATGTTCTAAAAAGTGGCCTCACTGTAAAGTTTTCAAATTGCTTTTGAATAATTCAGTATAGTCCCCATTAGAAATGCTACACTTCCAGAGGAAAACAAAGGAAATATTTTTTCCTGATCCTAATTATTGAACAAGTTGTATTCTGGAACTTGATTGATAGTCCTTAAAATTTTACTCTAGAAGTACTAGGAGAATGCTTTTCACATTTATGTGATGTTGGAATATGCTTTTTAAATTTACTAGGCTCTGTACCTAGTTCCTATCTTGCATTAATGAGGTCCACACAGTAATTCCCTGTGTAAACATCTGTTTTCTCCTACATTTTAAAATTAATTAGTTAAACATTGAAAACCTTCTCATGTTTTTATCATGAAAGGAAGTAAATAGATGCAGTTGACTGGTATTTCTCTGTTATTTTTCATTACCTTGTATATCACCCTTATATATGAAATATTAAGGCAATATGCCTAAAGTTCTTGAATCTGATAACTGAGTTCAAATGAAGTCTGAATGAATACTCAAAAGTGTTTAGTCAGTCTTACTCTCCTCCTTTGAAATCAATGGGGGTTTTACCATTGATCCCTTGGGAGCACACTGAGCATTATTAAAATTCAAAGACCATAATTTTCTGGTGGCACAGATGAATACTGACATCAGGTCCTCTACCATGGGATATCTAAAATAAACAAAAGCATTTCATTTGCAGGTTCGTTTATAAATTATTTGAATTAATATTATACGTTATTTCACATTTCCATTATGAAGAAATTACGGTCTTTATTTAAGATATTCTTGATGATGCATTTACAAGAGAAACCAACATCTTCAGAGCAGCGCAGTTACGTACTACAGGTCTTTTTTTTGTCGCTTTGCTCCAAGAGCACAATAGTTGTATCTCCCAGCTCATCTACTGCTGTTCACCAAAACAGTAATCTGAAATCTTTTGTCTTCTTTCACAACCTATGTGCAGTAAGACAAGGCCTGCTGCTGTAGTGATGACCACAGACCCAGCCACAGGAAGAGGCAAAAGGTGTTTGACTCAAAATAAGTGCCATGCAGGCTGTGGCAGCAAGGAAAAAATTCTCATATTGCCTTACAAACCGAACAAATGCCATCAAAAAATGAGTGGCTAGCTCAATTTCCCTGCCTTTCAGTCTCTGGAAACTCTTAATTGAATTGCCTGCACTGTTTCTACATAGAGTTGATGCTAGTGTTAGCGTCTAATTTGCACCTGGTTTGGAGAAAGAGAACTGAGAACTGAGAACTGAGTGCTGAAAACACAATTTCCCCAAACAAGTCATTTCTAGCAGTCATAATTTAATACACCCTTACCTTAAATTTTGGGATTACAGATCAACCTGAGCTGCATATCATATTTACATGTCTCCTGTCTCACTTAAATCTGAGGCTATATTTCTGTTTGGTATCAAGTTACTGTTCTATACTTATTCACATTACAACACTGTCTGCCTTAATGTTTTCCCCTGATGTTAAACTATTGTTTCATTTGCTGGCTGTTGTGAACGTCGTGTTTTCTCTTCTCAGTCAGTGGGCCGGTGAGCCAAATTCATACGTGATATGTAAGGTGCTGTAAGATAGATTGCATAATATTCACTTGAATTCCCTCAGTATTTCATGTTCTGCTCTTCGTAATGTGAAAGGCAATGTAACACAATGTAACTCTCATATAAAGTACTTCAAAGGACTTAAGCAAGCAAAAGCATCTCCTCACATAAATTATGCTTTCTCTCAGCCATTTATTATGTGAGGTAACCTTAATTTAAGTACAGGAGTTCTGAGGGAGAGAGGAAGGAGGTAGACACAAGTCTGCTACTTCTCTGTTAGTTGTGGATACACTGGCAAGTTCATAGATAAACCAAGCAAAAGTATAGGCTCTGTGTGGGCTGGTTCAACTAGTTCAGCTCAAAGGCAGATTTGTCTGCTCAAATACAGATCTGTCCGGGTCCATGTATTTATGAAGACATTATGCTCCTGAGTCGACAGAACTGAACCGTCAAAGAACCATTTTGGTGGAAAACACAAATAAGACACTGCTGCTTCATGCTGACTCAAAGAAGAGAGATTATCCTGAAAAACTATTGAACTATCTGGATTATTTCCATTATTTTCAGTATCTCATCTGAGTAAAGATAACAGAGCTGACTGTAAAACATGCTGTCTGCACTACTCCTCACTTTCACCTTGTGTATCCCTTCTGAATTCAACTCTTCTCCTTCAATTAAGCTACATATTTATGTTTGAGAAACAGAAGTACTTTGACACCAGTGTTATTTATTAGGTAAAATAAAACATCTGCTCTTTATCTGTTAATTTTGCCTTTTTTTTTTTTTTAATATTATTTTTATTTCCTGAAAAAAATGGGTTATTTTCTGCAGTTGTCTGAGTAAACCATTCCACATTTTCAGGACACAGAAGAGACTCCTATACACAGCAACTGGTGACAGAGAGAATGAGGACAAAACATGAATCAGAGTGTCAGGAAGCTTTAGAACAAATGTAGGGAAGGGCAGTGGAAACACATTGTGAGCATGAAGGCTGAAGGAAAAAATGAGGCAGGTAGTTCCCATGAAATATATTGTTATTGCCTCTGCTGAAAAAAAAATATAAACGTATTCAAATTTCTATGCCCAATCTATGATTGATTCATTTTACAAATGCATTAAATCCACTAAAGTAGTTTGCTCAGGGGATTGCCAGAAATTAGGTAACTGACAAATGAGTTAAGAATTAACTCGTTCGTTGAATGTGGTCAAATCAATATAAAGTTGTCATGCACATAAAATCCATTAACAGTAGTACATAGCATGGTTAATCACGGAGCATTTCCAGGATTGCATATTGTGTGGTCCCTGTCCACAGAAAGAGACAGAACATCTCTTCTTTCAACTGCAGGTTCTCAGATTGTGCCCACATTCTGAGAGAGATCAGATATTTCAGCAGCACGTGTCACGTAGTCTACCAGAAACATGTTAAAAACTATCTTTAAGGAAGTTGCGTTACTCACCTACAGAGTACTGTTACATTTCCCAGGCTGCCAATCATCCTTCCTTGGTCAAGCATACACTCCAAGTCAGAATTTGAACCAAGATGAAAGCTCCTTTTATATCAGATGATGAAATAAAACACGTCACGTTCTTTCCAGGCCAAGAAAAAGGTATGTCAGTCGTAACTTATTTGATGAAAATAACTCGGACAATGATTCCCTTAAAGAATAGGGAGTGTGTGGTGGAAAATGCAGAATTTCAGACACAGAACAAAATATTTGTAATTTTGATGAACAAATTAATCAGAGGAAGAGTCCTAGAGCCATAGAGACAGACCACAAACAGCTTGCTCCCAGAGGGAGCAGGGGCAGCCACAAGAATTAGCTGCCATGTAAGGGTGAATACATGCAATATGCAAAAGAAAGACATGAACTGTAGCTGAAAGACTCTGGATATTCAAGGGACATGGATCAAACTGCAATGCAGTGAGGAAACAAAAAGGTGTATTTTGCCTAGATTGGTTTGTCTCTGGATTTGTTTATCTGTGGATGGTAATAATAAAGAAAAGTAACGGGAATCCTATGATACACCAGTACATGCTTTGTATTTAGTATTAACTATTTGCTTCTGAAACGTTAACCAATACAAGCCAAAATTTAGAGCCAAGGGGTTCATAAACTCCAGGAGGTACTGATAGTCCCAGGTGCCAGTAGCTGGGTCATGGGTTGTCAGCTCTCAGGCAAGTTGCCTCCAAGGATGTGCCTTCTGTCCCTGACAAAGGGCTGTAGGCACAGGGAAACTTGGTTTGAGAGCAATCACAGCATCCTCAAAAGTGTCCAGCACAACAGGACTTGGTTATGGTTCTCACCGGGTCCTAATATCCCCTTGTGTCTTATCACATTGTACTCAGAAGAAAATGAAAGATAATGGCTCAGCCCTGTATTACAGTAAGAACACAAGATAGTCACAGATTAATACAGTGGCTGCCCTTTTAAATATAATTAATTAATTAATTAATTATCAATTCTCCACAGATCAATTCTCATTGAAATTACATCCATCTAGTCTTCTGTTCATCTTGCTCTGAGCAATAATCCTATTTTCTGCTATTATCAGTGACCCCTGGGATAATAACACTTCCTTTGCTTGCTCTGCACATCACCTGATAGTAATGAATTCCCTGCGCACGTGCACTTTTAAATTTAGGGTTAATAAGGTAATAACTTGTTCACTAGAGACAATGACATTTGCTCCTCTCACTTGAAGTTGTAATGTAGCATAGTTCAAGAAATAAATTTTGTTTTCTGAGAATAGGTGGATTTTCAGCACATTCAATAGTTCTGAATCACATCTATCACATATATTTCTCAGTTATGGTTCATCAGGGCCACAGAGAATGGTGTGAATGGTATAAATTTATTTTATACAGATCCAGAAGCCTTACTATATGATGAAGATTGTAATTTTCTGGCTAGTAAATAGAAGACACAGGTTAACATTTTACTGGACATAATGGATAAACTCTGTGTAGTACTGGTTTACGATGTGAGACACAAGCATTTACACAATAGATCATAGGCATGTTGAAGACAACAACACATAAACATTTGGTACGGATAATTTTAATGTTGAAAAAGGTCTCCTGTCTTATGAATTTTTAAACTAAAGGTCCTGGGCTCTTGGGGGACACCAAGTTAACCAGGAGGCAGCAAGGTGCCCTTGGCCAAAGGCGGCGGCGAGTGGTACCCTGGGCTGCACGAGGCAGAGCATTGCCAGCAGCTGGAGGGAGGTGACCCTTCCCCTCTGCTCAGCGCTGCTGAGCCCAGGCCTGAAGTGCTGTGCCCAGGTCTGCGCTCCCAGTCCCACAGAGACAAGGGCGTACTGGGGAGAGCCCCCAGTGCCCCTCCCCCACCGCTGAGGTCATTAGAATGGCGCGCTGGGTTAACCCGGCGCTGTCCTGGCAACGGTTCTGTGCCAACACGGAGCGTCACGGGCAGGAGCCAAGCTCTTGCCCAGAAGCACCACTCGGCACTGGGCGTCCCTCTGGCTGGCTTTTGACACCTGCCTGGCCGTTCTCTTGCGCCCCAGAAGCAAGATCTACAGGAGGCCTCTCTTTGCCTCGTCGGGATGGGACAGGTCAACTGCTGCCGCGGCTCTAGGTAGGCGTCCCCATGCAAGGCTCAGAGACACCCCAGAACAGCCGTACACCGCAGCAGCCCAATTTCTCACGCCCGACACCGTTTGCTCTGCAGGGACGAGCCTGAGCCCGTGCAGCAGTGTGTGCCCATCCCGGCATCATGGGAACCACTGCTCCGGCAGCGTGTGCGGGTGACCCAGGGCCGTGTGACGAGGAGGAGGGACCTCCTCCTCTTCAGGGACACGCTGGTCATCGCCAAGCACCAGTAAGATTTGCAGAGCACAGCTGCCTTTCCTCCCAAGCACTGGCCCTGGCACCAGGGCAGCGTCACCCCAGGAGCAGCCCCAGGCCAGCGGCACCCTGGTGCTGGATACAGCCATGGCCGTGACTGTGGCAGGGGGACTCAGGAGGGGAGCCGGCGGGCTCAGGCTCCTCCAGCTCACTCCCTGCCGCTCCTCTCTGCAGACGTGGCAGCGCCCCGCGCCCAAAGCTCTGCCTGGCCCTGGGCCAGCTGCAGGTGCTGGGCAGCGCCAAGGGGGCAGCTGGCGATGCCCCTGAAGAGGAGGAAGGCAGACACACCACCTCACTCCTCCTCGTCTGGCCCTGCGGCTCGTGTGTCATCACTTTCCGGTGAGTCTGGGTGCCACCTCCCACGGCTTCGTCCTGTCTCTGGGACCATCCCCACGGGGCAGGGCTGTGCCAGCGCCTGCCTGTGCCCCCAGGCTGGGGAGCAGCGGCACTCAGGCTGTGTCTGCTCTTTCTGCAGCTGCCGGGCAGTGAAGGAGCTCTGGCTCAGCGCTCTCCTTGGGTAAGCCCTGCCTGGCAGTGAAGCCTGGGGGACCTGTGCGCACATCATAGGGGGATGCTCTAGGTATCATAGCCCTACGGTGTGGAAACAGGGCTCTACAGCTGAGAAGAGCTGCCCCAACGGCATTGGGCAGCTCTTGAGTGGGCAAAGCTGGTGGAGCACCTTCACCCAGCTGTGTGCACACAACACCTGCCCAACCCCACCTGGACCTTTGCTGCTGCTCTCCGCTCGGCTTCCGAGTGGTACTCGGGTGCTTTGGGCAGCTTGGAAGGGCTCCCTGGGCTGGCAGGGGAGGGAAAATGTGGCTTGTGTCTCACACAGCTCTTTCTTTGCTCCTTCGCCATGCACAGACCACCGGAAGGAGTGGAGGGAGCCCAGGTCACCCGGCTGCCCTCCTTCAAGGCGCTGCTAAAGGAGCTGAGGAGCCGCAATGCTGTGAGCGTCCCTCCTGTTTTTGCTCAGTCCCAGAGCCTGTTCTAGCCCAGCACCAGCTGCATCACTTCTTACCTTCTTCTCTTTTTGCTTGCCCAGGCCATGACACTGCACGCCGCCAGCCTGGAGAGGCTCCTCGAGGGCCAGGCAACGGTGAGGATCGCACAGAGAGAAATCTCAGCCATGCCCATCACTCACACGTGGCCAGGGCACGATGCAGCTCGCTGGGGCCCCTTTCTGCTGCAGGGCTCTCGGACGAGCACAGCACATTTCTTGCAGGCTGATGCAGAGGAGCGGCCCCCACCTGTCGTCCCCTCTGGTGGCCAAGATAGAAGTGGCCAGTTGGCTGGTGAGTTGGGAGAAGATGGGCGCAGAACAGCCCTTCCCTCCTCCTCTTGCAGACGGGCACTCCTGCTGCCCTGGGGCTGTTGCTGCCCTTCCTGCAGGGCAAGTCTGTCCCTGTTATTCTGCAGCAGGAGAGACCTGAGCCCCCAGGGTCCCTTCTTCCCAAATGACGCTTGTCCCATGCGCTGGCGGGTGGGGTACAGTGTGAGAGGTTCCAGGAGAGTTGGTCTGGTGCTTCTGCTCCACCTTGCTTTGTTCTCTTCTCCTTGGCAGAAGGTGAGACCCGCAGCCAGAGGAGGTGGCTGCCCTGGCGCTTTGCGCGGCCAGGGACCTCAGCGGCTGCAGAGGCACAGGGGCCGTCGCCCTCTGCCCACACGGGGGTTCTCTTTGGCCGGCCCCTGGCAGCTCTCTGCAGCCAGGATGGTGCGCTGCCCCAGCCCATCCAGGTAAGCAAGCCCGGCCAGGGCATCCCCATGCTGCTGCCTCCTCTGCAGAGGCAGTGTCCCCATTGGAGGCATCCCAGATGAGCCTTGGGAATAAAACGCACTCCTCCACGACACCCAACTCCAGCCACCCCTGTGTGCAGCCCCAGGGAGAGCTGCAGACCATCCACACTCCCCCCTGTCCCTGAGGAAGCTTGGGCTGTCCCAGGGCCTGTCTCCAGCCCAGCAATGTCCTCCTCCCTCCCCTGCAGGACCTGCTGGCTCTGCTGCACGAGCAGGGCCCATCCACGGAGGGGATCTTCCGGCTGGCGGCCAGCGAGCGCGCCTCCCGGGACATCAGGGAGGCCCTGGACACCGGCGCTCAGGTCCACCTGGCCAGCCAGCCGGTGCACGTCCTGGCTGTCATCTTGAAGGTGAGCCCTGCTGACCTGGACTCTGGCGCTGCTGATGGGCACCTGTGCGAGCAGGAGCCCAAACCCAGGAGCTGCTCGGCACCCAGTGTGCTGGGGATGCTGCCTGTGCTCCTGGCGGCACTGCTCGCAGCCTCACCAGCAGCCCTTGCCATTGCAGGACTTCCTCCGCAAGATCCCCTCCAAGCTCCTCCACTCGGAGCTTTACCAGCAGTGGATGGATGCCCTGCAAAAGACCAGCAGGCAGGAGAGGCTGGCGGGGCTCAAAGAGTAAGTGTGGCCAGCAGCCTGGCGGCTCCACAGGGACTGCCAGAGCCCGACACCTGCCTGCAAAGCCACAGCCTGCCTGAACAAGCTGTGCTTTTGGCCACCCACCTCTTGCTGCTGCTGTGGGCCCAGCATTCTTGGGGGAAAGTGGCACAGAAAAGCATTTATCTGTCTCCTTGTAGCGCTGCCTGCAGGCATTGGGGGTGGCTCCACAAAGGGACTCTCAGTAGAAGGGCTGTCAGGGAGAGAGGTGCCCATATCTCAGCGAAGGCAGTCCCTCTGCTGTAGAGCCGCCTTGGCCAAGGAGCCTTCCTTGGGATGGGCTTGGCTGACACCAGCATGGGACACCTGTCTGGACAACACCTACTTCATCCATTCACGTTGCGTTCCTGTTCCCGCAGGGTGGCCGGCAAGTTACCTGAGGCCAACCTCCTCCTCCTCCGAACCTTGCTCAGCCTGCTCCACAAGATCAGCACCAATGTCCCTGTCACCAAGATGACTGCCAGGAACCTGGCCATCTGCGTGGGGCCCAACCTCCTCAGCCCACCCGAGGAGGACACGCTGGCCCTGGATGTCCTGATGCAGGTGACAGGGAAGGTACGCTGTGTTTGCCAGCCCGCTGCAGCCTTCCCGGCCCATGCCAGCTTTGCTCTTCAGGGCTTCCTGGCTGCCTTCTCTCTTCAGCAAATGCTCGTGGGGGAGCTGCTGCGAAGAGCAGCCCCACAGCTGCAGCCTTCTGTGCAGAAGGCACGATCAGGAGTGGGAAGGGCTGTTGCACCCGTTTGCAGCCAGCGGGTTGGCAACCAATGGTTTACTGTGTGCAGGTGTCGGAGCTGGTTGAGTTCCTCATCCAACACCATGAGGAACTCTTTGAGGAGCAGGAGGAGGAGGAGGCTGAGCTTCCAGGTGCACCGGCCGAGGCTGAACTTGCCAGCCAACAGGCCGAGGAGTCACCGGCACCAGAAGAAGAAGGAGAAACTGCCGAGGTATGTGAGGTCCACACAGAGCGTGAGAGAATGCCTCCCCACCCAGAAGGTGGGATTGCCACTGTAGGGACTCTCTGTGCGGTGATCCCAGCAGAAGTGGCACAGCTGAGCTGAGCAAACCCATCCAAGGGATGTGCCTTTTAGAGCTGAGATGGAGAGTGTGCAGGTGTCATCTTCTATGTTTCTACTGCAGGTGCCTCCAGTTCCTCACGAATGTGAACCCCAGGAGAGCACCTCTGGGCAGAACAGGTGACATGAGCTAGCTTTGATGAAGAGTAGAATTGATTCATGGTGATCATGGCTGTGCCTGTCTAACAATCTTCCTGAATGGACAGGTGTCCAAGCTCTTCGCAGCAAGGGGAAACACCATCCCCCAGGAAGAGAAAGCACAGCTGCGAAGAGGAGGTCGGTGGCCCGCCACCCAAGCGATGCCGAAAGCTGTGAACAGAGAGCTCAGCGATGGGTAAGTGAGACCACCCAAGCAGGGTGAGAAGACCAAGGAACCCAGGCGTGTAAGAGAGCCTGTTCTCCCTCTTGGGAATTTTCACGCTGCTTTGAGTAGAGGAAATAGTTCTGTGGTGCTCACAGATGGTCCCAGAGAGGAAGCGATCACCTGCCCTTGGGCAGTATAATTTGGGTTGGAAGCGACCTTCCAAGGTCATCCAGTCCAACCCCCTGCTGTGAGTGGGGACATCTTCAACTAGATCAGGTTGCTCAGAGCTCCATCCAGTCTGGCCTTAAATGTTTCCAGGGAAGGGACATCTACAACCTCTCTACCACCCTGCATTCTTACTGCAGCTGCACCCAGGCCTGGCCCTTCAAGCAGAGATTTGTCCAGCAGTTGAGTCAAAAGCTCGTGTGTTCACTTAAGCCTCCCCAAGCTTCAGCAATCTAAATAATTGAGAGAAAAACACCAGAGCCTAATAACCAGCTCTAAGGAATTCTGCAGTGGAGATCTGTGGATGGATATTGCCTTTCACGCCAAAGCACAAGTTGCTTGTTCACCTCTCAACCCGGTGCCTAATGCCTGTCTTTTCCCCCCATCTTTCTCAAGGCAGGCTGTCGAGGTGGCCGAAGAAATCACCCTCATGCTGCCACCCTTTTGGCTCAGCTGGACGGTCTAGTGGGGCTTCTGAGAAAGAAGATCACACCTCGTCCTTTCTGCAGAACTTTGACCAGCCCATGAAGAAGTCTCACCAGTGTTGTCTGTGAGAGCCGTGAAAAGAGCTGCAGAAAAGGCACTTGACAGCTTTCAACACATATGTTTTCACATGCCAGTTGGCAATTTTCAGATGTTTAGAACAGTGTTTTTAGCCACTAGGGCGAGAGAGTTTGTTAGTTCGTTTGTTTGTTAGTTAGTTAGATAGTTAGTAAGTTAAGAAGTTAGTTAGTTAGTTAGTTAGTTAGTTAGTTAGTTTCTACTGTAGGTAGCTGTCTACTGAAGACGTTTTTTCACATTCCAGTTTTCATTTTTCAAATATTTCCAGTAACGTTTTGAGCCAGTTTGGCGAGAGAGTTTGTTATTTAGTTAGTTTAGTTTCTACAGTAGGTGTGGGTGTTCACTGTAAATCCCACCGAATTTGCCTCTGATACGACTGCGATTACTCTTCGTCTCCAAGCAAAGCGCCGCGTCAGAAGAGGATGCGGTCCAAAGAAGGATTTGTTGGGCCCCTAAGCATTTCAGGCTTTCTGAAATCAAATCAGAGCTAGCAGGAGCTGCAAACTGGAAATACTGATTTCCACATAAACCACTACTACTTCTGTCGCTGAGCCAAGCGCACAAGTTGAGGGTCACTACATTTTAATAGTGGCTCTCTTGATTTGGAGTGTTACTAAGACCTTGTGAGTCCCTCAAGGTAATGATTCCAAATGAGGGCGGAAAGTAAGGCATGGAGGAGATGTCATTATATCTGGGGGACACCAACCAGAAATGTCAGACTGCACACCTACAGAAAAGTGCTGGAACCTGTGTCTTTCTGTAAAAATGAATAAATGCTCAAAATAATTCCGTTAAACTAAAGTTTATTTTAATAAAAGCCAGAGGGATTGGAGGTCGGGGGGTGTGAGAGGGACATGCTTATCTGATATTTACTCTGGTCAGCATTTTTCTGGCTTTAGAACTGAATAAATTTTGGTTGTCTATTGCTTTGAATTTTTAGATCCTACAACACAAAAAACCTCTATCCGCCTATACTTGTGTGTGAGGGGGTGCAGCAGCACCTCTGGTGGATAGATGTAAACTACCGTAGTCCAGAAGCTCCCGCTACCATGAGACAGTTTTTTCCAGCCCGTTTCTCCCTCTTCCCTATCAACATTCTTCCCTACGACATCCATTTTGGTTTGGTTTGGTTTATCTTTTAAACACTAGACAACAACCTCCTAAGAGAAAAGATGTAATTTCCTTTAGGTGTCCTTCCCTGGAAACAAACTCAGTTCCCAGAAGCAGAAAGCATACACTGTACTGCCTGCTTTTGTAAGGCAAGAAGCAGTAGCATAAATACCCACTAGAACGCTCAATTTCAAAGCCAAAAGGCTATTAATTAATGAAGTACTCTTAGTGTTACTTTTGGTAATGAATCAAAGGTCAGAATCACCATGCTGAGACATAATTTTCAACTCATTAGAAAATACTGGATATTTTGCGTATCTAGCAAAACCTAAAATTAAGGACATAATCAAAACCATACTTGCCTGTTCAAGAGGTAATTTAGTAAAATTCAGGAGAGAAATCTGTTAGGTGTTTCCCTTCCCCCTTTCTACAAAATGGAACAAAACAATTTGGGTTGGGGTTTTTGGCTTCTCCTGGCTTGGCTTCATAGATTTGGAGCCAAAGAGACAACAGGACTTGCTCGAGGAGGCAGAAGGACAGCTTTCTTCTGTCTACCAACTGTCTCAGGCATGCCAGGAAGAGTGGGAAGAAGGCAATCCCCCTGGGTTGCACACTTCTGATCTGCTCTGTTTCTCGGAGCTTCTCCTCGATGTTTTAGAGGCTGGGGTGTAAAAGGGAGTACCAGCCACTGTCTCTCACAGTATGCTCCTGGACAAGATGTCCAGCATACAGGTGGATAAACAAATAATGCAGTGGGTGAGCAACTGGCTGATGAACTGGGATCAAAGGGTTCTGGGAAATGGGGCAACGTTGGGCTGGTGACCAGTCACAAGCAGGGTGCCACAGAGACCTGTCTTAGGGCCAGCACTCTTCAACGTCTTCATACACGACTTGGACACAGGACTCGAGGGATTGCTTAGCAAGTTTGTCGATGACACATAATTGGAGAGAGCTGTTCACGCTCTCGAGGGCAGAGAGGATCTGCAGAGGGATCTGAACAAACTGGAAAACTGAGCAATCACCAACCTCATGAAGTTCAACAAGGGCAAGTGTCAGATTTTGGCACCTAGGACACGGCAACCCTGGCTGTACATACAGACTGGGGGACGCGATGCTGGAGAGCAGCTCTGCAGACAGGGATCTGGTTCTGGTGGAGGGCAGGTTGAACATGAGCCAACAGTGTGCCCTGGCAGCCAAGAGGGCAACCGTGTCCTGCGGTGCATCAAGCACAGCATTGCCAACCTGAGGTGAGGGGAAGGTGATTTTCCCACTCTACCCTGCACTGGTGCGGCCTCACCTGGAGCACTGGGTGCAGTTCTGGGCGCCGCAGGATGAAAAGGACCCAAAGCTACTCGAGAGTATCCAGAAGAGGGCTACCAAGTTGGTGAAGGGTTGGAGAGGAAGTTATATGAGGAGCAGCTAAAGTCACTTGGTTTGTTGAGCTTCAAGAAGAGGAGACTGAGAGGAGACCTCATTGTGGTCTACAGCTTCCTCCCAAAGGGAGCACGAAGTGTAGGCACCAAACTCTTCACTTTAGTGACCAATGACAGAACCTGAGGCAACGGCAGAAAGATGTGCCAGGGGAGGCGTAGACTGGACATTAGGAAAAGGTTCTTCACCCAGAGGGCGGTGGAGCACTGGAACAGGCTCCCCTGGGAGGTGTCACGGCCCCAAGCCTGACAGTGTTCAAGAAGAGACTGAACAATGCCCCCTAGACACGTGGTGTGAACGGTGGGGTTGTCCTGTGCAGGGACAGGAGCTGGACACGATGATCCCGGTGGGTCTCTTCACACTGAAGACGTTCTCTGATTCCGCAGTTCCTTTAGTAGGTCCAGTAGTAGGTGACCAATTCTGGTGAGATAAATCTCCGGAGCTTGGTTATTAATATACAATATACCCTGCAGAATGACTCTATACAGATGATTTACCAGAGAAAAATCTCCCTTACATGTACTCCCTTTCTCTGATCTCAGAAATCTGATTTCTTCAGTAGCAAGGTATTTTAGAATGCGGTTGATTTTCACTACAAGCAAGGTAAATGTTTCTAATTTAACGAGTCTCTACAGTCTTAAACCTGCCACGAATCTGAATAAAATACTTAGCTCAGAGATCACTCGCGATTAAAAGGACCCAATGACGTTGTGTTTCTTAGAATTTAAAAGCACTACAATCTATGCATATTGGATTAATCTCTTAGGAGAGAGAGTTTCCATCTGAAGTAGCTTCATTCATCTAAAGCTAGAACCTCTGTTGTCTCTGATGCACAAGGCTTGTTAAGGAGAGAAGAAATTGATTCTCAGCCTTGTTTCAAGAAGACCTAGCACAAAGAGATGCCCAGACTTGGAGAGGCGGGGAACCATGTTAGTGCTGCACAACAAGGTGCATCCATGCCAGCAGACTGCATTTCGACAAGCCGAGTCTATCCCTCACTGCTGCTGCCTGCAGGAAACACCTACCCTGTCCATGTCCTACTTGCTCCTTGGCCAGTGTGCCTGCCGCCACCCAGCACCTGCTCTGGGGCAATCTTCTCTCGACCAGGTGCCTTCTCATACGCAAGATCTAGGAAGCTGCTCAGTGTTCACTGTAAAGTCTCACTGAATTTGGCTCTGATTTCAATGGGAGAGAGTTAGTTAGTTAGTTAGTTAGTTTCTGCTGTACGTAGCTGTGTACTGCATAGAGGAGGTCCATAAGACATCCCGGTGTGCTGTCACTCATAAACTAGTTGAAAGATAATCTAACTGCTCGTGACGTCACTGGGACTTTGCAGGAGTGATCTTCTTGAATTAACTCACAGGCTCCTAGAATGTCCTGAGTTGGAAGGGACCCACAAGAATCACCAAGTCCAACTCCTGTCCCTGCATGTGACAGCCCCACAGATCATACTATGTGTCTGAGGGTGTTGTCCAGTCTCTTCTTGAACACTGTCAGGCTTGGGGCCGTGACACCTTCCTGGGGAGCCTGTCCCAGTGCTCCAGCACCCTCTGGGGGAAGAACCTTTTCCTAATGTCCACCCTAAACCTCCCCTTGCTTTTAGCCATTTTCTTCTGGAATGTAATAGGACTGCTGTGGCCTTTTCTTCAAAAACTTGTCAGAATTTGTACCACCGCAGGCATTTTCTTTGTACTTTATGGCCATCATGCTGTCACTTAGGGGCTGAACAACAGCTGCATTGCTCCAGCAGGTTTCACATTACCTCTTGAACAATAGGTGACTACACAGTCTGTATGAAGCTGGGATATTTCACTCAAAACCTTAAAATCCATTTAATGTCAACAAGTTACTGCATTGCCAAGTAGGCAGAGATGACCTCAGATGTCCCGTGTACATGCTTTCAAAAGAAGTCATTTTAAATCCTGACCATCTTTGGAGACTTCTTGCTCATTTGATATGACAAAGACTTTGGAGCCACAGCTGCAGACTGAGCTGCAGACCAAGCGGCTTGTGATCCAGCAAGCTGGAAGAAATGGTGCCGCTCTATTTGCACTCACTTTCATTGGCAAGGACTATGCTGACCGCCTTGGCTGACATGCTGCAAACACACCTTTTCCCAAGCGGTGAGCCAAGGGCAACTGCTTTAACCCAAACCCCGATGTGCGTTAGATTCCAAGAGCAGAAACTTCCTCTAAAAGGCTCCTCTCCCTGCACTTTTACTTCTACCCAGTTGCACATGCTGCAAAAGGCACGTGTTGAGCTGCAAGAATTTCCTCTAAGGACGTAGGTAATAAACCAGCCGTTGGAAGAGATTTTCTGCAGGTTGGAGAAAACCGGTAGCAAGCACTGCGATGACCTCCACATCGCATGAACACACAAGCGTATGGGTGGTGCGTACGTGACTACTGAAATGCTGCTCCTTTGTGCCCTTCTACTGTATTAGAGTGAGCGTGTATACAGAGCTGCATCACGCAAGCAAGCTGTGCGCTTTTCCCTGTTTGACTGGGCAGGTCTTCTGGAATGATGATACATCTATTACGTGTTAACTCTATCGCAATATTGTTCCTCAGCCTGACAATGCTAAAAGCAATTCGCTTTGAGCCCTACAAAAACCAAAACCAACCCAACCAAGAAAAGCTATCAAAGCGGAAGTCCTGAAGAGCCTCCGAGGTAATCTTAGACATGTTTTCACGGAAGATAAGAAACAGTAAAATAGACACCATGACCAGTCTGTAATGCAGTTTACAGAAATACAGTGGTGTCGAGGTTTTTGATTGCGGGGTGACAATAAAACCGTGGCAGATGTATTGTTAACCCCCTCTCCCCCCTGTTCGTCATTCAGCTTCTCCCTCTCCTCGCTTCCCACTAAGGACAGGCAATTGGGAGGGAAAGAAGGACAGAGAGAAGAGAGTTGGAAAAATTAAAAATGTTTCACTAATGCTACTAATAAGAATAGAGAAAAGAATACAAAATCTACAAAACCAATCTTGAAAGTCCCAGCACCTGCAGAGCCGGCACCCGAAGTCCTGGATTGGAGTCTGCAGCCAACCGGAGCTGGATTCAGTCTCTCACGAGGTCTCAGTTCGCAGGGACGACTCACAAAGTCCTCTCCTAATGTCGGCCATAAAGAAAAAAGGAACAAGATCTACGTGATCGCCCACTTTTATACGAAGTGTTCACATGAACGGGATGTTACACCCCATTGGTCAGTTTCTTGGTCACCCGTTTCTCATTGCCCCTCTCGTGAGAGGTGCATCCATGCTTAGCAAAACCTTTGCATTCCGTTGCTATGTTTACCAAAACATGTCTCTGTTTTTTGAGGAAAATGCAGCTAATAGGAAAGCTTTAGCTGACAGGCAAGTTCACTGAAAGAGAAACTTGTTTTTTTAACAAGACCAGGACACAGAGTGGTTTTAGAGATGGTTACAGCAAGAAACCTTGTATTACATGGGCAGTTTTGTTGTATCAAAATGTATTTAACATAGAGAGCCATGCTTTATGATAGAATGAAAATCTGTAATTGTCCTGGTTTTATTAAAAAACAAGGAATCTCTGGCAATGCTTTGGGTGTGAAGCATCCTGAGACACATCCACACAGACTTGTGACCCAAAGCAGCTTGGCAATGTTGCTGGTAAAGAGCATGGCAGAAACGGTCCTGGGCTCTTGGGGGACACCAAGTTAACCAGGAGGCAGCAAGGTGCCCTTGGCCAAAGGCGGCGGCGAGTGGTACCCTGGGCTGCACGAGGCAGAGCATTGCCAGCAGCTGGAGGGAGGTGACCCTTCCCCTCTGCTCAGCGCTGCTGAGCCCAGGCCTGAAGTGCTGTGCCCAGGTCTGCGCTCCCAGTCCCACAGAGACATGGGCGTACTGGGGAGAGCCCCCAGTGCCCCTCCCCCACCGCTGAGGTCATTAGAATGGCGCGCTGGGTTAACCCGGCGCTGTCCCGGCAACGGTTCTGTGCCAACACGGAGCGTCACGGGCAGGAGCCAAGCTCTTGCCCAGAAGCACCACTCGGCACTGGGCGTCCCTCTGGCTGGCTTTTGACACCTGCCTGGCCGTTCTCTTGCGCCCCAGAAGCAAGATTTACAGGAGGCCTCTCTTTGCCTCGTCGGGATGGGACAGGTCAACTGCTGCCGCGGCTCTAGGTAGGCGTCCCCATGCAAGGCTCAAAGACATCCCAGAACAGCCGTACACCGCAGCAGCCCAATTTCTCACGCCCGACACCGTTTGCTCTGCAGGGACGAGCCTGAGCCCGTGCAGCAGTGCATGCCCATCCCGGCATCATGGGAACCACTGCTCCGGCAGCGTGTGCGGGTGACCCAGGGCCGTGTGACGAGGAGGAGGGACCTCCTCCTCTTCAGGGACACGCTGGTCATCGCCAAGCACCAGTAAGATTTGCAGAGCACAGCTGCCTTTCCTCCCAAGCACTGGCCCTGGCACCAGGGCAGCGTCATCCCAGGAGCAGCCCCAGGCCAGCGGCACCCTGGTGCTGGATACAGCCATGGCCGTGACTGTGGCAGGGGGACTCAGGAGGGGAGCCGGCGGGCTCAGGCTCCTCCAGCTCACTCCCTGCCGCTCCTCTCTGCAGACGTGGCAGCGCCCCGCGCCCAAAGCTCTGCCTGGCCCTGGGCCAGCTGCAGGTGCTGGGCAGCGCCAAGGGGGCAGCCGGCGATGCCTCTGAAGAGGAGGAAGGCAAACACACCACCTCACTCCTCCTCGTCTGGCCCTGCGGCTCGTGTGTCATCACTTTCCGGTGAGTCTGGGTGCCACCTCCCACGGCTTCGTCCTGTCTCTGGGACCATCCCCACGGGGCAGGGCTGTGCCAGCGCCTGCCTGTGCCCCCAGGCTGGGGAGCAGCGGCACTCAGGCTGTGTCTGCTCTTTCTGCAGCTGCCGGGCAGTGAAGGAGCTCTGGCTCAGCGCTCTCCTTGGGTAAGCCCTGCCTGGCAGTGAAGCCTGGGGGAGCTGTGCGCACATCATAGGGGGATGCTCTAGGTATCATAGCCCTACGGTGTGGAAACAGGGCTCTACAGCTGAGAAGAGCTGCCCCAAGGGCAGTGGGCAGCTCTTGAGTGGGCAAAGCTGGTGGAGCACCTTCACCCAGCTGTGTGCACACAACACCTGCCCAACCCCACCTGGACCTTTGCTGCTGCTCTCCGCTCGGCTTCCGAGTGGTACTCGGGTGCTTTGGGCAGCTTGGAAGGGCTCCCTGGGCTGGCAGGGGAGGGAAAATGTGGCTTGTGTCTCACACAGCTCTCTCTTTGCTCCTTCGCCATACACAGACCACCGGAAGGAGTGGAGGGAGCCCAGGTCACCCGGCTGCCCTCCTTCAAAGCGCTGCTAAAGGAGCTGAGGAGCCGCAATGCTGTGAGCGTCCCTCCTGTTTTTGCTCGGTCCCAGAGCCTGTTCTAGCCCAGCACCAGCTGCATCACTTCTTACCTTCTTCTCTTTTTGCTTGCCCAGGCCATGACACTGCACGCCGCCAGCCTGGAGAGGCTCCTCGAGGGCCAGGCAACGGTGAGGATCGCACAGAGAGAAATCTCAGCCATGCCCATCACTCACACGTGGCCAGGGCACGATGCAGCTCGCTGGGGCCCCTTTCTGCTGCAGGGCTCTTGGGTGAACACAGCACATTTCTTGCAGGCTGATGCAGAGGAGCGGCCCCCACCTGTCGTCCCCTCTGGTGGCCAAGATAGAAGTGGCCAGTTGGCTGGTGAGTTGGGAGAAGATGGGCGCAGAACAGCCCTTCCCTCCTCCTCTTGCAGACGGGCGCTCCTGCTGCCCTGGAGCTGTTGCTGCCCCTCCTGCAGGGCAAGTCTGCCCCTGTTATTCTGCAGCAGGAGAGACCTGAGCCCCCAGGGTCCCTTCTTCCCAAATGACGCTTGTCCCATGCGCTGGCGGGTGGGGTACAGTGTGAGAGGTTCCAGGAGCGTTGGTCTGCTGCTTCTGCTCCACCTTGCTTTGTTCTCTTCTCCTTGGCAGAAGGTGAGACCCGCAGCCAGAAGAGGTGGCTGCCCTGGCGCTTTGCGCGGCCAGGGACCTCAGCGGCTGCAGAGGCACAGGGGCCGTCGCCCTCTGCCCACACGGGGGTTCTCTTTGGCCGGCCCCTGGCAGCTCTCTGCAGCCAGGATGGTGCGCTGCCCCAGCCCATCCAGGTAAGCAAGCCCGGCCAGGGCATCCCCATGCTGCTGCCTCCTCTGCAGAGGCAGTGTCCCCATTGGAGGCATCCCAGATGAGCCTTGGGAATAAAACGCACTCCTCCACGACACCCAACTCCAGCCACCCCTGTGTGCAGCCCCAGGGAGAGCTGCAGACCATCCACACTCCCCCCTGTCCCTGAGGAAGCTTGGGCTGTCCCAGGGCCTGTCTCCAGCCCAGCAATGTCCTCCTCCCTCCCCTGCAGGATCTGCTGGCTCTGCTGCACGAGCAGGGCCCATCCACGGAGGGGATCTTCCGGCTGGCGGCCAGCGAGCGCGCCTCCCGGGACATCAGGGAGGCCCTGGACACCGGCGCTCAGGTCCACCTGGCCAGCCAGCCGGTGCACGTCCTGGCTGTCATCTTGAAGGTGAGCCCTGCTGACCTGGACTCTGGTGCTGCTGATGGGCACCTGTGTGAGCAGGAGCCCAAACCCGGGAGCTGCTCGGCACCCAGTGTGCTGGGGATGCTGCCTGTGCTCCCGGCGGCACTGCTCGCAGCCTCACCAGCAGCCCTTGCCATTGCAGGACTTCCTCCGCAAGATCCCCTCCAAGCTCCTCCACTCGGAGCTTTACCAGCAGTGGATGGATGCCCTGCAAAAGACCAGCAGGCAGGAGAGGCTGGCGGGGCTCAAAGAGTAAGTGTGGCCAGCAGCCTGGTGGCTCCACAGGGACTGCCAGAGCCCGACACCTGCCTGCAAAGCCACAGCCTGCCTGAACAAGCTGTGCTTTTGGCCACCCACCTCTTGCTGCTGCTGTGGGCTCAGCATTCTGGGGGGAAAGTGGCACAGAAAAGCATTTATCTGTCTCCTTGTAGCGCTGCCTGCAGGCATTGGGGGTGGCTCCACAAAGGGACTCTCAGCAGAAGGGCTGTCAGGGAGAGAGGTGCCCATGTCTCAGCGAAGGCAGTCCCTCTGCTGTAGAGCCGCCTTGGCCAAGGAGCCTTCCTTGGGATGGGCTTGGCTGACACCAGCATGGGACACCTGTCTGGACAACACCTACTTCATCCATTCACGTTGCGTTCCTGTTCCCGCAGGGTGGCCGGCAAGTTACCCGAGGCCAACCTCCTCCTCCTCCGAACCTTGCTCAGCCTGCTCCACAAGATCAGCACCAATGTCCCTGTCACCAAGATGACTGCCAGGAACCTGGCCATCTGCGTGGGGCCCAACCTCCTCAGCCCACCCGAGGAGGACACGCTGGCCCTGGATGTCCTGATGCAGGTGACAGGGAAGGTACGCTGTGTTTGCCAGCCCGCTGCAGCCTTCCCGGCCCATGCCAGCTTTGCTCTTCAGGGCTTCCTGGCTGCCTTCTCTCTTCAGCAAATGCTCGTGGGGGAGCTGCTGCGAAGAGCAGCCCCACAGCTGCAGCTTTCTGTGCAGAAGGCACGATCAGGAGTGGGAAGGGCTGTTGCACCCGTTTGCAGCCAGCGGGTTGGCAACCAGTGGTTTACTGTGTGCAGGTGTCGGAGCTGGTTGAGTTCCTCATCCAACACCATGAGGAACTCTTTGAGGAGCAGGAGGAGGAGGAGGCTGAGCTTCCAGGTGCACCGGCCAAGGCTGAACTTGCCAGCCAACAGGCCGAGGAGTCACCGGCACCAGAAGAAGAAGGAGAAACTGCCGAGGTATGTGAGGTCCACACAGAGCGTGAGAGAATGCCTCCCCACCCAGAAGGTGGGATTGCCACTGTAGGGACTCTCTGTGCGGTGATCCCAGCAGAAGTGGCACAGCTGAGCTGAGCAAACCCATCCAAGGGATGTGCCTTTTAGAGCTGAGATGGAGAGTGTGCAGGTGTCATCTTCTATGTTTCTACTGCAGGTGCCTCCAGTTCCTCACGAATGTGAACCCCAGGAGAGCACCTCTGGGCAGAACAGGTGACATGAGCTAGCTTTGATGAAGAGTAGAATTGATTCATGGTGATCAGGGCTGTGCCTGTCTAACAATCTTCCTGAATGGACAGGTGTCCAAGCTCTTCGCAGCAAGGGGAAACACCATCCCCCAGGAAGAGAAAGCACAGCTGCGAAGAGGAGGCCGGTGGCCCGCCACCCAAGCGATGCCGAAAGCTGTGAACAGAGAGCTCAGCGATGGGTAAGTGAGACCACCCAAGCAGGGTGAGAAGACCAAGGAACCCAGGCGTGTAAGAGAGCCTGTTCTCCCTCTTGGGAATTTTCACGCTGCTTTGAGTAGAGGAAACAGTTCTGTGGTGCTCACAGATGGTCCCAGAGAGGAAGCGATCACCTGCCCTTGGGCAGTATACTTTGGGTTGGAAGCGACCTTCCAAGGTCATCCAGTCCAACCCCCTGCTGTGAGTAGGGACATCTTCAACTAGATCAGGTTGCTCAGAGCTCCATCCAGTCTGGCCTTAAATGTTTCCAGGGAAGGGACATCTACAACCTCTCTACCACCCTGCATTCTTACTGCAGCTGCACCCAGGCCTGGCCCTTCAAGCAGAGATTTGTCCAGCAGTTGAGTCAAAAGCTCATGTGTTCACTTAAGCCTCCCCAAGCTTCAGCAATCTAAATAATTGAGAGAAAAACACCAAAGCCTAATAACCAGCTCTAAGGAATTCTGCAGTGGAGATCTGTGTATGGATATTGCCTTTCACGCCAAAGCACAAGTTGCTTGTTCAACTCTCAACCCGGTGCCTAATGCCTGTCTTTTCCCCCCATCTTTCTCAAGGCAGGCTGTCGAGGTGGCCGAAGAAATCACCCTCATGCTGCCACCCTTTTGGCTCAGCTGGACGGTCTAGTGGGGCTTCTGAGAAAGAAGATCACACCTCGTCCTTTCTGCAGAACTTTCACCAGCCCATGAAGAAGTCTCACCAGTGTTGTCTGTGCGAGCCGTGAAAAGAGCTGCAGAAAGGGCACTTGACAGCTTTCAACACATTTGTTTTCACATGCCAGTTGGCAATTTTCAGATGTTTAGAACAGTGTTTTTAGCCACTAGGGTGAGAGAGTTTGTTAGTTCGTTTGTTTGTTAGTTGGTTAGATAGTTAGTAAGTTAAGAAGTTAGTTAGTTAGTTAGTTAGTTAGTTAGTTAGTTAGTTTCTACTGTAGGTAGCTGTCTACTGAAGACGTTTTTTCACATTCCAGTTTTCATTTTTCAAATATTTCCAGTAACGTTTTGAGCCAGTTTGGCGAGAGAGTTTGTTATTTAGTTAGTTTAGTTTCTACTGTAGGTGTGGGTGTTCACTGTAAATCCCACCGAATTTGCCTCTGATACGACTGCGATTACTCTTCGTCTCCAAGCAAAGCGCTGCGTCAGAAGAGGATGCGGTCCAAAAAAGGATTTGTTGGGCCCCTAAGCATTTCAGGCTTTCTGAAATCAAATCAGAGCTAGCAGGAGCTGCAAACTGGAAATACTGATTTCCACGTAACCGACTACTACTTCTGTCGCTGAGCCAAGCGCACAAGTTGAGGGTCACTACATGTTAATAGTGGCTCTCTTGATTTGGAGTGTTACTAAGACCTTGTGAGTCCCTCAAGGTAATGATTCCAAATGAGGGTGGAAAGTAAGGCATGGAAGAGATGTCATTATATCTGGGGGACACCAACCAGAAATGTCAGACTGCACACCTACAGAAAAGTGCTGGAACCTGTGTCTTTCTGTAAAAATGAATAAATGCTCAAAATAATTCCGTTAAACTAAAGTTTATTTTAATAAAAGCCAGAGGGATTGGAGGTCGGGGGGTGTGAGAGGGACATGCTTATCTGATATTTACTCTGGTCAGCATTTTTCTGGCTTTAGAACTGAATAAATTTTGGTTGTCTATTGCTTTGAATTTTTAGATCCTACAACACAAAAAACCTCTATCCGCCTATACTTGTGTGTGAGGGGGTGCAGCAGCACCTCTGGTGGATAGATGTAAACTACCGTAGTCCAGAAGCTCCCGCTACCATGAGACAGTTTTTTCCAGCCCGTTTCTCCCTCTTCCCTATCAAGATTCTTCCCTACGACATCCATTTTGGTTTGGTTTGGTTTATCTTTTAAACACTAGACAACAACCTCCTAAGATAAAAGATGTAATTTCCTTTAGGTGTCCTTCCCTGGAAACAAACTCAGTTCCCAGAAGCAGAAAGCATACACTGTACTGCCTGCTTTTGTAAGGCAAGAAGCAGTAGCATAAATACCCACTAGAACGCTCAATTTCAGAGCCAAAAGGCTATTAATTAATGAAGTACTCTTAGTGTTACTTTTGGTAATGAATCAAAGGTCAGAATCACCATGCTGAGACATAATTTTCAACTCATTTGAAAATACTGGATATTTTGCGTATCTAGCAAAACCTAAAATTAAGGACATAATCAAAACCATACTTGCCTGTTCAAGAGGTAATTTAGTAAAATTCAGGAGAGAAATCTGTTAGGTGTTTCCCTTCCCCCTTTCTACAAAATGGAACAAAACAGTTTGGGTTGGGGATTTTGGCTTCTCCTGGCTTGGCTTCATAGATTTGGAGCCAAAGAGACAACAGGACTTGCTCGAGGAGGCAGAAGGACAGCTTTCTTCTGTCTACCAACTGTCTCAGGCATGCCAGGAAGAGTGGGAAGAAGGCAATCCCCCTGGGTTGCACACTTCTGATCTGCTCTGTTTCTCGGAGCTTCTCCTCGATGTTTTAGAGGCTGGGGTGTAAAAGGGAGTACCAGCCACTGTCTCTCACAGTATGCTCCTGGACAAGATGTCCAGCATACAGGTGGATAAACAAACAATGCAGTGGGTGAGCAACTGGCTGATGAACTGGGATCAAAGGGTTCTGGGAAGTGGGGCAATGCTGAGCTGGTGACCAGTCACAAGCAGGGTGCCACAGAGACCTGTCTTAGGGCCAGCACTCTTCAACGTCTTCATACACGACTTGGACACAGGACTCGAGGGATTGCTTAGCAAGTTTGTCGATGACACATAATTGGAGAGAGCTGTTCACGCTCTCGAGGGCAGAGAGGATCTGCAGAGGGATCTGAACAAACTGGAAAACTGAGCAATCACCAACCTCATGAAGTTCAACAAGGGCAAGTGTCAGATTTTGGCACCTAGGACACGGCAACCCTGGCTGTACATACAGACTGGGGGACGCGATGCTGAAGAGCTGCTCTGCAGACAGGGATCTGGTTCTGGTGGAGGGCAGGTTGAACATGAGCCAACAGTGTGCCCTGGCAGCCAAGAGGGCAACCGTGTCCTGCGGTGCATCAAGCACAGCATTGCCAACCTGAGGTGAGGGGAAGGTGATTTCCCCACTCTACCCTGCACTGGTGCGGCCTCACCTGGAGCACTGGGTGCAGTTCTGGGCGCCGCAGGATGAAAAGGATCCAAAGCTACTCGAGAGTATCCAGAAGAGGGCTACCAAGTTGGTGAAGGGTTGGAGAGGAAGTTATATGAGGAGCAGCTAAAGTCACTTGGTTTGTTGAGCTTCAAGAAGAGGAGACTGAGAGGAGACCTCATTGTGGTCTACAGCTTCCTCCCAAAGGGAGCACGAATTGTAGGCACCAAACTCTTCACTTTAGTGACCAATGACAGAACCTGAGTCAACGGCAGAAAGATGTGCCAGGGAAGGCGTAGACTGGACATTAGGAAAAGGTTCTTCACCCAGAGGGCGGTGGAGCACTGGAACAGGCTTCCCTGGGAGGTGTCACGGCCCCAAGACTGACAGTGTTCAAGAAGAGACTGAACAATGCCCCCTAGACACGTGGTGTGAACGGTGGGGTTGTCCTGTGCAGGGACAGGAGCTGGACACGATGATCCCGGTGGGTCTCTTCACACGGAAGACGTTCTCTGATTCCGCAGTTCCTTTAGTAGGTCCATTAGTAGGTGACCAATTCCGGTGAGATAAAGCTCCGGAGCTTGGTTATTAGTATACAATATACCCTGCAGAATGACTCTATACAGATGATTTACCGGAGAAAAATCTCCCTTACATGTACTCCCTTTCTCTGATCTCAGAAATCTGATTTCTTCAGTAGCAAGGTATTTTAGAATGCGGTTTATTTTCACTACAAGCAACCTAAGTGTTTCTAATTTAACGAGTCTCTACAGTCTTAAACCTGCCACGAATCTGAATAAAATACTTAGCTCAGAGATCACTGGCGATCAAAAGGACCCAATGACGTTGTGTTTCTTAGAATTTAAAAGCACTACAATATATGCATATTGGATTAATTCTTAGTAGAGAGAATTTCCATCTGAACTAGCTTCATTCATCTAAAGCTAGAACCTCTGTTGTCTCTGATGCACAAGGCTTGTTAAGGAGACAGGAAATCAATTCTCAGCCTTGTTTCAAGAAGACCTAGCACAAAGAGATGCCCAGACTTGGAGAGGCGGGGAACCATGTTAGTGCTGCACAACAAGGTGCATCCATGCCAGCCCACTGCATTTCGACAAACCGAGTCTATCCCTCACTGCTGCTGCCTGCAGGAAACACCTACCCTGTCCATGTCCTACTTGCTCCTTGGCCAGTGTGCCTGCCGCCACTCAGCACCTGCTCTGGGGCAATCTTCTCTCGACCAGGTGCCTTCTCATACGCAAGATCTAGGAAGCTGCTCAGTGTTCACTGTAAAGTCTCACTGAATTTGGCTCTGATTTCAATGGGAGAGAGTTAGTTAGTTAGTTAGTTAGTTAGTTAGTTAGTTTCTGCTGTACGTAGCTGTGTACTGCATAGAGGAGGTCCATAAGACATCCCGGTGTGCTGTCACTCATAAACTAGTTGAAAGATAATCTAACTGCTCGTGACGTCACTGGGACTTTGCAGGAGTGATCTTCTTGAATTAACTCACAGGCTCCTAGAATGTCCTGAGTTGGAAGGGACCCACAAGGATCACCAAGTCCAACTCCTGTCCCTGCATGTGACAGCCCCACAGATCATACTATGTGTCTGAGGGTGTTGTCCAGTCTCTTCTTGAACACTGTCAGGCTTGGGGCCGTGACACCTTCCTGGGGAGCCTGTCCCAGTGCTCCAGCACCCTCTGGGGGAAGAACCTTTTCCTAATGTCCACCCTAAACCTACCCTTGCTTTTTAGCCACTTTCTTCTGGGGTGTAATAGGACTGCTGTGGCCTTTTCTTCAAAAACTTGTCAGAATTTGTACCACCGCAGGCATTTTCTTTGTACTTTATGGCCATCGTGCTGTCACTTAGGGGCTGAACAACAGTTGCATTGCTCCAGCAGGTTTCACATTACCTCTTGAACAATAGGTGACTACACAGTCTGTATGAAGCTGGGATATTTCACTCAAAACCTTAAAATCCATTTAATGTCAACAAGTTACTGCATTGCCAAGTAGGCAGAGATGACCTCAGATGTCCCGCGTACATGCTTTCAAAAGAAGTCATTTTAAATCCTGACCATCTTTGGAGACTTCTTGCTCATTTGATATGACAAAGACTTTGGAGCCACAGCTGCAGACTGAGCTGCAGACCAAGCGGCTTGTGATCCAGCAAGCTGGAAGAAATGGTGCCGCTCTATTTGCACTCACTTTCATTGGCAAGGACTATGCTGACCGCCTTGGCTGACATGCTGCAAACACACCTTTTCCCAAGCGGTGAGCCAAGGGCAACTGCTTTAACCCAAACCCCGATGTGCGTTAGATTCCAAGAGCAGAAACTTCCTCTAAAAGGCTCCTCTCCCTGCACTTTTACTTCTACCCAGTTGCACATGCTGCAAAAGGCACGTGTTGAGCTGCAAGAATTTCCTCTAAGGACGTAGGTAATAAACCAGCCGTTGGAAGAGATTTTCTGCAGGTTGGAGAAAACCGGTAGCAAGCACTGCGATGACCTCCACATCGCATGAACACACAAGCGTATGGGTGGTGCGTACGTGACTACTGAAATGCTGCTCCTTTGTGCCCTTCTACTGTATTAGAGTGAGCGTGTATACAGAGCTGCATCACGCAAGCAAGCTGTGCGCTTTTCCCTGTTTGACTGGGCAGGTCTTCTGGAATGATTGTACATCTATTACGTGTTAACTCTATCGCAATATTGTTCCTCAGCCTGACAATGCTAAAAGCAATTCGCTTTGAGCCCTACAAAAACCAAAACCAACCCAACCAAGAAAAGCCATCAAAGCGCAAGTCCTGAAGAGCCTCCGAGGTAATCTTAGACATGTTTTCATGGAAGATAAGAAACAGTAAAATAGACACCATGAACAGTCTGTAATGCAGTTTACAGAAATACAGTGGTGTCGAGGTTTTTGATTGCGGGGTGACAATAAAACCGTGGCAGATGTATTGTTAACCCCCTCTCCCCCTGTTCGTCATTCAGCTTCTCCCTCTCCTCGCTTCCCACTAAGGACAGGCAATTGGGAGGGAGAGAAGGACAGAGAGAAGAGAGTTGGAAAAATTAAAAATGTTTCACTAATGCTACTAATAAGAATAGAGAAAAGAATACAAAATCTACAAAACCAATCTTGAAAGTCCCAGCACCTGCAGAGCCGGCACCCGAAGTCCTGGATTGGAGTCTGCAGCCAACCGGAGCTGGATTCAGTCTCTCACGAGGTCTCAGTTCGCAGGGACGACTCACAAAGTCCTCTCCTAATGTCGGCCATAAAGAAAAAAGGAACAAGATCTACGTGATCGCCCACTTTTATACGAAGTGTTCACATGAACGGGATGTTACACCCCATTGGTCAGTTTCTTGGTCACCCGTTTCTCATTGCCCCTCTCGTGAGAGGTGCATCCATGCTTAGCAAAACCTTTGCATTCCGTTGCTATGTTTACCAAAACATGTCTCTGTTTTTTGAGGAAAATGCAGCTAATAGGAAAGCTTTAGCTGACAGGCAAGTTCACTGAAAGAGAAACTTGTTTTTTTAACAAGACCAGGACACAGAGTGGTTTTAGAGATGGTTACAGCAAGAAACCTTGTATTACATGGGCAGTTTTGTTGTATCAAAATGTATTTAACATAGAGAGCCATGCTTTATGATAGAATGAAAATCTGTAATTGTCCTGGTTTTATTAAAAAACAAGGAATCTCTGGCAATGCTTTGGGTGTGAAGCATCCTGAGACACATCCACACAGACTTGTGACCCAAAGCAGCTTGGCAATGTTGCTGGTAAAGAGCATGGCAGAAATGGTCCTGGGCTCTTGGGGGACACCAAGTTAACCAGGAGGCAGCAAGGTGCCCTTGGCCAAAGGCGGCGGCGAGTGGTACCCTGGGCTGCACGAGGCAGAGCATTGCCAGCAGCTGGAGGGAGGTGACCCTTCCCCTCTGCTCAGCGCTGCTGAGCCCAGGCCTGAAGTGCTGTGCCCAGGTCTGCGCTCCCAGTCCCACAGAGACATGGGCGTACTGGGGAGAGCCCCCAGTGCCCCTCCCCCACCGCTGAGGTCATTAGAATGGCGCGCTGGGTTAACCCGGCGCTGTCCCGGCAACGGTTCTGTGCCAACACGGAGCGTCACGGGCAGGAGCCAAGCTCTTGCCCAGAAGCACCACTCGGCACTGGGCGTCCCTCTGGCTGGCTTTTGACACCTGCCTGGCCGTTCTCTTGCGCCCCAGAAGCAAGATTTACAGGAGGCCTCTCTTTGCCTCGTCGGGATGGGACAGGTCAACTGCTGCCGCGGCTCTAGGTAGGCGTCCCCATGCAAGGCTCAAAGACACCCCAGAACAGCCGTACACCGCAGCAGCCCAATTTCTCACGCCCAACACCGTTTGCTCTGCAGGGATGAGCCTGAGCCCGTGCAGCAGTGCGTGCCCATCCCGGCATCATGGGAACCACTGCTCCGGCAGCGTGTGCGGGTGACCCAGGGCCGTGTGACGAGGAGGAGGGACCTCCTCCTCTTCAGGGACACGCTGGTCATCGCCAAGCACCAGTAAGATTTGCAGAGCACAGCTGCCTTTCCTCCCAAGCACTGGCCCTGGCACCAGGGCAGCGTCACCCCAGGAGCAGCCCCAGGCCAGCGGCACCCTGGTGCTGGATACAGCCATGGCCGTGACTGTGGCAGGGGGACTCAGGAGGGGAGCCGGCGGGCTCAGGCTCCTCCAGCTCACTCCCTGCCGCTCCTCTCTGCAGACGTGGCAGCGCCCCGCGCCCAAAGCTCTGCCTGGCCCTGGGCCAGCTGCAGGTGCTGGGCAGCACCAAGGGGGCAGCCGGCGATGCCTCTGAAGAGGAGGAAGGCAAGCACACCACCTCACTCCTCCTCGTCTGGCCCTGCGGCTCGTGTGTCATCACTTTCCGGTGAGTCTGGGTGCCACCTCCCACGGCTTCATCCTGTCTCTGGGACCATCCCCACGGGGCAGGGCTGTGCCAGCGCCTGCCTGTGCCCCCAGGCTGGGGAGCAGCGGCACTCAGGCTGTGTCTGCTCTTTCTGCAGCTGCCGGGCAGTGAAGGAGCTCTGGCTCAGCGCTCTCCTTGGGTAAGCCTTGCCTGGCAGTGAAGCCTGGGGGACCTGTGCGCACATCATAGGGGGATGCTCTAGGTATCATAGCCCTACGGTGTGGAAACAGGGCTCTACAGCTGAGAAGAGCTGCCCCAACGGCAGTGGGCAGCTCTTGAGTGGGCAAAGCTGGTGGAGCACCTTCACCCAGCTGTGTGCACACAACACCTGCCCAACCCCACCTGGACCTTTGCTGCTGCTCTCCGCTCGGCTTCCGAGTGGTACTCGGGTGCTTTGGGCAGCTTGGAAGGGCTCCCTGGGCTGGCAGGGGAGGGAAAATGTGGCTTGTGTCTCACACAGCTCTCTCTTTGCTCCTTCGCCATACACAGACCACCGGAAGGAGTGGAGGGAGCCCAGGTCACCCGGCTGCCCTCCTTCAAAGCGCTGCTAAAGGAGCTGAGGAGCCGCAATGCTGTGAGCGTCCCTCCTGTTTTTGCTCAGTCCCAGAGCCTGTTCTAGCCCAGCACCAGCTGCATCACTTCTTACCTTCTTCTCTTTTTGCTTGCCCAGGCCATGACACTGCACGCCGCCAGCCTGGAGAGGCTCCTTGAGGGCCAGGCAACGGTGAGGATCGCACAGAGAGAAATCTCAGCCATGCCCATCACTCACACGTGGCCAGGGCACCATGCAGCTCGCTGGGGCCCCTTTCTGCTGCAGGGCTCTTGGACGAGCACAGCACATTTCTTGCAGGCTGATGCAGAGGAGCGGCCCCCATCTGTCGTCCCCTCTGGTGGCCAAGATAGAAGTGGCCAGTTGGCTGGTGAGTTGGGAGAAGATGGGCGCAGAACAGCCCTTCCCTCCTCCTCTTGCAGACGGGCACTCCTGCTGCCCTGGGGCTGTTGCTGCCCTTCCTGCAGGGCAAGTCTGTCCCTGTTATTCTGCAGCAGGAGAGACCTGAGCCCCCAGGGTCCCTTCTTCCCAAATGACGCTTGTCCCATGCGCTGGCGGGTGGGGTACAGTGTGAGAGGTTCCAGGAGCGTTGGTCTGCTGCTTCTGCTCCACCTTGCTTTGTTCTCTTCTCCTTGGCAGAAGGTGAGACCCGCAGCCAGAGGAGGTGGCTGCCCTGGCGCTTTGCGCGGCCAGGGACCTCAGCGGCTGCAGAGGCACAGGGGCCGTCGCCCTCTGCCCACACGGGGGTTCTCTTTGGCCGGCCCCTGGCAGCTCTCTGCAGCCAGGAAGGTGCGCTGCCCCAGCCCATCCAGGTAAGCAAGCCCGGCCAGGGCATCCCCATGCTGCTGCCTCCTCTGCAGAGGCAGTGTCCCCATTGGAGGCATCCCAGATGAGCCTTGGGAATAAAACGCACTCCTCCACGACACCCAACTCCAGCCACCCCTGTGTGCAGCCCCAGGGAGAGCTGCAGACCATCCACACTCCCCCCTGTCCCTGAGGAAGCTTGGGCTGTCCCAGGGCCTGTCTCCAGCCCAGCAATGTCCTCCTCCCTCCCCTGCAGGACCTGCTGGCTCTGCTGCACGAGCAGGGCCCATCCACGGAGGGGATCTTCCGGCTGGCGGCCAGTGAGCGCGCCTCCCGGGACATCAGGGAGGCCCTGGACACCGGCGCTCAGGTCCACCTGGCCAGCCAGCCGGTGCACGTCCTGGCTGTCATCTTGAAGGTGAGCCCTGCTGACCTGGACTCTGGCGCTGCTGATGGGCACCTGTGCGAGCAGGAGCCCAAACCCAGGAGCTGCTCGGCACCCAGTGTGCTGGGGATGCTGCCTGTGCTCCCGGCGGCACTGCTCGCAGCCTCACCAGCAGCCCTTGCCATTGCAGGACTTCCTCCGCAAGATCCCCTCCAAGCTCCTCCACTCGGAGCTTTACCAGCAGTGGATGGATGCCCTGCAAAAGACCAGCAGGCAGGAGAGGCTGGCGGGGCTCAAAGAGTAAGTGTGGCCAGCAGCCTGGCGGCTCCACAGGGACTGCCAGAGCCCCACACCTGCCTGCAAAGCCACAGCCTGCCTGAACAAGCTGTGCTTTTGGCCACCCACCTCTTGCTGCTGCTGTGGGCCCAGCATTCTGGGGGGAAAGTGGCACAGAAAAGCATTTATCTCTCTCCTTGTAGCGCTGCCTGCAGGCATTGGGGGTGGCTCCACAAAGGGACTCTCAGTAGAAGGGCTGTCAGGGAGAGAGGTGCCCATATCTCAGCGAAGGCAGTCCCTCTGCTGTAGAGCCGCCTTGGCCAAGGAGCCTTCCTTGGGATGGGCTTGGCTGACACCAGCATGGGACACCTGTCTGGACAACACCTACTTCATCCATTCACGTTGCGTTCCTGTTCCCGCAGGGTGGCCGGCAAGTTACCCGAGGCCAACCTCCTCCTCCTCCGAACCTTGCTCAGCCTGCTCCACAAGATCAGCACCAATGTCCCTGTCACCAAGATGACTGCCAGGAACCTGGCAATCTGCGTGGGGCCCAACCTCCTCAGCCCACCCGAGGAGGACATGCTGGCCCTGGATGTCCTGATGCAGGTGACAGGGAAGGTACGCTGTGTTTGCCAGCCCGCTGCAGCCTTCCCGGCCCATGCCAGCTTTGCTCTTCAGGGCTTCCTGGCTGCCTTCTCTCTTCAGCAAATGCTCGTGGGGGAGCTGCTGCGAAGAGCAGCCCCACAGCTGCAGCTTTCTGTGCAGAAGGCACGATCAGGAGTGGGAAGGGCTGTTGCACCCGTTTGCAGCCAGCGGGTTGGCAACCAATGGTTTACTGTGTGCAGGTGTCGGAGCTGGTTGAGTTCCTCATCCAACACCATGAGGAACTCTTTGAGGAGCAGGAGGAGGAGGAGGCTGAGCTTCCAGGTGCACCGGCCGAGGCTGAACTTGCCAGCCAACAGGCGGAGGAGTCACCGGCACCAGAAGAAGAAGGAGAAACTGCCGAGGTATGTGAGGTCCACACAGAGCGTGAGAGAATGCCTCCCCACCCAGAAGGTGGGATTGCCACTGTAGGGACTCTCTGTGCGGTGATCCCAGCAGAAGTGGCACAGCTGAGCTGAGCAAACCCATCCAAGGGATGTGCCTTTTAGAGCTGAGATGGAGAGTGTGCAGGTGTCATCTTCTATGTTTCTACTGCAGGTGCCTCCAGTTCCTCACGAATGTGAACCCCAGGAGAGCACCTCTGGGCAGAACAGGTGACATGAGCTAGCTTTGATGAAGAGTAGAATTGATTCACGGTGATCAGGGCTGTGCCTGTCTAACAATCTTCCTGAATGGACAGGTGTCCAAGCTCTTCGCAGCAAGGGGAAACACCATCCCCCAGGAAGAGAAAGCACAGCTGCGAAGAGGAGGCCGGTGGCCCGCCACCCAAGCGATGCCGAAAGCTGTGAACAGAGAGCTCAGCGATGGGTAAGTGAGACCACCCAAGCAGGGTGAGAAGACCAAGGAAGCCAGGCGGGTAAGAGAGACTGTGCTCCCTCTTGGGAATTTTCACGCTGCTTTGAGTAGAGGAAACAGTTCTGTGGTGCTCACAGATGGTCCCAGAGAGGAAGCGATCACCTGCCCTTGGGCAGTATACTTTGGGTTGGAAGCGACCTTCCAAGGTCATCCAGTCCAACCCCCTGCTGTGAGTAGGGACATCTTCAATTAGATCAGGTTGCTCAGAGCTCCATCCAGTCTGGCCTTAAATGTTTCCAGGGAAGGGACATCTACAACCTCTCTACCACCCTGCATTCTTACTGCAGCTGCACCCAGGCCTGGCCCTTCAAGCAGAGATTTGTCCAGCAGTTGAGTCAAAAGCTCGTGTGTTCACTTAAGCCTCCCCAAGCTTCAGCAATCTAAATAATTGAGAGAAAAACACCAAAGCCCAATAACCAGCTCTAAGGAATTCTGCAGTGGAGATCTGTGGATGGATATTGCCTTTCACGCCAAAGCACAAGTTGCTTGTTCACCTCTCAACCCGGTGCCTAATGCCTGTCTTTTCCCCCCATCTTTCTCAAGGCAGGCTGTCGAGGTGGCCGAAGAAATCACCCTCATGCTGCCACCCTTTTGGCTCAGCTGGACGGTCTAGTGGGGCTTCTGAGAAAGAAGATCACACCTCGTCCTTTCTGCAGAACTTTCACCAGCCCATGAAGAAGTCTCACCAGTGTTGTCTGTGCGAGCCGTGAAAAGAGCTGCAGAAAGGGCACTTGACAGCTTTCAACACATTTGTTTTCACATGCCAGTTGGCAATTTTCAGATGTTTAGAACAGTGTTTTTAGCCACTAGGGCGAGAGAGTTTGTTAGTTCGTTTGTTTGCTAGTTAGTTAGATAGTTAGTAAGTTAAGACGTTAGTTAGTTAGTTAGTTAGTTAGTTAGTTAGTTTCTACTGTAGGTAGCTGTCTACTGAAGACGTTTTTTCACATTCCAGTTTTCATTTTTCAAATATTTCCAGTAACGTTTTGAGCCAGTTTGGCGAGAGAGTTTGTTATTTAGTTAGTTTAGTTTCTACTGTAGGTGTGGGTGTTCACTGTAAATCCCACCGAATTTGCCTCTGATACGACTGTGATTACTCTTCGTCTCCAAGCAAAGCGCCGCGTCGGAAGAGGATGCGGTCCAAAAAAGGATTTGTTGGGCCCCTAAGCATTTCAGGCTTTCTGAAATCAAATCAGAGCTAGCAGGAGCTGCAAACTGGAAATACTGATTTCCACATAAACCACTACTACTTCTGTCGCTGAGCCAAGCGCACAAGTTGAGGGTCACTACATTTTAATAGTGGCTCTCTTGATTTGGAGTGTTACTAAGACCTTGTGAGTCCCTCAAGGTAATGATTCCAAATGCGGGTGGAAAGTAAGGCATGGAAGAGATGTCATCATATCTGGGGGACACCAACCAGAAATGTCAGACTGCACACCTACAGAAAAGTGCTGGAACCTGTGTCTTTCTGTAAAAATGAATAAATGCTCAAAATAATTCCATTAAACTAAAGTTTATTTTAATAAAAGCCAGAGGGATTGGAGGTCGGGGGGTGTGAGAGGGACATGCTTATCTGATATTTACTCTGGTCAGCATTTTTCTGGCTTTAGAACTGAATAAATTTTCGTTGTCTATTGCTTTGAATTTTTAGATCCTACAACACAAAAAACCTCTATCCGCCTATACTTGTGTGTGAGGGGGTGCAGCAGCACCTCTGGTGGATAGATGTAAACTACCGTAGTCCAGAAGCTCCCGCTACCATGAGACAGTTTTTTCCAGCCCGTTTCTCCCTCTTCCCTATCAAGATTCTTCCCTACGACATCCATTTTGGTTTGGTTTGGTTTATCTTTTAAACACTAGACAACAACCTCCTAAGATAAAAGATGTAATTTCCTTTAGGTGTCCTTCCCTGGAAACAAACTCAGTTCCCAGAAGCAGAAAGCATACACTGTACTGCCTGCTTTTGTAAGGCAAGAAGCAGTAGCATAAATACCCACTAGAACGCTCAATTTCAGAGCCAAAAGGCTATTAATTAATGAAGTACTCTTAGTGTTACTTTTGGTAATGAATCAAAGGTCAGAATCACCATGCTGAGACATAATTTTCAACTCATTTGAAAATACTGGATATTTTGCGTATCTAGCAAAACCTAAAATTAAGGACATAATCAAAACCATACTTGCCTGTTCAAGAGGTAATTTAGTAAAATTCAGGAGAGAAATCTGTTAGGTGTTTCCCTTCCCCCTTTCTACAAAATGGAACAAAACAGTTTGGGTTGGGGATTTTGGCTTCTCCTGGCTTGGCTTCATAGATTTGGAGCCAAAGAGACAACAGGACTTGCTCGAGGAGGCAGAAGGACAGCTTTCTTCTGTCTACCAACTGTCTCAGGCATGCCAGGAAGAGTGGGAAGAAGGCAATCCCCCTGGGTTGCACACTTCTGATCTGCTCTGTTTCTCGGAGCTTCTCCTCGATGTTTTAGAGGCTGGGGTGTAAAAGGGAGTACCAGACACTGTCTCTCACAGTATGCTCCTGGACAAGATGTCCAGCATACAGGTGGATAAACAAACAATGCAGTGGGTGAGCAACTGGCTGATGAACTGGGATCAAAGGGTTCTGGGAAGTGGGGCAATGCTGGGCTGGTGACCAGTCACAAGCAGGGTGCCACAGAGACCTGTCTTAGGGCCAGCACTCTTCAACGTCTTCATACACGACTTGGACACAGGACTCGAGGGATTGCTTAGCAAGTTTGTCGATGACACATAATTGGAGAGAGCTGTTCACGCTCTCGAGGGCAGAGAGGATCTGCAGAGGGATCTGAACAAACTGGAAAACTGAGCAATCACCAACCTCATGAAGTTCAACAAGGGCAAGTGTCAGATTTTGGCACCTAGGACACGGCAACCCTGGCTGTACATACAGACTGGGGGATGCGATGCTGAAGAGCTGCTCTGCAGAGAGGGATCTGGTTCTGGTGGAGGGCAGGTTGAACATGAGCCAACAGTGTGCCCTGGCAGCCAAGAGGGCAACCGTGTCCTGCGGTGCATCAAGCACAGCATTGCCAACCTGAGGTGAGGGGAAGGTGATTTTCCCACTCTACCCTGCACTGGTGCGGCCTCACCTGGAGCACTGGGTGCAGTTCTGGGCGCCACAAGATAAAAAGGATCCAAAGCTACTCGAGAGTATCCAGAAGAGGGCTACCAAGTTGGTGAAGGGTTGGAGAGGAAGTTATATGAGGAGCAGCTAAAGTCACTTGGTTTGTTGAGCTTCAAGAAGAGGAGACTGAGAGGAGACCTCATTGTGGTCTACAGCTTCCTCCCAAAGGGAGCACGAATTGTAGGCACCAAACTCTTCACTTTAGTGACCAATGACAGAACCTGAGTCAACGGCAGAAAGATGTGCCAGGGAAGGCGTAGACTGGACATTAGGAAAAGGTTCTTCACCCAGAGGGCGGTGGAGCACTGGAACAGGCTTCCCTGGGAGGTGTCACGGCCCCAAGACTGACAGTGTTCAAGAAGAGACTGAACAATGCCCCCTAGACACGTGGTGTGAACGGTGGGGTTGTCCTGTGCAGGGACAGGAGCTGGACACGATGATCCCGGTGGGTCTCTTCACACGGAAGACGTTCTCTGATTCCACAGTTCCTTTAGTAGGTCCATTAGTAGGTGACCAATTCCGGTGAGATAAAGCTCCGGAGCTTGGTTATTAGTATACAATATACCCTGCAGAATGACTCTATACAGATGATTTACCGGAGAAAAATCTCCCTTACATGTACTCCCTTTCTCTGATCTCAGAAATCTGATTTCTTCAGTAGCAAGGTATTTTAGAATGCGGTTTATTTTCACTACAAGCAACCTAAGTGTTTCTAATTTAACGAGTCTCTACAGTCTTAAACCTGCCACGAATCTGAATAAAATACTTAGCTCAGAGATCACTGGCGATCAAAAGGACCCAATGACGTTGTGTTTCTTAGAATTTAAAAGCACTACAATATATGCATATTGGATTAATTCTTAGTAGAGAGAATTTCCATCTGAACTAGCTTCATTCATCTAAAGCTAGAACCTCTGTTGTCTCTGATGCACAAGGCTTGTTAAGGAGACAGGAAATCAATTCTCAGCCTTGTTTCAAGAAGACCTAGCACAAAGAGATGCCCAGACTTGGAGAGGCGGGGAACCATGTTAGTGCTGCACAACAAGGTGCATCCATGCCAGCCCACTGCATTTCGACAAACCGAGTCTATCCCTCACTGCTGCTGCCTGCAGGAAACACCTACCCTGTCCATGTCCTACTTGCTCCTTGGCCAGTGTGCCTGCCGCCACTCAGCACCTGCTCTGGGGCAATCTTCTCTCGACCAGGTGCCTTCTCATACGCAAGATCTAGGAAGCTGCTCAGTGTTCACTGTAAAGTCCCACTGAATTTGGCTCTGATTTCAATGGGAGAGAGTTAGTTAGTTAGTTAGTTAGTTAGTTAGTTAGTTTCTGCTGTACGTAGCTGTGTACTGCATAGAGGAGGTCCATAAGACATCCCGGTGTGCTGTCACTCATAAACTAGTTGAAAGATAATCTAACTGCTCGTGACGTCACTGGGACTTTGCAGGAGTGATCTTCTTGAATTAACTCACAGGCTCATAGAATGTCCTGAGTTGGAAGGGACCCACAAGGATCACCAAGTCCAACTCCTGTCCCTGCATGTGACAGCCCCACAGATCATACTATGTGTCTGAGGGTGTTGTCCAGTCTCTTCTTGAACACTGTCAGGCTTGGGGCCGTGACACCTTCCTGGGGAGCCTGTCCCAGTGCTCCAGCACCCTCTGGGGGAAGAACCTTTTCCTAATGTCCACCCTAAACCTACCCTTGCTTTTTAGCCACTTTCTTCTGGGGTGTAATAGGACTGCTGTGGCCTTTTCTTCAAAAACTTGTCAGAATTTGTACCACCGCAGGCATTTTCTTTGTACTTTATGGCCATCGTGCTGTCACTTAGGGGCTGAACAACAGTTGCATTGCTCCAGCAGGTTTCACATTACCTCTTGAACAATAGGTGACTACACAGTCTGTATGAAGCTGGGATATTTCACTCAAAACCTTAAAATCCATTTAATGTCAACAAGTTACTGCATTGCCAAGTAGGCAGAGATGACCTCAGATGTCCCGTGTACATGCTTTCAAAAGAAGTCATTTTAAATCCTGACCATCTTTGGAGACTTCTTGCTCATTTGATATGACAAAGACTTTGGAGCCACAGCTGCAGACTGAGCTGCAGACCAAGCGGCTTGTGATCCAGCAAGCTGGAAGAAATGGTGCCGCTCTATTTGCACTCACTTTCATTGGCAAGGACTATGCTGACCGCCTTGGCTGACATGCTGCAAACACACCTTTTCCCAAGCGGTGAGCCAAGGGCAACTGCTTTAACCCAAACCCCGATGTGCGTTAGATTCCAAGAGCAGAAACTTCCTCTAAAAGGCTCCTCTCCCTGCACTTTTACTTCTACCCAGTTGCACATGCTGCAAAAGGCACGTGTTGAGCTGCAAGAATTTCCTCTAAGGACGTAGGTAATAAACCAGCCGTTGGAAGAGATTTTCTGCAGGTTGGAGAAAACCGGTAGCAAGCACTGCGATGACCTCCACATCGCATGAACACACAAGCGTATGGGTGGTGCGTACGTGACTACTGAAATGCTGCTCCTTTGTGCCCTTCTACTGTATTAGAGTGAGCGTGTATACAGAGCTGCATCACGCAAGCAAGCTGTGCGCTTTTCCCTGTTTGACTGGGCAGGTCTTCTGGAATGATTGTACATCTATTACGTGTTAACTCTATCGCAATATTGTTCCTCAGCCTGACAATGCTAAAAGCAATTCGCTTTGAGCCCTACAAAAACCAAAACCAACCCAACCAAGAAAAGCCATCAAAGCGCAAGTCCTGAAGAGCCTCCGAGGTAATCTTAGACATGTTTTCATGGAAGATAAGAAACAGTAAAATAGACACCATGAACAGTCTGTAATGCAGTTTACAGAAATACAGTGGTGTCGAGGTTTTTGATTGCGGGGTGACAATAAAACCGTGGCAGATGTATTGTTAACCCCCTCTCCCCCTGTTCGTCATTCAGCTTCTCCCTCTCCTCGCTTCCCACTAAGGACAGGCAATTGGGAGGGAGAGAAGGACAGAGAGAAGAGAGTTGGAAAAATTAAAAATGTTTCACTAATGCTACTAATAAGAATAGAGAAAAGAATACAAAATCTACAAAACCAATCTTGAAAGTCCCAGCACCTGCAGAGCCGGCACCCGAAGTCCTGGATTGGAGTCTGCAGCCAACCGGAGCTGGATTCAGTCTCTCACGAGGTCTCAGTTCGCAGGGACGACTCACAAAGTCCTCTCCTAATGTCGGCCATAAAGAAAAAAGGAACAAGATCTACGTGATCGCCCACTTTTATACGAAGTGTTCACATGAACGGGATGTTACACCCCATTGGTCAGTTTCTTGGTCACCCGTTTCTCATTGCCCCTCTCGTGAGAGGTGCATCCATGCTTAGCAAAACCTTTGCATTCCGTTGCTATGTTTACCAAAACATGTCTCTGTTTTTTGAGGAAAATGCAGCTAATAGGAAAGCTTTAGCTGACAGGCAAGTTCACTGAAAGAGAAACTTGTTTTTTTAACAAGACCAGGACACAGAGTGGTTTTAGAGATGGTTACAGCAAGAAACCTTGTATTACATGGGCAGTTTTGTTGTATCAAAATGTATTTAACATAGAGAGCCATGCTTTATGATAGAATGAAAATCTGTAATTGTCCTGGTTTTATTAAAAAACAAGGAATCTCTGGCAATGCTTTGGGTGTGAAGCATCCTGAGACACATCCACACAGACTTGTGACCCAAAGCAGCTTGGCAATGTTGCTGGTAAAGAGCATGGCAGAAATGGTCCTGGGCTCTTGGGGGACACCAAGTTAACCAGGAGGCAGCAAGGTGCCCTTGGCCAAAGGCGGCGGCGAGTGGTACCCTGGGCTGCACGAGGCAGAGCATTGCCAGCAGCTGGAGGGAGGTGACCCTTCCCCTCTGCTCAGCGCTGCTGAGCCCAGGCCTGAAGTGCTGTGCCCAGGTCTGCGCTCCCAGTCCCACAGAGACATGGGCGTACTGGGGAGAGCCCCCAGTGCCCCTCCCCCACCGCTGAGGTCATTAGAATGGCGCGCTGGGTTAACCCGGCGCTGTCCCGGCAACGGTTCTGTGCCAACACGGAGCGTCACGGGCAGGAGCCAAGCTCTTGCCCAGAAGCACCACTCGGCACTGGGCGTCCCTCTGGCTGGCTTTTGACACCTGCCTGGCCGTTCTCTTGCGCCCCAGAAGCAAGATTTACAGGAGGCCTCTCTTTGCCTCGTCGGGATGGGACAGGTCAACTGCTGCCGCGGCTCTAGGTAGGCGTCCCCATGCAAGGCTCAAAGACATCCCAGAACAGCCGTACACCGCAGCAGCCCAATTTCTCACGCCCAACACCGTTTGCTCTGCAGGGATGAGCCTGAGCCCGTGCAGCAGTGCGTGCCCATCCCGGCATCATGGGAACCACTGCTCCGGCAGCGTGTGCGGGTGACCCAGGGCCGTGTGACGAGGAGGAGGGACCTCCTCCTCTTCAGGGACACGCTGGTCATCGCCAAGCACCAGTAAGATTTGCAGAGCACAGCTGCCTTTCCTCCCAAGCACTGGCCCTGGCACCAGGGCAGCGTCACCCCAGGAGCAGCCCCAGGCCAGCGGCACCCTGGTGCTGGATACAGCCATGGCCGTGACTGTGGCAGGGGGACTCAGGAGGGGAGCCGGCGGGCTCAGGCTCCTCCAGCTCACTCCCTGCCGCTCCTCTCTGCAGACGTGGCAGCGCCCCGCGCCCAAAGCTCTGCCTGGCCCTGGGCCAGCTGCAGGTGCTGGGCAGCACCAAGGGGGCAGCCGGCGATGCCTCTGAAGAGGAGGAAGGCAAGCACACCACCTCACTCCTCCTCGTCTGGCCCTGCGGCTCGTGTGTCATCACTTTCCGGTGAGTCTGGGTGCCACCTCCCACGGCTTCATCCTGTCTCTGGGACCATCCCCACGGGGCAGGGCTGTGCCAGCGCCTGCCTGTGCCCCCAGGCTGGGGAGCAGCGGCACTCAGGCTGTGTCTGCTCTTTCTGCAGCTGCCGGGCAGTGAAGGAGCTCTGGCTCAGCGCTCTCCTTGGGTAAGCCTTGCCTGGCAGTGAAGCCTGGGGGACCTGTGCGCACATCATAGGGGGATGCTCTAGGTATCATAGCCCTACGGTGTGGAAACAGGGCTCTACAGCTGAGAAGAGCTGCCCCAAGGGCAGTGGGCAGCTCTTGAGTGGGCAAAGCTGGTGGAGCACCTTCACCCAGCTGTGTGCACACAACACCTGCCCAACCCCACCTGGACCTTTGCTGCTGCTCTCCGCTCGGCTTCCGAGTGGTACTCGGGTGCTTTGGGCAGCTTGGAAGGGCTCCCTGGGCTGGCAGGGGAGGGAAAATGTGGCTTGTGTCTCACACAGCTCTCTCTTTGCTCCTTCGCCATACACAGACCACCGGAAGGAGTGGAGGGAGCCCAGGTCACCCGGCTGCCCTCCTTCAAAGCGCTGCTAAAGGAGCTGAGGAGCCGCAATGCTGTGAGCGTCCCTCCTGTTTTTGCTCGGTCCCAGAGCCTGTTCTAGCCCAGCACCAGCTGCATCACTTCTTACCTTCTTCTCTTTTTGCTTGCCCAGGCCATGACACTGCACGCCGCCAGCCTGGAGAGGCTCCTCGAGGGCCAGGCAACGGTGAGGATCGCACAGAGAGAAATCTCAGCCATGCCCATCACTCACACGTGGCCAGGGCACGATGCAGCTCGCTGGGGCCCCTTTCTGCTGCAGGGCTCTTGGGTGAACACAGCACATTTCTTGCAGGCTGATGCAGAGGAGCGGCCCCCACCTGTCGTCCCCTCTGGTGGCCAAGATAGAAGTGGCCAGTTGGCTGGTGAGTTGGGAGAAGATGGGCGCAGAACAGCCCTTCCCTCCTCCTCTTGCAGACGGGCGCTCCTGCTGCCCTGGAGCTGTTGCTGCCCCTCCTGCAGGGCAAGTCTGCCCCTGTTATTCTGCAGCAGGAGAGACCTGAGCCCCCAGGGTCCCTTCTTCCCAAATGACGCTTGTCCCATGCGCTGGCGGGTGGGGTACAGTGTGAGAGGTTCCAGGAGCGTTGGTCTGCTGCTTCTGCTCCACCTTGCTTTGTTCTCTTCTCCTTGGCAGAAGGTGAGACCCGCAGCCAGAAGAGGTGGCTGCCCTGGCGCTTTGCGCGGCCAGGGACCTCAGCGGCTGCAGAGGCACAGGGGCCGTCGCCCTCTGCCCACACGGGGGTTCTCTTTGGCCGGCCCCTGGCAGCTCTCTGCAGCCAGGATGGTGCGCTGCCCCAGCCCATCCAGGTAAGCAAGCCCGGCCAGGGCATCCCCATGCTGCTGCCTCCTCTGCAGAGGCAGTGTCCCCATTGGAGGCATCCCAGATGAGCCTTGGGAATAAAACGCACTCCTCCACGACACCCAACTCCAGCCACCCCTGTGTGCAGCCCCAGGGAGAGCTGCAGACCATCCACACTCCCCCCTGTCCCTGAGGAAGCTTGGGCTGTCCCAGGGCCTGTCTCCAGCCCAGCAATGTCCTCCTCCCTCCCCTGCAGGATCTGCTGGCTCTGCTGCACGAGCAGGGCCCATCCACGGAGGGGATCTTCCGGCTGGCGGCCAGCGAGCGCGCCTCCCGGGACATCAGGGAGGCCCTGGACACCGGCGCTCAGGTCCACCTGGCCAGCCAGCCGGTGCACGTCCTGGCTGTCATCTTGAAGGTGAGCCCTGCTGACCTGGACTCTGGTGCTGCTGATGGGCACCTGTGTGAGCAGGAGCCCAAACCCGGGAGCTGCTCGGCACCCAGTGTGCTGGGGATGCTGCCTGTGCTCCCGGCGGCACTGCTCGCAGCCTCACCAGCAGCCCTTGCCATTGCAGGACTTCCTCCGCAAGATCCCCTCCAAGCTCCTCCACTCGGAGCTTTACCAGCAGTGGATGGATGCCCTGCAAAAGACCAGCAGGCAGGAGAGGCTGGCGGGGCTCAAAGAGTAAGTGTGGCCAGCAGCCTGGTGGCTCCACAGGGACTGCCAGAGCCCGACACCTGCCTGCAAAGCCACAGCCTGCCTGAACAAGCTGTGCTTTTGGCCACCCACCTCTTGCTGCTGCTGTGGGCTCAGCATTCTGGGGGGAAAGTGGCACAGAAAAGCATTTATCTGTCTCCTTGTAGCGCTGCCTGCAGGCATTGGGGGTGGCTCCACAAAGGGACTCTCAGCAGAAGGGCTGTCAGGGAGAGAGGTGCCCATGTCTCAGCGAAGGCAGTCCCTCTGCTGTAGAGCCGCCTTGGCCAAGGAGCCTTCCTTGGGATGGGCTTGGCTGACACCAGCATGGGACACCTGTCTGGACAACACCTACTTCATCCATTCACGTTGCGTTCCTGTTCCCGCAGGGTGGCCGGCAAGTTACCCGAGGCCAACCTCCTCCTCCTCCGAACCTTGCTCAGCCTGCTCCACAAGATCAGCACCAATGTCCCTGTCACCAAGATGACTGCCAGGAACCTGGCCATCTGCGTGGGGCCCAACCTCCTCAGCCCACCCGAGGAGGACACGCTGGCCCTGGATGTCCTGATGCAGGTGACAGGGAAGGTACGCTGTGTTTGCCAGCCCGCTGCAGCCTTCCCGGCCCATGCCAGCTTTGCCATTCAGGGCTTCCTGGCTGCCTTCTCTCTTCAGCAAATGCTCGTGGGGGAGCTGCTGCGAAGAGCAGCCCCACAGCTGCAGCTTTCTGTGCAGAAGGCACGATCAGGAGTGGGAAGGGCTGTTGCACCCGTTTGCAGCCAGCGGGTTGGCAACCAATGGTTTACTGTGTGCAGGTGTCGGAGCTGGTTGAGTTCCTCATCCAACACCATGAGGAACTCTTTGAGGAGCAGGAGGAGGAGGAGGCTGAGCTTCCAGGTGCACCGGCCAAGGCTGAACTTGCCAGCCAACAGGCCGAGGAGTCACCGGCACCAGAAGAAGAAGGAGAAACTGCCGAGGTATGTGAGGTCCACACAGAGCGTGAGAGAATGCCTCCCCACCCAGAAGGTGGGATTGCCACTGTAGGGACTCTCTGTGCGGTGATCCCAGCAGAAGTGGCACAGCTGAGCTGAGCAAACCCATCCAAGGGATGTGCCTTTTAGAGCTGAGATGGAGAGTGTGCAGGTGTCATCTTCTATGTTTCTACTGCAGGTGCCTCCAGTTCCTCACGAATGTGAACCCCAGGAGAGCACCTCTGGGCAGAACAGGTGACATGAGCTAGCTTTGATGAAGAGTAGAATTGATTCATGGTGATCAGGGCTGTGCCTGTCTAACAATCTTCCTGAATGGACAGGTGTCCAAGCTCTTCGCAGCAAGGGGAAACACCATCCCCCAGGAAGAGAAAGCACAGCTGCGAAGAGGAGGCCGGTGGCCCGCCACCCAAGCGATGCCGAAAGCTGTGAACAGAGAGCTCAGCGATGGGTAAGTGAGACCACCCAAGCAGGGTGAGAAGACCAAGGAACCCAGGCGTGTAAGAGAGCCTGTTCTCCCTCTTGGGAATTTTCACGCTGCTTTGAGTAGAGGAAACAGTTCTGTGGTGCTCACAGATGGTCCCAGAGAGGAAGCGATCACCTGCCCTTGGGCAGTATACTTTGGGTTGGAAGCGACCTTCCAAGGTCATCCAGTCCAACCCCCTGCTGTGAGTAGGGACATCTTCAACTAGATCAGGTTGCTCAGAGCTCCATCCAGTCTGGCCTTAAATGTTTCCAGGGAAGGGACATCTACAACCTCTCTACCACCCTGCATTCTTACTGCAGCTGCACCCAGGCCTGGCCCTTCAAGCAGAGATTTGTCCAGCAGTTGAGTCAAAAGCTCGTGTGTTCACTTAAGCCTCCCCAAGCTTCAGCAATCTAAATAATTGAGAGAAAAACACCAAAGCCTAATAACCAGCTCTAAGGAATTCTGCAGTGGAGATCTGTGGATGGATATTGCCTTTCACGCCAAAGCACAAGTTGCTTGTTCACCTCTCAACCCGGTGCCTAATGCCTGTCTTTTCCCCCCATCTTTCTCAAGGCAGGCTGTCGAGGTGGCCGAAGAAATCACCCTCATGCTGCCACCCTTTTGGCTCAGCTGGACGGTCTAGTGGGGCTTCTGAGAAAGAAGATCACACCTCGTCCTTTCTGCAGAACTTTCACCAGCCCATGAAGAAGTCTCACCAGTGTTGTCTGTGCGAGCCGTGAAAAGGGCTGCAGAAAGGGCACTTGACAGCTTTCAACACATTTGTTTTCACATGCCAGTTGGCAATTTTCAGATGTTTAGAACAGTGTTTTTAGCCACTAGGGCGAGAGAGTTTGTTTGTTCGTTTGTTTGTTAGTTAGTTAGATAGTTAGTAAGTTAAGAAGTTAGTTCGTAAGTTAGTTAGTTAGTTAGTTAGTTAGTTAGTTTCTACTGTAGGTAGCTGTCTACTGAAGACGTTTTTTCACATTCCAGTTTTCATTTTTCAAATATTTCCAGTAACGTTTTGAGCCAGTTTGGCGAGAGAGTTTGTTATTTAGTTAGTTTAGTTTCTACTGTAGGTGTAGGTGTTCACTGTAAATCCCACCGAATTTGCCTCTGATACGACTGTGATTACTCTTCGTCTCCAAGCAAAGCGCCGCGTCAGAAGAGGATGCGGTCCAAAAAAGGATTTGTTGGGCCCCTAAGCATTTCAGGCTTTCTGAAATCAAATCAGAGCTAGCAGGAGCTGCAAACTGGAAATACTGATTTCCACGTAACCGACTACTACTTCTGTCGCTGAGCCAAGCGCACAAGTTGAGGGTCACTACATTTTAATAGTGGCTCTCTTGATTTGGAGTGTTACTAAGACCTTGTGAGTCCCTCAAGGTAATGATTCCAAATGAGGGCGGAAAGTAAGGCATGGAAGAGATGTCATTATATCTGGGGGACACCAACCAGAAATGTCAGACTGCACACCTACAGAAAAGTGCTGGAACCTGTGTCTTTCTGTAAAAATGAATAAATGCTCAAAATAATTCCGTTAAACTAAAGTTTATTTTAATAAAAGCCAGAGGGATTGGAGGTCGGGGGGTGTGAGAGGGACATGCTTATCTGATATTTACTCTGGTCAGCATTTTTCTGGCTTTAGAACTGAATAAATTTTGGTTGTCTATTGCTTTGAATTTTTAGATCCTACAACACAAAAAACCTCTATCCGCCTATACTTGTGTGTGAGGGGGTGCAGCAGCACCTCTGGTGGATAGATGTAAACTACCGTAGTCCAGAAGCTCCCGCTACCATGAGACAGTTTTTTCCAGCCCGTTTCTCCCTCTTCCCTATCAAGATTCTTCCCTACGACATCCATTTTGGTTTGGTTTGGTTTATCTTTTAAACACTAGACAACAACCTCCTAAGATAAAAGATGTAATTTCCTTTAGGTGTCCTTCCCTGGAAACAAACTCAGTTCCCAGAAGCAGAAAGCATACACTGTACTGCCTGCTTTTGTAAGGCAAGAAGCAGTAGCATAAATACCCACTAGAACGCTCAATTTCAGAGCCAAAAGGCTATTAATTAATGAAGTACTCTTAGTGTTACTTTTGGTAATGAATCAAAGGTCAGAATCACCATGCTGAGACATAATTTTCAACTCATTTGAAAATACTGGATATTTTGCGTATCTAGCAAAACCTAAAATTAAGGACATAATCAAAACCATACTTGCCTGTTCAAGAGGTAATTTAGTAAAATTCAGGAGAGAAATCTGTTAGGTGTTTCCCTTCCCCCTTTCTACAAAATGGAACAAAACAGTTTGGGTTGGGGATTTTGGCTTCTCCTGGCTTGGCTTCATAGATTTGGAGCCAAAGAGACAACAGGACTTGCTCGAGGAGGCAGAAGGACAGCTTTCTTCTGTCTACCAACTGTCTCAGGCATGCCAGGAAGAGTGGGAAGAAGGCAATCCCCCTGGGTTGCACACTTCTGATCTGCTCTGTTTCTCGGAGCTTCTCCTCGATGTTTTAGAGGCTGGGGTGTAAAAGGGAGTACCAGCCACTGTCTCTCACAGTATGCTCCTGGACAAGATGTCCAGCATACAGGTGGATAAACAAACAATGCAGTGGGTGAGCAACTGGCTGATGAACTGGGATCAAAGGGTACCGGGAAGTGGGGCAATGCTGGGCTGGTGACCAGTCACAAGCAGGGTGCCACAGAGACCCATCTTAGGGCCAGCACTCTTCAACGTCTTCATACACGACTTGGACACAGGACTCGAGGGATTGCTTAGCAAGTTTGTCGATGACACATAATTGGAGAGAGCTGTTCACGCTCTCGAGGGCAGAGAGGATCTGCAGAGGGATCTGAACAAACTGGAAAACTGAGCAATCACCAACCTCATGAAGTTCAACAAGGGCAAGTGTCAGATTTTGGCACCTAGGACACGGCAACCCTGGCTGTACATACAGACTGGGGGACGCGATGCTGAAGAGCTGCTCTGCAGACAGGGATCTGGTTCTGGTGGAGGGCAGGTTGAACATGAGCCAACAGTGTGCCCTGGCAGCCAAGAGGGCAACCGTGTCCTGCGGTGCATCAAGCACAGCATTGCCAACCTGAGGTGAGGGGAAGGTGATTTCCCCACTCTACCCTGCACTGGTGCGGCCTCACCTGGAGCACTGGGTGCAGTTCTGGGCGCCGCAGGATGAAAAGGATCCAAAGCTACTCGAGAGTATCCAGAAGAGGGCTACCAAGTTGGTGAAGGGTTGGAGAGGAAGTTATATGAGGAGCAGCTAAAGTCACTTGGTTTGTTGAGCTTCAAGAAGAGGAGACTGAGAGGAGACCTCATTGTGGTCTACAGCTTCCTCCCAAGGGGAGCACGAAGTGTAGGCACCAAACTCTTCACTTTAGTGACCAATGATAGAACCTGAGGCAACGGCAGAAAGATGTGCCAGGGGAGGCGTAGACTGGACATTAGGAAAAGGTTCTTCACCCAGAGGGCGGTGGAGCACTGGAACAGGCTCCCCTGGGAGGTGTCACGGCCCCAAGACTGACAGTGTTCAAGAAGAGACTGAACAATGCCCCCTAGACACGTGGTGTGAACGGTGGGGTTGTCCTGTGCAGGGACAGGAGCTGGACACGATGATCCCGGTGGGTCTCTTCACACTGAAGACGTTCTCTGATTCCGCAGTTCCTTTAGTAGGTCCATTAGTAGGTGACCAATTCTGGTGAGATAAAGCTCCGGAGCTTGGTTATTAGTATACAATATACCCTGAGAATGACTCTATACAGATGATTTACCGGAGAAAAATCTCCCTTACATGTACTCCCTTTCTCTGATCTCAGAAATCTGATTTCTTCAGTAGCAAGGTATTTTAGAATGCGGTTGATTTTCACTACAAGCAAGGCAAATGCTTCTAATTTAACGAGTCTCTACAGTCTTAAACCTGCCACGAATCTGAATAAAATACTTAGCTCAGAGATCACTGGCGATCAAAAGGACCCAATGACGTTGTGTTTCTTAGAATTTAAAAGCACTACAATCTATGCATATTGGATTAATCTCTAAGGAGAGAGAGTTTCCATCTGAAGTAGCTTCATTCATCTAAAGCTAGAACCTCTGTTGTCTCTGATGCACAAGGCTTGTTAAGGAGACAGGAAATTAATTCTCAGCCTTGTTTCAGGAAGACCTAGCACAAAGAGATGGCCAGACTTGGAGAGGCGAGGAACTGTGTTAGTGCTGCACAACAAGGTGCATCCATGCCAGCCCACTGCATTTCGACAAGCCGAGTCTATCCCTCACTGCTGCTGCCTGCAGGAAACACCTACCCTGTCCATGTCCTACTTGCTCCTTGGCCAGTGTGCCTGCCGCCACCCAGCACCTGCTCTGGGGCAATCTTCTCTCGACCAGGTGCCTTCTCATACGCAAGATCTAGGAAGCTGCTCAGTGTTCACTGTAAAGTCCCACTGAATTTGGCTCTGATTTCAATGGGAGAGAGTTAGTTAGTTAGTTAGTTAGTTTCTGCTGTACGTAGCTGTGTACTGCATAGAGGAGGTCCATAAGACATCCCGGTGTGCTGTCACTCATAAACTAGTTGAAAGATAATCTAACTGCTCGTGACGTCACTGGGACTTTGCAGGAGTGATCTTCTTGAATTAACTCACAGGCTCATAGAATGTCCTGAGTTGGAAGGGACCCACAAGGATCACCAAGTCCAACTCCTGTCCCTGCATGTGACAGCCCCACAGATCATACTATGTGTCTGAGGGTGTTGTCCAGTCTCTTCTTGAACACTGTCAGGCTTGGGGCCGTGACACCTTCCTGGGGAGCCTGTTCCAGTGCTCCAGCACCCTCTGGGGGAAGAACCTTTTCCTAATGTCCACCCTAAACCTCCCCTTGCTTTTAGCCATTTTCTTCTGGAATGTAATAGGACTGCTGTGGCCTTTTCTTCAAAAACTTGTCAGAATTTGTACCACCGCAGGCATTTTCTTTGTACTTTATGGCCATCATGCTGTCACTTAGGGGCTGAACAACAGCTGCATTGCTCCAGCAGGTTTCACATTACCTCTTGAACAATAGGTGACTACACAGTCTGTATGAAGCTGGGATATTTCACTCAAAACCTTAAAATCCATTTAATGTCAACAAGTTACTGCATTGCCAAGTAGGCAGAGATGACCTCAGATGTCCCGTGTACATGCTTTCAAAAGAAGTCATTTTAAATCCTGACCATCTTTGAAGACTTCTTGCTCATTTGATATGACAAAGACTTTGGAGCCACAGCTGCAGACTGAGCTGCAGACCAAGCGGCTTGTGATCCAGCAAGCTGGAAGAAATGGTGCCGCTCTATTTGCACTCACTTTCATTGGCAAGGACTATGCTGACCGCCTTGGCTGACATGCTGCAAACACACCTTTTCCCAAGCGGTGAGCCAAGGGCAACTGCTTTAACCCAAACCCCGATGTGCGTTAGATTCCAAGAGCAGAAACTTCCTCTAAAAGGCTCCTCTCCCTGCACTTTTACTTCTACCCAGTTGCACATGCTGCAAAAGGCACGTGTTGAGCTGCAAGAATTTCCTCTAAGGACGTAGGTAATAAACCAGCCGTTGGAAGAGATTTTCTGCAGGTTGGAGAAAACCGGTAGCAAGCACTGCGATGACCTCCACATCGCATGAACACACAAGCGTATGGGTGGTGCGTACGTGACTACTGAAATGCTGCTCCTTTGTGCCCTTCTACTGTATTAGAGTGAGCGTGTATACAGAGCTGCATCACGCAAGCAAGCTGTGCGCTTTTCCCTGTTTGACTGGGCAGGTCTTCTGGAATGATGATACATCTATTACGTGTTAACTCTATCGCAATATTGTTCCTCAGCCTGACAATGCTAAAAGCAATTCGCTTTGAGCCCTACAAAAACCAAAACCAACCCAACCAAGAAAAGCCATCAAAGCGCAAGTCCTGAAGAGCCTCCGAGGTAATCTTAGACATGTTTTCATGCAAGATAAGAAACAGTAAAATAGACACCATGAACAGTCTGTAATGCAGTTTACAAAAATACAGTGGTGTCGAGGTTTTTGATTGCGGGGTGACAATAAAACCGTGGCAGATGTATTGTTAACCCCCTCTCCCCCCTGTTCGTCATTCAGCTTCTCCCTCTCCTCGCTTCCCACTAAGGACAGGCAATTGGGAGGGAGAGAAGGACAGAGAGAAGAGAGTTGGAAAAATTAAAAATGTTTCACTAATGCTACTAATAAGAATAGAGAAAAGAATACAAAATCTACAAAACCAATCTTGAAAGTCCCAGCACCTGCAGAGCCGGCACCCGAAGTCCTGGATTGGAGTCTGCAGCCAACCGGAGCTGGATTCAGTCTCTCACGAGGTCTCAGTTCGCAGGGACGACTCACAAAGTCCTCTCCTAATGTCGGCCATAAAGAAAAAAGGAACAAGATCTACGTGATCGCCCACTTTTATACGAAGTGTTCACATGAACGGGATGTTACACCCCATTGGTCAGTTTCTTGGTCACCCGTTTCTCATTGCCCCTCTCGTGAGAGGTGCATCCATGCTTAGCAAAACCTTTGCATTCCGTTGCTATGTTTACCAAAACATGTCTCTGTTTTTTGAGGAAAATGCAGCTAATAGGAAAGCTTTAGCTGACAGGCAAGTTCACTGAAAGAGAAACTTGTTTTTTTAACAAGACCAGGACACAGAGTGGTTTTAGAGATGGTTACAGCAAGAAACCTTGTATTACATGGGCAGTTTTGTTGTATCAAAATGTATTTAACATAGAGAGCCATGCTTTATGATAGAATGAAAATCTGTAATTGTCCTGGTTTTATTAAAAAACAAGGAATCTCTGGCAATGCTTTGGGTGTGAAGCATCCTGAGACACATCCACACAGACTTGTGACCCAAAGCAGCTTGGCAATGTTGCTGGTAAAGAGCATGGCAGAAATGGTCCTGGGCTCTTGGGGGACACCAAGTTAACCAGGAGGCAGCAAGGTGCCCTTGGCCAAAGGCGGCGGCGAGTGGTACCCTGGGCTGCACGAGGCAGAGCATTGCCAGCAGCTGGAGGGAGGTGACCCTTCCCCTCTGCTCAGCGCTGCTGAGCCCAGGCCTGAAGTGCTGTGCCCAGGTCTGCGCTCCCAGTCCCACAGAGACATGGGCGTACTGGGGAGAGCCCCCAGTGCCCCTCCCCCACCGCTGAGGTCATTAGAATGGCGCGCTGGGTTAACCCGGCGCTGTCCCGGCAACGGTTCTGTGCCAACACGGAGCGTCACGGGCAGGAGCCAAGCTCTTGCCCAGAAGCACCACTCGGCACTGGGCGTCCCTCTGGCTGGCTTTTGACACCTGCCTGGCCGTTCTCTTGCGCCCCAGAAGCAAGATTTACAGGAGGCCTCTCTTTGCCTCGTCGGGATGGGACAGGTCAACTGCTGCCGCGGCTCTAGGTAGGCGTCCCCATGCAAGGCTCAAAGACATCCCAGAACAGCCGTACACCGCAGCAGGCCAATTTCTCACGCCCAACACCGTTTGCTCTGCAGGGACGAGCCTGAGCCCGTGCAGCAGTGCATGCCCATCCCGGCATCATGGGAACCACTGCTCCGGCAGCGTGTGCGGGTGACCCAGGGCCGTGTGACGAGGAGGAGGGACCTCCTCCTCTTCAGGGACACGCTGGTCATCGCCAAGCACCAGTAAGATTTGCAGAGCACAGCTGCCTTTCCTCCCAAGCACTGGCCCTGGCACCAGGGCAGCGTCACCCCAGGAGCAGCCCCAGGCCAGCGGCACCCTGGTGCTGGATACAGCCATGGCCGTGACTGTGGCAGGGGGACTCAGGAGGGGAGCCGGCGGGCTCAGGCTCCTCCAGCTCACTCCCTGCCGCTCCTCTCTGCAGACGTGGCAGCGCCCCGCGCCCAAAGCTCTGCCTGGCCCTGGGCCAGCTGCAGGTGCTGGGCAGCACCAAGGGGGCAGCCGGCGATGCCTCTGAAGAGGAGGAAGGCAAACACACCACCTCACTCCTCCTCGTCTGGCCCTGCGGCTCCTGTGTCATCACTTTCCGGTGAGTCTGGGTGCCACCTCCCACGGCTTCATCCTGTCTCTGGGACCATCCCCACGGGGCAGGGCTGTGCCAGCGCCTGCCTGTGCCCCCAGGCTGGGGAGCAGCGGCACTCAGGCTGTGTCTGCTCTTTCTGCAGCTGCCGGGCAGTAAAGGAGCTCTGGCTCAGCGCTCTCCTTGGGTAAGCCTTGCCTGGCAGTGAAGCCTGGGGGACCTGTGCGCACATCATAGGGGGATGCTCTAGGTATCATAGCCCTACGGTGTGGAAACAGGGCTCTACAGCTGAGAAGAGCTGCCCCAAGGGCAGTGGGCAGCTCTTGAGTGGGCAAAGCTGGTGGAGCACCTTCACCCAGCTGTGTGCACACAACACCTGCCCAACCCCACCTGGACCTTTGCTGCTGCTCTCCGCTCGGCTTCCGAGTGGTACTCGGGTGCTTTGGGCAGCTTGGAAGGGCTCCCTGGGCTGGCAGGGGAGGGAAAATGTGGCTTGTGTCTCACACAGCTCTTTCTTTGCTCCTTCCCCATGCACAGACCACCGGAAGGAGTGGAGGGAGCCCAGGTCACCCGGCTGCCCTCCTTCAAAGCGCTGCTAAAGGAGCTGAGGAGCCGCAATGCTGTGAGCGTCCCTCCTGTTTTTGCTCAGTCCCAGAGCCTGTTCTAGCCCAGCACCAGCTGCATCACTTCTTACCTTCTTCTCTTTTTGCTTGCCCAGGCCATGACACTGCACGCCGCCAGCCTGGAGAGGCTCCTTGAGGGCCAGGCAACGGTGAGGATCGCACAGAGAGAAATCTCAGCCATGCCCATCACTCACACGTGGCCAGGGCACCATGCAGCTCGCTGGGGCCCCTTTCTGCTGCAGGGCTCTTGGACGAGCACAGCACATTTCTTGCAGGCTGATGCAGAGGAGCGGCCCCCATCTGTCGTCCCCTCTGGTGGCCAAGATAGAAGTGGCCAGTTGGCTGGTGAGTTGGGAGAAGATGGGCGCAGAACAGCCCTTCCCTCCTCCTCTTGCAGACGGGCACTCCTGCTGCCCTGGGGCTGTTGCTGCCCTTCCTGCAGGGCAAGTCTGTCCCTGTTATTCTGCAGCAGGAGAGACCTGAGCCCCCAGGGTCCCTTCTTCCCAAATGACGCTTGTCCCATGCGCTGGCGGGTGGGGTACAGTGTGAGAGGTTCCAGGAGCGTTGGTCTGCTGCTTCTGCTCCACCTTGCTTTGTTCTCTTCTCCTTGGCAGAAGGTGAGACCCGCAGCCAGAGGAGGTGGCTGCCCTGGCGCTTTGCGCGGCCAGGGACCTCAGCGGCTGCAGAGGCACAGGGGCCGTCGCCCTCTGCCCACACGGGGGTTCTCTTTGGCCGGCCCCTGGCAGCTCTCTGCAGCCAGGAAGGTGCGCTGCCCCAGCCCATCCAGGTAAGCAAGCCCGGCCAGGGCATCCCCATGCTGCTGCCTCCTCTGCAGAGGCAGTGTCCCCATTGGAGGCATCCCAGATGAGCCTTGGGAATAAAACGCACTCCTCCACGACACCCAACTCCAGCCACCCCTGTGTGCAGCCCCAGGGAGAGCTGCAGACCATCCACACTCCCCCCTGTCCCTGAGGAAGCTTGGGCTGTCCCAGGGCCTGTCTCCAGCCCAGCAATGTCCTCCTCCCTCCCCTGCAGGACCTGCTGGCTCTGCTGCACGAGCAGGGCCCATCCACGGAGGGGATCTTCCGGCTGGCGGCCAGCGAGCGCGCCTCCCGGGACATCAGGGAGGCCCTGGACACCGGCGCTCAGGTCCACCTGGCCAGCCAGCCGGTGCACGTCCTGGCTGTCATCTTGAAGGTGAGCCCTGCTGACCTGGACTCTGGTGCTGCTGATGGGCACCTGTGCGAGCAGGAGCCCAAACCCAGGAGCTGCTCGGCACCCAGTGTGCTGGGGATGCTGCCTGTGCTCCCGGCGGCACTGCTCGCAGCCTCACCAGCAGCCCTTGCCATTGCAGGACTTCCTCCGCAAGATCCCCTCCAAGCTCCTCCACTCGGAGCTTTACCAGCAGTGGATGGATGCCCTGCAAAAGACCAGCAGGCAGGAGAGGCTGGCGGGGCTCAAAGAGTAAGTGTGGCCAGCAGCCTGGCGGCTCCACAGGGACTGCCAGAGCCCGACACCTGCCTGCAAAGCCACAGCCTGCCTGAACAAGCTGTGCTTTTGGCCACCCACCTCTTGCTGCTGCTGTGGGCCCAGCATTCTGGGGGGAAAGTGGCACAGAAAAGCATTTATCTCTCTCCTTGTAGCGCTGCCTGCAGGCATTGGGGGTGGCTCCACAAAGGGACTCTCAGTAGAAGGGCTGTCAGGGAGAGAGGTGCCCATATCTCAGCGAAGGCAGTCCCTCTGCTGTAGAGCCGCCTTGGCCAAGGAGCCTTCCTTGGGATGGGCTTGGCTGACACCAGCATGGGACACCTGTCTGGACAACACCTACTTCATCCATTCACGTTGCGTTCCTGTTCCCGCAGGGTGGCCGGCAAGTTACCTGAGGCCAACCTCCTCCTCCTCCGAACCTTGCTCAGCCTGCTCCACAAGATCAGCACCAATGTCCCTGTCACCAAGATGACTGCCAGGAACCTGGCCATCTGCGTGGGGCCCAACCTCCTCAGCCCACCCGAGGAGGACACGCTGGCCCTGGATGTCCTGATGCAGGTGACAGGGAAGGTACGCTGTGTTTGCCAGCCCGCTGCAGCCTTCCCGGCCCACGCCAGCTTTGCTCTTCAGGGCTTCCTGGCTGCCTTCTCTCTTCAGCAAATGCTCGTGGGGGAGCTGCTGCGAAGAGCAGCCCCACAGCTGCAGCTTTCTGTGCAGAAGGCACGATCAGGAGTGGGAAGGGCTGTTGCACCCGTTTGCAGCCAGCGGGTTGGCAACCAATGGTTTACTGTGTGCAGGTGTCGGAGCTGGTTGAGTTCCTCATCCAACACCATGAGGAACTCTTTGAGGAGCAGGAGGAGGAGGAGGCTGAGCTTCCAGGTGCACCGGCCGAGGCTGAACTTGCCAGCCAACAGGCGGAGGAGTCACCGGCACCAGAAGAAGAAGGAGAAACTGCCGAGGTATGTGAGGTCCACACAGAGCGTGAGAGAATGCCTCCCCACCCAGAAGGTGGGATTGCCACTGTAGGGACTCTCTGTGCGGTGATCCCAGCAGAAGTGGCACAGCTGAGCTGAGCAAACCCATCCAAGGGATGTGCCTTTTAGAGCTGAGATGGAGAGTGTGCAGGTGTCATCTTCTATGTTTCTACTGCAGGTGCCTCCAGTTCCTCACGAATGTGAACCCCAGGAGAGCACCTCTGGGCAGAACAGGTGACATGAGCTAGCTTTGATGAAGAGTAGAATTGATTCACGGTGATCAGGGCTGTGCCTGTCTAACAATCTTCCTGAATGGACAGGTGTCCAAGCTCTTCGCAGCAAGGGGAAACACCATCCCCCAGGAAGAGAAAGCACAGCTGCGAAGAGGAGGCCGGTGGCCCGCCACCCAAGCGATGCCGAAAGCTGTGAACAGAGAGCTCAGCGATGGGTAAGTGAGACCACCCAAGCAGGGTGAGAAGACCAAGGAAGCCAGGCGGGTAAGAGAGACTGTTCTCCCTCTTGGGAATTTTCACGCTGCTTTGAGTAGAGGAAATAGTTCTGTGGTGCTCACAGATGGTCCCAGAGAGGAAGCGATCACCTGCCCTTGGGCAGTATAATTTGGGTTGGAAGCGACCTTCCAAGGTCATCCAGTCCAACCCCCTGCTGTGAGTAGGGACATCTTCAATTAGATCAGGTTGCTCAGAGCTCCATCCAGTCTGGCCTTAAATGTTTCCAGGGAAGGGACATCTACAACCTCTCTACCACCCTGCATTCTTACTGCAGCTGCACCCAGGCCTGGCCCTTCAAGCAGAGATTTGTCCAGCAGTTGAGTCAAAAGCTCGTGTGTTCACTTAAGCCTCCCCAAGCTTCAGCAATCTAAATAATTGAGAGAAAAACACCAAAGCCCAATAACCAGCTCTAAGGAATTCTGCAGTGGAGATCTGTGGATGGATATTGCCTTTCACGCCAAAGCACAAGTTGCTTGTTCACCTCTCAACCCGGTGCCTAATGCCTGTCTTTTCCCCCCATCTTTCTCAAGGCAGGCTGTCGAGGTGGCCGAAGAAATCACCCTCATGCTGCCACCCTTTTGGCTCAGCTGGACGGTCTAGTGGGGCTTCTGAGAAAGAAGATCACACCTCGTCCTTTCTGCAGAACTTTCACCAGCCCATGAAGAAGTCTCACCAGTGTTGTCTGTGCGAGCCGTGAAAAGAGCTGCAGAAAGGGCACTTGACAGCTTTCAACACATTTGTTTTCACATGCCAGTTGGCAATTTTCAGATGTTTAGAACAGTGTTTTTAGCCACTAGGGCGAGAGAGTTTGTTAGTTCGTTTGTTTGCTAGTTAGTTAGATAGTTAGTAAGTTAAGACGTTAGTTAGTTAGTTAGTTAGTTAGTTAGTTAGTTTCTACTGTAGGTAGCTGTCTACTGAAGACGTTTTTTCACATTCCAGTTTTCATTTTTCAAATATTTCCAGTAACGTTTTGAGCCAGTTTGGCGAGAGAGTTTGTTATTTAGTTAGTTTAGTTTCTACTGTAGGTGTGGGTGTTCACTGTAAATCCCACCGAATTTGCCTCTGATACGACTGTGATTACTCTTCGTCTCCAAGCAAAGCGCCGCGTCGGAAGAGGATGCGGTCCAAAAAAGGATTTGTTGGGCCCCTAAGCATTTCAGGCTTTCTGAAATCAAATCAGAGCTAGCAGGAGCTGCAAACTGGAAATACTGATTTCCACATAAACCACTACTACTTCTGTCGCTGAGCCAAGCGCACAAGTTGAGGGTCACTACATTTTAATAGTGGCTCTCTTGATTTGGAGTGTTACTAAGACCTTGTGAGTCCCTCAAGGTAATGATTCCAAATGCGGGTGGAAAGTAAGGCATGGAAGAGATGTCATCATATCTGGGGGACACCAACCAGAAATGTCAGACTGCACACCTACAGAAAAGTGCTGGAACCTGTGTCTTTCTGTAAAAATGAATAAATGCTCAAAATAATTCCGTTAAACTAAAGTTTATTTTAATAAAAGCCAGAGGGATTGGAGGTCGGGGGGTGTGAGAGGGACATGCTTATCTGATATTTACTCTGGTCAGCATTTTTCTGGCTTTAGAACTGAATAAATTTTCGTTGTCTATTGCTTTGAATTTTTAGATCCTACAACACAAAAAACCTCTATCCGCCTATACTTGTGTGTGAGGGGGTGCAGCAGCACCTCTGGTGGATAGATGTAAACTACCGTAGTCCAGAAGCTCCCGCTACCATGAGACAGTTTTTTCCAGCCCGTTTCTCCCTCTTCCCTATCAAGATTCTTCCCTACGACATCCATTTTGGTTTGGTTTGGTTTATCTTTTAAACACTAGACAACAACCTCCTAAGATAAAAGATGTAATTTCCTTTAGGTGTCCTTCCCTGGAAACAAACTCAGTTCCCAGAAGCAGAAAGCATACACTGTACTGCCTGCTTTTGTAAGGCAAGAAGCAGTAGCATAAATACCCACTAGAACGCTCAATTTCAGAGCCAAAAGGCTATTAATTAATGAAGTACTCTTAGTGTTACTTTTGGTAATGAATCAAAGGTCAGAATCACCATGCTGAGACATAATTTTCAACTCATTTGAAAATACTGGATATTTTGCGTATCTAGCAAAACCTAAAATTAAGGACATAATCAAAACCATACTTGCCTGTTCAAGAGGTAATTTAGTAAAATTCAGGAGAGAAATCTGTTAGGTGTTTCCCTTCCCCCTTTCTACAAAATGGAACAAAACAGTTTGGGTTGGGGATTTTGGCTTCTCCTGGCTTGGCTTCATAGATTTGGAGCCAAAGAGACAACAGGACTTGCTCGAGGAGGCAGAAGGACAGCTTTCTTCTGTCTACCAACTGTCTCAGGCATGCCAGGAAGAGTGGGAAGAAGGCAATCCCCCTGGGTTGCACACTTCTGATCTGCTCTGTTTCTTGGAGCTTCTCCTCGATGTTTTAGAGGCTGGGGTGTAAAAGGGAGTACCAGCCACTGTCTCTCACAGTATGCTCCTGGACAAGATGTCCAGCATACAGGTGGATAAACAAACAATGCAGTGGGTGAGCAACAGGCTGACGGGATGGGATCAAAGGGTTCTGGGAAGTGGGGCAATGCTGGGCTGGTGACCAGTCACAAGCAGGGTGCCACAGAGACCTGTCTTAGGGCCAGCACTCTTCAGTGTCTTCATACACGACTTGGACACAGGACTCGAGGGATTGCTTAGCAAGTTTGTCGATGACACATAATTGGAGAGAGCTGTTCACGCTCTCGAGGGCAGAGAGGATCTGCAGAGGGATCTGAACAAACTGGAAAACTGAGCAATCACCAACCTCATGAAGTTCAACAAGGGCAAGTGTCAGATTTTGGCACCTAGGACACGGCAACCCTGGCTGTACATACAGACTGGGGGACGCGATGCTGAAGAGCTGCTCTGCAGACAGGGATCTGGTTCTGGTGGAGGGCAGGTTGAACATGAGCCAACAGTGTGCCCTGGCAGCCAAGAGGGCAACCGTGTCCTGCGGTGCATCAAGCACAGCATTGCCAACCTGAGGTGAGGGGAATACGATTTTCCCACTCTACCCTGCACTGGTGCGGCCTCACCTGGAGCACTGGGTGCATTTCTGGGCGCCACAAGATAAAAAGGATCCAAAGCTACTCGAGAGTATCCAGAAGAGGGCTACCAAGTTGGTGAAGGGTTGGAGAGGAAGTTATATGAGGAGCAGCTGAAGTCACTTGGTTTGTTGAGCTTCAAGAAGGGAGACTGAGAGGAGACGTCATTGTGGTCTACAGCTTCCTCCCAAAGGGAGCACAAAGTGTAGGCACCAAACTCTTCACTTTAGTGACCAATGACAGAACCTGAGGCAACGGCAGAAAGATGTGCCAGGGGAGGCGTAGACTGGACATTAGGAAAAGGTTCTTCACCCAGAGGGCGGTGGAGCACTGGAACAGGCTCCCCTGGGAGGTGTCACGGCCCCAAGACTGACAGTGTTCAAGAAGAGACTGAACAATGCCCCCTAGACACGTGGTGTGAACGGTGGGGTTGTCCTGTGCAGGGACAGGAGCTGGACACGATGATCCCGGTGGGTCTCTTCACACGGAGGACGTTCTCTGATTCCACAGTTCCTTTAGTAGGTCCATTAGTAGGTGACCAATTCTGGTGAGATAAAGCTCCGGAGCTTGGTTATTAGTATACAATATACCCTGCAGAATGATTCTATACAGATGATTTACCGGAGAAAAATCTCCCTTACATGTACTCCCTTTCTCTGATCTCAGAAATCTGATTTCTTCAGTAGCAAGGTATTTTAGAATGCGGTTTATTTTCACTACAAGCAAGGTAAATGTTTCTAATTTAACGAGTTTCTACAGTCTTAAACCTGCCAAGAATCTGAATAAAATACTTAGCTCAGAGATCACTGGCGATCAAAAGGACCCAATGACGTTGTGTTTCTTAGAACTTAAAAGCACTACAATCTATGCATATTGGATTAATCTCTTAGGAGAGAGAGTTTCCATCTGAACTAGCTTCATTCATCTAAAGCTAGAACCTCTGTTGTCTCTGATGCACAAGGCTTGTTAAGGAGACAGGAAATTAATTCTCAGCCTTGTTTCAAGAAGACCTAGCACAAAGAGATGCCCAGACTTGGAGAGGCGGGGAACCATGTTAGTGCTGCACAACAAGGTGCATCCATGCCAGCAGACTGCATTTCGACAAGCCGAGTCTATCCCTCACAGCTGCTGCATGCAGGAAACACCTACCCTGTCCATGTCCTACTTGCTCCTTGGCCAGTGTGCCTGCCGCCACCCAGCACCTGCTCTGGGGCAATCTTCTCTCGACCAGGTGCCTTCTCATACGCAAGATCTAGGAAGCTGCTCAGTGTTCACTGTAAAGTCTCACTGAATTTGGCTCTGATTTCAACGGGAGAGAGTTAGTTAGTTAGTTAGTTAGTTAGTTAGTTTCTGCTGTACGTAGCTGTGTACTGCATAGAGGAGGTCCTTAAGACATCCCGGTGTGCTGTCACTCATAAACTAGTTGAAAGATAATCTAACTGCTCGTGACGTCACTGGGACTTTGCAGGAGTGATCTTCTTGAATTAACTCACAGGCTCATAGAATGTCCTGAGTTGGAAGGGACCTACAAGGATCACCAAGTCCAACTCCTGTCCCTGCATGTGAGAGCCCCACAGATCATACTGTGTGTCTGAGGGTGTTGTCCAGTCTCTTCTTGAACACTGTCAGGCTTGGGGCCGTGACACCTTCCTGGGGAGACTGTCCCAGTGCTCCAGCACCCTCTGGGGGAAGAACCTTTTCCTAATGTCCACCCTAAACCTCCCCTTGCTTTTTAGCCACTTTCTTCTGGGGTGTAATAGGACTGCTGTGGCCTTTTCTTCAAAAACTTGTCAGAATTTGTACCACCGCAGGCATTTTCTTTGTACTTTATGGCCGCCGTGTTGTCACTTAGGGGCTGAACAACAGCTGCATTGCTCCAGCAGGTTTCACATTACCTCTTGAACAATAGGTGACTACACAGTCTGTATGAAGCTGGGATATTTCACTCAAAACCTTAAAATCCATTTAATGTCAACTGCATTGACATTACTGCATTGCCAAGTAGGCAGAGATGACCTCAGATGTCCCGTGTACATGCTTTCAAAAGAAGTCATTTTAAATCCTGACCATCTTTGGAGACTTCTTGCTCATTTGATATGACAAAGACTTTGGAGCCACAGCTGCAGACTGAGCTGCAGACCAAGCGGCTTGTGATCCAGCAAGCTGGAAGAAATGGTGCCGCTCTATTTGCACTCACTTTCATTGGCAAGGACTATGCTGACCGCCTTGGCTGACATGCTGCAAACACACCTTTTCCCAAGCGGTGAGCCAAGGGCAACTGCTTTAACCCAAACCCCGATGTGCGTTAGATTCCAAGAGCAGAAACTTCCTCTAAAAGGCTCCTCTCCCTGCACTTTTACTTCTACCCAGTTGCACATGCTGCAAAAGGCACGTGTTGAGCTGCAAGAATTTCCTCTAAGGACGTAGGTAATAAACCAGCCGTTGGAAGAGATTTTCTGCAGGTTGGAGAAAACCGGTAGCAAGCACTGCGATGACCTCCACATCGCATGAACACACAAGCGTATGGGTGGTGCGTACGTGACTACTGAAATGCTGCTCCTTTGTGCCCTTCTACTGTATTAGAGTGAGCGTGTATACAGAGCTGCATCACGCAAGCAAGCTGTGCGCTTTTCCCTGTTTGACTGGGCAGGTCTTCTGGAATGATGATACATCTATTACGTGTTAACTCTATCGCAATATTGTTCCTCAGCCTGACAATGCTAAAAGCAATTCGCTTTGAGCCCTACAAAAACCAAAACCAACCCAACCAAGAAAAGCTATCAAAGCGGAAGTCCTGAAGAGCCTCCGAGGTAATCTTAGACATGTTTTCACGGAAGATAAGAAACAGTAAAATAGACACCATGACCAGTCTGTAATGCAGTTTACAGAAATACAGTGGTGTCGAGGTTTTTGATTGCGGGGTGACAATAAAACCGTGGCAGATGTATTGTTAACCCCCTCTCCCCCCTGTTCGTCATTCAGCTTCTCCCTCTCCTCGCTTCCCACTAAGGACAGGCAATTGGGAGGGAAAGAAGGACAGAGAGAAGAGAGTTGGAAAAATTAAAAATGTTTCACTAATGCTACTAATAAGAATAGAGAAAAGAATACAAAATCTACAAAACCAATCTTGAAAGTCCCAGCACCTGCAGAGCCGGCACCCGAAGTCCTGGATTGGAGTCTGCAGCCAACCGGAGCTGGATTCAGTCTCTCACGAGGTCTCAGTTCGCAGGGACGACTCACAAAGTCCTCTCCTAATGTCGGCCATAAAGAAAAAAGGAACAAGATCTACGTGATCGCCCACTTTTATACGAAGTGTTCACATGAACGGGATGTTACACCCCATTGGTCAGTTTCTTGGTCACCCGTTTCTCATTGCCCCTCTCGTGAGAGGTGCATCCATGCTTAGCAAAACCTTTGCATTCCGTTGCTATGTTTACCAAAACATGTCTCTGTTTTTTGAGGAAAATGCAGCTAATAGGAAAGCTTTAGCTGACAGGCAAGTTCACTGAAAGAGAAACTTGTTTTTTTAACAAGACCAGGACACAGAGTGGTTTTAGAGATGGTTACAGCAAGAAACCTTGTATTACATGGGCAGTTTTGTTGTATCAAAATGTATTTAACATAGAGAGCCATGCTTTATGATAGAATGAAAATCTGTAATTGTCCTGGTTTTATTAAAAAACAAGGAATCTCTGGCAATGCTTTGGGTGTGAAGCATCCTGAGACACATCCACACAGACTTGTGACCCAAAGCAGCTTGGCAATGTTGCTGGTAAAGAGCATGGCAGAAATGGTCCTGGGCTCTTGGGGGACACCAAGTTAACCAGGAGGCAGCAAGGTGCCCTTGGCCAAAGGCGGCGGCGAGTGGTACCCTGGGCTGCACGAGGCAGAGCATTGCCAGCAGCTGGAGGGAGGTGACCCTTCCCCTCTGCTCAGCGCTGCTGAGCCCAGGCCTGAAGTGCTGTGCCCAGGTCTGCGCTCCCAGTCCCACAGAGACATGGGCGTACTGGGGAGAGCCCCCAGTGCCCCTCCCCCACCGCTGAGGTCATTAGAATGGCGCGCTGGGTTAACCCGGCGCTGTCCCGGCAACGGTTCTGTGCCAACACGGAGCGTCACGGGCAGGAGCCAAGCTCTTGCCCAGAAGCACCACTCGGCACTGGGCGTCCCTCTGGCTGGCTTTTGACACCTGCCTGGCCGTTCTCTTGCGCCCCAGAAGCAAGATTTACAGGAGGCCTCTCTTTGCCTCGTCGGGATGGGACAGGTCAACTGCTGCCGCGGCTCTAGGTAGGCGTCCCCATGCAAGGCTCAAAGACATCCCAGAACAGCCGTACACCGCAGCAGCCCAATTTCTCACGCCCGACACCGTTTGCTCTGCAGGGACGAGCCTGAGCCCCTGCAGCAGTGCATGCCCATCCCGGCATCATGGGAACCACTGCTCCGGCAGCGTGTGCGGGTGACCCAGGGCCGTGTGACGAGGAGGAGGGACCTCCTCCTCTTCAGGGACACGCTGGTCATCGCCAAGCACCAGTAAGATTTGCAGAGCACAGCTGCCTTTCCTCCCAAGCACTGGCCCTGGCACCAGGGCAGCATCATCCCAGGAGCAGCCCCAGGCCAGCGGCACCCTGGTGCTGGATACAGCCATGGCCATGACTGTGGCAGGGGGACTCAGGAGGGGAGCCGGCGGGCTCAGGCTCCTCCAGCTCACTCCCTGCCGCTCCTCTCTGCAGACGTGGCAGCGCCCCGCGCCCAAAGCTCTGCCTGGCCCTGGGCCAGCTGCAGGTGCTGGGCAGCACCAAGGGGGCAGCCGGCGATGCCTCTGAAGAGGAGGAAGGCAAACACACCACCTCACTCCTCCTCGTCTGGCCCTGCGGCTCGTGTGTCATCACTTTCCGGTGAGTCTGGGTGCCACCTCCCACGGCTTCGTCCTGTCTCTGGGACCATCCCCACGGGGCAGGGCTGTGCCAGCGCCTGCCTGTGCCCCCAGGCTGGGGAGCAGCGGCACTCAGGCTGTGTCTGCTCTTTCTGCAGCTGCCGGGCAGTGAAGGAGCTCTGGCTCAGCGCTCTCCTTGGGTAAGCCTTGCCTGGCAGTGAAGCCTGGGGGAGCTGTGCGCACATCATAGGGGGATGCTCTAGGTATCATAGCCCTACGGTGTGGAAACAGGGCTCTACAGCTGAGAAGAGCTGCCCCAAGGGCAGTGGGCAGCTCTTGAGTGGGCAAAGCTGGTGGAGCACCTTCACCCAGCTGTGTGCACACAACACCTGCCCAACCCCACCTGGACCTTTGCTGCTGCTCTCCGCTCGGCTTCCGAGTGGTACTCGGGTGCTTTGGGCAGCTTGGAAGGGCTCCCTGGGCTGGCAGGGGAGGGAAAATGTGGCTTGTGTCTCACACAGCTCTCTCTTTGCTCCTTCCCCATGCACAGACCACCGGAAGGAGTGGAGGGAGCCCAGGTCACCCGGCTGCCCTCCTTCAAGGCGCTGCTAAAGGAGCTGAGGAGCCGCAATGCTGTGAGCGTCCCTCCTGTTTTTGCTCAGTCCCAGAGCCTGTTCTAGCCCAGCACCAGCTGCATCACTTCTTACCTTCTTCTCTTTTTGCTTGCCCAGGCCATGACACTGCACGCCGCCAGCCTGGAGAGGCTCCTTGAGGGCCAGGCAACGGTGAGGATCGCACAGAGAGAAATCTCAGCCATGCCCATCACTCACACGTGGCCAGGGCACCATGCAGCTCGCTGGGGCCCCTTTCTGCTGCAGGGCTCTCGGACGAGCACAGCACATTTCTTGCAGGCTGATGCAGAGGAGCGGCCCCCACCTGTCGTCCCCTCTGGTGGCCAAGATAGAAGTGGCCAGTTGGCTGGTGAGTTGGGAGAAGATGGGCGCAGAACAGCCCTTCCCTCCTCCTCTTGCAGACGGGCACTCCTGCTGCCCTGGGGCTGTTGCTGTCCTTCCTGCAGGGCAAGTCTGTCCCTGTTATTCTGCAGCAGGAGAGACCTGAGCCCCCAGGGTCCCTTCTTCCCAAATGACGCTTGTCCCATGCGCTGGCGGGTGGGGTACAGTGTGAGAGGTTCCAGGAGCGTTGGTCTGCTGCTTCTGCTCCACCTTGCTTTGTTCTCTTCTCCTTGGCAGAAGGTGAGACCCGCAGCCAGAGGAGGTGGCTGCCCTGGCGCTTTGCGCGGCCAGGGACCTCAGCGGCTGCAGAGGCACAGGGGCCGTCGCCCTCTGCCCACACGGGGCTTCTCTTTGGCCGGCCCCTGGCAGCTCTCTGCAGCCAGGATGGTGCGCTGCCCCAGCCCATCCAGGTAAGCAAGCCCGGCCAGGCCATCCCCATGCTGCTGCCTCCTCTGCAGAGGCAGTGTCCCCATTGGAGGCATCCCAGATGAGCCTTGGGAATAAAACGCACTCCTCCACGACACCCAACTCCAGCCACCCCTGTGTGCAGCCCCAGGGAGAGCTGCAGACCATCCACACTCCCCCCTGTCCCTGAGGAAGCTTGGGCTGTCCCAGGGCCTGTCTCCAGCCCAGCAATGTCCTCCTCCCTCCCCTGCAGGACCTGCTGGCTCTGCTGCACGAGCAGGGCCCATCCACGGAGGGGATCTTCCGGCTGGCGGCCAGCGAGCGCGCCTCCCGGGACATCAGGGAGGCCCTGGACACCGGCGCTCAGGTCCACCTGGCCAGCCAGCCGGTGCACGTCCTGGCTGTCATCTTGAAGGTGAGCCCTGCTGACCTGGAGTCTGGCGCTGCTGATGGGCACCTGTGCGAGCAGGAGCCCAAACCCAGGAGCTGCTCGGCACCCAGTGTGCTGGGGATGCTGCCTGTGCTCCCGGCGGCACTGCTCGCAGCCTCACCAGCAGCCCTTGCCATTGCAGGACTTCCTCCGCAAGATCCCCTCCAAGCTCCTCCACTCGGAGCTTTACCAGCAGTGGATGGATGCCCTGCAAAAGACCAGCAGGCAGGAGAGGCTGGCGGGGCTCAAAGAGTAAGTGTGGCCAGCAGCCTGGTGGCTCCACAGGGACTGCCAGAGCCCGACACCTGCCTGCAAAGCCACAGCCTGCCTGAACAAGCTGTGCTTTTGGCCACCCACCTCTTGCTGCTGCTGTGGGCTCAGCATTCTGGGTGGAAAGTGGCACAGAAAAGCATTTCTCTCTCTCCTTGTAGCGCTGCCTGCAGGCATTGGGGGTGGCTCCACAAAGGGACTCTCAGCAGAAGGGCTGTCAGGGAGAGAGGTGCCCATATCTCAGCGAAGGCAGTCCCTCTGCTGTAGAGCCGCCTTGGCCAAGGAGCCTTCCTTGGGATGGGCTTGGCTGACACCAGCATGGGACACCTGTCTGGACAACACCTACTTCATCCATTCACGTTGCGTTCCTGTTCCCGCAGGGTGGCCGGCAAGTTACCTGAGGCCAACCTCCTCCTCCTCCGAACCTTGCTCAGCCTGCTCCACAAGATCAGCACCAATGTCCCTGTCACCAAGATGACTGCCAGGAACCTGGCCATCTGCGTGGGGCCCAACCTCCTCAGCCCACCCGAGGAGGACACGCTGGCCCTGGATGTCCTGATGCAGGTGACAGGGAAGGTACGCTGTGTTTGCCAGCCCGCTGCAGCCTTCCCGGCGCATGCCAGCTTTGCTCTTCAGGGCTTCCTGGCTGCCTTCTCTCTTCAGCAAATGCTCGTGGGGGAGCTGCTGCGAAGAGCAGCCCCACAGCTGCAGCTTTCTGTGCAGAAGGCAGGATCAGGAGTGGGAAGGGCTGTTGCACCCGTTTGCAGCCAGCGGGTTGGCAACCAATGGTTTACCGTGTGCAGGTGTCGGAGCTGGTTGAGTTCCTCATCCAACACCATGAGGAACTCTTTGAGGAGCAGGAGGAGGAGGAGGCTGAGCTTCCAGGTGCACTGGCCGAGGCTGAACTTGCCAGCCAACAGGCGGAGGAGTCACCGGCACCAGAAGAAGAAGGAGAAACTGCCGAGGTATGTGAGGTCCACACAGAGCGTGAGAGAATGCCTCCCCACCCAGAAGGTGGGATTGCCACTGTAGGGACTCTCTCTGCGGTGATCCCAGCAGAAGTGGCACAGCTGAGCTGAGCAAACCCATCCAAGGGATGTGCCTTTTAGAGCTGAGATGGAGAGTGTGCAGGTGTCATCTTCTATGTTTCTATTGCAGGTGCCTCCAGTTCCTCACGAATGTGAACCCCAGGAGAGCACCTCTGGGCAGAACAGGTGACATGAGCTAGCTTTCATGAAGAGTAGAATTGATTCATGGTGATCATGGCTGTGCCTGTCTAACAATCTTCCTGAATGGACAGGTGTCCAAGCTCTTCGCAGCAAGGGGAAACACCATCCCCCAGGAAGAGAAAGCACAGCTGCGAAGAGGAGGCCGGTGGCCCGCCACCCAAGCGATGCCGAAAGCTGTGAACAGAGAGCTCAGCGATGGGTAAGTGAGACCACCCAAGCAGGGTGAGAAGACCAAGGAAGCCAGGCGTGTAAGAGAGCCTGTTCTCCCTCTTGGGAATTTTCACGCTGCTTTGAGTAGAGCAAATAGTTCTGTGGTGCTCAGAGATGGTCCCAGAGAGGAAGCGATCACCTGCCCTTGGGCAGTATACTTTGGGTTGGAAGCGACCTTCCAAGGTCATCCAGTCCAACCCCCTGCTGTGAGTAGGGACATCTTCAACTAGATCAGGTTGCTCAGAGCTCCATCCAGTCTGGCCTTAAATGTTTCCAGGGAAGGGACATCTACAACCTCTCTACCACCCTGCATTCTTACTGCTGCTGCACCCAGGCCTGGCCCTTCAAGCAGAGATTTGTCCAGCAGTTGAGTCAAAAGCTCGTGTGTTCACTTAAGCCTCCCCAAGCTTCAGCAATCTAAATAATTAAGAGAAAAACACCAAAGCCTAATAACCAGCTCTAAGGAATTCTGCAGTGGAGATCTGTGGATGGATATTGCCTTTCACGCCAAAGCACAAGTTGCTTGTTCACCTCTCAACCCGGTGCCTAATGCCTGTCTTTTCCCCCCATCTTTCTCAAGGCAGGCTGTCGAGGTGGCCGAAGAAATCACCCTCATGCTGCCACCCTTTTGGCTCAGCTGGACAGTCTAGTGGGGCTTCTGAGAAAGATCATACCTCGTCCTTTCTGCAGAACTTTCACCAGCCCATGAAGAAGTCTCACCAGTGTTGTCTGTGCGAGCCGTGAAAAGAGCTGCAGAAAGGGCACTTGACAGCTTTCAACACATTTGTTTTCACATGCCAGTTGGCAATTTTCAGATGTTTAGAACAGTGTTTTTAGCCACTAGGGCGAGAGAGTTTGTTAGTTCGTTTGTTTGTTAGTTAGTTAGATAGTTAGTAAGTTAAGAAGTTAGTTAGTTAGTTAGTTAGTTAGTTAGTTTCCACTGTAGGTAGCTGTCTACTGAAGACGTTTTTTCACATTCCAGTTTTCATTTTTCAAATATTTCCAGTAACGTTTTGAGCCAGTTTGGCGAGAGAGTTTGTTATTTAGTTAGTTTAGTTTCTACTGTAGGTGTGGGTGTTCACTGTAAATCCCACCGAATTTGCCTCTGATACGACTGCGATTACTCTTCGTCTCCAAGCAAAGCGCCGCGTCGGAAGAGGATGCGGTCCAAAGAAGGATTTGTCGGGCCCCTGAGCATTTCAGGCTTTCTGAAATCAAATCAGAGCTAGCAGGAGATGCAAACTGGAAATACTGATTTCCACATAACCGACTACTATTTCTGTCGCTGAGCCAAGCGCACAAGTTGAGGGTCACTACATTTTAATAGTGGCTCTCTTGATTTGGAGTGTTACTAAGACCTTGTGAGTCCCTCAAGGTAATGATTCCAAATGAGGGCGGAAAGTAAGGCATGGAAGAGATGTCATTATATCTGGGAGACACTAACCAGAAATGTCAGACTGCACACCTACAGAAAAGTGCTGGAACCTGTGTCTTTCTGTAAAAATGAATAAATGCTCAAAATAATTCCGTTAAACTAAAGTTTATTTTAATAAAAGCCAGAGGGACTGGAGGTCGGGGGGTGTGAGAGGGACATGCTTATCTGATATTTACTCTGGTCAGCATTTTTCTGGCTTTAGAACTGAATAAATTTTGGTTGTCTATTGCTTTGAATTTTTAGATCCTACAACACAAAAAACCTCTATCCGCCTATACTTGTGTGTGAGGGGGTGCAGCAGCACCTCTGGTGGATAGATGTAAACTACCGTAGTCCAGAAGCTCCCGCTACCATGAGACAGTTTTTTCCAGCCCGTTTCTCCCTCTTCCCTATCAACATTCTTCCCTACGACATCCATTTTGGTTTGGTTTGGTTTATCTTTTAAACACTAGACAACAACCTCCTAAGAGAAAAGATGTAATTTCCTTTAGGTGTCCTTCCCTGGAAACAAACTCAGTTCCCAGAAGCAGAAAGCAAACACTGTACTGCCTGCTTTTGTAAGGCAAGAAGCAGTAGCATAAATACCCACTAGAACGCTCAATTTCAGAGCCAAAAGGCTATTAATTAATGAAGTACTCTTAGTGTTACTTTTGGTAATGAATCAAAGGTCAGAATCACCATGCTGAGACATAATTTTCAACTCATTTGAAAATACTGGATATTTTGTGTATCTAGCAAAACCTAAAATTAAGGACATAATCAAAACCATACTTGCCTGTTCAAGAGGTAATTTAGTAAAATTCAGGAGAGAAATCTATTAGGTGTTTCCCTTCCCCCTTTCTACAAAATGGAACAAAACAATTTGGGTTGGGGTTTTTGGCTTCTCCTGGCTTGGCTTCATAGATTTGGAGCCAAAGAGACAACAGGACTTGCTCGAGGAGGCAGAAGGACAGCTTTCTTCTGTCTACCAACTGTCTCAGGCATGCCAGGAAGAGTGGGAAGAGGGCAATCCCCCTGGGTTGCACACTTCTGATCTGCTCTGTTTCTTGGAGCTTTTCCTCGATGTTTTAGAGGCTGGGGTGTAAAAGGGAATACCAGCCACTGTCTCTCACAGTATGCTCCTGGACAAGATGTCCAGCATACAGGTGGATAAACAAACAATGCAGTGGCTGAGCAACTGGCTGATGAACTGGGATCAAAGGGTACCGGGAAGTGGGGCAATGCTGGGCTGGTGACCAGTCACAAGCAGGGTGCCACAGAGACCTGTCTTAGGGCCAGCACTCTTCAACGTCTTCATACACGACTTGGACACAGGACTCGAGGGATTGCTTAGCAAGTTTGTCGATGACACATAATTGGAGAGAGCTGTTCACGCTCTCGAGGGCAGAGAGGATCTGCAGAGGGATCTGAACAAACTGGAAAACTGAGCAATCACCAACCTCATGAAGTTCAACAAGGACAAGTGTCAGATTTTGGCACCTAGGACACGGCAACCCTGGCTGTACATACAGACTGGGGGACGCGATGCTGAAGAGCTGCTCTGCAGAGAGGGATCTGGTTCTGGTGGAGGGCAGGTTGAACGTGAGCCAACAGTGTGCCCTGGCAGCCAAGAGGTCAACCGTGTCCTGCGGTGCATCAAGCACAGCATTGCCAACCTGAGGTGACAGGGAGGTGATTTAGGAAAAGGTTCTTCACTCGGAGGGTGGTGGAGCACTGGAACAGGCTCCCCAGGGAGGTGTCACGGCCCCAAGCCTGACAGTGTTCAAGAAGAGACTGAACAATGCCCTCAGACACATGGTGTGAACGGTGGGGATGCCCTGCGCAGGGACAGGAGCTGGACACGATGATCTCTGTGTGTCTCTTCACACTGAAGACATTCTGTGATTCCACGATTCTATGAACCACCACCTTTTACCCAGATGTTATGTGAAGAACAAAGTTGGTGTGAAAAAGTTGGACTTAGGGAAAAAAGACAAAGATGGAGTTCTATGGAAACTCCATCTCTGCACCCTGTCAACAGGGTGCATCCTCTTTCTCCCTGTCCCATAACTGGAGAGAGCCTTTCCACCTGCACCACTGCTTTGGCTTTTTGCACCACTGTGCCCTCCTCATCCTCATGCCCGTGGCACCAGGACACCTGCAGAAAGAGGGTGGAAATAACTGCAGATGGCGCCGGTATGGGCGTGAAGCATCCCAGGACACATCAACATAGACTTGTGACCTGAAGCAGCTTGGCTAAGCTGCTGGAAAGCAACGTGGCAGAATATGTCCTGGGTGTCCTAGTGGACACCAATTTGCTCCACAAGTCCAGCCCAGGTCCTTTAGGTGACCCGTTCCGGTAAGATAAAGCTCTGGACATTGGTTATTAGTATACAATATACCCTGCAGAACGACTCTATACAAATTATTTACCTGAGAAAAATCTCTCTTACATGTACTCCCTTTCTCTGATCACAGAAATCTGATTTCCTCAGTAGCAAGGTATTTTAGAATGCGGTTGATTTTCACTACAAGCAAGGAAACACCTACCCTGTCCATGTCCTACTTGCTCCTTGGCCAGTGTGCCTGCCGCCACCCAGCACCTGCTCTGGGGCAATCTTCTATCGACCAGGTGCCTTCTCATACGCAAGATCTAGGAAGCTGCTCAGTGTTCACTGTAAAGTCCCACTGAATTTGGCTGTGATTTCAATGGGAGAGCGCTAGTTAGTTAGTTAGTTAGTTAGTTAGTTTCTGCTGCACGCAGCTGTGTACTGCATAGAGGAGGTCAATAAGACATCTTGCTGTGCTGTCACTCATAAACTAGTTCAAAGATAATCTAACTGCTTGTGACATCACTGGGACTTTGCAGGAGTGATATTCTTGAATTAACTCGTAGAATCATAGAATATTCTGAGCTGGAAGGGACCCACCAGAATCATCGAGTCCGGCTCCTGTCCCTGCATGTGACAACCCCACAGATCATACTATGTGTCTGAGGGCGTTGTCCAGTCTCTTCTTGAACACTGTCAGGATTGGGGCTGTGACACTGCCCTGGGGAGCTTGCAGTGTGCCCTGAAAATGCACAGGTATGTGAGGTCCACAAACAATGTGAGAGAATTCCTCCCCTTCAGAAGGTCGGATTGCCGCTGTAGGGACAAGCAAGTTCATCCGCCAACCTGCAGCTTTGCAGAAGTGCCGAGTGAGGCTGATGCAGTTTGGCCATCACTCTTTGTACAGTAATCCCAGCAGAAGCAGCACAGCTGGGCTGAGCAAACCCATCCAAGGGATCTGCCTTTTAGAGTTGAGATGGAAAGTGAGCAGGTGTCATCTTCTACGTTTGCATTGCAGGTGCCTGCATTTGCTCCAGAATGCGAACCCCAAGACAGCACCTCTGGGCAGAGCAGTACCTGAGCTAGTTTTGATTAAGAGTAGAATTGATTCATGGTGATCATGCTGTGCCTGTCTAACAATCTTCCTGCATGGACAGGTGTCCACGCTCTTCGCAGCAAGGGGAAACACCATCCCCCAGGAAGAGAAAGCACAGCTGCGAAGAGGAGGTCGGTGGCCCGCCACCCAAGCGAAGCCGAAACCTGTGAACAGAGAGCTCAGCAATGGGTAAGTGAGACCACCCAAGCAGGGTGAGAAGACCAAGGAACCCAGGCGTGTAAGAGAGCCTGTTCTCCCTCTTGGGAATTTTCACGCTGCTCTGAGTAGAGGAAATAGTTCTGTGGTGCTCAGAGATGGTCCCAGAGAGGAAGCGGTCACCTGCCCTTGGCAGAAGGTGGATGTCTGGAGGAAAAGAGCACTCCAGCATTGGCAGTTTCCATTTTGCACTTAAAATCATCGTATCAAAGAATAATTTGGGTTGGAAGGGACCTTCCAAGGTCATCTAGTCCAACAATCTAGTCCACAATCGAAATAATTAATAGAAAAATGCCAAAGCCTAATACCCAGCTCTAAGGAATCCTGCGGAGGAGAACTGTGGATGGGTACCGGCTTTCATGTCAAAACACAAGTTTCTTGTTCTCCTCTCAGCCTGGTGTCTAATGCTTGTCTTTTCCTCCCATCTTTCTCAAGGCAGGTTAAGGGGATGGCTGAAGAATCCACCCTCATGTTGTCACCCTTTTGGCTCAGCTGGGTGGTCTAGCAGATGTTACAAGAAACAAGATTACTATTCGTTCTTTCTGCAGAACATTCACCATCTCATGAAGAAGTCTAAGGAATGTTATATGCTACAGGCATCAAAATAACTGCAGAAAGGGCACTTGGGAGCTTTTAACACTTTTGTTTTCCTATGCCATTTGGCAGCTTTATTAAGTTTACAAGAGATTTTTTAGCCAGTAGGGTAGAGAGTTAGTTACTTAGTTAATTAGTTAGTTAGTAAGTTAGTTAGTTAGTTTCTACTGTAGGTAGTTGTGTACTTAATGCATTTTTTTTCACACATCAGTTGGCAACTTTGAAATATTTACAATAAATTTTTGAGCCAATATGGCAAGAGAGTGAGTTAGTTAGTCACACTATGCTTAGAGAGAACCATTCCTGCCAAATTAGGTCCCCTGGGGCAGGCTGTGGTGTTCCCCCTGAAAGGTTCTCCCATCCCCAGGGGGTTACCAACTTTGCCAAAGAAGTTATAAGACAGAAGCTGGGAACAAAAGGGAGGATTCAGAAAGTTCATCTGAGCAAATGCGATGTTTCCATGATTTGAGAGATGTGAAGTTTCTCTGAATAGTAAAAAGAAAATTCATAATTACTTCACTTTTGTAAAACTGCACTAAAAATATTTGTAAATCTAATGTAAAAATCAGATATGAGGGGAGCCAGGAGCACACAACAAATTTGTAGTTTTGTCTGGGTCAGTTCCACATCTGAAGGTCAGTTTTATCCACATGATGCAATTTTGATTTTTGATCCTGAGGGTCCAGTAAACTCTGCTACTTTTGTAAACAGGGAAATAGCATTAAGTAAATTCCACTAGCAATTCATTCCTAAGCCATGCATATCTCCTTTTGGGACATTTCATCATCCTGTGTGTGTTATTGTAAATGTCTATTTGGTAGATCAAAAAACTTACATAAAAATTTAGGGAAAATGTAGCAAATATTGGACTAAGACTATTGGACTAAGACTCATATCCAGCCTTGGGCCTTCTGTATTTAACTATGTGTTGTTTACAAGAATAAATATTTGAAGTAACCCTGGCTGTATATTTGAGAATATGTTCCTTGAGGAACAAGTGTATCATACACAAAGCACCAGCAAGAATAGATGAAATTTCTGAAATCAATAACCTGATAATAAATTGACCTTTTTAGTTATTTCCACTTTTTTTTTTTTTCTCCATTCCTTCTCCTGCCTTACTTTGTTTGATTTTTTGGTGAAATTGGTTATTTCAAATGCAAACTGGCAAACTGAAGGAACTTAAAATATCCAATAATAATAACATAAGTAAAAAGAGCATAGAATATAATATTTCAGGCCGTTTTTGGAACACACACCTTTTCCACAGGCAAACACCCACCAGCTCTTTAAAGAATTGTCTTTCCATCTTTCACTGTCTGTCTGAATGAAATAAACTCCTACCTTACAAGCATAAAATCTTCAGCTGTTCTAAGGATTTAAATCAGGATCTGCCCTTGGTTCTCGGAAAAGCCCAGTGTACAGAACTGAATTCTATCCTTGTAGAGTGTAACAACACACTTCTCACAGCTATAAAGCTTAACACAGACTTTATCTTGCCTTTTTTCCCTCTTTCACCAAAACTAATGTGATAAATGACTAGAGTCTGACATCGAATCACCAGAAATGGAGCTGCAGATGTCACCTTTGCTCTCTGAAATTCCCTGGTATTGCTGAAAGAGACAAAAAGCCAAAAATCTGTAGATGTGAGAAAGATAAATGTAAGAAGTGTTCGGGCTGGTTTCTGTTCAAGTTCTAGCCCTTGGTCACAGAAGCAGCGGATGGTCGGGCATGCAACTAAACATGGGGATGTGCAAATACAGGTGGGAATTTAACGTTGGCTGGTGGCCATCACAAAAGCAGAAAGAGCAGGTCCTGGAACATACACCCTGAAATATTTGTGAATACAAGGAAGACAATTTTGCAGGACTCACGCTGCCATAGGACAGTGCCACGGTGAAGCCATTCACTCTCGATCTCTCCCTTTGCTGCCACCCCACTGCACACAGAGGAGTGAGCTGCATGCAGGTGGGGGCTGCTCCCTTCTGCTCCAGCTGGATCATCTTCTCCCCACCGCTTTTCTTGGCAGGACCGATCCAGCGAGCGCTCAACTCCACCACAGCATGTTGCATTTCACTCCTGACCCACCAGCTCTCACCCCACCACTGCTGCTTAAGCATCCCCAACCACCATGGAGTGTCCATCTGCCTTTGCTATGAGTCTGTTGGAAGGTTCCTCTTTCATTTCAGCTATCAAATGCTGATACTGCCAGGGAAAGCTGAAGTCAGCAGCAGGAACTCGTGGCAGCAGCAAAGCACCATCTCTCACCTCACTTGTCAATCTTTGCATGTGTAGTGAGAGAGAATGTTTAGGAGGAAGATGAAGATTACGCCGTGGTGCAGTATTGAGCCAGTGGAGCAGTATCACAAGATAACACCCAACACTACCATAGTTTTACTCACTTTTCAAGTTTGTATTGAATGCAAATTATTGTGGTTTAGCTGCATACCTTGTCTCTTTTACAAACAAGACTTCAGCAGAAAGGCTCATTCAAAGAGCCAACATATTCATCTGTTTCTGCTGTACAGGAATATGTATATGCATATGGGTGTGTTACAAGCATTTTAAATCAATCCTTTTCGCAAAAGAAAAAATGGCTAAAGTAGACTACCACAACCATAAAGGTGTTGAGAGACCACTTATTTAGAAACACACTCCCTTTTCCAGCTGGAATTACTGGAGCCCTAGGCCCACTACGAATGTTTGGAGAGAAAAGAGAACCAAAAATCCATGTAGAGGGTAAATATTTGCTCCCCAGCTCTCCCATCCCTAATTCTGTAGGGGGCAGCAGAATCACATAAACTTTTCAATTGTGGAATGGGATAAATTAATATCTGCCTGGATAAATTAATGTGTGCCTGAATATCCTCTGTGGTGAGAAGTGTTATGGTCCCTCAGGGGCTGGTGATACTGGCAAGGTGACCGATGTGGACAAGTTGATCGACGTCAGCAAGATGATGGATGCTGGGGAGGGGGAATGTGGGCAGATAAATGCTGTGAATGCAGAAACTTCTGTTTTCTTGGCAAAGGAAAAACTCCAGGTGGTACAGTGTGGGCAGGAGGCTCCAGGAATCTCCAACTGGCAAACTGATGCTTCAGAGCTTATCATAAACCAACGCAATGTATAGATGTTGTCATGTTGCCCTGGACCACACCAAGAGCAGCATCCTTCTCCTAGGGCAGGCTGCTAACAAGTTCACTCTTAAAGCCCTGTAGCTTTTTCAGCCCAATTTTCTGACAAGTGCCGAATGTGGCACGGGTGAGGATGGTCACTGTCACCCACCTCCCCCACGCCCCAGAGGAATCATCCAGCCTGTCTCTGGCTTTACTTCCCACCTCCATGTCTTCACCCTCTGTTGGGAAGCTGGTTAGTAAAGTCTAGAGGTCAAGTTTTATGGGGGAGGGAGCTGGGGCTGTTCAGCCTGGAGAAAAGGAGGCTGAGGGGAGACCTCATCACTGTCTGCAACTATCTGAAAGGAGGTTGTAGCATGGAGGGTGTTGGTCTCTTCTCCCAAGTAGCAAGTGATAGGACAAGAGTAAACGGCCTCAAGTTGCACCAGAGGAGGTTTAGATTGGATATTAGGAAAAGCTGCTTCACAGAAAGGGTTGTCAGGCATTGGAACAGGCTGCCCAGGGAAGTGGTGAAGTCACCATCCCTGGAGGTGTGTGAAAGAGATATACACGAGGTTCTTAGGGATATTGTTTAGTACCAATGTGAGGTTAATCATTGGACTCGATGATCTTGAGGGTCTTTTCCAACGAAAATGGTTCCATGATTCTATGACCAACAAGCGCAGCGTGATATTCAGGGCAAGGTGCCGGTCAGGGCCAGGCCCGGCCCGAGGCGGGGCAGCCCAGCGGGGCAGGAGGCGGCTTCTCCCGCGCCGCCCCGGGGGACTTTGATCCGAGCGGCTGCCGCCCCCCGCACCGCCCGCCGCGCTGCCCGCTGCTATGGCGGGCCGGCACCGGCTCCTGCTGGAGAACGCCCAGCAGCTGGTGCTGGTCTGCGGCCGGGGCGAGGAGTTCCTGCTGCGGGACGGGGCCGCCAGCCTGGCCGTGCTGCGGGGCGCCAGCCTGGTGGTGGGGCTGTGAGTGCGGGCGGGGGCGGCCGCGGGGCCGGGACAGGAGCGGTGGCGGGAGCGGGGGGCGCGCCGGGAGCGGGTCTCCGCGGGCTGCCCGCGTCCACACAGCCTGTCCGCCGGCTGCCAGCCTGCCCGTGCCCGGTGCTTGTCTGTGCCCAGTGGTTGCCCATGCCCGGTGCTTGTCTGTGCCCGGTGGTGGTGGGACTGCAGCCATCCTGCCTGCACTGAAATGTGCCTTCGAAATTTTGATTATTTCAATCCTTGTCGTGATAACTTCCTTTATCATGCTGTATTTGTACATCTAGCCTCGTAAAGATAACTTCTAGCCTGATGGTGGTCCAACCCTAACCATTCTGTGATTCTGTAACTGCTGCTCTCTGCGGCCTCTGCATTGTTTGTAGGTGAACTGACATGAACGAATAACGATCATATAAATAATTTCTGTAATTAAAGGAATTATAGCTAATAATTAACCTAAATAATTACATCTCTGCCATTTCTAAATGTCCTAGCTGCCATTTCTCTCCCAAAAATTCTGCTGTGTAGTGTGGGGATGCCTTCAGTCAGGTGCCCATGGTGACTCCTGGTTACAATTCCAATGGCTTGAGAGCTGGAGAAAGACAAGGCTGAAAGGACAGAGGAGCCGCTTGTGCCCTGGGAAGCCCCTCTTGTGTAGGTGAAGCGTCGCTCCATGTGTGGCTGGAGAGGATCTCTCAGATGCAGTGTAGGATTCCCAGCACCATCCTTGAGCTTCACTGGGAGAAAATTGCTGGTTTACTGAATATCAGCCACAAAGAGAATTATCTCTGTGGCTTCCAAGGGCACAAGGGTAGGAGTCACGTCCAGGCAATGGAGGCTGGAGATGACAGTTCGATTTCTGTGAGGTGCATTTTGCAGGTACTTGCTGGAGGAGTGCTGTATCCACAAGAGAAAAATAATGTTGTCTAGCAGAAAATAGAACAAAAGTACCAAGGTATTGTCCTGAGGGATCTAAGCAGAGGATATTACAAGTGTTATGGGAAACAACTTAGAATGTATGGCATTACCCCATCATTTTCTGTGTGTCTGTAAAATTAGCAAACCGCCTCCTGTGTGCATCTTGAGTCAGGCTGAAAGTCCCTACCTCTGCTTTCAGAGTTCTTGCTCCAGGAGCTCTTGACAATGAGCGCTTGACTTCTCAACAGGCTCACGCTGCCTTTGGTCGCTGTCTGTTGTTTGCAGAGATGGTTGTATCAAAGCTGTGGGCCAGGCAGATGTTATTCGCAATCAGTTTTCAGAAGCAACATTTGAAAGAGTAATTGACTGCTCTGGGAAGTGCGTGTTACCAGGTAAGTTTATTTTTTCATAATGTCAAAATGCTGAATGGCAGCAAGCACTTCGAGACTGTATTCAGTACTGGTTTGACAGTATCTTGCACTGAGGGGCAGAGTATTGTAGTTTCTTCATTCGGAGTGCTACAAAGAGAAAATTCCAGCACTAGGGATTTTTTGGGGGGCTTCATAGTGGAGCTCTGTCTCCTCTTGGTTCATCTTACATCTGTTTCTCTCTGTCATAGATCACAGCAGTAAAGTAGTTGTCCTGCTGAGTGACTTTTCAGAGTCGCCTCTATTTTCTGTACCATTTCAACACCAGGGCTCAGACTCTCCCTCCTGCCCACAGCTGGTTTAAGGCAAAAGGGCAGCACAGGATTTTAAGTCACAGAAGCTGCAACTTTCCCTGATAAAAAAATAAACCTGGGCAAGTATATTGCATGTTAAACTTCACAAGTGGTGTTGGCACAGGAGCTGTTAGACCACTGTTTTGTTTGCAGTGGCCTCGGGCATTCAGTAGAGTTGGTTTCACAGCTCATAGGAAAAGCTCCCGCTGGAATAAGTGGACTATTGCTAGAGTAATCACGTTCTAAGCCCAGCCTAAACACTTTGCTGTGTTTTGTAAAGAACCTGGACTTAAAGTCTAATGACCTTTGTAATGAATTTAGTAATATATAATTTCTTCGACAGTTTGAAAATGTCATCAAAACAAAATGAAAAGCTCAGCAACTGATGCACTTACTTAGAGACATTTTACATAAGGTGTCATATGGAAAAAAAGTAGAAAGAAAATTAATAGCCTTTGAAGAAAATCCTAGATTTTGTCTGGTTTGATTTTTCTTTTTCTTCTAACCAATAGAGGCTTTGTAGGGGAGCTTCTGCTCTACACTTCGTTTGCTTGCATGTTCATAATGTTTTCTCTTACACAGTGAAATAACCTTAGTGTATGTTTACTTTGTTTTCTTCAGGCCTGGTAGATGCACATACACACCCATTGTGGGCTGGTGATAGGGTTCATGAGTTTGCAATGAAGGTAATGGCATAAAATTACACGGCTGGATTTTTCTTTCTCTCTCTTTTTTTTTTTTTTAATTATGCATAACTAACTATTTCTACTTTCTAGTGACTCCCACCTTTCATCTATGGAAAAATATATCACTTCTGTCAGATAATCTAACTGAGGGAGAAAGGATGACTTTTTAATACTAGTAGGCTGAGAGAGGAGTATAACTGCAGCTTTTTCAGCCAGCCTTGATAAATTTTGGCACTGATTGAAGCAATACAGGAGTACTGCCTTCTATTACCATCTAAATCTTGATATTTTTCCTTTTTTTTTCCACATAAATGAATTTTTTAGCTAGATATAGGTTTTCCCTTTGGGCTCAGCGGGAAGCAAAACTTCAGAGTAATTCTCTTTGTGCTGCTTCTTACATCAGTTCTTCACTTAAGTGGAGGGAAGAGGAAGGAAAGAGAGGAAGAATTAATGAGGATTCAGCCCCCTCCTTTCTTCTCTCTTACTACAAAGGGACCTCAAAGCACTTTCCAGTGTCCCTTGGATAGAAAATGCACATTTAATAGCTAATTGTATGGGGGATTGGTTTTTGTTTTCTTTTTTTTCCCCAAGCTGGCAGGTGCATCCTATATGGAGATCCACCAGGCTGGAGGAGGAATACATTTTACCGTGGAACATACTCAGAAAGCCAAGGAAGAAGAGCTGTTCAATACTTTCAAACACCGTCTTGAACGCATGCGCAGAGCAGGATCTACGCTTGTTGAGTGCAAGAGTGGATATGGCTTAAACTTGGAAACAGAGCTTAAAATGCTCAGGGTGATCGAACGTGCTCAGCAATCCATGGATATTGGCATTTCTTCAACGTACTGTGGAGCTCACTCTGTGCCGAAGTAATATGACTTGGTTTTTCTTGCTCTTTTTAAGTATTACTGCTTTGCATTGAAAATTGGTTGTTGTTTTCAGAAAGGTTTCTTCTGCCCAGCCCTCCTAAAATATAACATATTTGAAATGAAAGCAAATATTTACCTAAGGCTCTCCTAAATTTTAATTTGAAGGAAGATGGGGAAGCATTTTTTTAAGGGCTACTAAATGCCAGTAAAAGCTTAGCACAGAATCACTGCCTTCAGCTGGTGCTCACTCTGAATATAACATGGATTACAGGGTTTCCTGTACAGAAAGTTCTTCTACTTGGGCTTGCTGCTACCCTTCAAGTTCAGTCTCTGCCATGAGCTTTTATTTTGAACAGCTAACAGAAAAAAAATATATTGTATTTAATCCTTTTATACCTCAGTGAACAAAGCTTAATTGTGCTTCCATGCAATGAAGAATTGCCTGTATCTTACAGGTATGAGATGAGTAGAAGATCAAGTGGGCTTAATCACAACTATTTTGATAGCTCAAGTAGACATACCATAACAAGCCTTTCTCACTTTGACACTTTTTTCTTTATGATGAAAATAGCATCTTCAAGTTACCAGGTTGCATTGTATGAAAGAATTAATGAGGAGTTTTAACTAAGTAGGTGTATGTGAAATGTATGTTTTGCCAAACTAAGCAGTAGGCTGCTGCAAAACATGGCATGTAAGGTGGAGGCAGGCCTAGCATCACAGAGATACTGTGGCAATAATTAAGAGATGTTAATTAAAAATAAAATACTCCCCCCAAAAATCTGCCTTTTCCAACATTCAAGAAAACATGACCTAGAAAAAATTATTTGCAGGCTAATTGTTTTATATTTGGGGCAGGATGGGAAATTATCTTTTGTTAATGTAACTGTTTAAAAGGATTCCTTCAGTAACTGGAAGATGGTCAGGAATAAAGTAACTAAAATCTGCTGAAAACATCAAATATATTTTTCAGGAAGTTCTACTGAAATTTGGAGGACTTAATCGTAAAATAGAATTGAGATTTTAGCCCAAATATAATTCTTAGCTCTTCGTTTCCTTCTCCCCTAGAAAGCCTTGGGAGGATTTCAGTAAAAATCCTGATAGTCTTTCCCACAAAAATATTTCAATCATTTCTATAAACTAATGAAATAAATTCCAGTGTTTTTACAAATATTTCAAATCTTATGTATTAAAAAGACAGGTGTACCATCTCACTGTCTGCACAGTTCAGTCCCCACTGATGCACGTCAAGCATAACAAAATACAGGTAGTGAGGATATTGTGTTTTAAGCAAGGATAAAAGGTAGTTGGGCATTTGAGGAAATTTCCTGAAGGAAATACTGAATTATCTATATTTTCCAGTTTGGGTCTTCTTAAATCCTCTTTTCATTCAAAGGTTTATGTCTAGAATATTTTGCTTGAATTTTCTGCTACCCTTCAAACTTAGTCTCTGCCTCGGGTTTTTATCTTGGCCAGGAGGAATCCCGCAGTTCTTCCCTGATCCAAGGCCTGATGTTCAGAGCCAGAGTCCTCAGCCTTTGGCTGCTGAACATCTGGGCCAGTAACGTGCTGAGGGAGACATCCCGCTTTGTTGAGCTTCAGTTTTGAACTCTGAATTTCCGGCAGCTTCAGTAATTGTGGAGGATCGCAAGAGGAACATGATGCCTGCAGGCTTGGGGCTGGAAATTGCTCTTTGATATTATTTATGCAGATGAGATGATGATCTTGTAGGTTCTAGAAGCTGTTAAACAGACATCTTCCAAGTCACTTAAGCTCATGCCAGTTTTCTTTCATCATTATATTCCATAAGACTGCCCTGTAGTTCAGTTACACATGAATGATACAAACAAAAGAATAAGATTGATATAACTATTTTTATTTAAATCTTCTTCATTTATATAGGACCTAAAATGTAATGCCCTTTTTTGTAGGTTCTTAATGGTAATTCTTGACTAGATAGGCATTCAAAGTCTAATAATCTAATGGGTTTGGAATGATCATATTCATGCAAATTTGTTACTGCCTATCTGCTAACACTGAATCAATTTAAAATCATTCTGCTTAATGTGAAACAAGAGAAGAATGTCATGCTTGATTATGGAACATGCTGCTTAGACCCCTGTGGGACTTGCTAAGCCATTTGTTTGCTTTCTTACACTTGGCTTAATTTACTGCTGCAAGTCTGGCCTCTTAGAGCAGAAGCATCACCAGAGAGTTCATTTAATTGATGAAAGTGTCAACTCTTCCATGTTGCCAAGTCTTGCAATATGTGGCATGAAACCACTACAGGAAAGACATGGACCTGTTGGAGGGGGCCCAGAGGAGCCACAAAAATTATCAGAGGGATGGAACAGCTCTGCTGTGAGGACAGGCTGAGAGAGTTGTGGTTGTTCAACCTGGAGAAGAGAAGGCTCCGCAGAGACCTTAGTGAGCCTTTTCAGTACTTAAAAGGGACCTACAAGAAAGAGGGGGACAGACTTTGTAGCAGGGCCTGTTGTGAAAGGACAAGGGTCAATGTTTTTTAAACTAAAGGAGGGGAGATTCAGGTCGGACATGAGGAAGAAATTTTTTACATTGAGGGTGGTGAAACACTGGCCCAGGTTGCCCAGAGAGGTGGTAGACACCCCATCCCTGGAGACATTCCAGACCAGGCTGGACGGGGCTCTGAGCAATCTGATCTAGTTGAAGTGTCCCTGCTCATTGCAGCGGGGGTTGGACTAGATGATCTGTGAAGGTCCCTTCCGACTCAAACTATTCTATGATTCTATGTCTTATAAAGCTTCAATATGTCTTTTATGGAGTCTTAAGATGAGCCTACTCTAGACTTGCCAGCACTGGTTATTCTTTTTTCTCACCTGTAAATTAGCTTTGAGAAGATGTTGAGAACTTGCTGCATGTATCTGTTCATGATTCTCGATATACAGTAATTCAGTCTGATTTTCTGCTTCTAGAAGGCACCACTGACACATTATTCAAATTGACCCTGCTCTGCACCAGGGGTTGGATCAGATGAGTTCCAGACATCCTTACAAACACAGCTATTCTGTAGGACTATGATACAGTGCATTGGTAGCAGGCAGTACTCACTGAAGTGTGTGCCAAACAGTGCAGGCTACCTTAGTTTAAGCCATCCTAGGGAAAAATAAGGCTGCTCTGTTTGTAGTGATCCTTGTTCCTGTCTATCACTTTTAAAAGCGTTTCAAGCCTCAGAACTTCCAGTTCTTTAGGAATTGAACCTAAAAAGCTCACAGCAGGGTGGCAAGGAAATAACTGGTCTGTCATGTATCCAGTCATCATTTTGAATCAAATCAGTGATTCTGAGGATGTCTGATTCTAATTTTTTTTTTTAATTGGCAAAGCCTCGCTATGCACTTTTCATCTGTAGGAAGAAACTTTCAAAGTGATTTCCTGAGTAGAAGTCTCTTGCATTAAAGCAATGTCAGTTTGAATTTTGGGGTATTATATGCCCCCAAAAAAGTGAAACCAAGACTTATGTTTTCCTCTGGTTTGTCTTTTCTCTGATCCTAACCTTTCAGTCCAAATTCCTGCACAGACTGCTGAATAAAAGAAGGAAAAGGAGGAGACTTGGCATGCTAAAAAGCTGAGCAACCCCAATGACCATTGCAGTGAGACGTGAATAAAAGGACCGTAAGCTGGATTCTGCTCAGCTTTATAACTGCACAGCCTGTTAATCAGAGCAGAATTTGGCTCCTTGAATATATTGCCACTGTAAAGCTCCCAACTTGCCCACGTGTGGCACCCATATAATACTGTTCTGAATATACAAAAATACAGTGCCTGAAATGAGGATTGAGACGTCACAGACATTTAGCTGCAGTATGTCACTTATCTTTGGATCTTAAAATTGCAAACTGGTAACTCAGCTGCACATTTTGGGATCGTTCCCTCTCTCAAAGGCATTTACTGATCTCTCCTGGGTTATCTTTGTGTAATAGAGGGTTCATAAATGCTTCTGACTTTGGCAAATCAAGACCCCTCTGATTTAGAAAGAGTTATCTAGCCATCACTCCGCATGATATAAAAGGAGGAGAGGTAAATTTAAAATAATGATTTGTGCTGCATATCCCCTTTGAGCTTTCATACTTGCATAAGAATATTGTATTAATACCATTCAAAATAGTTAAATAATAATATACATATTTTAAATGCGTTTTACATTACAGTATAAGTAGGTCAGAATACATGAATAAGAAAGCAGAAGAGTTCATTTTAAGGCTCCCATGTCTTGGTTAGCATCCAATAAGGTAACCTTATAAAAAAATCTAGTAATACAATCTAATATTCTTTGAGTGGAAAGTAATTAGTGTTTTTTTGAGTACCTGAATTACCGTAGTTTTAATTTTTTTGATTGGAAAGTTGAGTGATTCTTATTTGCATAATTTTCTTAAAAAAGCTAGTAATTGTATGTATAATTTGAATGTTTGCCAGACATCAAGGATGTAGTTCTTATGGATCTGTAACATTTTCTTTTCATTAGAGGGAAAACTGCTAGAGAAGCCACAGATGACATTATCAATAACCATCTCCCTAAACTGAAAGAACTCAAACTAAGTGGTGAAATACATGTTAACAATATAGATGTGTTCTGTGAGAAGGGAGTCTTTGATCTGGATTCTACTAGGAGAATTCTTCAAGCTGGAAAAGATATAGGGTTACAGATTAACTTCCATGGTGATGAACTCCATCCGATGAAATCTGCTGAGGTACGTCTTTCTTAACATCCAGTTAAGCCTTTTTTGCTTTTTGCTTTGCTTTCGTGAGAGCTGAATCTTTGAAATAATTGCAGTTTTCAAACCCAAAGTTTTCTAAGACTTTATAAAATAGACCATTCATATATATCTGTTTCTATCAGATGACAGAAAGTGCAGCCCCTGTGCAGCTCTGGGTTAAGGACATGGGAGGAAGCCTTGAGCTCCAGGACTAACACGTGCTGCCTGATCAAACGCTGACTTTGCTTATCTTCCACATGGGATACAGATGGGGAAGGTGGATATCTGCAAACCCAAGAATGACAAAAACATGGTTTCTATGCAACTTGAAAAATCTTTTTTCCTTAAGTGCCCCGTTAGCAGCAACAAGTCAGATGTGTGATGAGCACACTCAGAGGGATGGTTTAGTCAAAAATGTGCTCCCAAATATCCTGATAAAGTTACTCTGAGACCATGTTTCACCACCATTTAAACATCGCTTCCTTCCTGTGAGGTCTGCTCAAGTTATTCTCTGCTGTATTTAAAAACAAAAACACCCCAACTAATGAGAGAAAAACAAACAAAACAAACAAAATAAAAAAAAATAACCACAAACAAAACCAAAACTTGATGGATCATGAAAACCTTTTTGGTGTTTCGCCACTGAAGGCAGCAGTTGCCCTACTAGTTTTGCAGCCAGGGTCGGCTTTGTCAGCCCTTTTTTGCTGGATACTTTGTGAACAGGAGTGGATAGTGGTTTTATCCATAGCTGACCCATAGTTTGCATGTTCATCTGTTAAAAACACCACTGAAGGTGTGCTTTCACTCAGTGGATGGTTAATAGCTTTTTGTGATTAACTTTTCCAGTAGTAAATTAGCAAATATTTTGTCTCTGTATTGGGTTTGTTCTTTCAAGCAGTCTTCATGACTTTTAGTAAATTTACATTAATAGTGAATTCCCTCCTCCGGTCATTTGAAAACAACATTGCTTTGCTGAATTAATTGAGAATGGTGAGTAAATTTCTTCAACATTTGCTTAGCTTGGAGCTGAACTGGGAGCCCGGGCTATCAGCCACCTGGAAGAAGTTAGTGATGAAGGTATCACAGCGATGGCAAGAGCTAAGTGTGCTGCTGTCCTTTTACCAACAACTGCCTACATGCTAAGGTGAGGCCACTGGCTTGGAGGAAAACTTTTGTAACAGCACAACCACACTTATGGTTTTAGTGTCTTTTAATATAAAAGCATAAGCTTTTATCTATGCCTTAAGGGTCAAGCTGGATCAGTGAAGATGATCACAAAGCTGAATGAGCCTACTCATCTCCTGGTTTTGGTGGAGTTCCTCAAAAATGAAACAATACCCTACTTCTGAGAAGTCTCACAGTAGATTTTGAGTGGTTCAGTCAACACTGGTATTTAACCCTTATGTCAGGCTAAGGTGATAATCGGGCATTCATTTAAGGAGGGAACTAGAGTGGTTTTCTTTAATCCATTTAGCCTTTAAACTGTATTGTTTTTTTTTCAGGCAAATTAAATCTGCAATGTATGTATTTTCTCTCTTGCAGAAGATTTTGCTAGGACTTGGATCCTCTGGTTATCTAAAGCGCTGAAAGACTGTGGGCAGCATTTTTAGAATCCCCTCTGGTTTTACCCAGGCAACACTGAGGGAAATCACCTTAAGAACACTATTTTCCATATGCAGATACTCCAGATAAACATGGATGGATCACCTGCTTACCCCTAGTGCCAAAACTCAGCCAACTAGATGATGAGGACCATGACCCAATAATATCTTTCCTCCTGTGAAGATCCTTCAGCTAATTCTGGTTTATTTTCAGCAGTCTGCTTTCCAAGGCATTAAGGCTTGTGCCATTGTCACCTGTGTCCACTTGTGTGTCCATGTTTGTGTTTATTTGTGGTTAGCTGTCTGTGCCCTGCACCAGTGCTTTTGAACCACTGGCTGGTTGCAACTACATGCACCACCAGGATACAGATCTCGGAGAGGACCTGTGGTCCTGCAAACTGACCCCCAGGCAGGGAGGTAAAGGAGACGACAGAGAGGCAGCCACCTGTGGAAAAGGCTGTGGATGTAACTCAAGTGTTGCTCCAGACACTCTGTGTGGTGGGAGGTTTATAACCTCAGGATAAGTCTCAGATGGAAATAATAATGAGCCACAGGAGATAAGGCCTTGTTTGTCCTGGTGTCTATTGAACGCAGGCCTCCCAGTCTAATATGCCCAAAAATGAAGAAGAGACACAACAGATAATGGGTTAAAAGACCATTAGAGGGCCAACAGCTGCGCAGTGTGTAGAAGTTGCTGTGAGGTGATGTGGTGCATCCTTTGCTGACCTCCCTCAGCTCCTTCAGTCCCAATGGTGAGAGCTCAGACCTCAAGAGGTCTGCCCCATAGACTGTCCCTTGGTTTTAAGAGAAGCGGTAGCAGCCAGGGCTTCACCTGATGGCCAGAAGTGGGCCAAGGAATGCAGCTGGAGAGATTGAGGTCTCATTTATTGTTCCTTTCTGCTAACTGCAGTGCTTTTCATACTACTTTTTTGAGCAGCAGTTGCTCTGAGGTTCCATTTTTACTGTTACACTGGTTTATTTTTTTGGACACAATGTTTGGCGCTATTAGCTTTACAGCAACTGTGGCTAAAACTTCTTAGAGAGTGTATTTTCTAGTACCCACCCTTGCAAACACATACTCAGACTAATGCAGTGGCTGAGAGATTTTGAAATGGTTATTCCAGATATTGAAGATTTTTTTTGCATTAACATTGCTAAGAGAGAAAATACTCCAGTCGACACAAATTAAATTCACAGCCTCAACTTACTATTTCAAATTGCCAACAGAATCAATAAAGGACTATTGCATTACTTATGCCACTGCAAATGTTTGGGAGCCTGTCTTTGAAGCTACAAGGACTAGAAAATTACTTTCTTCAGAAAACAAGATTTTCACCTTGTAAATCCTTAAGTGGTCTGAATAAAAATTCTGGCCCAGAATTTCAGTGGCCTGAAGCCTGATGGTTCACACTGACTGCTGCCACATGCTGTTACTGCAAAAGTGGCGGATCACAGTTCCTGTTTATGCTTTCCATAGGCTGACAGGTAGAGAGCCAAGAGGAGAATTTGGCCTTTTGTCTCCAAAGCATTAGTGTAACTGAAGGCATGAATGTAGCCAAACCGAGTGATTATTTGTAATTTATCATGTAATAACTAAGTAAATTGCACTGACAAGTGTCTTTTTCCCACTAGACTGAAGCAACCTCCAGCTAGAAAAATGTTAGAAGAAGGAGTTATAGTTGCTCTTGGCAGTGACTTTAATCCTAATGCATACTGTTTTTCAATGGTAAGCTGTTCCTAATACTTTTAACACCACAAAATTATGAAATGTCTTACCAGTACGACTTGCGTATAGATCTCGAGCACTTAAAACAGTCTTTGTAACTGCAAAGAAAACTCTATGCCCAGCTTAGGCAATTGTGCATGCTTATTTATGTAGTTGGCACTTTTTACCAGAAACTCTTGAAACCAGAAGGGGTTCTATTCTTCAGATGCATCGAGAAGCTATTATAAAAAAGGCTCTAGAAGTTCCTGGTTTTAGAGTTCTCATTTTGGAGCCGGCAAGATTTACATCATGCAGGACAACTTCTGTTGCACAAGGAGGGAGTGCTTAGGGGTTGGAGGCACAAACAGCTTTATTCGTGTTACTGGTAACTCCCATTTTCCACTTAACTTGCCTACTAGCCTATGGTGATGCATCTGGCCTGCGTAAACATGAGGATGTCAATGAATGAAGCACTAGCAGCTGCCACCATTAACGCAGCTTATGCTCTGGGAAAATCGGACACACATGGCTCCATACAGACTGGCAAGCAGGGGGATCTTGTCATCATAAATTCATCAAGGTTTGTTCTTCCATTGTTGCTTTAAATGTGATTTAACATAAGAGACTTTGTTTTCCACCATATTGTGGATAGTGGAGAGGTTAATGAATTCCTCGTTCTTTAGAAATTATTTTCATCCAAAAAAAGGGACACTGCTAGCATTTTAGACCCGTTTTCCTCCTCCTTAATCACTCCAGTGGGAAATAGAGCCTAAAATTTGGGGGCTAATATTACAAATAATCCATGCTTAATTACAAATTATCTAAAGATAATACCTGTTTATTTTGTGGAAGGAATTCTCTGCTGATTTGTACATGCACTGTATTCGTGCACCAAGAAATCAACATGTAAACAGGGAATAGGGTTTTCCAATGGTTCAAGCAAATGTTTTATAATTGCCAAGTATACTAGGTATGTGACCTACTTTTAAGTCTGGATAGACTTAAACATATAATTGTCTTTTTAGGTGGGAGCACTTGATTTACCAGTTTGGGGGACATGAAGCATTGATCGACTATGTTATTGTTAAAGGAAAAGTCGTCTATCAAAATGAGAGGTGTGGGACAATGAGCAGTTACTGAGAGAAGACTAATTTAGGAAGCTACTATAATCAAATTAGCATGGAATATTTCAAAGCAACAGACAAATTAGATTTGTACTTACTGTTAAGTTGCTTGCCTGCTCGCCTTACCAGTCCTCTTATTGAAATAAACTTTATCAAGCATTACCAGTCTGGTGCATCTTTATGTCCGTTGTTCTTGTCTCCACTGCATGAAAATAATTTTTAATTGTATCAAATAGAAATAAGGCGGTTTGCAAATATGTTTTCCTATACAATTTTAATCTATAAAACTACTATATTTGAAAGTAGCCCCAACAAACCACCAATGAATGAAGATGTTTGCATTCAGGTTAAGATTTATTGGGAAGAATGATGTTAAGTAACCTGCGATGGAGAGCCAGGGGTTCAGGTGCGCACATTTGGGATAGTCTTTGGTGGTGCTGGGACGCCACAGCATCCTGAGGAAACACTCACAGCTCCTGAGTCTGCTCAGTCTCAAACTCAGCAGACACCAGGAACCACAGTCATGGTGGGAAGCACAGTGTCTTTCCAAAATACCAAGTCTCCTGGTTTCTGAGGACCTGACACTCAGCAGGAGCCAGCAGCTGGGAGCCCAGCAAGGTGCTGCTTACCAGCTGGTCTTGCCTTGCTGAGGGTCTGAGCTCCTCTGCGGCTGTAGAGGCACGAGGAAAAGAAGGTGAGAAAAATGCGATCAGGTACACTACTGACTGGGCTGCTGAAAGCTGGAGCACACTGTTGGTTAGGGGTTGGATTAGGCTTACTATTATAAATCAATGGTGCCAAAATCTTAGAGTTTACTCCTCGTGGCAGTTAGCCCAGCGAGGTTATGGCCTGGTGAGTACAGCCAACCTCTCAACTTCTAATCACCTTGAAACTTAGAAGAAGAACACTTGCAATCGCATACAGAAGTTTCAAAAAGACCTGATCTCATTTATTCTAGGCTGAATCTGAAATAACACAACACATGATTGTGCATGTAAGTTTGTGCTTCTGATGACAAGTCTGATGACTCCTACTTGGAACAACTTCGAAACTTAAAATCCTGGGTTTTTGTCAGCTACTATTTTTTTCTGGGCTTGAAACATCATTTGAGGATGTGGTATGTAGAAAAAAGGATGATACAGCTCTGGAGCTGAAGCTGCTGCAGTGTTTAAGCAGAGTCTGGGGGAGGGAGAGTCACTGCACACTGGCTGAGGCTTTTCTTCAACTTTTCAAATGGATGGTGGCTGCAGAAACAAAAAGGCTTAACTCTGTGCAGGTGAAGTCATAAAACTACACCTGATGAGCATGAAGAACTTATCATCAAATATTATTATTGATATAAGCAGGTGACATAACCTCTGGTACAAAGGGCTTTAGTGAACCAGACTGCTGAGGAAGGACAACAGTCTCATTCTGCTTAACAGATATTTGAAAGCCATTACAAACATGTATGAGCTTCATTGTGACCTTCTCATCTCCCTGAGCCTTGGGCACATCTGCTAACAACCAAAATATGTAAGCCACCCCAAGCAATATATTTTCTCCTGCTTTATTTGAGCCTGGCCAGCCAAATAAATCAGTTTTCAAAACAATTCAATGGCATTCCTGCCACTAGATGCATTTTCCTGCAAGCAGATGTTGCACCAGATGTGAGTGCGGACCTTTGTTTTTATAGAGCTGGGAAGAACACCTGAGGTATGTGATTGCACGGTCCGTTCTACCCAGGAAGGCACTTGTGAATAGCATTTATGCAGGCTGTTGGGGAAAGCTGTCTGGGTATGAGCATGGGCATCTCTGAAATGCAGCTGGTGTGGTGCCTCTCAGCTTAGCGTGGGTGCGAAGCTGAGGCCACCCTGCTGCAGCACGTGCTGGTGCTTCCTTGGTCCCAGGCAGCCCAAAGTGGAGATGAGCAGTAAGCAATGCCCAGCACCTCCTCTCTGAAGTGCTGAAGGCATTTGAGAGCCCAAGATTACATAAGGAAAACCTCAAATATCCTCTTGCTGGAAAGGAATAAGCATTTGTGGCCTGAAACTACTAATGTGGGAGGACTCTGCTCTCATGAACAAGGTCTGATGGGAACACCAAACCACGTACTTGCCCAGCAAGCTTGGCTGAATCCGGTAGCCATTGGGGAGTCCACCCCAGGGCTGTAATTAGTGGCAGGTTTGCAGTTAGAGGATGTGGTTATACTGCAGTGGCGCGGTTGGCTTAAGTGGTTCCTGATGGCCTGCTGTGCGGTCCTTGCCAGGGAAGGCACATCAGACTGAAACGTAGGAAGATTTTATTTCCTTGTTTTTAATGTGGCTCACTTCAGCGATGACATTCACCGTGCTGGCTCCCACCACAGCTGGGAACAGGACGTAGGTAACGGCGTGGTATGTAGGAACTTCTGCTGGCTTTGTGGCTGAGGGAACCGTATTGTTTAGCTGTAACATGAGGCTGAAGGAAAATGGCTGACCCTACAAGGTATAAGCCTGGCTGTTCGTTCTCACACTTGATTTTAATTAATACCTGATTTTACACAAAATGGAAGAGCTTCAGGGGGAGATTGAGATACGCCTGCTGCATAGACCCTCAAGCTGGAAGGGTCAGGGCTTACTTGGCACATGAGGGGGTGACAGAGGCTGGAGATGCTGCAAATCAGGCACAGAAGGAAGGAGCTGAACTGGGAGCTCACGTGCCATGGGTGGGTACGTTAGTTCCCACGTCTTCTGGCCAGGTTAGGTGTTTCTCTGCCATCCTGCCAACAGGCAGGAGTCCTCTCCTCAGGGCACACTGAACACAGCAGGTCTCAGACACACGAGGGCAGCCCCACACTAGTGCTTTAGCTGCCCCTTGCAGCACAGCCGGGGGAGATTCCAGCCTGTGGTGAACCCCCTGCAACCGTGGGTGTCAGGCCAGCGGTGCTGAATCTGGTGGTGGTTAACAAGCCTGTGCATGTCCAAGCGATGTCTAAGTCCTGACTCTTGCCTTGCAGAATGAGTCCCGTGCCAGAGGCCAGTGCTGTAACATGGAGCACGGTGTGACACGAGTCACTCCATGGGCATGGGGCCCTGGGCAGACAGACAGGTCCCTGGCAAGCCACGGGAGTGCTGATCTCGCACTGGTTCATATCCACCATTCCTACACCTTCTCTTCCTCCCCCTTTCCTGCCCCCTGTCCCACCTGCCCTCCTTATTTCTCTGCTAAACTTTTGCTTTACATTTTCATCATCACACATGACAGGAAAAGAGATTGCTACAGCTGTATGTGAAGCCTCAGTTTATTTATTGCAGGTGTAAGCCCATAGCTCTTAGAAAGCTGCATTAAGTGCAGTTCATCACTGGAGTACAATATATTTGTTCTGGAGCAATGATCTCCATTGCACATTTTTATGCACACATATTTTCAGACTTCTAAAGCACCTGCTCTAAAATGCTCTTACTATACAAGAACCTGTGCCTCATATATGATCTGCAGAAGAGAGAACCAAGTGTAAAGATAACTTTGCTTGTGGCAGAATGAAGGGGACCATAGCAGTTACACAAAGGAAAAAAAAAAGTGAGACTAGCAGATGTATGCTGTTCAGTATCATTGGCACAAAGTGAAAACAAGTGAATAGCTGATAAAACATCCACTCGTTTCAGAAGGAGTCTGCATGTTTTGTGTTGAGAAGCTCAGGAAATTCAGCCAAAACCAGACTATTGTGACAAAGCTGTCTTTCACATGCGAGGAAAAGCAGTGAGCCATTTCTCTATTATCTGTAGGTGCTCCTGAGATAGACAGTCAGGTCCTTTGTGTCACTTGGAGAAACCACGTTGATTTCTAGAACAGCCACCCTTAGGCAAGGTCCTGGACAGGGATGTGCTCTGTACCATTTGCTCCGTACTCTTAAAGTTCATCCTGATGCCCATGGTCATGACTAACACCTGTGTTCATTTCCAGTGATCCCAGGGAGAAGGCTGTTGGTGAAATGGGTCTCGATTCAGGGACGTGTTCCCTCCTGTACTTTTCAATGTAAGGTTCGGCCACTTCCCACACCTGCGAAACGAGAAAGTGAAACAGTAGAGTCAGGAGCACAACAAAAGGTCAGGTCAGACATCACTGCACAAGTTCAGGAAACCCCATGGAAGAGTTAATGGGATGGAGGTGAGAATTATGGGCCTACAAAGATAAGTTGTGTGCAGGCAGCAGAACCAGAGAGGCAGCCAGAGTGAGGCTTTGGGAAGAGCATGTGGATGGATTTGGCAGGGGATGGTAAAAAATACAGCTCCAGGGGGATGAGGTGAAAGGATTCAAGGTGAAAACATTGCATCTTGTCTTGTTACCAGGTTAACACTCTGTGTGCAACAGCTGGGAGAGGATTACTGCCACTTGCTACAAAAATCACTTGGTCATGAAGGGGCTGGGGGAGCGAAATAGCAGCTGGCAAGGACAAAGAAAAAGGGAAGGGATGGTGGCTGAGATTTAAGGCAGAGAAGGATGATGTTCTACAGTCTTCTTTGCCTCTCCTCCTGCAAGGGCTGCAGGGCAAACTGCCTTGCAGAAGACAGGCTGGGATTTTCTTCTTCCATTTGCTTACTCTCCCCGATTCTTCCGTTACTTATGTTTTACAAACAAATAAAAGAGATGGATCACATAGCTGTACAAACACTTGGCCCAGGTTAACACATTTCTCCACTGCTCTTCCCTCACCCACATCCATGTATTGCTTCCAGTGGCCCACCAGCCCAAGGGCCTCAAGGCTGGGGAGCTCTCATTGGCCCAGGAATGAGGAACACTGTCTGGAGAGAGACCACTGATGTCTCTGCAGATCTGCAGGGGTATAGGACCCTGCCTTCAAATGGTTCAAAGCTGGACCTATGTCTTTGAAACCCCCAACAGAATTAATAATGTAAGCTATTTATTACATAGGGCAACTTCAGGAATTAGTTTCTAAAGATGGCCCATTAAAACTAATGAAAACCAAATCTCAAAAAACCTGGTGGCTCGTGCCCAAAGTCAACATTCACCTTCTGCTCCATGAGCAGCCTGTGAGCTGCTTCGATGTCTGGGGCCATGAAGCGATCCTTCATCCACGGCCTGTAACGAGACACATTTGTGAACATTGGCCAAACATTAACCACCACCGCCAGCAGCCGGTCTCCAGATGGGTGACCTCTGGGCAATCTTACCTCACCACGGAACGCACAAGGTCGTAGACCTTCTCCAATGGGGTTGTCGTTTTCAGAGGGCGTAGGAATTCAATGCCCTGGCAGGCTGCGAGCAGCTCAATAGCCAGAACTAGGAAATCAAAATGGCGAAAGGGATTTTTTGGCAGCTTAAGGTGAGGTTTCCCTCATAAAGCTATCCTTGGTGGTTGTTCTGGGTAACGTGATGTCGTTTCAGGTAATGTGAAAAGAGCAGTGGATCCTCACACCTCAGAGAGGCAGCCCAGAAGCAGGATTGTTTTATGAATGGTGCTGGGGGTCGTATCCAGTATTTTGGAAAGCAGATTTTAGATAGTGTGCTGTACAGACTGTTCAGTGTACCAGGAACTCCTAGTTATCACAGTACTGAATCCTTAAAAATATCTTGTAGGGCATCTTGAATACCCAAAGTAATGGGCATCATAAATCAGAAAAATTCTTTAGGACTGAGAAGAAGAAAAGGGTCTGAGCTATAAAAGTAAGTCTGCCCATAAAGCCCCTGTGAAAGCCCTACTAAAATTACAGAGCTTTGGAAGACAGTCTTCTGTCTTGAGAATTTTGCACCATATCTGCGCACCTCACACCTGATCATTATTGGTATTGGGTCCTCATTTTCATGAGCCAATCCACCCAAGGAACTGGGAAAACAAACTGGACCTAGGACACATTCTTTCCCAACACATTGTTGAAACACACAGCTTCTCAAACTCATTTCCCTGCACACAAAAAAATGTATTTATATAAAACTAAATCTTCAGAGCATTCATATGTATAAACTCAAGTGAGTTCAGTATTTCTGTGCTGTGTATTACTCTGTTCTTTCTCTAACAACTGACACCATCTGCCAAATAAATAAATAAAAAGCAAGAGAGCAATCTGTCCTTACAAGCAAGAGAGGAAAGTTTGGCAGAGTGTCCTGCAGTAAACAGTGCTGCAGTAAACTTAGTGCTGGATTTACCTCACTTCTGTTAGAAAGATCTGAATGCTTGTAAAATGTGTACTTAACAAATATTTTTAGATAGTTCCTCCAGGTGCGTTAACTCTTTTTTTTTTCCTTAAAGTATGTCTAAAAATATCTTAATAATATCTAGTATCTTAATCGGGTTACATACATAAGGTCTGTCTGGAAAACAGAATTTTAATTTTACCTTGTTCCACATGTTCAATAACTCTCAAAGCTTTTCTTGCAGCCCATCCTCCCATGGACACGTGATCCTCCGTAGCAGCACTGGTTGAGAGGGAGTCCACAGAAGAGGGGTGGCACAAGGCTTTGTTCTCAGAAACTGCAAAATCCCAGCGCAGTGAGTGTAGGACAGAATGGGCAGAAGACAGCAGAAGCAATGGAGCAAAGAGCCCGTCCACCACCTCAGGTCCAGCTACTGCTCCTCTTTCAAGAAGGCATCCATACTTTACCTGAACTGAGTAATTTGTAATAAATATCTTGAAAACTAACACTGTCTCTGAGAACAGCAACCAATATCAGTCTTTAGGTGCAAATATTAACCAAATATAGAAAGACTGCTCACTCCTTCCCCTTCTCTGGGCTTGGGTTGCTTGGGCTCAAAGGCCTGATGGAAACTGAAGAAAAAAGATTAGACAGCACAACTGAAATACAAGCCTGTTCTTGCCTGTTAGTCCAAGGCAACTCTTTGTAAAGAGCACTGGTTCCCTCTGTTTTCGATCACAGATGCTGCCCTCCCCTGGTTTCAAGGGAAGAGCTAAAGATCAGCATCTGGTCTCTTCTCATCAGAGCTGAAGCACTTACAGAACTTGCCCCAGGAAGATGCAGGAACACGATACAAATTCTCTCCCACCCTCCTGGCCCCACTATGAGGCTGCCCATGTCCCTTCTCCAGGCATGAAAACCCCTAAGGGTGAAAGTACTCTGGATATGAAAGCATGGAGTAAGTCTCTCAAGCTGCACCCAAAAGCAAGGAATATTTGGCTGCAGGAAGAGCCATAGGCATCATCCAATAACGATTTGAGGTTGAAAATTGTTCTTTAGAAGAGAAGAAACAAAGTCTGCGCTCACAGTGCTTTGGCTGCACGCAGACCTTTTCTTTCCAAAGCCCAGCAGGATGCTGCGGAATGCCCTCGACAAATTAGGGGCTTCAGAAAAGCAACAAGAGCAACAGAGAGGTGGTGACACCGATTGCAAATAGGCTGGAGTGACACAGTCCAGGGCCAGAGCCCAGCTGGCACATTTAGGAAGGCAATAGCAGGTCCTAGAGAGGCTGCACGTGGCGACTGCAAACAGTTTGGTCTGGCAGGCACAGCACTGCCAGAGAGGAAAGGACAGACGCATCCAGTGGCATTGCAAAACATCTGCAAGGTTTTTGCAGTTTTGTCTGTTTACCCTGAGAGTGGACAACACTAACTGGCACACAAACACCTTAGAAACTCACAGAGTGACTTAAAAAATATTAGTAATACCTTGCTTTAAAAAAAGAAAAAAAAAGCTCAAACTTTTCTCTTAGATAATCTCCTGGCCCTTTTGACCAAGGAAAGGTGATTTTAATCCGTGGACCCGCAGGGTCACTGCAGCAATGAGTTTAGGAGGCACAGCTGCAATTTCCATTCCCTGGGGCTGAAGCCATGAATGCTCCAGAACCTCTCGCTCCAGACTACAGAAGTGAGCTGCGAAACTTGAAGCCAAGCAACAACTAAGGCCTGAAGCCACCCTGATCTCTGCCCAGCTGAAAGGAAGTTTCCAGCCTTCAAAGAAGGGCATGAGAACTTCAGCTCCTTGTCCAGTGCCACTTCCCAACACAGTCTCTGAGCAGGATTTCTTTGTTACATCAATTTAGTTCATTGACTTTTTTTTTTTTTTTCTGCAGGATGTTTATCTACACCTTTATTTGTCATCCTCTGTTTCTTTGTCTGTTTGCATCTCTTATCATTCACCCTCTGCTCATTCCATGATGGCTCATGCTTTCCTGAACCTATGAACTGTAATATCCCAGCAGCCAGCAGGCTTCTGGTTGCTTTAGGCACATGTACTAGAGGGAAAATGTACTAATGCTCATTTTTAGTGTGCTCCTCTAATAACCAGCCCTGGGAACTCCAGTCTCCTGCAGACTGTGAGTCTCACAGTGATGTACTGGCTGTCAAATGGAGATACCAAGTACTGAGGGTACCAGACCCAGCCCTGAGACAAGTGGTGTCTCCATGCTGGGGAGCGGTGAGGAACCCCTGCTTACAGATTCAAGCAGAGGTTCTAGGTTCAGCAGAGTGGCTCAGACAGATGTATGCTTGTTGCCTGCAGTGTTTGCTGTTAATTAGAGCCCCCTCCGAGCTGATTTGCAGGCTCCTGGGTACAGAGCTGTCACTGATTTTAACCAGAGTTCCTAGACTGGTGACTGTAAATCAGAGTGCTCCCTGACAACCCCATAAAGATGCAAGCAGGCAAGCATTCCCACCAAAATCCACCTAAGGGTTTGCATGCTCAGAACACTATTACATGCCCGTGGGTCAGTGCAGAATAAAGAATCCCGAGCTGAAATAACTGCAACTGCACTCAACAATCAAAATTTTCACCCAGAAAGCACAAAGCACGCAGAGAAGATATGGAAAACATGGTGAGATGCCTCTGTATCTACTGTCAAATCATAACTGTCTCAATATAACTTGGTCTTTCTAGCTTGCTATCTTCATGATATTGCTTAAGCACTCACCCAGGGCAGCTGCTGTGCAGTGTGCAATCATGAAGCCAGAGTTCAGACCTCCTTCAGTGACTAAAAACGCAGGCAGTTCACTGAGTGAGGGGTTGCAGAGCCTCTCAATTCTTCTTTCACTAATTGCAGCAAGTTCATGCACACCGATTGCCAAATAGTCCAGAGCCTACAAAAGATCTCATTAAACCAGATGACAGAAAACAAACAAACCAACCCAAAAAAAAACCCTTTTTTTTTTCTTTCTCCAAATTCTTAATTACCTTTGCAGGATATTCACCATGGAAATTTCCTCCAGAAATGGTCTCCGCCCTTTCAGCAAATACCATCTTTAAGGATAAGTTAAGGCATAAACATGAGTGAAATACAGTTTAAATTACAGATAACTGCCAGTAATCAGAATATCATAATTGTTTGTGCTAACAGGCTTTTATTTGCAAGCACATTATATTACATCCGTTTGCTCACTTTTCAGAAAATGAAGACCCAATCTCAGTTCTCCAAACTTGTAGATACAGTTTGGACATGTATTTTTTCAAACAGACTACATAAAATGAGGTCCTTGATTAAGGGGAGCAGGGAAGGCAGGGAACTATTAGGGGTGCAAAGAAGCACACGTGTTTTGATTCTGGTATAGTTTCCCCATTCCTTGGCAGATTCTCTCCAGGGCAGATGTAATTTTGGACAGGTTACAAGCAGGAATGCTGATCAGCTATTGATATGATGTTATGTACAGCATCTTTATACTGCCAAGGGGAATCCAGCCTTGCTCAGCGCCGGTACCAAACCTGTGCACAGAGTTTACAGGCTGAGCTGCGATGAGGCTTTTTGTCTGCCCTCTCTGACCGAGGACTAATCTTGCTCTGGAGTGCAGGTTTCATTCCTACTGCACTGCCAGATGTTTCATACAACAAGTCACCATCCAGGTCCATTTGGCTGCCAAGCCCCATCTAACTAATATTCAATATAAGCATACAGAATCTCACCTAGGAAGCATTACGCTAAGCCAGGGGTGTCAAACTCATTTTTTGTAGGAGTAGTTACATTTATACAGTCCTAAAATAACATTCGGTCCTTTGAAGGCAACCGAGTGGCTGATGTGGCCCCTGGTGAAAATGAGTTCGACAGCCCTGCACTCAGCTGTGTGCACACATAGTTTCCTTGGCCAACACACACTCACATGCACTAACGCAGACATGGACTAGGGAGGAGAAGTTGCTGTCATAACCAAAGGTAGTTATTGTCTGAAACCAGTTATTACTTTTTTGCCTTCTATGCAAATAATTTTTGAGAAGAAAGAGATAAAAAAGGCCAAGCAAAATTTTACACGGAAATAAAGTTATCAAAAAAGATACAGGGTTGTCTGTGGCACTGTTGATTTCAGTCATCATGATGTCCTTCACAAAAGCAATTGTATCATTTACAATGCCGTGGACCTAGAACAAAAGACATTAACACCCAAGTTCAGTGTTTACACTTAGTTCATCCTGGGAATGCTGACCAAGCTGCAGGCACTCTCCCATTATCCCAGTCTCTACCATCCACACATGAAGATGGTTTTGGATTTGCTCTTAAAATCAGGAGCATCACTGTGGAACAGTGCTCATCCAAGACTACTGAAAGACTATATTTACTATTAATATGGCAATATTGCTAAAAGGGTGATCTGATGACATCATTCTTTACTTGTTTGGGTTGCTTTACCCTAAATGGAAGATACTTATGCAGTGGCAGAAGGGTTATTAGGGGAGAAGTAACCTTCCAAAGGCCCCACAGAAAACACTCTCATTAATTAATTAACTTTCATTTATTCCATTGATTTAATAGCTTTGCTCATGTTAAAAGTCATGGGATGGAGTTCTTCCAGCATGTTTGAGATACTACTGGTAGATGAACAACCTGTCACCCTGGTTCCTTCTGGAAACACCTTTACCCACTTCACCATCTTAGCAGCAATGCAGAAGAAATGCCCTACAAAGCCTGCAAGTGTGGAAACCAGCATGTTCCCCCTGCTTCCGAAGCCTGACTCCTTTCCGATTCGAACACGGCTTTGTTAGATGCTGCGTGATAGCTGCATGCATCGGATCAGTTAATTACACATCTCCATTAATACTATCTTTGAAGTGAGGAGGAAGCAAAATAAAACCACTTCCTCTAATGGAGTCAGACAGTGCATAGTTGGCCATATTTCTGATGTGGGAACCTCGCCATCATTTATGTAGTGCTACAAAAGGAAGCAAAAGTCAGTTTTTACCTGAGGGCAGCAGCGCATTGTGTATGCATCCTGAACTCGGTCACAGAACCTATGGCTCTCTAGAAGGAACAAGGAAGGAAAAAAACGAATATTCCTCACACGAAAGCATATGAGCTGCTGCTGCAAGACCCAGCCGGACCTGTGTAACCTGGAAGGGTGAAGGTTAAGATTGTTCACCTGCTATTTCTGATGGATGATGGTCAGAATCTAGAAGGGATCGGAATCGAAATGCCACTTCAGCCTGCCCTCGGTGTGGGCGCACTGCATGGATATCTAGTAAAACAAGTCAGACTGTTAGGTTTTGCTCCTCTTGGCGATGGCCGTTAAGCAAACAGAGGTGAAAGGCCAAGTACCCACCAGTGTCAAAGGCCCTTGTTGTACCCTTCAGGACTTCAAGCGTAAGAGCAGCGATTATGTCAGCTTGTCTGGCTATAGCACTGGCTCTTTCAACCGCTTCGCATCCCAGCGAGGTGATCATTTGTGTCCCATTGATGAGGGCCAGACCCTGCAAAGAGAGAGCAGATGTTAAGCAAATTCATTGTGGCTATTCCACACATGATGACAATCACCCACCTCTGTGTGAATTCTCCTTCTCACATAAATGAGAAGACCTCTGCTTAGCTTCCTGGATCATCCCAAAATCACAAAATCCATGGCTTGACTGGGTATCTTTGCTACATAGATTGGCAATGTTCATCACCCTAGTAAGTCATCACAGACATCCCTAGAGCTCCAGTAGTTCCAAGCAAGAGCTTTATTTAATGTCGATCCCACTACTGATAATACCTCGTTAATAACTTTCTGGAGCTTGATTTAAATGACTGTTAATTCATTTCAGGCTTACAATATAAGTATAAAGCACCTAGTAATTGACAATGCTTGTTTTCCTTCAGCTGGCTTCATTATACTTTATTACCTCTTTCGGTTTCAAGGTAATTGGTCTCAGACCATGGGCTTCCAGGACCTGTGAAGGAGTTTAATGACAAGGTAATTAATGAAAAAAGTTTTTCAGTAATTCAGTCATCAAAGCTTTTAAATCCTAAATGTTTCCATAAATAAAAATATTAACAAATTCCTTAAGTGAAGGGAGAAAAAGAGCTCTATATCACAAACATTTAAAGTATTTTTTTTTCTGCTAGGCCAAAATAAAGGAAAGCATTTTTGGTCTTCCAAACTTTCACCTCATTTCCCATTGCCAGCAAAAGAAGGTAGTAGGAGCAATGAAGTGAGATACTGTCACAGCCTATTAATGTCTTGGCCTGGTTTTGGTTAAAACAAGACCAAATGTCTTCTAGTGAATTTTCCTTTCATCTAAGTAACTGCATTTTTCTGAAGCTTGCTGCATGTTTTTCAGACAGTGTGCACTCCAGAGCTGATAACACCCGATGTTTATATTTTTACTGAGCTAATGGTAGGAATGGTAGGCAGAAAAGGCCCATGTTTATATTTATTGCTACAACAACCAAGGTCACTGATAGACCTCTTATGTTCCACAAGTGAGAGTTTATAAAAGGGTCATACTTGCAGGGAGGGGTGGGCAGAACAGGTGACCCAAATTGACCAACGAGGTATTCTACATACACACCATACTCAGTGTGAAGCTCTCGCTCAAGGCTACACACAATTTGGCAAACGAGCCAGCAAGCAGAACAAAACAAAACAAAACAACCAAATAATCAGGTGCATGAATCTTACATATTTAGCATCAGCCCAGCCACTCTTTGGGGACCACATCTTTCCCTCTCCAATTAATCCCAGAGTGAGATGAGAGAGGGGGGCCAAGTCTCCACTGGCTCCAACTGTCCCTTTCTCAGGAATATAAGGAAGGCAGGATGCTAGAAAGAAAACAAAAAGGACTCCTGTTAGAGCTTCCCTTCAATATGCTCCTTGGAAAACAGAGAAGTCAGCACATGAGTGTGGTCACAGTAACATCCTGCCACCACGGTCCATGGCACCAGCAGAACTACTCTTGTTGCAGACTGGGATTTGCCTCTGCTCCCAAGCTAGCTGCAGTTTATAAAGAAATAATTTCCCTTCTGCATTTAGTTCTGGAGTGGGTGGACCCCAGCCTGGGGTGATTGCATCTACAGCCACACAGCCAGACAGGAAAAACATCGCTCCTCTCAGCCCTCCATTGCAAGGTGACCACCTGGTACAAAGCTATCTCTTCTTTTCTCACTCCACTAAACACTGGGTAACACCTAAAATCATCTTTGAACCCTTTTCCCCACACCCAACTGAGCACTGAATGTGTGAAAATGAAGAAACTGAGCCCAGGGAACTTCAGAAAAAGTAGGGAAGGGACCACAAGTCTGTTTCTCTTCTTTTGCAGAGCTGAACGCTGAATTGCAGCTCCTTCACCCTCTGTGGGAAGAGGAAGAGGAAGAGGAAGAGGAGGAGGGTGTACCAGAGGTCAACACTGCATGGAGAAGGTGCTCTTTGCTCATCACTGGGATGCCTCACCAGAGGGACCATTAATGGACAGCAGGTAATGAATGGCACAGCCACTCCTTTGGTTTCCCCACCGCAGCATCTGGCAAGGCCACCCAGCCTCAACTGATCTCAGAGCCATGGCCACGTGAGCTGCTGACCAGTCATGGGCTCCTGCATGGCTGCCTTGTAACCCTCACTCATGAACATTTGTGCAGGTCTCACAGGGTCTACTCACAAAAACAGGTGCTGCTCAAGCAGGCGTGCCTGACAAACACCAACATGTGCAGTTTTCTATGTGGTAATAGCCCCACCCCAAAATTTTGGCATCCCTGAAGATGGTGGCACACGCAACAGGACAAAGGTTAGAGACTTGAGGCTTTGTAGAAGAACTTTTCCAGAGTCACAGTCATGCTCTTAGTCAGGCTTAGTCTTAAACTAGTTACTTGCCCCCTCAGAAGCTCATTCCCCAAACTTGTAATTGCTGTATCCCTTTATCTCAGCCTTTCCTGTCACTTCTGCCCACACCACATGTTCAACAGAGGAATGGTCTCTATCCACGATCTTCTACAGGATCAGTCACAGCTGAGCTTTGATCCTGATCTCTCACAACTACCAACATCCATAGTTTGATCCATTTAACAAAACAGTTAAAAGAAAAAAAAAAAAGGGAGAATGGGATTTTCTTTAAACATCTTCTTACCATTAAATGCTTCAATAACTTGCTGGAGCGTTTCTAGGGATATTCCACTGTATCCTTTTGCTAGGACATTGATCCTCAATGCCAACAGCATGCGAGATCTCTCTGGGCTCAAAGGTTTCCCCACACCTGAAACAGACACCCTCTCAGTTACCAACCCACTACCAACAGCGGCAGAAAAGGGAAACATCATGCAATTTCTCATTACCTGCAGAATGTGAACGAACCAAGTTCACTTGAAGCTCCCTATGGGGAAAAAAAAAAAAATAATAATAAAAAGTAAAACCACAAATAAGACTTGTCAGGTTTTATTTTGCACAGAACAGAGGGAAATGTAGAAGCAGCTCTCTCATCTAACCACAGGGTATAAACGTACAAGGTGAAACTGTTCCTTTATCTTCCTTTTCTGAAATGAAAGGATGGAGAGAGCTGCACACACAACTCACTTCAGCTTGCTGTTTGGGATGACAGTCCTGGCAAACTTCCCAAATCCCGTGGTGATTCCATAAACAACTGCAAGAAATGTACATGACTGGTTAAGGAGGGAACCGACAAAGATTTCTAAACTATTAATAGTTAGAGGAAAAATATTTACTTGTCTGTTCCTTTATGATCCTTTCAATCACTTCTCGTGATTGTTTGACTTTAGCCTCAGCTTCAGGTGTGAGCTAAAACATGAATAGTTTAAATATTAATTTATCTGTCATTATTTAATTTTAATTTTAAGTGTAGAAAGATAAACATGTAATTTTTAGGTGGGTTTGTTCAGAATCTTTACCTTTATCTTGTAGAGCCCCTTTCCTAGATCAACCAAGTCCTCCGTTGTTAAGCTGTTGCCATCTAAAGAAATATACTATACCAAAGAGCCACCTTTTAGTTTGGGATATGTGTAAGTATAAAGTTGCTTAATAATCAGAGTCAAAACCAAACAAAACAACCAACCAAAACCCAGTCAAAACTCAGCAATGAGAGGAAGCTCACTCACACTTTTCATAAGACAGGAACTCTCTAACAAAAATGTAATAAACACATTATATTAGATTCCTAGACCCAGCTAATCTAATAGCACCTGAATGTGGCAGTGGCTCAGCTCTCGGCATGTTTTGGTGAATAAGCAAGATTTGTTACCCATTTGTAAAATTGCTGGCGATTCCTACCTGTTCTGGTTCTCTGTATTTGCTGTATCTGAAAGTTCTGTAAAGGAAAACAAAGGGCAAACAGGATTTCATAGGTAGTAACCATTCGATTACAGTTGGCAACATGTTTTAAGAATGAAGGAACACTAAAGGAACAGGGAAATCTAGAATATGGTGAATCTGGAATTATAAAAAGTTCAAAGTGCTCAAAAAAGGATACAAATGAACTCCTTCTGGCTGAGATGGTATGAAATCTGGAGACATTATATCTCCTTCTATAACTAGAAGAAATAGGCAGAATACACACAAACAGGTTTAAATTGCGTTCATTACCATACACAGCAGTAAAAATTCTAATTTGCAGTTACCAGCACTGAACATCTTTGTATGCTTCTAGGAAAATAACAGAGAAGTATGTATTTATTTGAGGTGCTCTAAAAGCAAAAGCAGAACAGCCCAATCCAAGCATATACTATATATGACATCATATACAGATTATGCATATAGAAGCCTCTACCTTCTAAACCTTATACACTTCTGCTTCTAAAAACTAAATATTCTTAAAGCATTTTGGCATTTTTCCATAAAAACTGTAGACGCTATCTCAGACACAACTTTAGACAAACTGAGTCACAGTTTGCAGACTCGCATGCCAATGCAAGTCGCTCTGCGATGTATTGCTTGTGGCTTTGCTTACCAACTTCAACAAACTCATTGTCCTCTAGAGCATCCTCCACCGTATCATCAAGATCCAGCAGCCCAAGTCCTTTGCACCTTCGCACGTAAAATTTTACTTCTTCCACCGAGGCAAATCCCCCGTTGTCGGGTTTGTTTTTCATGTACCGTCTCACAGCTTCCTTCCCCAGCCACCTGATGGTGTTGGTGCAGCTTCGGCATGGCACCACCAGCCATTCTCCTCGGACGTGCACGGTGTACCTCAGCATGCTTCCGCTCCAAAACTGTCCCTTTTCGTAGAAGGGCTGCCGCGTGCAGCAGTTTTAGATTTACCATATGATGACCTGAAGAGCAGTATCTAGCTGGAGTCCAGTGTTGCAATCAGAAGCAAAATCCCCACTTTTGTAAATAAGCGAGATCGATGTATTCGGCTGACTTCATCCAATCAAACCAAAGCCAGTGAGCACACCCTTTTCATGGAAAGGCAAAACCACTCCCAGCTATTGCCACAGGAATTTTTTTCCAAAGATCACATCAGGAATATAGAAACAAAAATTCAGGAGCTGCAGCTTATGTACCAAGAAGAGATTAAGAAATCAGACTAAGCTGGGATGCAACTGTTCTAAAAACTTAAGGTTTTAACATGAGTTGAGAGTTGTCACCTGGCATTAGATCACACCAATGAAAAACTCCATGAGGGACATGCCTGGAAGATGGTCAGCCCATTATTATGGGTTGCTCATGGCTGCTAGGATTGAAAGGAGACTGGATTATACTGCTTTTATATCTCTATTCAGAGTAAGATACAAGCAAGGCAGCGGAGGAAGTAAGCCTGCTGCTCTCAGTCCCATGCTAAAGTTTTGAGAAGATAATTTTGTATTGTAGGTGGGAAAAGGGTTCAGGAATTTCCATTGCCCTTTCCCTTCTGCTCCAGAAAATTTTGCTGCAACAGGCAGCAACAAATGTTAGGCCACATCTGCACAGCAGCGAGCCTGGTTCTGCTATATCATGCTTCTTTTGCAGGCAGATACAAAACAGAGAATATGTGGAGAAATACCTTTTAATAAGGTGCAAAAATAAAGTTTGGCAGAAACACAGAAACTGCAGATACCTTTGTCTTCAAAGGCAAAACAACTCATAGTCCATGCTCCCCACAATAGTGTTCCCAGACCAAGGGACTACTATAAAGTGTATTTACTGGGGGGAAGTCTTACAGAGAATTTTAACTTGACACTCATCAGTGGGAGTGTCTCTATGGGAGATGCTGATCCAGGAGAGCATGACACCGGCAATGAAAGCCATGACTGACACCGTTTCTTTTTTCTGAAACCAGGATTATCTGGCAGCATGAACTCCAACTGCCAAATCACTGTATATGATATATGGGCTTTTATGACAAAACGTTACCCCAAAATTAGTAACTTAAAACATTTCTGAAACAAAGGAGTTTTCAATACCCCTTCCTCCTACCCGAGCCTCACCTGAAAACAAAATTTTGAGAGAATCCCTGTTCATTCAGGTGATGCTGTGGCAGAAGCCTAATTAGATTTTGGGAGTGAGTTAAAGGAACTGTGTACATTTCTAACCCCAAATACAGAAAAATTATTTTCAGTGAGTTTTCCAACAGAAGTCATCACTCATTCAGAAGAGCAGAATGAATGGCTCACTGGGTTTTCAACACAAGAAAGTGTATAAGTTCTTTATGCACAATGAGATTACACTATTTTTGTTCCCCCCAAAAGACAGTATTTTGTTGTGTTTATTAAAAGCTAAGTGTCACAACATGCATAGAAAGAATTTAAACTTTTTGAGGCTCAGTCGCCTAGGAGTTAACTTTTCTATCATTTTTATTTAAACTACTTAGACAGATGAAGATTGAAGTTGAATGGAAGAGCTCAGGATGCCTTGAATCAATAAAAACCAAGAAGATATGTTCATGCTTTAGTTTATATTAGAGCTGCCAGCAAGCAAAAAATAATCTCCTGGTAAATTACATAACTTCATCTACTTGAAAGCTTGTACTGATCAACATTGGGATCAGAACTAGATTGACTGACAGACTCTCCACTCCTACTCTGTGCGCTATTACTAAATCCAAACCTTTTGTCACGACCTAGATTGGGCATCTTCCTCTAAAACAGCACACTTTTTTTGTTACTCCTTAATAGGGGGGTAACCTCTACCTCAAAAGATTTAGTTTATGCAGTTCTTCTTAAACTCACTTCAAAAAAATCACCTGTGGATGGCAGTATTCACAAGTGTCACCTAAACCATCGACTTGAAACGCTGCAGCAATTAAAAGAAACACACTTTATTTCAAAGTTGTTACATTAGCCTAAGTGGTAGTGCCCAGAATTGGTTGTTATTAAAAAATACAAATATGTAAAAAGTCAAATGGGGGAAGGAAAGACTTGGGCTTTAGTACTCCTGCAATAATTAGAATCTTTGAAAAATATGTAATGGGTTGAAATAATTCAGGTTACTAAAAGCATAGCAAGATATTAAACCTGAAATTTGGCAAAATTCCCAAGTTTGCTAAAAAAAACAAAACACGAACCTACTTCAGACAGACAACTTAGTACACAGCATAGGATTCAACAGGAATAACTAAAAACTATCATGTTGTAATTAATGCAAATAATTCAGTAATAGAACAAAGCCATGACAAACAGGGCTAGAGGGAAATTCTGCTTTAACACTAGAATGTTGGGATGCACTCAGGTCTTCGTAGTCCTCCTGAAAGCATCAGCAAAACTTCTCCCACCACAAAGAAGAGCAAATAAACCAAAACTATTATTTGAAAACTTTTCATAGAGACCAACAGTCAGACAAGTAGACAATGAAAAGATTTATTTTTTTAGTCTTCAGATACTTGAAGTTTCAACCACGTTGCTAGAAAAAGAAAGCTGTGCACAAAGAGCAATAGCGTCCACTAATTAATTTTCCATGTTTTTTAATTCCACGACTGACAAATTATTACATCTCAGAAGAGCTTTTCTGTGTGTTCTAAAAATTGCTTGTAACAAAACCATTTTGACAATTTCAGAGATTTAGCAATTTTGCTGTTTTACTTGGAAGTGCAAAATAGAAAGTACTGAACCTGATCTGGGAAGTTCAATTTAAGCTAAATTAGTACCAAAGCAGCAGAGCATTTAACAGCATAATCAAGCGCAGATATCAGCAGCTTGTGGAATCAGTCTCTTCTTTCAGTAAGAAGAAAATTCCAAAGAAATCCATAAATTTGTCACTGATCTTGTTTCAAGTCTTTGCCCACAAGCATTGAAGTGACTGGGTGCATTGAGGCTCTATGCTCCAGGTATGCCTTGACAGCCAGATCTCGAGACTTGTCAAAATTGTAAAGTTCCCTGGAAAAGAAAGAGGGGAGAAAAACAAAAAACCCCCACACCATTACAAAACTCTATGAAAACAGCACAATGGGGATTTTCTCAAAGTTTTACTTTTCCCTTGAAAGCCTCACATTAAGGTACACACTGAGAGATTATTAAAAAAAAAGTCAGCAAGTGGAAAGCAGCTCCAAAGGTAAGCTTTTTCACAGTATACAGAAAATTCTGTATTATATCACTCTGAAGCATAACGAGTACACACAGAATGGCAAGTATTATACACTTTGTTGTACTAAAAATGCCAACAGTCTGAGCTCCTACAGTTTGGAGATTACTTTTACCTGAACAAGGGTCGAGTAAACTTCATCCTGCCCTGATCTGTTGCCATTTTTAGAGCCAGAGGAATAGCTTCTTCCCACTTGGACCTGATGCACAGGCGCAACCATCTGAAAAAGAAAAAAAAAAGAATTTATACTTTTATTTTCAATTGCAGTGGTTAGTTATGATTCTGTTCCCACAAATACCCTGAGCAGTGCTGTGTTATCATGGGAATGGGTTTCTAGCTAAATTCAACATAAAGTATTTAGTGTCTGACTAGCACATTACAAAAGTGGACTTTTCTATTAAATAAGAAAAAAATGCTTCAAATTTCCTCCAAAATGGTCTGATTATTTTCTGTGGCTAAGTATTTCTTTTATATTACAGCAGTATCCCATTGCACCACTCAGAATTAGAGCCGAATGATACAGCACTTGTCACTTTTGACCAAGTGATTAAAAAATAAAACCACAACAAAAATTCCAAACAAAATATCAACAGCAACTGGGATGTGCTTCTTCTGTTTTAAAAATAAGAAGAAATTGACCTTGTTACAAGAAGTAGAAACTATGCTGTATGTTTAAAATACTTAGGAACTCAAAGTTAGTTACGGCAGAATAACTGTCACTATTGCAAACGTATCTAAGTACATAACAGCAGCAAAACATGCAATACTTCAACATACTTGCAAAGATTACTTACATCCTCAACAATACCTTTTTCTAACAAGCAACATGTAAACACAATGTGAAAATATAAAATAGAAGAAATTAGGATGGCACAAGAATCACACCATTGAGCTAGAAGCATTTACTACTTGTTTAGAAACTTTGATATTTACTTTTGTTTGAGGAGACAAAATCTTTGTGATAGTAAGCATTAAAATACAATAAAAAGTTCGAAGTTGTGTTGAAAAAACGCTGCACATCAGCAGAACTGATTAGGTAAGTCCAGGACACCTGTTCCTGGCTAAATTTTTTAAAATATTTTGCAAGCATGTTTGAGCACCAGAGTTGCTTGCTATTGCATTATCCAATACCACCCCCCAAATAAGTTATCAGATCATCAGGTTCCTTTGCTAGCATGACAGATGAAAACAAAGCACTGCTAATTAACTGCTCATTTCCAGTTGTTCTACTAAACTACATTTACCCGATTTATAAGTAACAGAATAACCACTCTGGTAAGCGTAATTGCACATGCACTTTCACAACAATCCCCAATAACAACACCCCCCAAACCCTTGCACCAGTTCTGTACAACAGTCTGTCTCAGACAACTTATGAAGCAGGACAGTTTGTTTTATGAAAGTATTTAAGATTAGAAAAATGCCCCTACTAGAACAAACCTGAATCTTATTTCAGAATTGTTTATAGCATTGAAGTCATATACTTCCTGCATTCGTTTGACATGTGACACTGGAAGAGGGGCCTGAAAAAGGAAATTGCATAGTCAGAATAAGCCACAGGCAACACTTCCATACACATACTTCAAAAATAAACAGGTTCATTCAAGATTTACACTACAAAGCAATCAAAAGCTTATCATGACAAATACTTGTATTTGTTCCTTTCACCTTCTCATAGTTTTAGGGAAGGCATGAGAAATAAATGCCAGCAAAGTCCTACATCCAGCACTACCAAAACATTCAAAACTGGAAGTATCTTTATTCTATTTATAGCTTATTTGCTATTACATCAAACAGAGACAAACTCAAGCACCTTATGATTTTGTTTTTTACCTTTCAATCCACAATACTTTACATGTTGCTCATTAGCTGAAGAGCCAGACATTATCAGGGAGGCACAGCTGAAGGTTTTCATAACTGTGTATGGTGAGAGCAGCTTATTTTAGCAAAACTTAAAAGAAAATGGACAATTTAATTCCAAAGTACACTTGGGCTTCTGTGTCTGTTTTTCTGATACCTGAATCATGTTACCATAAATGTGAACTTACCTCCAGAAGTAACTGTGCCAGGAACTCAATCAACTGATGAGATGACATTTCCTTCAGGTCTGCTGAGCTGAATGAGCCCAAGTCACACTCTTTTGCCTAAAAGAGAATGGTTACTTAAGTTTTTAATTGGTATTTCAAAGTACGATCAAGTGTAATTTTCTGTTTGGATATCTGCATTTACTATTGGGCCATTCTACATAAAAATGTCCTGATTTGTATTTGTGCAGGATGTTATAAGAATGGAAAGGAAGGAACTTAAGCTACTGTCTGACATCTGGTATTCCTCAACTTTCACTTGATTTATCTCCATTGATCCTTCTATCTCCACTGTCATTCTGTTAAGTGAAAAATCAAATACTTTTTATATGCAAAGTAATACTGAAGAAGAAAGTTGAAGATAACATACAAGTGTAGTGAAAAGCCACAGAGCCAACAAAAGGAAGCTATGCTGAACTCAGTAGGTGTATGAGTTTTATGGCTAAAATTATGAGAGAATTGTATGGTATTAGCTAGTTATTACGATTTATGTATTTTGTTTTTTGATGAGAAATGCATACGAGGCTCCTGTATAATGTAAGGGAAATGATTGCTAATACAACATAATCGGTAGAGATACCTTGGCATTCATTCTTAAATCAAGTCATAATATCACAGTTTCATAAAGAATATAAGAATATTCTTAGTTTAGTTACTACATCCATATAACAAAATTCTGGCTCTGTGTGTGTGCCTTGCTGAAATATGCACAGCACTTCGTGTACAGAAGTCACAGCAAATCCAGAGACTCTACAATGAAAGGCTACTCTACAAAACACAAAAGCCCTGGCAGCCATATTCTACCATAAACAGATCCTGCCTCAGCAAATTATACATTTCAGAAGAGAATGGCTCACTTTGTATAAAGAAAACTAGCTTTTCAAGATACAGACACTTCAGCATTCTTTAACCACTCACTTGGATCCATCTTTGGCTCAAGGCAACACAAGCATTTGATAGTGTCGTATCATACCTGTCAAATATTAAAAACAAAGATCACACTTTGGAAACACAAAAAGCTCCTATAATACTTTTACAAGAATGCTTAAAAATTTTCACATGGCTCCAAAGTTGTTTGTACACTCAAACTCAATATTGCAACACAATTTATAAAAGATCTATTATAATGAAATACATAAAAAGTATCGGTGTCAAGTATTTCAATATTCTTGTGCATAGGTGACACTACCCCTTGATCCTAGACATTCTTAAAATGATCAAAACTTCTGAGCATATACGCTCCTACATATACTATAGCTTATAGCTCAGAAGAGACTATTTTTGTAGCAAACTGTCAGAAAAAAAGAATCTTTCCTGGCAACTTTCAAAGCAAAATAAATTTCTACCAGAATAAAAAATTGAAAATATTAACAGTGTCATTTTTTTATCCTATATGCACATATATCACATTCTACATAGTACTAAGACATTTTCTAATAAAACTTTGGTGGGAGGACTTTCACCGTGTTTACAAACTGCTTCACAACTGTTTGGAAAATTGTGTGCCATCTGGAAAAGGAAAAGATGAACTATGAAAGAACACAGCTTACATAGGCTTCACAGGTGGCATTCCTGGAGCATGAAACCAGGCATTCCAATCAACTTTATCAAGAACATCTACCTACAAAGCAACACAAATTCTGCCTCAATTTTAAATGTTATTTTTAGAGAAAAGCATATCCTACAAAAACTAGTTTCAATTATTATTATTTTTTTTTAAACATCCCTCCGAATAACCAATTACTTCAAAACAAAATATTCCCTTCTAGGGAATAAAAAAAATGCATCATAATGCAAACCCATCTTCATAAAATGTCAGACTACATCATATTAAGATATTGAAATAAAGAAGAGAAAGATAAAGCACTAGTTCCTTAGCGATGCCATAGTTTCACACAATTAAAAGGTTTCAAGCAATTAGCTTTAAATACTACCCAACCTTGTCCTTGAAGTAGGAGTACAAGAACTTCTTCCAGTCCTCGGTTATTATGCTCTTATAAGCAAACTGCTGAATGTAAGCTTTCAAGAAGCCAGTGAAGACATCTAACAGTCAAAAAACAAATTGTTTCAGTGTTTGAATTTAAAATGGGAAACAAGGATATATAAAGTATGACTAACACTTACTTACCTGGTCCTCCAAGAAGTTGTTCAAGGTGAAAAAGCAAAGCAAAGCCTTTCTCATATGGAACAGACGAATAGGCAGCATCAGGATCTACTCCATGCAGATTAGGGATTAGGTTAGTTACAGGATTTTTATCTCCAAGAGTATTTATCTATGACAAAGACACAAGAAAATATATTCATCTAGGAAAACCAGCACTCTTGGAAATCACTACTAATCCTATTTATTAAGGTATAATCCATCCAAAACTAAGATGGCCTCATTTCAAAGCACTATTTCTCATTCTTATTCTGGGAGTCCTGAATCTGCACAAAAGGTAGTCTACTAAACTTTTTTCCTCATTTTATCAGTGTCTGAGCACATATCAAGCAGAAAGACATTAAAATCAATCACCCTGTGCTCCAGCTGTCTCAAAGCTGTTAGTTACTGTTATGTCTGTCACAATGACAAGTACCTGATAAGCCGTATTTATCTCTTTATTAACAAACTAAACTACTTGATATGAATGGGTGGCATAAAGCATAAAATGCAATGAGAAAATATTCATAGTAAATCGGGTAAGTTGCACCACCAAACTGAATGAGGGCTGGAAATATCACAGGTTGGAAACCTGAAAAACTACAGTTTAACTACGCTGCCTAAACACAAAACTAAACAACCCTCATAGACAGCAAACAGATTAATATGCTCAATTATCACACAGTACCAGGAAAAAAATCAGTTATTTGCATGAGGTATTGGAAATTCTGCTGGTCATGCTTGCAGATAATTTTAACAAGCTTACCAGGATGCTAACAGGTAATATTGCCATTTAGCCATACCCAGAACAAGTGAGAGTCTATAAATATGTTCATCCTTACAGAACAGCTTAGAACAGTTCAAAAAGCTTTATCTCAGAGCACATTAAGCTATTAACTTAGAAAAAGATCACACACCTTGTCCTTCGCCTAATAAGAAAGTGTTACAAAAGCTAACCAGACAAATCCAGTTGGTGGCCAGTCATGAGTGCTGGTCGCCAGGGCTCAGTATTGGGGCCAGTTCTGTTTAATCTCTTTATCAATGATCTGGATGAGGGGACTGAGTGGACCCTCAGTAAGTTCACAGATGACAGCAAATTGGGTGGGAGTGTTGATCTGCTGGAGAGTAGGATGGCCATACAGAGGGACCTGGAGTGGCTGGATCGATGGGCTGAGGCCAACTGTATGAAGTTCAACAAGGCCAAGTGCCAGGTCCTGCACTTGGGTCACAACAACCCCAGGTAGCGCTACAGGGTCAGGGAAGAGTGGCTAGAAAGCTGTTTGGGGAAAAACAATCTGGTGGTATTGATTGACAGCTGGCTGAATACGAGCGAGCAGTGTGCCCAGGTGAACAGAAAGGCCAACAGCATCCTGGCTTGTATCAGGAATAGTGTGGCCAGCAGGACTAGAGAAGTGATCATGCCACTGTACTCAGTGCTGCTCTCAGTCCCATGCTAAAGTTTTGAGAAGATAATTTTGTATTGTAGGTGAGAAAAGGGTTCAGGAATTTCCATTGCCCTTTCCCTTCTGCTCCGGAAAATTTTGCTGCAACAGGCAGCAACAAATGTTAGGCCACATCTGCACGGCAGCGAGCCTGGTGCTGCTATATCACGCTTCTTTTGCAGGCAGATACAAGAGAGAATATGTGGAGAAATACCTTTTAATAAGGTGCAAAAATAAAGTTTGGCAGAAACACAGAAACTGCAGATACCTTTGTCTTCAAAGGCAAAACAACTCATAGCCCATGCTCCCCACAATAGTGTTCCCAGACCAAGGGACTACTATAAAGTGTATTTACTGGGGGGAAGTCTTATAGAGAATTTTAACTTGACACTCATCAGTGCGAGTGTCTCTGTGGGAGATGCTGATCCAGGAGAGCAGGACACCGCCAATGAAAGCCATGACTGACACAGTTTCTTTTTTCTGAAACCAGGTGAGTCACCACCTTGAATACTGTGTTCAGTTTTGGGCCTATCATCCTAAGAAGGACATTGAAATACTAGAGGTAGTTCAGAGGAGGGCAACAAAGATGGTGAGGGGCCTGGAGCGCAAGTATGATGAGGAGCAGCTGAGGGAACTGGGGCTGTTTAGCCTGAAGAAAAGGAGGCAGAGGGGAGACCTTATCCCTGTCTACAACTACCAGAAAGGAGGTTGTAGCATGGAGGGGGTTGGTCTCTTCTCCCACGTAGCAAGTGATAGGACAAGAAGAAATGGCCTCACGTTCCAGAGGGGAGGTATAGATTGGATATTAGCAAAAACTTCTTCACGGAAAGGGTCGTCAGGCATTGGAACAGGCTGCCGAGGGAAGTGGTTAAGTCACCATCCCTGGAAGTGTTTAAAAGGCATTTAGACAAGGTTCTTAGGGACATGGTTTAGTGCTAGAGTCAGGTTATGGTTGGATTAAATGATCCTGAGGGTCTCTTTCAACCAAAATGATTCTATGATTTTATGAAGTCTTATTTGTGGGAAACACACAAAATCAGCTTTATTTTATTTAGATATATGCCTAAACATAAAGTTAGTGTAACTTTAAAAATATTTACCGTATTCTGAAGTTCCCTCCAACCTCCTAAGGCTTGGAAGTGCCTGAACTGCTCACCAAACAACCGACCACCAATCCTGCGTTCCAGGTATACAGTGTGTCCCTCATTCAGCCTGGAAATATATTGATAAAATCAGCACTGGTAGAATGGCATAACAAAATTAGTTGGTCTCTTCACAGATTAATTTCAAAATAGGATACGTACTGCATTGAACATCGCACCTACCAAAAATGCTCCCACGTTTTGTTTGTCACCAAGTTTCCTGTCCAGCTGTGAGAGATTTCATGAGCAATAACCTAAAACACAGAAAACAATGACAGATCTACCATTTATACTCCTCTGGAAAAAGAACACAAAAATCCCAACAGAAAGAAAAAAAAGTCCCAAGGGGATCTCATTTACTACACTACATTCTCAAAGCCAGCTAGCATTAACAGCTCTGTTTAACTTATCCACATAAATTTTATTTAGAAGACTAACACTATCCTACCAAATCTTCTCCAGAAATATTTTTGAATGTCCAGCCCGCAAGTCATAGAGCCACACTGATCAACAAAAATAGTTCCTCTGGTAGCACGGTGTAGGTACTTTATGAAATCACATTTCAGAATACTGGATCCATGTCAAGTAATGGACTAGTACTGCTTTCTCACTAAGCAACTTCTGCAGTGCTGGGATGTTCTAAAATATCAAAGAGGAAGAAAAACAGTCACCTCTAAAAGAATAATGATTCAAGATAGATTAAAAAGTATCAGTGTCAAGTATTTCAGTATTCTTGTGATAAGGAATTTTTTTCATCAGTTTAGCAGAAAGACATATGAGAAAAACCAACATACATGGTAGTCAGCTTTCCAGAAAAAACAGAATTTACTCAAATAATACTGATAATTTTAACTTTAAAAGAAAACTACACAATGTGAGTTCTAGTGCATAGACAGGTATAGTTATGTCTCCAGTTTTCTAGCATTTACTCAGAACTAAAACTCACTTTCTAAGACTTCTTGAGTTACTGTCTTAACTTTTAATTCCCCCAATGAACATGAGACCAAGTTTTCAGGTATCTACTACAAAGGAATGTAACATACAACTTCAAATTGTGTCCTATTCAAGGACATGAAGCTATTTTGCACTTACATTTGATAGAGATCGATCGCCTGCCTGAAAAAAAAAAAAAGAAAAAAAGAAAAAGACAAGGCAGCTGTCAGTTTAAGTAAACCTCAAAATATACCACTTAATACAGTTTCATGTATGATTTGAAACTCCAAAGGAGGCAAGAACATTTAGAGTTCTTTCTAGGGTGAAGATTAATCCATTTTGGGGATTGATATCCTTCACTTGATGGATCAGGAAGCCCTAAGGAAAAGCTGAATTTTATCAGTGTTACTTACCAAAAGTGTTGGAGTTACAAAAGTAAGACAAGGATTCTCCATACCACCATAAGGAAAAGAAGGTGGCAAGACTAACAAATCATACTGTCCCCATACATAAGGTCCTGCTAAATCTTCTGCTACTTTCAGCATAGCTTCAGCCTGGAACAAGAATTCATACTAGTTTCTAACATGACCTCTGACTAAAGAAACTGAACAAGTTATAAGCTATTAATCCCACATTTCCTTCTCTTTCACCTTGGGATGTCCCCCATGTAAAATGAGTATAAGACACTATCAACATTCACATTCAGTGGTAGTTTTGTGTTGGGACAGAAGAACAGCTTTTTGGAGGGGGTTGAAGTAGGGAAAGGAGGACTATAGATAAACAAAACACTGAATTACAGTCTGCTGCTTTTCCAATACTATGTGAAAAAGTCAGTTTACAAAACATTTTTTGTCAGTTACCCACCTCAGCAAATTCATAGGCTGATTTATCCACTAGCTCCTTTTCAGCCCACACCAGTGTCCTTGGGCCAATCTTTCTGTTGAAAGTAAAGATGCCACTAAGACACTATGAACTGGAAAAAAGTCCATGGGAAACTGTTTAACTGTGCTCGTGAGCAACCCACATTGCTGAAGAAACTCATTAGAGACTTCCTCTCTTTTCACTCTCCACTGCTAAAGTAAAACTTTAGAAAAAACAAACCATGCGTCCACTGTTCAGAACAAACAAATAGGAAGCACATCTACAGATTTCAGAATGCTGTAAAGCTCTAATATAAAAACATTATTATGGGCTAGATTAACATCCTTGTGCAGATGAACAACAAGGCTGAAGCTATCATTTTATACCTTTTGAACATGACAAAGCTTATCTGTTACTGAAGGAAAAAGATACTATCCCCAAGCTAGAAAACACCCTTACGTGGTTTGAATAAATCCCAAACTCTCCATGGTGTTTCTTTAACTTATGGCAAAATACGTTCTATAGAAAAAAAAAAGATGCAAGAGTGAATCACGATACCTGCAGTTTGATGCAAATAAACAGATTTATTGAACCCCAAGACCTTTTAAAACTAGAAACAATACCAAAAAACACAAAATAAGAGATAACTCTAAAGATTTATTATGATTATTAACGTTTATACTTTGTACAGATTCACTCACCTGCTTTCTAAAGCTCCAACCACTAAAGCAATCAAATAGCAAGGTATGGGAACCTAATGGAGAACATGAGAAAAAAAAGAAATCTTATTTGTAATGCGAGCTATCAACACAATTGATTCACTCAAAGGAAAACAAAGGTGTACAAATAAAGAAGCATGCACATTTCCTCCAGTTTCCTGCCATATGTTAAAATAAAGGCATTGTTTTTTCTCCCCAAATGACATTCCTGTATCTACACGAAGTACTTGTTTCATGCAAAGGCCACAAAACTGTAAGCAACATCTCTGAAAAAACCTGCATATATAAGAGCATACAAAAATGCCACTGGTTTGGTTACTGTTCAAAAGAAAGACAGTTTTCCATATTCATTCCAGTTCCATTAGATTCTATGGAAGGAGAATTTAAGAGATGATGCTCAGATAACAGGCAGTTGTATCACACAGAAAGAAGAGTTTTAATGAATTCAAGTAAACAAGAATATTGATGGATACAAAATTTCAGCAAAAATCAAAACATATAAATTCGGTTTCCATGATTGGAAGTCAATAAATTCTAAATGTTTGTTACTTTAATGAAAAAAAAAAATAAAATCCGAAGTATCTTTATAAAGAAATGCTTTCTCACAGTGCTCTGGAAACAGAAAGGGATAGTACAGCCATCCCTGTAAGAGCTCCATTTTATCTGACTAAAGAATGTTAAATTAGTACGACTTTAAAGCATAACTACTCCAAGACAACATTTCAAATAATTTTATTCCACCATTTATCATCCCCAAACCACTTCAACAGCACTCATTCAAATACACATCATATGTGTTTTAATTTTACATATTAATCCCCAGAACACACAATTGAAAAGATTTACATCCGTTGACTTGTGTTATAGACATGTTATTAAAAGTTTGTCAGTATATCCCTACATTTTAATACCCAATTTGCTAATCTGAAATTTTGAAATGAATTCGAATCCCAATGCTTGTTGGGTTATAAATTCATTTTTAAACAAGCTGCTCTCCACTGCACTTCTTAGCAGCCTGGCCATGCAGGAGCAGAAAAAAAAAGTGGTTTTAGGTAAACCCTACACACATACACATCCAAAAGTTTGCTGCATTTATCTCCTTCATCTAATGAAGCACACGCCTTTTCTAGCAAGTAAGTCTCATGGTTTTGTCTGTTGGATGACACATATGTCTTCCTTGATGCATTTGTATTTTTCATTTATATATTTTGTGCTTAATGCATTTGACTTTTTCTGTTTAATGAAACACACACCTTTTCTAACAAATTAATGGTTTTCTATACGAGAAAGTGTGGTATAATTTCAATGAAACTAAATGTTATTCCTTGTACAGGTTCATCCAACTTATCAACAGTGTATTTCCAGATAACATACAGCTCTGGACAACATACCACATAGAAGTCTTACACACAAGACTGAGAGTGGCAAGTGTTTTGGCTCTCCAGAGAAGACAGAACGCCACATATCAAAGAACTCAGAGATAAGGTGACAATTTTTTTTTCTCTCCCCTCCCACCCCTCTCAGGTTTCATACAGCAGCCAAATCAACCCAACAGCTGCTGCAGTTCAGAGTAAGTTCCCCTCTTCTCTCCCATAGTCACACAATTCCATTCCTCCTTGCATTTATCCAGACCCTCAGCAGCCCAGATCAGCTTGCTAAAACAAATTTGTTTTTTAAACTTAGGTTAATTTTTATCTGCTTGTTCAGCAAAATGAACTAGCATCACCAAGAGATCCTATAAACATCAGAACTGTAACCCAAAAAGCTGTGAGAACAAAAAAAGCTAGGACAGTATATTGAGACTATCACTTTAGGAGCAGCGCACTCAATAAACTAGCTGAACTACTTAATAAAACTTCATCCTGAGAACAGTAACTTTTAACCGCTGTTGTCAGAATTTGCTTAACTTCAAGTTAAAATCAGTCCAAATGTACAGCTTCGCTGCTAAGATCTTGGTAAGCCTAAAATTTGCAGGATCCGTTTTTCAAAACTTGCTCCCATGTTATTCAAGTCCACATATTATTTCCCAAGAATCAGTGCAGACAGAAAAGGTTTTGACAGTACTGGCTTTCAAAACTCAAATTTGGCTTTTCTGGCAATGCCAAAACAAGAAGTGAACACCACCAGCACCAACAGGTTGACTTTTCAGAACTAGAGATTCATAATACCTCATATTTCTAGTGACAAAGGCCCATCGTAAGTCATGTCATTTATCGCGATATCAAAACCGTATCTGAAGTGCTTGTGAACTGCAGGAGTTCAGAATAAGACCTTAGGCACCTGTTTACTAGTTTGGAGCACTTACGTTCTGACTGAAGAGATATATCTTCCGACTGCTGTCCTCTGGGTCAGGCATCTCTCCCTCACGATTCGCGCTCATAAGAGCCACCAACTCTTTGGGAACGGATATCTGAAAGGTTACCTGACTGTGAGGAACTCCAGTAGCACACAGGATTATACAATATACTACAAGCCACAACAGCAAAAAAGAGTAGCCCAGATTTGTCCTGTTGTTAAGTGCTCCCCCTCAAGTAGAATACAAGGCATATAGAAAATTTTGTCTTAAAGGCTGGCAATAATTAATTAACCAGAAGGACTACCTCTGAAGAAAACAAAACTTTTAAACTACTGTTAGAGTACTGAGTTGTAATGTCACATTGCACAACTCATTTTTTGCTTCCTTAAAACAATCAGACTATTTATGCCAGGACTCCAAAGATCCCCCAGCTATGCACCAAAATATATTACTTAAGGCACAGATTAGAGTCATTCCAAGTATTTTTACTTTACAGCCCTCTTTGTTGTTTTACTGTCAGATTTTCCTGATTTAAGAACGTATTTCTTTCTACTACAGCACTTCTTTTTTTTTTGTCTTTTGGAAATAAAGATATACCTACATGAAAATAAGAGATTATAGATATATAAAAGAAAATGGCAAAGCTAGAGAAGTGCCACTTTCGACACATTAAGCTAAAAGTCAATATACTTTGTTTTTATTTTAGGCCATATGTCAGCAGCTACATAAAAATAAAATTTCAGCCATTTAGTTTATTTAGACACAGGTGACTTAGGTTCATCTACCTCTGCATAGTAGGTTAGTTTCACAGCAGGTGTATCTTGGCATGGAAAGATGGCTCTGCAGTGGGTAGCCTGGAGAGGAAATAAAACCAAAAAGGATAAACCATAACAATCTTTCTAATGCAAAAAACTAGGAATAAATCCAACTAGTATATTACATTGTATATTTATACAGCTCCTCCAGAGAATTCATTATCTACAAACCAATACATCCTCTCACTTATAGCAGTTTTCACAGTTAAGGCTTTTCTAAAAGAAATAACGGCAGGTAAGGAAGATCAATAGCCACGTATATTGATTGCAAAGGACTGCATGTTCTTCAACAAGAATACTGGAGAGGGTAAAGCAGTTCTGGAATTAATAAATTGCAAACATATCATAAAATCTCAGCAATACCCTGATTTATTGTTTCCATTTAGGACCTCTGACACACACAGTTAGAAGTTATGGGTTACTGTATTTTCCTCTACCTGCCTTTTCCTCCAGCTCTTTGGAAAACAGAGGGAATTATTATGATATGTAAACAACAAATTTGAAAAAAAAAAAAAAATAGTCCACTCAACCTGACACTGGCTGAAGAGATATGGGTGTTTCTTTCCAGAAGTTTGCTCTGGAGTAAACCATTGGAGAGCTGAAGACTTTGGAGAGCTTTCGAAGGATATTTCAATAATTGCTTCTTGTCCCCTGTGTAACAGAAAATAAAGTCAGACTGTTTTGACACAACTCCCGACTGCTAACAAAATTCATCCATAAAGATTTCCAAAAAATAGGTCTGCAGCATTGTCTCAAAAGCATTAAAAATAAGAACAAGTAGCATATTAAAATCAACTTTTCCTTTTCAGTTATGCTTGTAAAAAATAGAATGTTAAAATTGAAATAAGCCAGCTAAGACACTTTATTACTGTTTTAACTAAGCAGAAACTTTTCCTCTACTCTCTTCAAGGAGAACATGGACTTGTTCTTTAAACTAATGGACCAGCCACATACATACAGTTTTGTCACAACTATCTAACATGGTACACGTTAAATATAAAAAGACCTACTGGAATAGGCAAAAGTGAATAAAGCCTATATAAGACGATACGTGCCTTAATAATATAAGATTTGTAGATTCTGTAAATTAAAAAAAATAGTTTTGCAGTTAATGTTATGTTCTGTAAGTATGATCCTTAAACAGAAAAAAAAAATACTGAAAATAGCAATTACTGGAAAACCCTATTAACAGTAACTTAACAAGAAAAATTAAAAATGTTCAAATTTCATTCAGGGTTTTACAACTGCTGTGAAGGAAAAACTAACAGCTCTGTGCCAGACAAGTGCCTGCTTGGTAACAAACAAGCACACACAAACCTGATGCATTCATACTCTTGTTTTTTAAAAATGTATCAAAACCATCACTGGCACGAAAAGCACACAGAAGCACTCACTCCTGTTATCGCAATGTTCCAGCTTATACATGCAACTCTCTGGAATTAACAATCTAACCATAAATCTGAACAAACTTCAGCTGATCAGAGGAGTTGGCTCCTAGATAAGGTGACCAGGTACACATATCTGGTTTACAACCAGTATTCCAAAGTACATATTTGACATGAAAAGAGAAAATAATTTGTATCACCATAAGGCACATTGCATACTGAACAGTCCAACTCTCAGTTGTAACTCCTACCCTTTCCTATTGCTGTTTTATTAGGATTTAGATGGGGGATTGTATCTCACACAAGATTATAAATTCTTCCGATCACAGCTCATAACTCCCTCTTTGTTGCTTTTTTTTCTTATAAGGAAATCTAGCAATTAAAAAAAAAGCTGAAAGTCAAACAAAAGAAACAGGCCTATGTTTCTGCTGCGGTCTATTTAAGCATTTCATTTGTTCGGTTTCGTATCAGATCAGAAGTGTTTCTGCAGAAGGGATGGCTATTGTATGACATTCCTTTCTCTTCCACATTGTGTGTGTTTCTAAACTGCACTAACTCAGAGAACAAAAAAAAAAAGTGACATAAAAATTACAAAGCAGACATGACTTTGTAAAGGCACTAACCAGTTCTGAAAACAAAACAATAAAAAGCAACTTAGTATACAACTTTATTCAAACAAGGGAATCTCCATACACAATTACAGCTTTCAGCTTTGGCATGTGAAATACCATGGAGGTAAAACATACAAAGCAAAATGCCAAAAAATTTGGCAACATCTTCTTATTCCATGCAACTTAAGAGGTAGATTATGTTTAAATTAATTCCTCATCATGTTGCCAAAACTCAAGTTCCAGTTTTTAGGGACTTGGACTTAAAAACACATTTTCAAATAGTAAGTTTAATTGTATTGACTACACTATCTAATCACAGTGGTAACCTGCAGTTCTACAGAAAAACGAAAATAGGGTCTTCAACTTCATATGTGCCATACTGTAGCAATTCTGAACATGACAAAATTCAGGTTGTTGAAGCAGAAAGAATATTATTGATGAAAAGCACTGGAAAAATTGAGATACATTACACATTTTACTCCTTACTTTAGCAAGTAGTTTTGTACATGACATTTGACTTGGAAGCTGGTAAAAAGACTCCCAAAGTTTTGGCTGCCTAATGAAACCAAATATTAAATTCAACTACTAGGTCACATATGAAACAAATGCAACACTGTAATTTACAATTCCCTTTGCAAGCTCTACATAACAACCTTGCAGGCAGACAAACAGCTTACACAGTGCATTTTGGAAACACCAAAAGGAATAGCCAGAAGTGTATACCTTCTTAGTTCAAAAGGCAGCGTGATTTCCAGAGGGGCCCCCTTGAAACTGTGCTTTTCTCCAAAAACAAATTTTGCATCCTGTCCATTTACAGTCACTTTAAATACCTGTAGGTCTCTTGTATCCAAGACCTGCAATGAAGAATATATTACATACTTTCTGAATAGTGTAACAATTAACGTAGCACTCATCAAATCTTAAACACAAGCGTATCTGAAGGAAAAAGTATTTACTAAGAAAAACCAGAAAAACTGAGTAACTATGTCGAGCAGCACAAACCATTTTAAGAGAGCAGCACTGAACTTACAAAACTGGAGTGGGAAGAAGAAGAAAACCAGCTTCTGATTGCAAAAGTGGATACAAGAGTTTACTAAGTAAACTACAAAGGTAAAACTCTCCACAGGGCTACTATGAAATAAGGAGAATGACAGAATGGCCCCTGTCAAGGCTTCCATCCTGGAACTTGCCACTGTGAATCAGGACTTTCAAACAACAGAAGATGAATGAAATAATGCAGCACTCCCATGCGCAGCATGATGGAAGTTCTGATCTCCACTATTAACAGGATGGATTTCTTCCTGCTAATCACAAAAGGATTTGATGGAGCCAGCTTGAAAGAAAAATACCGCAAACCCCAAACTTCACTTTGCGTGTAAAGGAAAGCTAAAGAGGTGTATACGTTTATTTGCATAGCTAACCAAGAAAGTAGCTGGCATTCTATAAACACAGGAGAAAAGGTTATAGGCACAGCTTTTCACTGGTTTATTCCCATCTTTATGGTTCCCATCTGTTATGGTCAGACTCTATGATCCTGAGAGTCTCTTCCAACTGAAATGATTCTATGATTCTTTTTGGCAACAGGCTCTTCACCATTTTAACGGGAAAACACCTGTTTCTGCCCTTCCCTTACACACGGCGCTGGCTTGAAGCACAACAAGCCCGGGATTGCCCAGGGGCAGTGAGGCGCTGTCAGCCAGGGGTGATGGGCACGCCAGGGCCACAGGAGAGCCTGGTCAGAGCAGGCCAAAGGTGCAGAGGAGGCTGAGGTGGCAGCCGACAGCAGCTGTATCACAGAATGTTAGAGATTGGAAGGGACCTCAAAAGATCTCCTAGTCCAATCCCCCTGCTGGAGCAGGAACATCTGGATGAGGTTGCACAGGAAGGTGTCCAGGTGGGTTTTGAATGTCTCCAGAGAAGGAGACTCCACAACCTCCCTGGGCAGCCTGTTCCAGGCTCTGTCACCCTCACTGAGAAGAAGTTCTTCTCGTATTTAAGTGGAACCTCCTGTGTTCCGGTTTGCACCCACTGCTCCTTGTCCTATCATTGGTTGCCACCGAGAAGAGCCTGGCTCCATCCTCGTGACACTCACCCTTTACATATTTATAAGCATTAATAAGGTCACCCCTCAGTCTCCTCTTCTCCAAGCTAAAGAGCCCCAGGTCCCTCAGCCTTTCCTCATAAGGGAGATGCCCCACTCCTCCACTGCAGCGCGAGGGAAGGCAGGACCGGCGCGAGACGCCTGAGGGAAAGCGACGCCGAGTCAGGAGGAGACGGAGCGTTCCGGGGCACAGACCCCGACACCCCCTTCCCTCAGCCGCGGCCCCGGGGCCGCCCCTCACCAGCCGCCCGCCGCGCGGGGGTCGCGCCCGCACCGCACCGCGCTCTTACCAGGCAACGCAGCGCCTCGCCCTCGGCGCGCGCGGTGAAGGCCGCCGTGCCCCGCAGCGCCCGCGTGCCGAAGTCCACGCGGCAGCGCAGGTAGAGGTGCCGCGTGAGGCAGCGGGAGGGCGATGCGAAGGAGCACGGGTCTTCCTCCGCCGCCATGGCTCGCTTCCGCGCGGCCCCGAATAACGCCGCGGCCGCCCCGCCCACTGCCGGGATTTGGGGAGGGGGGTCCGCGCGGCCGCCCATGGGAGGCGTAGTTCCGGCCTCCCCGGGAAGCGCGGGGAAAGCGCTCGGAGAACTACAGCCCCCGTGGTGCACTGCGGGGAAAGCGGCGCGGGGGGCGCCGGGAAACTCGAGGGGCGGGGCCGGCGCGCGACCGGGCTGTGAGTCTGGAGAAACCATCTGGTGGCCGGTAAGGACACGATGATTGTACAGTTCCTCGTTAGTATAGTGGTAAGTATCCCCGCCTGTCACGCGGGAGACCGGGGTTCGATTCCCCGACGGGGAGGTACGTAAATTCTTTTGTTTCGTTCTTATCCTCCCCCATGTGGTTCTCACCCGAAGGCAAAAAGCACTTCCTCGTGAAGTCAAAGCCGCTGCCACACAGCCGCTGGAAAAATATCATGACTTAAAACCAGGAAAATAACATGGCCGTTGCCTGGTTGCCTACCTGCTTCAGGCCTGAGGCAGCTGGTGGCCAGCAGGGTTTTACAAGCTTAGCTGCCTGACTGACTGAAAGAGTGTGTGGGGAAAGTATTTTCACATTTAAATGGATCAAACAGCTGAACAGGGCAGGTAATTAAGCCATCCAAAAACATTCACCTTTTTTCTTAAACCAAGATGGGAAAAAAACAACCTCACCAAAACCTGTGAAGTGGAAACAATGGGAAGGACGGGTCAAGTGGACATGGTGCATAAGAGAAGGTGGGAGGTTGATGACAGTCTTCTGGCTGGCAGTAACACATTCTTATCCTCAAAGCAAGAACTTCAGAGCCTGGGAAGCTCCAGGGTTGTACCAAATCCCGGCCTGAGCCTGTGTGTCCAGCCAGCGGGTCGGTGTTGCCGGCTGCACCAGCTCAGTGCATTGGAAAACTGTAGCGCTCCAGCACCACTGCTTGCATTCACTTAGTACCCTTGGAAACACTTTTTTAGGCACTGCACACTCACCCCCCTCCTTTTTTTTTTCAATCCTTCTGCCAAAAGGCATTATTTATTTATTGATTAACATTTTAACACAAGGATACCGAAAGAGATCTCCTCTCTTCTGTGGGGGGACAGCAGATGCTGAGCAGTAATTGCAACTGCCCATATTTCTCTTTCTCCAAGTCAGGAAAGATCCCTGCCACCGATCACATGTAAAAGGGGTGAGGAATTAGGACCCAAGACAAGAGGCCAAGGCACCCTGGCTGTGAGGGGCTGTGTGTGCCTGGCGTTCAGCACGGGGGGCCTGGGAGATCCTGCTCCAGCCCTGGCTTTGTCCCCTCAGACAGTTTCAGTAAGATGAATTTGACACCCTGACCCGGGCATTGAAAAGAAATTATTCTGTACCGCAGGTGAACTCACATCAACCACACAAACGCAGCAGCAAGTGCTCAAGTGAGGACATACATAAGAAAAATTATCTCTGTGTAGTAAGAGTTAGGATCCAATTTAACAGCAAAGTTTGGCAACCAAGGGCGATTGCTCTTGACAAAACATTGCTGGAAGCCACAGATATGTAATGCCAAATGCAGAACCTAACCTTTATGCCATTTAGAACTCAGTTCCTGAAACAGCACATCTGCACGCTGTGTGCACACAGCTGCGGGAGCAGCACACCAGGAGCTGCAGGCACAGGAGGGACGCAAGGCTTGAGGTACAGTGCAAAACCAAGAGGTGCTTTCCATGGCCTTACCTGCTGGTGGCAAAGCCCATGGGCCTCCTGAGAGCATCCCACTGCCCCAGCTGTCCCATCCAGTTGTGACCCTGAGGTGGGAATGTAAGAAACACATGAAGAAGAGGGGATGTGACATGGACTGTCATCCACAGTGACACTCAGGAGCTTTGTATAAACCAGCTGGACCAGGGCCACGTACAGAGAAGTCCATATAAACCTGGACAGGAGAGGGAGTTTCCGTAGGTCTATTGCCTCCCATATTACAGAAACAAGACAAAAATAGCCTCAACTTTTTTCCCTTTTGCATTTTCTAAATTTCCTCCCATGCCCACTTCCCTTTCTCGAAATCCACATATATATGTTATCAGAAACACAAGGAAACTGATTTTGTTTAGTAGGCAGTTTATTTCAAAACAGAAGATGGGCCACAAAGTAAGATGTAAGAAACATTTAGTAGTTCATATGTGTTGGCATCCAGTGAGGCAATTTCAGCTGTCATAAACAAATAAGCGATTAGAAAAGCAGTTAATTCAAAACAGCAATATGCTGACAGAGCTTTGCAGGCATAAAAGAAGTCTTGTAAGCACCTCCATAGCTGCTTAGTCAGGGTTCCTGCTTTTAGATTACGCTTTCACAGTGCACAAGCAAACCACCCGAGAGGCAAGGTTTTGCTATACACGTGCAGCTTCTAGAGTCCTGGGAAGTCATTCTCATTTGTGAGTGGGCAAAGGTAAAAAGAGGAACAAGGAGCTCAGGGCACTGAGCAGGGTTTTACAAGGTCAGCCTTTCTCCCCTAATGCCAGCAAGTGCAGCCGCAGCTGCTCACACCACCTTGGACCTCCCTGAGAATTCTGGTGAGGTCCAGGCTGGCTTCCTCATGGGCAAAGTCCACAGGAGGCACAAGGTGAGACTGTTTTGACACAACTCCCGACTGCTAACAAAATTCATCCATAAAGATTTCCAAAAAATAGGTCTGCAGCATTGTCTCAAAAGCATTAAAAATAAGAACAAGTAGCATATTAAAATCAACTTTTCCTTTTCAGTTATGCTTGTAAAAAATAGAATGTTAAAATTGAAATAAGCCAGCTAAGACACTTTATTACTGTTTTAACTAAGCAGAAACTTTTCCTCTACTCTCTTCAAGGAGAACATGGACTTGTTCTTTAAACTAATGGACCAGCCACATACATAAAGTTTTGTCACAACTATCTAACATGGTACACGTTAAATATAAAAAGACCTACTGGAATAGGCAAAAGTGAATAAAGCCTATATAAGACGATACGTGCCTTAATAATATAAGATTTGTAGATTCTGTAAATTAAAAAAAATAGTTTTGCAGTTAATGTTATGTTCTGTAAGTATGATCCTTAAACAGAAAAAAAAAATACTGAAAATAGCAATTACTGGAAAACCCTATTAACAGTAACTTAACAAGAAAAATTAAAAATGTTCAAATTTCATTCAGCGTTTTACAACTGCTGTGAAGGAAAAACTAACAGCTCTGTGCCAGACAAGTGCCTGCTTGGTAACAAACAAGCACACACAAACCTGATGCATTCATACTCTTGTTTTTTAAAAATGTATCAAAACCATCACTGGCACGAAAAGCACACAGAAGCACTCACTCCTGTTATCGCAATGTTCCAGCTTATACATGCAACTCTCTGGAATTAACAATCTAACCATAAATCTGAACAAACTTCAGCTGATCAGAGGAGTTGGCTCCTAGATAAGGTGACCAGGCATACATATCTGGTTTACAACCAGTATTCCAAAGTACATATTTGACATGAAAAGAGAAAATAATTTGTATCACCATAAGGCACATTGCATACTGAACAGTCCAACTCTCAGTTGTAACTCCTACCCTTTCCTATTGCTGTTTTATTAGGATTTAGATGGGGGATTGTATCTCACACAAGATTATAAATTCTTCCGATCACAGCTCATAACTCCCTCTTTGTTGCTTTTTTTTTCTTATAAGGAAATCTAGCAATTAAAAAAAAAGCTGAAAGTCAAACAAAAGAAACAGGCCTATGTTTCTGCTGCGGTCTATTTAAGCATTTCATTTGTTCGGTTTCGTATCAGATCAGAAGTGTTTCTGCAGAAGGGATGGCTATTGTATGACATTCCTTTCTCTTCCACATTGTGTGTGTTTCTAAACTGCACTAACTCAGAGAACAAAAAAAAAAAGTGACATAAAAATTACAAAGCAGACATGACTTTGTAAAGGCACTAACCAGTTCTGAAAACAAAACAATAAAAAGCAACTTAGTATACAACTTTATTCAAACAACGGAATCTCCATACACAATTACAGCTTTCAGCTTTGGCATGTGAAATACCATGGAGGTAAAACATACAAAGCAAATTGCCAAAAAATTTGGCAACATCTTCTTATTCCATGCAACTTAAGAGGTAGATTATGTTTAAATTAATTCCTCATCATGTTGCCAAAACTCAAGTTCCAGTTTTTAGGGACTTGGACTTAAAAACACATTTTCAAATAGTAAGTTTAATTGTATTGACTACACTATCTAATCACAGTGGTAACCTGCAGTTCTACAGAAAAAGGAAAATAGGGTCTTCAACTTCACACGTGCCATACTGTAGCAATTCTGAACATGACAAAATTCAGGTTGTTGAAGCAGAAAGATTACTAATGAGAAGCACTGGAAAAATTGCGATACATTACACATTTCACTGCTTACTTTGGCAAGTAGTTTTGTACATGACATTTGACTTGGAAGCTGGTAAAAAGACTCCCAAAGTTTTGGCTGCCTAATGAAACCAAATATTAAATTCAACTACTAGGTCACATATGAAACAAATGCAACACTGTAATTTACAATTCCCTTTGCAAGCTCTACATAACAACCTTGCAGGCAAACAAACAGCTTACACAGTGCATTTTGGAAACACCAAAAGGAATAGCCAGAAGTGTATACCTTCTTAGTTCAAAAGGCAGCGTGATTTCCAGGGGGGCCCCCTTGAAACTGTGCTTTTCTCCAAAAACAAATTTTGCATCCTGTCCATTTACAGTCACTTTAAATACCTGTAGGTCTCTTGTATCCAAGACCTGCAATGAAGAATATATTACATACTTTCTGAATAGTGTAACAATTAACGTAGCACTCATCAAATCTTAAACACAAGCGTATCTGAAGGAAAAAGTATTTACTAAGAAAAACCAGAAAAACTGAGTAACTATGTCAAGCAGCACAAACCATTTTAAGAGAGCAGCACTGAACTTACAAAACTGGAGTGGGAAGAAGAAGAAAACCAGCTTCTGATTGCAAAAGTGGATACAAGAGTTTACTAAGTAAACTACAAAGGTAAAACTCTCCACAGGGCTACTATGAAATAAGGAGAATGACAGAATGGCCCCTGTCAAGGCTTCCATCCTGGAACTTGCCACTGTGAATCAGGACTTTCAAACAACAGAAGATGAATGAAATAATGCAGCACTCCCATGCGCAGCATGATGGAAGTTCTGATCTCCACTATTAACAGGAGGCACAAGGTGAGGGAGCACAGGCAGGAAGCCTCCTGCAGTCTTTGCAGAAGAGAAGTTTGAATGAGAGCAGGCACTGACGAAATCTGGAGGAGCAAACGCTGTTGTATCGCTAGTAGAAATCTTGCCCTGATTTCTTCTTCGAATGCCTATTGAATTGCCAACATTCATCTGCATCTCTTTTGATGCAGAAGATTTTTGAAAGGAAAAATATTGCTTGCAAATGTTGGAAACTGCTTTATGTCATTAGTAATGAGGAAACACAAACTCATGAGCACTGGTAATCTTGGAAGTTTTATGTTGTTGGTTACTCTAAGAGCAAGGAACAGATGACCTCCTTCTTAAACTTATAACTATAGCAATAAATTCAATTGTTCCAGGCAGACCCAATGGGGAAACTTCAACAGAACCAGCTACTGAAAATATGCTAATTGTGTTCTCACGTAGAAGGAAACTAATCAATGAATAGGGAGATCAGGTAGAGCAGAGTAAAAACTGTCACAGTAAGTGCTCAGCAAGGGCTAATAGCAGGAATAGACAATTGCAAATTGTTCAGAAGCTTTATTGCAGGTCAGGACATCCAACGTAAGTGTCATGAACTGACAATTTAGGAGGTCATAAGCCCTCTTCTCCACCTTGATTTTTATACAGAGATTCCTGGTGCTAAACCTTTTTTCTGGGAAGAGGAGTGAGGAATGTGGTTGCCCTTCAGAAGGTGCTGAAACAATTTGCACCAGTAGCTGCTATAGGCTTCTGATCGCTGCACATAGTGAACCAGCTGATTATGTAAATTAAAACAAACAAACAAACAAAAACAAAACAAAACAAAAATAATAATAAAAACAAAACAAACAAAAAATAAACAAACAAACAAAACAAAACCCAACAACAACAAAAACAACCACCATCCTGGAAGAACTTAATCTTAATTTGAAAAGTTTTATCCTGTCATCATTAGCATCCACTAACTGTCGGCAGCGAGGACCCCAATGAGCTCTGCCATCTTCTCCCTGCTCTGCAGAGTCTGGCTGCCAGTGCCCCTGACCAGCCCCGATGGTGCTGGATCGGCTGCTGGGAAAGAGCCACATGAGGATGAGAGCTGGGATGTGGCTGTCTCTGGTCACTGCCACTGTCCCTGTCCTGCTTACCTGGTGTGGGTGCTGCAGGGCTGTGCCCTTGTGGGTGGCAGCACGGCCCCACCAGTCCCCAAGAGCAGCCCGCTGCCATGGCTGCTTGGCATGGGATGTGGGTCTGTGGGCACGGCGTGCCACCGAGGAGGTGGCCACTGAGTCTTTTCATTGAAAATTTCCAATGTCTTCACACAGGTCTGGGTCTGAAGGAGCTGCACGTGGCTGCAGCCCCACTTGGGTCAGTGGAGCAAAACTAATCTAAGCCAGATGGGATGCTGATCTATCTGCCAATTAAAAAATACTCAGGCCACCATCAGGCATTCAATTCCAACGCATGCTGTGGTTTTATGACTCCTCCAGACTAGCCTGGCATCCTTCCATGTTAGCTTATAATGAAAGTAAATTAGATGTCCACTTTTTCTTCAGTAGCTCTTAACATATTGAGCATTTAATACTCCAGTATAATGATTTACAAGGAACTGTTCGGTTTTGTACATGAACGACCAGTAGCAAATCCAGTTTTCTGGGACAGTTAGAGTGGAAAATATTTTAAAGCAGTATCTTGTTAATAGTTTATCCTGCATTTGTTTTTGAGCAGTTTTAGGGCATCTATTCTATTGCTGGTTTGCTGAAAAAGACAGTTTCTCAGTCCTGTCTTCCTTGCAGAAGCCAACAACCATTTCATACAGCTGTTTACTACATGTCAGATGGTCTGTTAAATATCATTTCCATCATCCTCCTTTTCATTTCAAGGGAAGCTGTTTTGCAATTATTTCAGTTCCTCCTTCTGATTTTTAAAATACTTTTGCACAGGCAGTCCTCTTTTATTTTGAGCTTCCATGTTGCTAGACATGCACACAGATTACACCACCAGAATGACTAGCCTTGGTTTTTAGCTGCTGTGTTTGAAGTACTTTAGAGACCTGATATTCAGAGTCATTCATTTTGTTTCAAAACTAAAGCACCCAAAAATCACAATACACATTTGAAAATGTTAACCTACAACTTTGGGTTACATTATTAAGTAATTAATATTAAAATTGCCACTGGAGTTGCCCATATTTGCATTTCTACACAGTTATGACATGATTCATTTTTACCACTTCAAGGTGTGCAGTGTGTTTTCTTCTCCAGAGACTGTTATTTAGTTAGTATGCAGAGATCTGGCAACCTCAGGGCGTCATCATAACAGGCTCAGATAAGGACAAAAACAAAAATACAGATGATGCACTGTTAACTCTTCTGTTAATTTGATGCTAAATGTCTATTACAACAGCTTTGATTATGCTCAAATATTTTCTTTGTTAAAACCTTTAAAATCTGGATGGCAACACTTCCTCTTTCTGGTCACGTTATTCACATTTACCAACAGTGGGTTGCAGCATCCTTCTCCATCTGAGAACACTAGCATGCACAAAACTTCATTATACAGACAATTGCAGTATATGAAGAAATCATCTAAGTTTTTTATGTATCTATAGCTATTATTAGCTTCATAATCTTCTCAATTATCCATTTTAAAAACGTCTGCTTCTGGGTGATTGGGTCATTTCTGCTCCATGAGGTACCAAACAAACAAGCTTATACTGATTTTAAGCACACAAGAATCAACACTGAAACAGAAGGGGTGGTATATATGTTTCACACAAAGCATATTCATAAGCACTTTGCTTGAATAGGATGCAGATGCTCGTCTTCTGGCAGAATGAACTCCATGATCACAAAAGGGATTTTTGTCTCTGTTGTTTATTATCTAAAGGTTTCCAAGGTGAGGTTTCATGTTTGTTTTCATAGAGTTCAGCTTTAAGTGGACATCGATACAAACTGACCTGTGGATAAACTCGGGGTATTGTCTTAAGGGTAGGAGCGTTATTAAACTGCATCTAGGTCTGGTGCTGTCTTTCACCAACAGATGTACAGAAATAAATCCATCTTCTCCCACTTCCACATGAGGCAATGGCTTCTGGTCAGTGTAACATCCAGTAATTAGGCTGCTTTTGAGCCAATAGTCTACGTTTATAGATCAGTAGGTTGGATTTCCCTTAGCTAGACAAGATTTTTTATTATTTATATATGCCTCTTGGAGCTTTTGCATGTAATTATCTGGATATTTGTCCCTCATGTCCAAGCTCAGAGTGGAATGCAAACCAGACCAAGAACACAAGTAGAAACTAAACATTTGTGCAAGAAAATACCATGTTACCCAAAGGCTTCAACAAAAAGCAGAAATCTCACACATCGCAACTACAGATGTCTTTACTCAAGAATGGGAGCAGAGAAGAAATATTTACTAAACAGCAAAAGCTTCTATTACAATTTTGGAAGAAAAACTTAGTCATGTGCTTTCCTCTTTCCAGTCAGCATGACAGTACCTCTCTATACAATTTTTGAGGTTGCAGAGGGCTTGCTTATTCTGTATGTTTTACTGCATTCACATCATCCGCAGTGTTCTGCTGTTAATGCAGCAGCAACCAATGGAAATTTTCACAGACCATTTGATTTTACATTCCAGCCCCCTCTTATGTGTGGACTTGGAGTGCGGTCTGAAGACTTGGCACTAGACTAATGTTTATATTACTGCATATGCCTACGTGGTGTTGCCAGTCCCTCCAAATTTCAAAGGTTTTGTGTCTGGCACAGAAGAATCTCATGATTTTAAACCAGAATTTGCCTTTTTGACCCTTCTGCTAGGCTTTGCCTGGCAGCAGCATTGGCTTCAACTTGTAGAGGTCAAGCGCTTAACAAACTCTGTTTTTTCACAGTAAGCAGTGGAAGAGGTTTAATTAAACAATACTTTATTGTAGAGGAGGGAAAAGAAAAAAAAAAGAGGAAGCAAATGATTTATCAAAAGAGCTGAAGAGAAATGCTTTCTCCATAGTCACTGAATGATAATGTGAGTCACTTCCGAGGGAAGGGCTGTGAGGGTGTGAACAACAGCTTCCTCACAGTTCATTCTCCTCTTTATTTCTCAAACCCAGGTGTACCTTCACTTATTGAAGCTACTGGTTAACCAGTCCCAGCGCTGTTTTGCTTATGCTCTAATGAACACGTGTTTAAGGAATACAAGGAATTGGATTAAATGTTTTTTTATCCATAGAAGAAGCGTAAGTTATTTATTCCAATTGGTGACCCCGACGTGATAGCCTTGGATGGTTTTGTGCTATCCCAGGCTCAAGGGGGGCGCCCCACTTTAATAGTGGCCCTTGGACTTGGGTATGCAGAAAGCTACCAACGCTATATAAAATTAAAGCATAAGCAAAAGAATTGAGCTCCCTGAGGATTACTGCAGTACACCCGTAATTCAACGTGCACGAAGACCCCAGCAGGAACAGCGGACTGTAAGTACTGCCGGGTCGGGTGGTGTTATTGGTGCTTGTGTGCTGAATGTGTGAGACGTAACGTAGTTACGAAGCGAGTGCGGAGTCCTTCTATGTGCGTTTCCAATTTCCTGCGAGGGACTTGGTCACTGAAGGGACGAAGCGAAAGCACAAAAGAGTGAAAGGAGCACCATTTGGGATGGGCCAGGGAAAAAGTAAGGCCATAGGTTTTCGGGATCCCAGGGGAGGGAGGCCCAAGAGGTCGAAGGGGAGCGACCTACCAGAGATACCCCCAGACAGTCCCTTGGGGGTAATGCTAGAATTTTGGGATGAGGAGAAGTTTACTCAATGTAAGAGTAAAGAGAAAATGATTCAGTATTGTATGGTAGAATGGACTAAGAAGGAAATTAGACCTGATCACGTATACTGGCCTATTTTTGGAACTTTTGATGATTGGACGTGTCAGGTTCTAAATTTATATGTAAATGGTAAAGAACCTTTTAGTCAGGAGGAAATGGATTATGCTGCTTGCTGGAGGGGTAGTACAAAAACGATAGGATTGTATGCTCTCAAGAAAAAAGAGGATGAGAAAGGTTCCTGGGACCCATTAGAGGCTTTACCTCCACCGTATCACGGGCAACCCCCATCTCCTGCTGAAAATATCTCTACCACTCCCATGGCTCCAGCCCCCCCTTCCTCCCCCCCTTCAAGCAGGACAAGGAGTAAAACTATGAGTCGGGAGGAGTTAGAGGGTGAGTGTGAAGGGAAATTATACCCTCTTAGAGAAGTGCCTATGGGGGGTAATGCAGGGGGCATAGGGTTTGTAACGGCGCCCTTAAACACTGGAGATGTCAGGAATTTCAAAAAGGATATGGGGAAATTATTAGATGATCCGATAAGTGTGTCAGAGGGGCTGGACCAATTTTTAGGCCCCAATATTTATACCTGGGAGGAACTCCAGTCTATTTTGAGTATTTTATTTACCGCAGAAGAAAGGGAAATGATTCGAGTGGCAGGTATGCGAGATTGGGAAAGGAGACACCAGCAAGGACCCCAGGGGGACCTAAAATGGCCAACGCAGAGACCTAATTGGAATTCTCAGGACCCACAAGGGAGACAAAATATGATAGATTTAAGGGAAATGGTTATACAAGGTATCCGAGAGGCAGTCCCTCGAGGACAAAATATTAATAAAGCCTTTAATGAGTACCAAAGGCAGGATGAATCCCCCACAGATTGGCTGGAAAGACTTAGAAAGAGTATACAGATGTACTCGGGATTAGATCCCGAATCCCCTGTGGGTGCCGCATTATTGAAAACCCAGTTTGTAGCTAAATCTTGGGGGGACATAAGAAAGAAATTAGAAAAGATAGATGATTGGCAAGACAAGGGGTTACAGGAGCTTCTGAGGGAAGCACAGAAGGTGTATGTGAGAAGGGATGAGGAAAAACAGAGGGCAAAAGCAAAAGTCTTAGTAGCTGCAGTGAGGGAGTGCCAGAAAAAGGAAGACAACACGCCACTTAGGGAAGAACAGAATTCACAGCGAGGGAGAACAGCCCCAATAAACTGGATGCCTAGGAACAGACCACATGGAAGGTCAGCCCCAGTAAACAGGATATCAGTTAAAACAGGTCCACGGGAAAGCATTCCTACTTGTTATTATTGTGGGAAAAGGGGGCATATACAGCGGGTGTGTTCAAAAAGGGAGGAAGATGAGAAAATGTTTAAAGAGGATGAATAGGGGTGTCAGGGGCTCTATTTGTTAGGGGCCAAAGCGACTAACGAGCCCTTGATAAAACATAAAATAGGCCCCTATCGTGAAGAAATAACATTTTTAGTAGACACGGGAGCAGAAAGATCCACAGTACAACAGCTTCCTAAAGGATGCACATTAAGTAGAAAAACTGCTTTTGTAGTTGGTGCAAAGGGAGAACCCTTCAAGGTCCCTGTTTTATGTGATGTAGAAATAGAATCAGAAAAACAGATTTGCCTTAATGATTTATTGTTAGTTTCTGAAGCTGAGAATAATTTGCTGGGGAGGGACTTGATTGTAGCTTTAGGGCTGACCATAGGGGTTGAGCAGGGAGAGTTGAAAGTAAAGATTTATACCTTAACCCCGAATGATGAAACAGAGATCAATCCTGCTGTGTGGTCAGCCCCTGAAACCGTGGGGAAATTAGAAATAGAACCTATAAGGATAGAAGTAATAGACCCGGACACTCCAATTCGAGTGCGCCAATATCCTATTCCCCTGGAAGGAAGAAAGGGATTAAAACCTGTAATAGAAAGTTTGCTAAAACATGGCACTTTAGAGCCGTGTATGTCTCCTCATAATACCCCAATCCTGCCAGTCCAAAAGGCAGACGGGACATACAGACTTGTTCAAGATTTAAGAGCAGTAAATCAGCGAACTAAAACCCGGTTTCCCGTAGTGCCAAACCCGTATACGTTATTAAATCAGATATCTCCTGAAAATATTTGGTATAGTGTAGTGGACCTAAAGGATGCGTTCTGGGCTTGTCCTCTAGATGAAAACAGTAGAAATTATTTTGCATTTGAGTGGGAGGACCCTGACACGGGGAGAAAGCAACAGTTAAGGTGGACTGTGCTGCCCCAGGGATTCACTGAATCTCCCAACCTGTTCGGACAAGCGCTGGAAAAATTATTCTTAGAATTTGAATTGCCTTTGGGGGTGAAACTCATACAATATGTAGATGATTTATTAGTTGCTGGAAAGGAAGAAGAAGCAGTGCGAACAGGGACTATTAGATTACTCAATTTTTTGGGGGAAAAAGGACTGAAAGTTTCAAAAAGCAAGTTGCAGTTTGTAGAGCCAGAAGTAAAATATTTAGGACACTGGCTAGCAAAAGGGCAGAAGAAGTTAGACCCAGACCGAGTGTCAGGGATTATAGCTTTGCCGGCGCCAAGAAGTAAGCGAGAAGTCAGGCAATTGCTGGGACTATTAGGATATTGCAGACAGTGGATAGAAGGCTATAGCGAGAAAGTAAAATTTTTATATGAGAAACTAGTAATGAACTCACTCAAATGGAGTGGCGAAGATGAAGAATGTTTGAGAATATTAAAAAACTCTCTGATGACAGCCCCTGTTTTAAGTTTACCTGATGTAGGGAGACCATTTCAGCTTTTTGTAGAAACAACTAACCAAACTGCATATGGAGTATTGACCCAAGATTGGGCAGGGAGCAAGAAACCTGTAGGGTATTTCTCAAAATTATTAGATCCTGTAAGCCGAGGATGGCCCACATGCTTACAGGCTTTAGTGGCAGTAGCTTTGTTGGTAGAGGAAGCTAAGAAAGTAACATTCGGGGGGGAATTAACTGTTTATACCCCACACGATGTAAGAGGGATCTTACAGCAGAAAGCAGAGAAATGGTTAACAGATAGTAGGATGCTGAAATATGAGACCATTCTCCTGAGCTCTCCTCACTTAGAGCTGAAAACAACGGGAGCTAGGAATCCAGCACAATTCCTATTTGGAAATGTAGCTGAATCTCCTAAACATGATTGTGTGCAGGTGATAGAATTACAGACTAAAATCAGACCTGATTTAGAAGAAGAGGAATTAACAAAAGGAGAAAAGTATTTTATTGATGGGTCTTCAAGGGTGGTAGACGGGAAACGAAAATCGGGATATGCGATAGTAAATGGAAAAACTATGAGCGTTCTCGAGTCAGGATCTTTAAGCCCTGCATGGTCGGCGCAGGCTTGTGAGCTTTTTGCTCTATATCGAGCATTAGAACTTTTAAGAGGAAAAGAAGGTACCATATATACAGATTCCAAATATGCTTACGGAGTGGTGCACACATTTGGAAAGCTTTGGGAAGAGAGAGGGCTTGTTAACACTCAAGGAAAGGGGCTAGTACACCAAGAGTTAATAATCAGAGTGTTGCAAGTGTTGCAAGCCCTGAGAGAGCCCTCAGTTCATGTAAGGGGACACAGAGAGGAACAGGGTTAAGAATTAGAGGAAATAATTTTGCTGACCAAGAAGCCAGGAAAGCAGCAGTGCTACCTTTAAAACCAGTTGTCTTACAGCCTTTGAAAGAAGGATCAGAAAGTACAGGGGAGAAGTCATTCACTCCAAAAGAAATGCAAGAATTAGAAAAGATAGGAGCACAACTTAGAAATAATAAGTGGGTATTACCAGACAATAGAGAAATGGTTCCAAAAAGTTATGCTAGGGTAATTTTACACCAGTTGCATCAGAGAACTCATTGGGGAACCCGAGCATTGGGTGATCAATTTCTTAAATATTTTGGGTGTTTTGGAATATTTGAACTAGTGAAACAAATCACCCACGGGTGCATGACTTGTCAAAAGATAAATAAAGGAAACATGAGGAGGGCCCAAGCAGGGGGAAGAAAAACTGCATATAGACCTTTTGAAAGGATCCAAGTGGATTATACAGAACTTCCAAAAGTGGGACAGCACAAATATCTGCTAGTTATAGTGGATCAATTAACACACTGGGTTGAAGCCTTCCCAGCAGCAAGAGCTAATGCTCCGTTTGTGGCCAAGATATTGTTAGAACAAATCATCCCCAGGTTTGGGATGATTCTGGCCATTGATTCAGATCAGGGAACGCATTTTACATCCAAAATACTAAAGGCTGTAGTATCTGCTTTAGGCATAGCCTGGGAATATCATACTCCATGGCATCCTCAGAGCTCCGGAAGGGTAGAGAGAATGAATCAGACTCTGAAACAACAACTATCTAAACTGATGATTGAAACTCAATTATCTTGGATAAAGTGCTTGCCTTTAGCTTTACTGAACATAAGGACAATGCCTAATTCGGACACTGGCCTTTCCTCTTATGAAATGTTGTATGGCATGCCGTTTACTCAGTGGATGCCTACATCCTCTCCTGAAATTGAAGATTTATCTTTCCAACATTATGTGATTACAGTAAACAAAAATCAAACTGAACTAAGAGAGAAAGGGATTTTAAATCAGACTCCCCCTTTAGGGTTTCCGATTCATAAAATACTACCTGGGGATAAAGTACTAATTAAAACCTGGAAAGAAGATACTCTAACTCCACGATGGGAGGGGCCTTTTCTTGTTCTGTTAACTACAGAAACAGCTGTTCGGACTGCAGAGAAAGGATGGACACACGCATCTCGAGTTAAAGGACCCCTGATGGAAGAAAGAACCTGGAAAGTAACTCAAGGACCGGGGGAGTTGAAATTGAAATTAACACAGGATCGGTGATGTAACTACTACCAGGATTGTTAATATGAATGTCCAGTATAAAGGAAAATAAGAATGGTTTAATAATTAAGCATGTTGAACTAAGTCATATGTGTAATTCCATTATTTGTATTTGGTGTTTAGGTCGTAATGGACTGTGATATAAGCATATCCACAAAGGGAACTTGCTAACAGGATTGGGAATTCTAGCGGCCACTGGAGGAATATTTAAAAAAAAAAAAAAAAAAAAAAAAAAGTGAAGAATGATGGGAGGTACTTACTAAAGGGGTGGATGGTAACTTAGAGAGTCCACCAGTGATAGGAAGAATAGAGGCCCATGTTGTCCTGTTGCTCCTGGGGAGTGAAGGCCGAGAGTTTGGAATACGATAAAAAGTCACCACCTAACGGCAAAAACAGGAAAGGCGGGGACACTACCCTTGCTGCCGAGAAGATGACGAACTCGGCTGCCAGCTGCAACCTGGTAGGCCAGAGAGGCAGAGGGTGTAGAAACCTGGACCTGATCCTCTTGCTAGGAGTGGTGACTTATTGTTCCCAACTTAGCCTGGCCAATCCCTGTACCAAATGCTATGAGCGCGTGAGAATAGGACGACTGACACAATATGTTCTCAGTTATCACACTCATGTTAATTCTGGGTGTTATGACAGAACAAAATTGGAAAAATGTGAAATCCAAGGGCAGAAGTTATGGGTAGCAACTAACCTAGGGAAAGGTGGACTCGGTGTAGGCTTTGTCTCCTGCCCTAGAGGAGAACAAAATATCTGTTTTACACAAGCTGGTATGTGGGGCTATTCAGATGGAGGGGGAGTACAAGATCAGTATAAGGAGGAGTTAGTTAAGAATGCCACTCAGGAACTGAAAAGGAGGCAAGAGAAACAGAAATTGGTACCGAAAAATAGTGATTGGTATGAAGAAATAAGGAAAAAAGATAAGGGATTACAATTACCAACAGTGGGGGAAAAACCTGTTTATAGATCTTATGGAAAAGATAGCCCGGGAGTTAAATGTCACATCATGCTGGATATGTGGGGGGTCTCAAATGGCAGAACAGTGGCCTTGGAGAGGAGAGAGTGTAAGCCCAGAAGGATTACTGGTATGGAACAGAACTCATGTAACTCGGGAAAAAAGACCAGAAGGATGGGTATTAAGTCACTTAATAATAGGGCAGATATGCATATCAAGGGATGATGGTAAACTGGATTTTACTGAATATGTTGGGCAAACCCCTTGTAAGTTAGTGTTACAAGTAAATTCATCAAAAACCTCTATTCCTCCCACTTGGTGGCCAGGTCCACCTAATGGATATTGGTCTCGAAATTGTAGCCTGGGAAATGAAACGATATGCTGGAAGAATCGAAGCAAAGCAAATCCTTTTGAGGAAATTGGGGATTTAAGGAGATATTGGCAGAATCCTGGCTCTACCGATGTAAACGAACCATGGAAAGCTCCCGATGGATTATTTTGGATATGTGGGAATAGAGCTTATAATGAATTAATGCCCAAATGGAGAGGGTCTTGTACAATAGGGATAATTCAACCAGCATTTTTCCTTTTACCAAAGGAAAAAGGGAGTCATCTGGGGAAACCTCTGTACGAAACTTTAAACAGAGAGAAGAGGGGTTTAATAAATGTCCCCATAGGAGGAACACAAACTTGGAAAGATGATGAATGGCCTGCGAAGAGGATAATTGAATACTATGATCCAGCCACCTGGGCCCAAGATGGAAGCTGGGGATACCGTACCCCAATATATATGCTAAACCGAATTATCCGGTTGCAAGCAGTGGTTGAAATAATAAGCAACCGGACAGCTGAGGCACTGAATCTTATAGCAAGACAATTGTCTCAGACCAGGGCTGCAGTGTACCAAAATCGGGTAGCCTTAGATTATCTTTTAGCTGAAGAAGGGGGCGTCTGTGGGAAATGGAATACTTCTGAGTGTTGTTTGGAAATAGATGATAATGGAGAAGCTATAATGAAAATAGCAGAGGAGATAAAACGGGTGGCACATGTACCAGTACAGAAATGGAATTCTATACTTACTAGCCATTGGTGGGATGACTTATTTGGGGGAGCCTGGTGGAAGAAAATAGGGTTCATGATAGTATGTGCATTTCTTGGTTTACTGTTTGTACCATGTATGATCCCGTGCTTTATTCGGTTAATACATTCAGTAGTCCAAGGCATGCAAATCTCAGCCATGCCTATAGATCCTGAAATGGCAACAAAAGGAACAGGGTATAAATTGATGATTTTAAAAGATAACACTAAACTGGACCTAGCCGCCGCTAGGCAAGTACTAGCTAACTTTGAGGCCAAAGCACGAATCAATAGGATAAAAAGAAAACGGGGGAGTTGTGAAAAATGCAGTTGTGATTCGTGCTAAGATGTTTAATGTTTACAGATATAACCAAATGAGGCACGGGCTCTGAACTTGGAAAAAGGTGGTTAAGTTCTATGTAAAAAGTTATGAAACTTGCTTATGAAGTTATATTGATAGAAGGAACTAACATTTTAAGGGTTAACTAAACTTATAAGGGGTGCCTACTAACAAGCTAACACTTTAAGGCTTAGTCACACAATAAATGCTTAGTTTAGAGCTTTATGTTAAGAAGAACAGAACCCCATCGAATGCCAAGATAAGAAGTTTTACTGCACCTAGCTGTAAACTTGAGGGACAAGATAACGAAGATTTACAGCAAAAGGGGGCGCCAGTCTGGTTTCATTCAACTTGGCAGCTTGGGTCCCAGTCAATTCAACATAATGAGCCAAAGGTAAAAAGTTCACTGTGATGAAGCTGAAGGAGCCTTCATCCAAAGACCCCCAAAGACCCCTCCTCAAATTCACCAAGTGGCACTGCGCAGGCGCAACAGGGGAGGGTCTATGGAAATGGTTATCTGAGACTCATTTTAATCAGAAGCGGGGAAAGGTTATGAATATGTATAGGCGTTCCTGGGGTCATTATGAATATGTAACACTTTACTGTATTTAAGCACACTTTTTATTGTTTAAAGGTGTGCGTGTTGGGCGGAGTGAATCCCCCGCGCACCCAGCGCTGTTTTGCTTATGCTCTAATGAACACGTGTTTAAGGAATACAAGGAATTGGATTAAATGGTTTTTTATCCATAGAATAAGCGTAAGTTATTTATTCCACTTTCCATGGCCTTACCTGCTGGTGGCAAAGCCCATGGGCCTCCTGAGAGCATCCCACTGCCCCAGCTGTCCCATCCAGTTGTGACCCTGAGGTGGGAATGTAAGAAACACATGAAGAAGAGGGGATGTGACATGGACTGTCATCCACAGTGACACTCAGGAGCTTTGTATAAACCAGCTGGACCAGGGCCACGTACAGAGAAGTCCATATAAACCTGGACAGGAGAGGGAGTTTCCGTAGGTCTATTGCCTCCCATATTACAGAAACAAGACAAAAATAGCCTCAACTTTTTTCCCTTTTGCATTTTCTAAATTTCCTCCCATGCCCACTTCCCTTTCTCGAAATCCACATATATATGTTATCAGAAACACAAGGAAACTGATTTTGTTTAGTAGGCAGTTTATTTCAAAACAGAAGATGGGCCACAAAGTAAGATGTAAGAAACATTTAGTAGTTCATATGTGTTGGCATCCAGTGAGGCAATTTCAGCTGTCATAAACAAATAAGCGATTAGAAAAGCAGTTAATTCAAAACAGCAATATGCTGACAGAGCTTTGCAGGCATAAAAGAAGTCTTGTAAGCACCTCCATAGCTGCTTAGTCAGGGTTCCTGCTTTTAGATTACGCTTTCACAGTGCACAAGCAAACCACCCGAGAGGCAAGGTTTTGCTATACACGTGCAGCTTCTAGAGTCCTGGGAAGTCATTCTCATTTGTGAGTGGGCAAAGGTAAAAAGAGGAACAAGGAGCTCAGGGCACTGAGCAGGGTTTTACAAGGTCAGCCTTTCTCCCCTAATGCCAGCAAGTGCAGCCGCAGCTGCTCACACCACCTTGGACCTCCCTGAGAATTCTGGTGAGGTCCAGGCTGGCTTCCTCATGGGCAAAGTCCACAGGAGGCACAAGGTGAGGGAGCACAGGCAGGAAGCCTCCTGCAGTCTTTGCAGAAGAGAAGTTTGAATGAGAGCAGGCACTGACGAAATCTGGAGGAGCAAACGCTGTTGTATCGCTAGTAGAAATCTTGCCCTGATTTCTTCTTCGAATGCCTATTGAATTGCCAACATTCATCTGCATCTCTTTTGATGCAGAAGATTTTTGAAAGGAAAAATATTGCTTGCAAATGTTGGAAACTGCTTTATGTCATTAGTAATGAGGAAACACAAACTCATGAGCACTGGTAATCTTGGAAGTTTTATGTTGTTGGTTACTCTAAGAGCAAGGAACAGATGACCTCCTTCTTAAACTTATAACTATAGCAATAAATTCAATTGTTCCAGGCAGACCCAATGGGGAAACTTCAACAGAACCAGCTACTGAAAATATGCTAATTGTGTTCTCACGTAGAAGGAAACTAATCAATGAATAGGGAGATCAGGTAGAGCAGAGTAAAAACTGTCACAGTAAGTGCTCAGCAAGGGCTAATAGCAGGAATAGACAATTGCAAATTGTTCAGAAGCTTTATTGCAGGTCAGGACATCCAACGTAAGTGTCATGAACTGACAATTTAGGAGGTCATAAGCCCTCTTCTCCACCTTGATTTTTATACAGAGATTCCTGGTGCTAAACCTTTTTTCTGGGAAGAGGAGTGAGGAATGTGGTTGCCCTTCAGAAGGTGCTGAAACAATTTGCACCAGTAGCTGCTATAGGCTTCTGATCGCTGCACATAGTGAACCAGCTGATTATGTAAATTAAAACAAACAAACAAACAAAAACAAAACAAAACAAAAATAATAATAAAAACAAAACAAACAAAAAATAAACAAACAAACAAAACAAAACCCAACAACAACAAAAACAACCACCATCCTGGAAGAACTTAATCTTAATTTGAAAAGTTTTATCCTGTCATCATTAGCATCCACTAACTGTCGGCAGCGAGGACCCCAATGAGCTCTGCCATCTTCTCCCTGCATGCACCCAGAGGAAAGGGCTCCTGTGAAGGTTTACAAAGAGCCTTTCAAAGCCATGAGCTGCAAACCTTCCCCCGTGTCCCCCTTGGCTTCCCCGCTAAAATAGGTGGGGCACATCCCCAGCCCAAGGGAAAACTTTGAGGCTGCAACCTTGTTGCCTGCAACTGGTTGAGTTCAGACGGCCAAGGGTTGACTGAGAGGATTTTTCATTTTATTCAGCACATGATCTGAAGGAAGGTCTTTGCTGAGTTGTCTGGAACTATCTCAAGCAGAGAAAAAGGTTCGAGAAAGCCCAAGAGATCTGAGCTGAAAACTCTGACTGAACAAGAATAGCATTAAGGTACAGACAGGCACTAAGGCGTGTTAAGAAATACTGCTTGTAACTGGTGGGACTCATCTGAAGAGTGGGATCCTCTCACCCTGGGCACTCACTGAGATGCCTGCACAGACACTGCAGAGCCTGGACTGAAGAAATAACATAGATGGGTCTTTTCAGCAGGAGTTGGTGTCATTTTGGATCACATGGTCTCACTAAGGGGAAATAATAAGTTTGAGAGACCTCTTCAGAAGACATGCTCAAATACATTTATTTTGTAAGTGCTTGACTTCTGCAGGTCTCTACCTGAAGTCATGGGCAGCCGATCTGACTGTCTGAGATCTGTTCTCGGACTCTCCAGGGTGCCTGAGGGTGCTGCTTTGGGAGGGCCATGGGGATTCGGATGTGTCAGGACCAGTGGTGTGACCTTCCTTCACCCATACCCTCTGTGAGCCAGGAGAGCAAATAGTCAGCAACTAAGGACTTTGGGCTTATGTGAGGAACACAGCACGTGCCCCGGTCCTCCACACTGGCACTTTTTAACTTTCTGTCCCCTGCTAGCTAGAGTTGGGCTGTGGGAAGCATGCTGCAGGGCTGGGGGGGATACCCCAGCCACCCCAAGGACCCCACAGCCCCACTGAGCATTGGCCATCTTCATGGTAGGTCCCAGAAGTAGTGTAGACAGAACAAGGGTGCTCTTGTGCCAAAAGCAGGTATAACCCCTTAAAGCCTCCCCAGCATCCCTCTCCACCTGCTTTTTATGAAGCACAACATGAAATCTTCTCAATGTCATTCCACTCACCGAATATAAAAATGAATATTTCTGCTGACAGTCAATAGATTTAGATTTCTCCTTTCAGTGGTGGCTGTGGTTTTTTGTTTTGTTTTTGTTGTTTTGATTTTTGTTATTTTGTTGTTTGTTTGTTTTTGCTTTGTTTTTTATATGTTTGTGGGTGGGGTGTGTTGTGGCTTTGTTGTCATCGTTGTTTGTTTGTTTTCCCGGCTGTTTCCCCTCATTAGCTCACAGCGCCTCCCAGCAGGGTAAATTTTATACCAATGTGTGGGCTAAAGGGAGGCTAAAAGTCTACCAAACACCTCAAAGCAATGAACAAACAAGCAGGCAGAGACATGCTGGGCAGCCCCTGTTTCCTCTGGGTTAGCAACATACGTGTTATCAGGAAAAAATCCTGCATATGACCTTTCACACTGCACAGCCTCGCTCCAAAATTTATGAGAAGTAAGCAGCTACATGCAGTTTTGACTCCAGCTCGCATTTAATGTATAATCCTCCCATGCCTACTGCCAGCTGCCAGCGAACCTCAAACCGTGGGCTGAATCCTCATGCACACAAAGAGATGCTGGAAGTTCAGTTGCCCTGCTGAGGCTTGCGTGCACCAGCCGGTGGGATTTTCCAGCTGTCAGTCCTGCTCACAGAGCACACAGCACTTGCCCTTCTTATGCTGCTAATATCCAGCAGGATCTCCCCACTGCCCAGATTTTCCTCCAGTTAAGCTCTGGCATACCCTGAATGTTTGAGATAGTCCAATGAGGGAAGTATTAATCCAGTCTTGCTTTTAAATAAACGCTTCCTACCAAACTCTAAAAAGGAAGAAGCAGTATTGTCAGGCAAATACACAAAATTATGCAAGAGGCTCGGCTGGACATATTTACTTTTGTTGCTAAAATATGTAGCTGGACAATAGCCATGGCAGGCTTCAACATAAGTAATATGAAACAGGTTTTATGTTTATGTGAAGACATTGATAAAAGCTCAGGGAATGTTTTTTTAAACAATTTTTTAATATAGATGTCCATAAAATCACAAGTGGTCTGCAGAAGATGAACTGGGAATGGTTATTTATTGTTCCTCATAAAAGAACTAGGAGGCACCCAATGAAATTTTTGGCAAGCAGGCAAGCAAAAGAAAGCACTTTTCCATGCAGTTAAATGAGTTAAATGCAGTCATGTAAACTACGAAATTCGTTGTCACAGGATGTTGTGGACATTGGGAGTATAAACAGGTTCAAAAGAGTTAAACAGTCATGAAGCCTATTTCTGGCAGTGCCTTTAAAACATTTTTGAGTGGATGCAGCTTCCAACTCCCGAAATCTATAAAGTGCTGATTTCTATAACCTAGGAGATCATACCAGAGGAAAAATCACTCCATACTTCATCTTTCTTATGCTGTTCTCCTTAAACAAGGAGAAGATACTGAATGAGGTGGGCCCTCAGCTTGGTCTGCTCCTGGAGGCTCTTAATCAATTATGTCTTAATTAGCTACATTGGTTTTGTCCCTGGCAGGTTGTATGTCTTACAAGGCTCGGACTCAGAAGTGTAGCATCTGGCTGGAAGGACACAGGAGCGCTCAGGTCTTGTCACAAGACACCGACTGGGATTTCGGAGAAGTTGTGCACATCCAGGCTCTGCCACAGACTCCTTGTAGGGCTCATTTAGAAATGCTGGCTAGAGGAGAGCAGTTTCCTCTTTGTCTATCTTGTGATTTTGACTACAGAGCTTTGTGGGGAAGGCATATGGAGGATACACGAAACCTAGCATCGTGGAGCCTCTGCAGCCTCTTTGGAGACAATTAATTTAAGAGGCAAGAGAACACTGGATGGAAAGAAACCACACTACCTTCCTCCTCTGATGGGAGGATGGTGGAAGGTAGGAAGAGCAGAGTATCACCACGGGCGCCTCACACTTTGTTAGGCTAGTGCTGCTTTCCCAACAGTATGGGAGAGGTTGCCGCATCAGAGAAACCAGTCTGCACAGTTTCAGGCCAAAATAAGCTCATTGATGGCAGCTAGTGTGACAGATCCCTCACCCATCAGCACAGATTACAAATTTTTTAATTCCACATTGTGACTCACGTTCTGTCCTTGAGTCGCTTGTTTGTGTTGCTAAGTAAATATTGGTTACAAGAAGAAATTTTTACCTTGAATTTCCAAATAATTTTTGGTTTTTGAAGGTATTGAATTAATTGGAAAAGCATTGCCTTTCACAGTCTGGCCCTTTTGTGGCCACTGTACTCATGGGGCTGGAGCTCTCACAACTTTCAGGGAGCGGGGTCAGACAGCAATGCCAAGAGCCAAAGACTTACAGGGTTTGCTTGAGGATTTGTCAGGAATTCAAGCTTGTGCTGATCTAATCTGGCTGATCTAGATGTTTTGGCCATTGTTTCCAGTTTCTGATGAAAACTTCTGTATAAAGAGGTATTTAACTCCATTAAAATTACAGTGGGGATTACTGGTCATCCCCATAATGCTGACCAGTTAACAAATATTGCTGTAATTTCAAAAATTTGTTTTGCTAAGCAGATGACATTTGCATTTCCCAACAGTGGTTTTGTACTAACAGTGTTTAACTCCCTGTAGCACAGTCTTATCTCATGGAGAAACAGTAAAGTGTTATGGTACATGAGGCAGAGAAGAGAGAACACAATTTAAGCTGTGTTTTCCCCATGAAACAAAACTAGCTGTGTTAACCCCACTCATTTTGGGCCCTTTGAATCCACAACAAGACCGGTGGCCTGTTGGACAAGTGCAGATGAGGTGAAGCCAAGTTATAGCACGTGCAGGCTGATCGCCCATCCAGGGCGGCAGCAAAGGCTCAGTCCCAGCCACAAGTGGAGGATGAGCCAATAAGCAAGGCAAGTGAGGCAGCCTGAAGGGCAGCCAATAGCCTAGCTTTGCAGTGTTGAGGCTGAATGTTACCCAGAAGTTGAACCTCAATATTAAGAGCCAGAAACCAAACCGTTCCAGGAATGGCAGAGGCTTTTGGGATCTGCCCAGTCTCGTCCAGTACCACTCTCTCTGCTGCAGGAGCTTAGCTCGTTACCCAGGAAGATACTTTTGTAGGAGTAGCCTGGGAACCCTTAGGAAAGAAATACTACATTTGCAATATCAGACCAGACTTTCTAGACTTATCTCCTCAGAAATCTACTGCTGTGGAGTGGTGACACCTAATGGTAGGGACACAATGCAAGATACGGATACAGCAGTAGTGCAAATGAGCTAAAAGAACTGTGTCAGTCTTGATTGATATAGAGTAAGTGTTGGGATCTTTTATATGACTTACACCTCCAACTGTGCGGAATTTTAATGCAATGTCTCCTTTTCAGTCTCTGCTATCTCAGTGTAATGCATCACTAAGATCTGCTCAATGGAGACTTCATTTCACAGCCTGGTATTATCCTGGCCCTTTCCCCCTCTTGTGTTATCCTCTGCTCTGCTGACTCTAGCCTACTGTTTTTATTAAACCCTGCAATTTGTAGCTTGTCTCAGAGCAGCTTGTTCAGATTAGACTTGCCTAGAGGCTAGTTTAAAATGCTCACATGACTTCTTGTAAGAAACATTACACACATGTTAAATTCATGAGCCAAAGTATGCTTGTGTGTGGAGCACTCTCCATTTCCCCTTGCCCTTTCCAGGTGGTTTTTTCCTCATCTTTCCACACCTTTCCTACATTCCTCTTTGCCTCTCCCCACCCCCTTTCTATGCCTTTGTATGGAAACAAAAAGAATCTGATTTCTGTACAACAATATACAACAATCCAGTCTGACTATTTAAATATTCAGGATTGGAATCTGTCCCTATAAAACCAATTTTAGATAATTGTAATTCAGTATGCAAGCATAGCTGAAATGTGGAAAGAGAGCAGAGGGACCCATTCACATACCCAGTGCATTAATACACGAAGGAGGCATTTTTGCCTCTGGTTCTGGAAAGCACAAAGCAAGAGTGGTTTTTCCCCACTTGAATTTTATTTCAGATTGCCCTGTAACACGCTTGATGCAGAGAATAGCAGCTTTCTGCAGTCCTTCTCCTAGTATGATCCCAACTTGTCTTCCAGAGCTGAGAGAGCATCCCTAGAGGGTCACAAACACCCACTTACAGCTCTTTTACTTTGCTATGTCAGCAATACAGCCGCCCTCTAACTTGGGCTTCTTCTAGCTCTTAGCTGGAAGGCTAGCAAGTGGTCAGTGTGCTGGTGCCGGCAGACAGATTTGTTTGGCTTGGAGGTGAGCATCTACAAAACAAAATCACTCTCAGTGTGTCTGAGACTAGTCACAAACAGGAGGGTAACAACTGGCTATGCTTAGCCCAGCTACTGTGAGCTGAAGAAATTATTCTCAGTCAAGTTAAATGGAAAAAGTAACTGGAAAGGGAAGAAAAATCTTACTAGTGCCTGTATTGAGGGGAGGGCTGTGACATGTGACATTTCACCATCTTCGGGTATCATGAAGGAGACCCATTATGAACCATCTCTTCCCAACAAGAGGAAAATAATTTGTTAGAGTTCACACCTCCTTAGATGCCAGATAGTTCAAATGTGAGACACTACCAGGCCTTCCTAGTTCCACCTCACACAAAACTATACCTCCTGCTTATAGTTACTTAGCAGACTGTGGCCATTTCGAGTGCAAGTGGCCATACGGCAATGCAATTAAGCCAGCTGTCTGTTCCAGCTAGCAGAGCACAGGAAGGCTGTTTCCAGGGCCGGGAGAGCCGGCTGAGGGAATGACCCAGCCTCACCATTTTCCCATCTGGATGTAATCTGAGCTGTTAGCGCTATGTAAAACTGGGTGGTAAATGGTTTAGAGGCTGGTCCTGAAGGACCACGTCTCCCTCCACGGACCTCCATGGAAACTTAGATAATTGGCAGAATTTTTCCTGGAAGTCTATAAATGTGTGCTCAGTACATGAGTCATTTGCAGCAGCAGGATCTCAGCTGTGCAGCACCCTCCTCCCAGCAGCCTGACAGGCCTTACTGGTCTGAGGTAACGTTTACCTAGGTGACATCGTGCCTCAATTCCCCATCTGAATCAGCTGCCCTAAGCAGGCTGGGAAGGTGCTGTTGTGTTCTTGGTCCTTTGGTCTAAAGTTCTTCCAAAGTTAAAACTCAATTACAGGGAGTTCCCCTGCTGGCAACCTTCCTACGCATTCCCAGGCCTGGAAGACCTCTGCCAGCCTCAGACCTACACCCCAAACCCACCAGCCCTCCTGTACCCTGTCTTCTCCTCCTCCTCTTCCAGCCTCTTTGCTAACCCAGGGTATTTGCTAACTGCTGGAGAGTGTCCAGCGTAGGGCAACGAAGATGATTAAGGGAGTGGAGCACCTCCCTTATGAAGAAAGGCTGAGGGAGCTGGGTCTCTTTAGTTTGGAGAAGAGGAGACTAAGGGGGGACCTCATTAATGTTTATAAATATATAAAGGGTGAGTGCCATGAGGATGGAGCCAGGCTCTTCTCAGGGGCAAACAATGATAGGACAAGGGGTAATGGGATCAAGCTGGAACACAAGAGGTTCCGCTTAAATTTGAGAAAAAACTTCTCAGTGAGGGTGACAGAGCACTGGAACAGGCTGCCCATGGAGGTTGTGGAGTCTCCTTCTCTGGAGACATTCAAAACCCACCTGGACATGTTCCTGTGCGACCTCACCTAGGCGTTCCTGCTCCAGCAGGGGGATTGGACTAGATGATCTTTTGAGGTCCCTTCCAATCCCAAACATACTGTGATACTGTGATACTGTGATATTTCCCCAGCAATTCAAGAAATGTAGCCCAAAATAAATCCTCATCCTTCCTACAACAGGCTGCCAGCTGTGTGGCACGGAACTGGTGGCTCATTGCCCTCACTCCGCACCTCTTTTCATTTCCCATGGCTTCTTGCTCCACAGATTCCCTGTGATCTTTTCTGAAACCCCATCAAGCCCAAATGCTTCCCTTTACTGAGCTGTGGAGAAACCCCAACCCCTTCTGAAAACTGTTCCCATAAATCACCATAACTAAAGACTATTCACACCCCTGGCACCCCTACTCCCATTGCTTTCCACTTTAATGAGCCTGTCCTTTTAAGCAGATTACTGAGAATTATGGAAAGTTCTTTTTCATACAATGCATCCCAAAACAACTTGCTATCGAAGACTGGGCCTTCTTGATTCAGGATAGCAAAAGTTCTTCCTAGAAATTTCCCAGTGCTTGGTTACACAGATTTTTCGATTAAGACAATAAAGTCACAAGTGTTTTCCTTAGATCATATACGATATCACCAGATAACAAGAACCCAGATATGCAGATAATTGCTGACAGTAATATTAGTGTGCCTGAAAAACATGTACGTGTTTGCTTTGCCCACACACCCACAGAGGGTGCTGGGGTTCTTGGTCATGACAACGACATCAGAGCAGCAGGTTGGAGCATTGACACAGTAGGTAGAGAGCTACTAATGCAAAAGGAGGGCAGCTTCACTTCTTTAAGGAAGATAGTTCAATGTAATGGTGATATAATTTTAATCAAAAACATACAAACCATAGTCACCTGGAATGGGACATTTATTAGTTAATAAAAGTAAACAATAACTTAACACAGCTGAAGCAGTAGAGCTGGTGCTTTGCTGGCTTGCTTGGTTGAAATCTGATGTGTTGCATTGCAATGTACTCAGAAATGTCTTTATTTATTGTTGTATTAGTGATTCTTCATTTGGACTTGTCCTGGTTTCAGCTGGGATAGAGTCAATTTGCTTCCTAGTAGCTGATATAGTGCTGTGTTTTGGATTTAGTATGAGAAGAATGTTGATAATACACTGATGTTTTGGTTGTTGCTAAGCAATGTTTAAACCAAGTCAGGGACTTTTCAGATGGGAGGCTGGAGATGCACAAGAATTTGGGAGGGGGCACAGCCAGGACAGCTGACCCAAAATGGCAACAGGCATATTCCATACAATATGATGTCATGCTCAGCACATTATACTGGGGGAAGAAGCAGGAAGGGGTGTATGTTTGAAGTAATGGTGTTTGTCTTCCCAAATAACCATTACATGTGATGGAGTCCTGCTGTTCTGGAGATGGCTGAACATCTGCCTGCCCATGGGAACCAATAAATGAATCTCCTGTTTTGCCTTGCTTGTGTATGCAGCTTTTGCTTTACCTGTTAAATTGTCTTTATCTCAACCCATGAGTTTTCTCACTTTTACCCTTCCATTTCTCTTCCTCATCCCATCAGGGAGGAATGAACAAGCAGCTGTGTGGTGCTTAGTTGCCAGCTGGGGTTAAACCACAACAGGATGACACAAAGCTAATACACATAAGTATACAGAGAAGACCAAATTCTCTGCCAATATAAATCATGTTATTAATAGAAGGAGGTAATTTCCATTTACTGACACCCTGCCCAGTCCAGCCTCAACCTAGACTTCCTGATGATAGCCAAGCGATACCATGTAAATTTGGTACTTTCTGGCTATATTTTCTGTTAGATAGTTGAATATTTCATAGAAAATCGTGACTGCATTTGAAAAGTGGCAGAAAGAACTCTTTAAGAATTTAGGTTTCTAGGTCATACACAAAAGCTGAGAATTCACAAATCAGTTGGCATCTACATGAAAAGAAGATAGTCTTCAATGAGCCATATATGTTGTACTGAAGTACTGGCAAAAATATTCTTAATGTCTTTACAGTGTTATTATTAGATGCTACTTTAATTCACGTTCATGCATAGGGCAATGCAAGTTATTTTATTTAGTTTTTTATTTACTACATCATTATTGCACACAGACAAAAAAAACCTTCATGCTTTTCCTTATGGACGTCTCTCTGGAGAGACATACTATTATAATTTCCAGTTCAGTACATATTGTTGTGTACGACCAAAAGATTTATATCCTAGTCGTGTTTTTATTGGATATACTAACTTACTTGGCTTTGATGCTGTGTTCTGTATAAAAAATATATTTTATATTTTGATGTCCTCATGGTGGCAGTAGGAGATTTTACAAGAGAGTTTGCAGGAATCGATGATCCAGTAGTAAACAGCCTCATTAGGTCTTCAAGAGGAAAAGCTGCCTAACATGTAGTACCATTACTTATTTTGTTTGCTCCATTCAAACACAACCCAAGTGACACATTCTCATTTAAACACATCAGATAAATAACCAGGAATCATGAGCTCTTCAAGAAGCAGTGATAGAAGCCAGCCGTTGCCTGAAACACAGAAATTTCCTTCCATAAAGTTTTTTTAAGAGGAGAAAGGAAGAAGCGTAAAGGAAGAAGCGTAAAGGAAGAGGAAAGCTACAGACAAAGCACCCCTGTCTGTGCCCTTCAGACAGCAGAATACACCAGGCACCAACCATGTCCACGAGCACTTCGCCACCAGTGTCAGGGTCTTCATCCTGCCCTGCCTTGGGGAACAAGAAGACATTATATCCATGATGATCAGAGGCCATCTGTTGGTGACAGCAGGCAAGCTGGTCTGTGTAGGAGGCAGGAGCAAAGCTGCTGTGTTGCTGACATGCAGCACTGAGAACACGCTCTTCCTGTGTTCTCACCTGCCTCATAGCGTGCTGCAGCTGGGCAGTGTGAAAACAAGACATTATTCCCCTCTGTCTCCTCTTGCTGTGTGCTTGGGCACTGTGTCCAACTTTGCTCACTTGACTGCCTGTCCACTGAGGACATGAGATGGCTGGGACATCCATAGCCTGGAATGGGACATCTGTAGTCTGGACTGGGTCGCCCCAGTGCCCGGGCTGGGCATCCCCAGCAGCACCAGCCCTGCTTGGGGGTGGCCAAGGAGGCACACCAGGTCCCAGGAGGGGCAACAAGGGTGGCTCTAGGCTGTGCTGGTGACCATGGCAGTGTGAGGATCACAGGTAGCAAGAGACTCCAGAGCTGGCCATGGTGGGGGCTTTGGGTGCCGGCATGCCACCAGCAGAGACTGTCTTGGTCCTGCGGACATTATGGTGCCAAAGTGTCTGTGGTGCAATTGGAGAAGCACTAAAAAGGCAAAAGAAAAAAACCCAGGGAAGCACAGGTACACATATACCACGAAGGGACATGAGTGAATAGATGCATAGTTGCTGCCTCTGCTGACCTCACCTTCATTCGGCTTGTGGCTGACACGGCAGCCATGTTAACTAGGGGTGATTAATGAGAGATTTAAACAGCTCAACAAGTCTGCTGGGTATTTGTCCTTAAAAATTAAACAGCAGTACTTAAAAGTGTTAATAGGGATTTAAGAGAGATTAAAAAAAAAAATAAAATATCTCTTTCCACCGAACTGCCAGAGGTTCCTTAAAAATTATGTTACAGGAAATGAATGCCTGGAAGTGGGGCAGAATGGAAACATTCACTACCCATATCGCAGAGACAGACTCTGCTGCACAAATTCTTAGGAAGAGAAGTTACAAATGCCAATAGCCTGATCCTTATCCTGCGCTTACCCTGGTGTAAAGGAGGAGCAGCTCCACAGGGAGCTCAGGGAGTTAAACCCACTGTAATACTGATTTTCACAAGACCTGAATCACCCCATCTTGTGCCCAACCCAGAACAGTGAGCTGAGACTGATAAAACTGTTGCTGTGGCTGTTGTGAAATAAGTGATCTTGGTCAAAACCAGGATACTTCTGAAAATGAAACAAAAAAAATGTAGTAGGACCTTAATAACTGGGAACATGCACCAGCTATTGTTTCACAGACTGAAATAATAAACCTGTATTAAGGCTATCAGAAAATGAATTTGGAGCATTAAAAATTTATAAAGCCCTATTGAGTCCCTAGGAAGATCATTACTAGGCAACATATTGCTGTAGTTCCCGTCAGAAGATGCTGAAATGGTTCAGACCCGGCTTCATATCAGCTGAGCTCCCTCCACCCTCCTGGTGCAGAACAGGGACCCTACTGAACACTTCAGTGCCATGAAATGTCTTTGTGACAGAAGATCTTTGCCACCGTGAGGAGGCAAGTCAGCAGGAGGCTGCTGAGGCACGTGGGGTGGGAGGACGGAGGTCACCAGTTATCAGCATCCCTCGGGTTGAACCACAGACAGCCTGGTTATTTCCCACATTTGCTAATCAGTGTCGCTTTGACCTTTCCTTTAATGCAAGTCAGCACTTTTCCCCTCTACTTAGCAGGTTGAATCTGACTCAAAATGCCCCACGGGAAACACTTCAAATAAACAGGTTTCATAGAAATTGCTTGACTCTAAAATGGCTTAGTATTTCATAGGTACAGCTACGGACTTCGTTCAGTGTGACTACCCTTTTTATGGTGCGTGCAGTTTTCTCATTTACTGCTGGGTGGTTTTGTAGCAAAAGTACTCGGGGCTCACAGTCTCCTCAAGGCTCAGCCTTTCTCTTTCAGCCATAACACTGAATATGACACTTTCTCTGCAATAGCTTCTGTAGTTTTGAATAGGGAAAATAATACACCACCTCTCAGAAGTACTAAAAAGCTCCATTCCTCCTGTTTATGAAGTACTTTGCATTTTCAAGAGAAGGTGCAATGTGCTGTAAATGCAAATTATTGAGAGTTATTACTCATGTAAATAAAAGGTACTTTTTATTTGGCGGGTCTCAGACAAAGTATAACAGTCACGTCAAATGTGTGCTTTGTTAGTAACAGATGGTTGAAAGGAAAACCAAGACCCCAAACTGTCAGATTTCCTATCGAAACTATACACAAATGTATTGGCAGAGGTCAGCGTTAGGCCTAAGGCTCTGTTAAATGTTAGATAGGATTTACTAGGCTGTTGCTCTTTCAGCAAGATTTATCACCAAAAGGCTGTTTCGTTTCTTATGTCCTCATATCCATTGCTTTATATTGTGTCAGTTGTTTAAATATTTGTGCGCATTCAGGAGCCGCAATTTCATTTCTCTAACAGAAAAATGTTGCAGCTGGCAGTGGCTCTGGGCCAATAACACACAGGATGTTAGAGCAGCCCTGTGTGCAGTGCTCCTCTGCCCCAGCAATCTGGACTATGTTTTTGTAAATTTATTTGATCATGGCGATCATGAATATTACAAATTAACATCAGTAAGCAGGAGCTGACATGATCTCAGTGTATCTGGGGTAATCTTTGCCACCGCTCTACTGCTCAGCTCAATCCTGACCTGCCGCACTCTTTCTTTTCTCCAGGTTGTGTTCCTTGCAAGATGACGCTGGTCGTGCACCACAGAAACTACAGATGCTAAGAGAACCAAAAAATTACCAATATTATGTATTTTGAGATTAGCAGGAAATCCAGTGAAGTTTCCCATCATTAAAGGAATATGAAATAATAATACTTTAGTAACTGACTTACAATTATGATTTTCACTAAAGCCCTGAGCATTTAGGAGTATACTTAGCTACATCCCTACTTTGCAGTGCATTCCTATGTCAGTTTAATCTCCCTCATTTGCACAAATTGCCTTTGTTTATCCTTTAAGTGAACAGTTGCTCTTGAATGTGATTGTAAGATTTGGTCCTTAGACAAAGAAAGAATTAGTGATTGAAGACTGATACAAGGTGTCAAAATGACGCTGCTTAAATTGGCAGCACTAATTTCACACACACATGCATCACATCAATCTTTGCTTTTTAACCATTTTAAAAGGTGACTCACTTCTGCACCAGGAAAAAAATTTAGCCATCATCATGGATTTTGGCCATACTGAAAGAAAAGAACAACAAAAATTAGCGTCACATAGCAAGCTATCCACACTCTGCATTTGCTAAGATAACATCCCAAATATGGCCCAGGAGGGAGGCAGGCAAACGTGAAGTTGCCTCAGTGAAGCCATTTACACAAGCAAATCGTCACCTTGCAGTGTGTAAAGCCAGATGAAGCTCATGTAACTGACCTGAAGAAAACAGTCACTTGTCTGCTGAGGAGCTGTTCAGGGGATCAGAGCAAGAGAAATCAATAGAATCAGCTTTTCTCCTGCATTTTCATCATGAGAGCGTACAGGAAATTAAATAGAATTTAATGTAACGCCATAATACCATACTGCCATTTAATTGCATGGTAATATGTCATATAAAGCATTCCCCAAAGTTTAGCCTGTTAGTTCATTTGGTTAATTGAACATTTAGCACTTCCTCTCCTGTCTCTCTACCCTCTGTTCCCTCCTCTTCGAAAGAAAAATTGATCGATTCATTCATTATTGGCTCCTGCTGCAGAATGATTCACTCTTCCTTTCCAGGGCCAGTATCCAAGTGTCATTATCTGTTTGAAGAAAAAAATAAATAAAATAAAATAAAATAATAATAATAATATGTTGAAAAAGAGGCTTTTTGAAGGAAATCACAAGCTAAAAACCATAACACTTGCAGACACCAGTACACTTCAGATTTTCACACTAGCCTCCATTTCTGCAACAAGCTAAACAAATCCATCACATCTGAGCATCCTTGCACTCAAGAGTTCAGGCTAACCTTCACTCTGCAATTACTGTTTCAGTGGTTTTAATGGTCAGGTCAGTTGGCTTAATTACATCCACCCTTCCAGCAGCCAGAGAGGAAGGCAGCTGGCCAGCACGCTCCCAGTGCGGGGCTACTGCTGCCTTCTCACAGAATCACAGAATGGCTGGGGTTAGAAGGGACTTCTGGAGATCATCTAGTCCAACCCACCTGCCATAGCAGGTTCACCTGGAGCAGATCGCACAGGAATGTGTCCAGGCAGGTTTTGAATGTCTCCAGAGACTCCACAACCTCTCTGGGTAGCCCATTCCAGTGCTCTGGCACCCTCAAAGTAAAGAAGTTTCTCCTCGTATTCAGATGGAATCTCCTAAATTTCAGTCTGTGCCTGCTGCCCCTCATCCTATCACTGGGCACCAATGAAAAGAGTCTGGTCCCATCCTCTTGACACCCACCCTTGAGGTATTTATACACATTGATAAGATCCCCTCTCAGCCTTCTCTTCTCCAGGCTGAACAGACCCAACTCCCTCAGTCTCTCCTCATAAGAAAGGTGCTCCAGATCCCTCTTCATCTTCATAGCTCTCTGCTGGACTCCCTCCAGTGGTTCCTTGTCCTTCTTAAGCTGGGGAGCCCAGAACTGGACGCAGTACTCCAGATGTGGCCTCACCAGGGCAGAGCAGATGGGGAAGACAACACCCTTTGAGCTGCTGGTCAAACTTTTCCTAATGCACCCAAGGATACCATTGGCCTTCTTGGCCACAAAGGGCACGTTGCTGGCTCATGTTCAACCTGTTGCCCACCAGGACTCCCAGGTCCTTCAGTGCTTCCCAGATGTTGCCTTTTAACCCTTGCAAAGGTGGCCACATGGGAATAGGTGGAAAACAGAGAGCATTGCAAAAATCAATGCAATACCATAATAATTTTGGCAATTTTTTAAAGAACATAAGCCCTGTAAATAATACCTACTACTTTTTGTAACTCAAAGTGCTCAGCTAGCTTAGGCAGCTGACCCTGGAGTTAAAAAAAATATATATTTCTAAAACCTGATCTGGCAGTTTGCCTCAAATTTCTGCCTGCATAACATTTGAAGTCCCATAAAAAGGCAGAAAGTAGAGGACCACACACAGAGGAACCATGACCAAAACTGGTGGAGTGCTTGTTGCAGGTGGCAAGATGGGATAGCTGTGCAAGCCTCACAGAGTGCAATGTGCAAACTCTCTGATTTCAAGCGAGAGCACTGGTCCAGTTAGCAAGTAGAGACAGGCTGGTTTATGAAGAAGACATTGCCATGTTGCTCCAGTGGCTGCTTGAGCTGTGAACAACACTGTTTTTTCTTTTTCTTGAAAGACCACAATATGTCCTTGCTGAAATGCAAAAATCTGTTATAGCTTATTTTGGCCTCTCTTGGGAACCTTGAAACAAGACAAATATGACTACTCTGTCCACACAAGGCAGAGCAAAAACACACAACTGAAAAGTTGGAAGCTGTTCTCCCTGACCTTGGGGAGGAAATTCCAAGTTCCTTTTAGCTTTGCACAGGTTTTCAGTTTTCTTGGTAGGTCGTTCACATCACAAAGTCCTCCTGTGGTAACCCTGTTCAGCCATGACCTATTCCGGGTGGCTCTGGGGAGGGGAGAGGAAGCAGTCAGCAGCGTCATTGCAGAGGCTGCTGACAGAAGAGCCCGTGACACCAGGTACAGGAGATCCTCCCCAGAATTAGGCAGGAGAGATAGCAGCCTCAGAAGAAAGTCCATCTGGTTTTCTCCTCTCCTCACCCACACCACTGAAGAGACAGCTACAAGAGGAACTCTGAAGAGACACAAACTATAATAGAAGCAGAGCTGAAGACCAAGAATCAGCTGTTAGAAATGGCCAAACAACAGCTAGACTCCAGACTAACGAGAGCACAGGGAATTATAAAGGAATTAAAGGAGGACAATGAAGGTCTGGTGCAAGAAATTGAGAAGCACAAGCAATTTCAGGAGAATTGCATGGTGATTTTAGAGAGCAGAAACATTGTTCCTGCTGCACGCAGAGTATTTTGGAGGAGGAAGAAAAGACACAAGAATGCTAGAAGCAGACAATGCTGTTAATTGAGAAGCTCATAGAAGAATTGAAGTATATTTTTATTATATATTTTTTATGCCACTCTGCTCTGCTCTGGTGAGACCTCGCCTGGAGCACTGCATCCAGCTCTGGAGTCTTCAGTACAGGAAAGAGATGGACCTGTTGGAGAGGGGCCAGAGGAGGCCACCAAGATGATCAGAGGGATGGAACAGCTCTCCTGTGAGGACAGGCTGAGAGAGTTGGGGTTGTTCAGCCTGGAGAAGAGAAGGCTCCAGGGAGACCTTATTGAGCCCTTTTAGTACTTAAAAGGGGCCTATAAGAAAGATGGGGACAGACCTTTTAGCAGGGCCTGTTGTGATAGGACAAGGGGTAATGGTTTTAAACTAAAGGAGGGGAGATTCAGGCCAAACATGAGGAAGAAATTTTTTAAAATGGGGGTGGTAAAATACTGGCACAGGTTGCCCAGGAGGTGGTAGATGCCCCATCCCTGGAGACATTCCAGGCCAGGCTGGACGGGGCTCTGAGAAACGTGATCTAGTTGAAGATGTCCCTGCTCATTGCAGGGGGTTGGACTGGATGAGCTTCAAAGATCCCTTCCAACCCAAACTATTCTATGAACTCTGGAATAGGCAATGAGATATTACTGCTTAAGACTCCCTGTGTGTGTATGAAGAGCTGCTTAAGAAATGTTCAGTTGAAGAAATGAGATTTGCCTTTGGTTTCCACTCACAAAGCCTGCAGTCACTCCTGTCTCTTATATAAGTGGTATGGTCTAATCCATTCCTGTGGATTTCCTCCTAATGATAACAACATTGCTGCTCCAAGAGGATGCAAGTGGTAAAATAAGGAGCTGTTGTGGAGAGAAAGGAGTGACCCGTCCCAGGAAGGACCTTCCTATCTGCAGATGTGGAGCTGGGCTTTGCATTTGTTGGTGATCAGTGCTGAGTGTCAATGTGATGTGGCTGTGCTGCCTTGCTCAGGAAGCAGAGAATGGAGCTGTTGAAATTTGTATTGAAGGGAGCTTTTTCCCAGTGTGTAAGTACCAGAACAATTACAGCAAACTGCAGCTACTTCATGAATTGCTGATGCTAAAGATGCTCTGACACCGTGTCCGGAAGTCCAGCCTGCAGGCTATTACAAGGTTGCCACTTTCTCAGCAGCTACAAAGTGAAGAAGTTCTAGTAGTCTTGATTATTAGGGTTATTCAGAAGAATTGTGGAGTCTAAATAGGTCAAAACTCAATAAATAGGTCAAAACTCAATAAATACTTAGGTTATATGTGCAATATTTATCAAGATGTCATTGGCGCAGGCACATATTATCAAGAATTGGGAGAAGAGGCTGAATTCTTGTGCTGCATATTCCAGAGAGATTGAATGATTGTCAGCGCTCACACACCAAGTTCGGTCTACAAGGATGGCAAATTCCTGCCATTCCTCCTCACCCAGGTGCCTTTTGAAGAAAACCTATACTGAACACCCTGGAGACTTTCTGCAGGATGGGGCTGGATGGAGGTGACCTGGTAGATGTTGCTCCCCAGCGTTACAAGTGCTGCCTCTGCACCATGTTCTGGCTGGTGGGAATCCAGCAGTGAGCAGGATGTGCTGGAGGCTGGGTTTTCCTGCTGGCAAACCTCTTGATGGTAAAGCCCCTTCACAGGCAGTTGTAAACCAGAAAGGCAACAGATTTTAGTTGTCTCTGAAGGAGAGGGCATTTAATGCTCTCATTCTGTCTAGGTCTTTTCTATGCAAATTGGGCTTTTTTTTTTTTTTTTTTCCAATGGGGAGACTTAAAATCTAATCAGAAATGGCCTATTACTGTCTTTGTTATCCTGTTGGAATGAAATTTAGACCTCCAGAAGGTAATAACCAATAAATATCATTATCTCTTTCACAGGAGTAAAGTAGTCAGAAGTAAGAGGAAGAAATACATAGACTAAACCATAGATGATGACTGGGAGCAAAGAAACATTAAAAAGATGAAGCATACCAATGTTCAGCTGCATTGGCTCATTTGTCAAAATCAGTAGCTCTCTGATAAGAAAACGCCAAATTGAAGTGTTTGTAAAACACTATGTAAAGGGTCTGTTTCTTCTGTGCTGTGATGAACAGAACACTGTGTCAACACCACCTCATGTCAAAAGATTAAAATATGCAGTTACTTGAAGAGCTATACCATTTCTGTGTGTCAGCATCGTAGGAGCAATAAAAGGAAGAGATGTAGGAGTACAGGTGGATAGAAAATAAAATGCAGCAGCGTGATTTAGATATGTTTAAAAAACAACTGACAAACCAACAGTGGGCAAATGCTAAGAAAGGATCAGACCAACAGTTGAGGAGACTGAACTTTCTTCCCACTTGTGAAGAGGATCCAACCGCAGGGCCAATGGAGATGCTAACAGGGGTTCTGCCTTTGTCAAATTAGCTTAGTGACTCAAGAAGAAGCTTCAGTTACCTTCAGGTGACTCACCTGCCAGAAGGCTACACAGCCGCAGGCACTCACACACAATTATAACATGCGGAACAGAAAAAATTCCTTGTTGAAAAGAGCACTTACTGAATTCAACACGTTGGCTGAGGCAGTTGTTCTGCTACTGTAAGGAGATTAATTCCTCGCATGCTATGTTATTACTTCTAATGTTCTGCAGCAGGTGAATCATTCGGGATTAGGAAACATAAATAAATGAGAATTTTTTCATATCTGAGTGCCTCTTTATAGTTATAAAGTCCTAATTGTTCTTTGAAATCTACTGTAGGGAGGGTCTCACCCACTGAATGCTGTGCCTAATCTAAAATGGCCCATGCTAACATTTCCTGTAGCTTGAAAACAAAATGAGAAGAGGAAAAAGAAAGGCCAAGGAGAGAAACAAGAGAAAAAGAGAGAAATGAAGGAGAAATTTGGTTATATTGTTGTTGAACCTTTGAATTGCCACTTTTGATCACTTTTTGAGAAAAAAGTAAAATGGACAAATGAGAGAGACTCTTTCATGCTTATTTCTAAACTAATATGTCTTACTGTCTCGGAAACCTACGCTGAGGATTCTGACATCTGTTCTGCGTGATAGATGTCCTATGAAATACAGATTATAATGTCTTTGTGGGAGAAGAGATTAAGCCAAAGCCTATTAAAATCAATTTAAAAAATCGTGGTGTTTTCAATGGGCTTTGTATCACATGCAAAGTAAGTGATGGAGGACTATGGAGTCTCTGCTCCCTGTCCAGCTCTACCACGGGGTTCCCAAGTCACCCCACCAGCTAATTTATGTTTTGAGCCTTAGTTCTCCTGCTTCTCTGTGTCTTCTAAAGTGCCTACCCAAAGGCATAATCAGGCTTAATGGCTCATAAGGTGACTCAAAAAAAATCTTAGAAAGTGCTATAGGAGTGCAAGGTATTCCTGGTACCCAGCAAATGTTTCCTTTTACAGCTGATTAAACACTTAATGTTTAAGATACAAGGGGCTGATGAACACAAGTGTTAATAACAGGTTCCCATATATGAGGTTTTCTCCTGTGGGTCTACTTTGAACTTCATTCCTGTGTTTATTTAGCTGTGTGTATGTGTGTGCATGGCCCTGCATGTAGCAAAGGGCGAGAAGGACCCAGCCCCTCCCTGAGGAAGCTCTGACAGAGGATCTGTGCAAATGTGCTTCCTCTTCCTTTCACTCCCCAACCTTAAGGTCAGAGGATCTGGAAAATCCTCCTCCACCCTGTGACTTGATCTGACGATTGTAAGAGAACCATGGTTCCCCCGCGCCTTCCGCTCCCCACCCTTCCCTCTCGCCACCCGGTAACCCTTTCAAGCCTTCTCCAGATCGATGCCTGTTGATCCTGGGTTCCAAGGAGGGACATGGGGGCACTGGGTGCTTGTGTTTTCACAGGCTGAGCCTCCCTGGGCATCGCCAGGGGGTAGGCTGTTTCTGTGACCCTCATGTGCCAAGGTAACACATTAAATCAGTGTCTCAAAGGTTGTTCAGGAGCATTGCTTCCTGCGTCCAGACAGACGAGGAACACTGGAAAATGTATCAATTATTAACTCAGTTGAAAAGAGTTAACTGCTTCTTAAAAATTTCTTTCTCTTTTTCATTCTTAATCACAGATATTTGGATTCAGGTCAGCTGAGTCAGGAATTCCTGCCTTTGGCTTCCGGCTCTGCTGTGGCATGAAGGGCCCCCACAGTGGCTGGTGGCACCGTGGCCACTGCTGGTGGCCAGCACAGATGGGAGCACTGGGTCTGCGAGGATGCCATTTCAGGGCTCCCAGTTTTGGGGACCTCTCCTGCTGGGGCACTTTCCCACAGTTGCTGGCACTCCCCTTAAACAACTGCTCTGGGGACTCCTAGAAGAGCCCTCAGGGAGCCCCAGGTGGAAATCACAGGAAAGTGGACAGTCAACCAGCGAATGTCTCCATGCCCACAATGTGTGTCCAGGATGGGTGCCAGGGAAAACCATGAGCACACTCTGCTCTGAGCACCCCTCAGCCCCAGCAAGGCAGCACCCTTTCCATTGCCTGCAACCCCATCCTCTGCCTCGCTGCTGTGACACAGAGAGGTGGCAGCTACATTTTGGTCCAGGGAAGGTGAAGGCTCCTGTGCCCCGTGCTCTAGACTCATAGCATGGCCCACCCCACTTTTGGAGAAATCATGAATTAGCTTTTTTGGGGGCTGGAGATTTCTCAGAAAAAAAACAAAAACAAAACAAAACAAAACAAAAAAACAAAAAACCACAACCCACTCACACACAACAACAACAACAAAAAAGGGTCACTTGGAGTTGTTTTTATATGCCTTCTGACTCCTGAGCCTTTTAGCTGCACTGGGCTTTTCTCTGCCCCCAACAGACCTAGCAGGTGACTTTTTATTTTCAGTGGGAGGCAGATTCCACAAAGAAGAACTGAGGTGCACGGCTGACTCACAGCCCAACATCCCCCTTCCCGCTACCCAAACCCGAGCATTCTTGGGTGCCATGGGGCTTCTAGATGGCAAATACCTCAGCACTTGGCCTTGGCTGCCATTTTTAACATAGTTCCAGTAAAATGGGGTGCCTGGGTTCCTAGTGGGGGGATGGCAGCAGCCACAGCAGCCACACTCACACCGCAGCCTGCGGGGCCTGGACTTCTCACCCCCGTCCTCTGAAGGAGCGGGCTCATGTCCCTGCAGAAAGGGACACAAGCACTGGGACGCCACCAGGCACAGCTTGACCTGTCCCCAGTGCCAGCCTTTGCAGCTCCCCGGCTCATTTCAGTGAAGGACCAGTTCCGTCTAGGATGGGACGGGGAAGGTGGCAGTGTCCCATCTGCTCCTCCTGGCTGTGGGTGGACAGTTGAACCAGCACTGTCCAGAGAGACTAAATGCACTCCCAAACTCTAAAAGTCCACATGCAAACCTAATTGGTTTGTATTAATCTAAATTATTTTTAAGGAACCGCCTGGGACTATTAGCATTTGTTGCTTTCATACAGAGTTGGACATTTCTGGTGTTGTGTGTAGACTTTGCCTCCTTAAAATGGAGCAGAAGGTACTCCATAAAGAACAAATTCAATGTGCTCCTCAATTTCTCCTCTCAGTCTAGACTGAGTAAACATTTTAGGTCCTCTCAGTGTTCATGGTCTACATTAAAAAAGCTGAGACCAATAGAGGTTAGTATAGTTCTTCTGTAGAGTGACTTATGGACACACAGGCCAGGGACATGGCAGCAATATGTCTGACCCACAGCAAAAGTACTTTCTAATGTTAGCATTGACCCAGTCGAATTACACAGAGATGCCTGTGTAATTATCCCTCTTTGAAAGGCCATTCACTAAACATATATGTGTATAAAGTGTCTTTCTTTTAAAGAACACAAAGTGGTTTGGGTCTTATTCCACACCATTTACACTAAGTCACCATTACACTTCTGTGGAGGTGAAACAATACTGGGCTTCAGCCTGGGGAAAACCACACGTGTTTGTGTCCTGCAACAAACATTCCTGGGTGCCTACACTAACATTTGTAGAGGTAATCACAAAATGAGCTACCATGGGGCCACAAACCTGGCTATAAATACATACACAAATTTCATGTTTCCTGAAGCAGGCACTGCTATTTATTGTGTACAGCACCTGACATAATGCAGTCTCAACCTGGTTAGGACTCCTGTGCCGTCCTGCAGTGAAATGGTAAATAAAATAGCAATGATGTTTTCTCCTTTCCTTCTGCACGGTATTGCTGGAGTATTTTCGCTTAGTCGCTCTAATTAGTGAACTTGCGGAGTTGCTACTGAATGAAAAGGATTTGGAAGAAGGCATGTTTTTTGCCATTTGTGAATCCCATCTACTTTAAAACAGGGCATCGGTTTCTTGAAATTTTGTAAGAAACAAACGTATAGTTTTTACAATAGTAATGAATTCTGTGCAGTGCAAAAGGTCATATAAGAAACAGCAGGAGGACAGGGTGCTGGGATAAAACACTGAGCAGATTTACTTCCTAAATTAACATTTTTTTCTCTCTTTTTTTTTTACTCTCACTGGGACTTTGTGGAAAAACAGCATCTTGTGCTAGACAAAGGAAATGAAAGAGCATTAAGTATAGGTATACTGCAAACACGGTAGGCAAAATGCTGGGATGTTTTTAAAGAAAACCAACAAAAGCACTCAAAAAGCAATGCAGATTTAAGTGGAAACATGCAATTCAGCTTTTCAGCAACTTTACATTTTATACATTGTCAAATGTATTAGAAAGATATTAAATTGACAAGTATGTGTAAAAGTTGTCAAATATGATGAACAAGAATGAAGTCACTGAATTTATGAGAAACTCATGTACATCTACCTATGCAAGTGTGAAGTAAGGTTATATGGCTGCATATTTCCTGATTCTGAAGAGAATGGACCAAATTCCTCTTTACCACAATTTAATCACAGTCTTCAGACATTTAAGAAGCTCATATTTGTCTGGTGTAAGTGCCTGAAAACTTAAGCTCCAATAACACTTCAATCCAATAGATGTATGAAAGTTTGGTTTAATAAATATAAGGGTCACAAAATCAAATGTCTGAGATGTTTGGAAGAAGTCTTAATTAAAGATAAGTTTAGCTCACTGCAGAGCTAATGATTTGCTTGTATGAGGTGTTTGGCTCACCAATAAAAATCTGTGTCAAAGCATAAAATATCACAACATGGACTTTGAGAACCTTGCTAAGTTTTTGAGAAATGCCCGTACATATTTGTCCCTTTGCATTACCAGCTGGGCCCTTCTGCCTGCTCTGAGGCCTCAGGAGGACACCTTGGCAGTGAGGCTTTCTCCCCTGGTCCTCATCCACCGGGTGGCCACAGTGATTTATCTCACCATCCGGCCACACCTTCTAGCCAATGCCAGGTGGGGGTCAGCGTCATTCCTGTCCTTCTGCATGCCAAGGAGATGTATAAACCACAGTCCTGACATCTCTGCCCGTTCTTCTTTCTTGGCTTCCTCCTCCATGGGACTGTTTCTAATTTCTTGCCTTGCTGTCACACTTGATGGATTCACCCATCCATCACCAGGCTCCCGTGGGATAAAAGGAGGATTAAGTTACCTGTTTTCTATTTCAGGGAAGAGTTTCAGGACCCTTTCCTGTCCCAAGTCCCCAGGATCCTGCAGGGCTCGCCAAGGATGAGCTCTTGCAGAAGGAGGGAAGCAGAGAAGGCACTCATAGCAACAACACTCCTTCCTGCTATCTCTCCTCATGCATCCTGTGGATTTTCATCTGCAGAATAGAAAAATATAAGCTTTGCCCTATTTTCCTTTCCAACAGGCACTGGGAGATTACCAAGAGGGCTAGGAAGATGTAAAAAGCATAAATATAAATATTAAGGCAAAGGAGAAAAAGCTTAAATATAGAGAAGTATATAAGTAAAAGGAGGAAAACAATGAAATGAGAAAGAGTCAAGAGAAGGAAGGTGTAGAAATCATGATCCCAGGTATCTGTGTAGCGGAGAATTCCATTTCCATGTCGAAGTGCGCTTCCTAGATTGACATAACTGTTCAGGAGCATTTTGTGCTCAGAAACACTAATTTCACCCAGAACCTGTTGAAAGGATCACAGAAAGCCAGTCCCTTGTGAAATGTGCTGGAATAGCTATATCCGACTTACTATTCCAGGGAACAGAGAGAAAAAGTCAATACAGGGTCATGGACTATATCATGCTCCTACATTCTGCCCGGAATTTCTCCCCAAAAACCTCCTACTGGGATAATTTAAAACTTCGAAGGTTTATAACCAGTGCATACAAATCGTATCCTCCTTTGCTTTTTCTTTATCATCTTCCTCCCAACCTTCCTCTTAGTTCTTTGGGTCAAAAGGGCATAACTTCCTGTCTGCCTCCTAAAACCATAATCTTTTTTATTTTGAAACAAGAATGAGCTGAACACGAATTTTATTTTGCAGATAGCTGAACATGAAAACATTTGAAATAAATAGAAACAGAATTTAAGTGCTTTTATAAATGAAGAAAAAAATGCAAGCAAAGTGATTCCTACAGAATACTTGCAAAAAAGAAACAGATGTTTTAAAAAAAACTAAATGTGAATATAAAATAAAATCCAGACCTGTGAAACCTATTTTTTGGGGCAAAGAAAGCCAGATTTATTGATATATCCTCAAAATATGGAAACAACATATTTGAAAAAGTGAAAAATAACGTGAAAATACAGCATCATAGACCTGAAAAAATCAATTACAAGAACAAAGTGAGTGAGGATTTGCAGAAGCCAAATAGATGCTGACATGACTTGAAGAGAGCAAAGAAAATAATTCTAGTTAGCAAAAGAAAGTCTCTGCATCATGGCTGAAAAAAATATGTGAGAGATGACACTTAGAAAGGTGATCTGTTATCTTCACCAAGAATTTCCTTGCTGAATTCTGAACCTAATGAGGCTGTAGTATAACATTTCTGCAGCTGATCATTGTGCTACTTAAAAGGGTGTTTGTTTATTTTTTATAAATCGGATACTAAGGCTACTTTGAAGTTTCCAGACACTAACATCACATACACTCCACCACAGTGTTTAGGTTGTTTCCAGGCTGAAAGGTTTAGAAAAATGTACAACTGATCTGCTAAGCATAAAATTAATCCCAATGAGATCTATAAGTTAATAAATTTAACATACATAACATAAACTGGTTTTGTTTGTTTTTTTTTTTTTTCTCATTATTCTAAGGAAGAACATAATAAAAGCCACACCTGAAATCTCACACAGAAAAAATGTGGGCTTATATGCTTCATCCTTATCTGTTGAACACTTAGCACACACAGATACAATCCTTATTCCCACTGGCAAATTAATCCTTATTCTCAGTGAACTTTGATGTTCAAAATACAGGCTTACTCAAAAAATCCCAAGTATGTATCTGACTAAAACCAGGGTTTTGGTTGTTACCTGATTTTCTTCTTCACAATTTTAAGACATGTAAGATGTCTCACACACATGTACAGATTCAAATTCTTCCAAGAACTTAGCTTATAATATGCAAGATGTCAACTGCTAAAATATTGGAAAGAAAATGTGACGACACTTGTGCTTTTTTTTGCAGATATTTCATTGGTGTCATTGACCAAAAAAAAAACTGAGTTTTTTAATTAGGACATCAGTGCAAGGTCTTTCTGAAACTTCTTAAGCAATTATGGCAGGCCTACACAGCCACTTCTAAACTTTCTTCAGCTTGTATCTTACAGAACAATAATTTTCTGCAACCCCTAATGCTGGACCCAGTAGTGGCATAATCAGTACAGAGCAGCCCTGTACGTAAGCATTAATGTTAGCAAAGAAATAGAATTTCTGTTGGATGCATAAGCCCACAAACAGCTACATTTGAGGGTACAACTCCTGATTTATTATAATAATATATATATTGTTTAAGCTGTCAGATACAGGTGAACACAGTTTAAATCCTTTTTCTCTTCTCCTCCTCTCCTCTCCTCTCCTCTCCTCTCCTCTCCTCTCCTCTCCTCTCCTCTCCTCTCCTCTCCTCTCCTCTCCTCTCCTCTCCTCTCCTCTCCTCTCCTCTCCTCTCCTCTCCTCTCCTCTCCTCTCCTCTCCTCTCCTCTCCTCTCCTCTCCTCTCCTCTCCTCTCCTCTCCTCTCCTCTCCTCTCCTCTCCTCTCCTCTCCTCTCCTCTCCTCTCCTCTCCTCTCCTCTCCTCTCCATCTCTTATAGAATGTTTGCTTTACAGCTCTTTAAAGCAGACCTCTTTCATGCTGCATACTAAGAAGTCAGAGATATTAGATTAAATGTTTTTTTTTTTTGTGTCCTTTCCATCTTTGATATTTTCTCTTCTGTACCCTGGAAGAATCCCATTCTCATCTCACAGACAGATGACTCCTTGTCATCTCTAGGCAGAAGACTCAGTTTAAGTCCTGCACAAAGTCACTCTGATAGCATATATCTGTTACAGAGTGACAGGGTGATTGATACCTTACCAGCCAAGATTGCCCTCCCCTTTCTAAGCAATTGAATTGAAAAGGTTAGCAGGTAATGCCAGAAGCCCTAACTTTGACACCTGAGGCTCCATCTTCTTCTCATCTAAGTACAAATACATATTTTCCAGGCAGATGACTTCCCTTTTTCTCCAGACCCAAGAAAAGTGACAATACAGTAGTTTGCAAATCACTGCAAGATAATACTTCCCTAAAGGTATAAAATATTCTCACAGTTCAGCAAAGACCTTGAAACAGCTAAGTTCTCCATTCTGAAGCAAAGGACCATTATCAATAACTGCTCATCGCTTCCTGGTGCCCTTGCCATGAGACCAAGAACATCTCAGTTCCCTGTTTCACTCCACTCAACAGTTATGCAGAAATTTGAAGAGAGGTGATGAAACAACATGCATCTTGGAAAAAAGGCACTGACTCTATTTTGGTTGAGTTCCATGGAAATTTAGCAGTTTTGTGAGTAGAACAGCTCATCTAAAAGGACTGAAATGCTACAATTCCAGATTTTCTTTGTGCTTAGAGGTCTCTAAACCGGCAGACCTACCTTAAAAGAAGCTGGCAAAGCTAAAGTGAGGTAAGACAGAGGTGATTCTTGCTGGGAGAAAGACAGGCATCATAGAAGTTGCTGTTTCCTCTACTATACCACACATCCTCAAGGGCATCTGTTTCTAGATTATTAAATTAATCTTTAGCCTGTGAGTCATTTTTGTTTCTTCACAAACATAAACTCCCTTGACAGCTGTTCCGCTCAACTGAGGAAAGCATCAGGCCCCAAAGGAAGGTTTTTGCATGTGGGAGAGAAATAGAAACGGAGACTGTGGGAGCTGCAAGGGCAGATGCGGCCCTGCCATAAATATGACTTATAGCCATGATTTAGTGATATGGCCCGCGAGTGCATGGGGGTCTCGCAGACCATGCTAATTGGGGAAGTACGAGGAAGAGGAAGGAAACCCTTTCAGCATCATGGTAAATGCCCATCTCGGTTACCTCCCACAGAAGGCGCTAGTCATGATTCTGGCATCACTGTTTGCAGAATTATACAGATCATTCATCTTTTTGATGTGTCTTTACCTCAATAAAATCCTCATAGAAGCACACACAGCTTTTTAAAAAATGTAATCAAATTATGAAAAAGTTTTTTCTGGGGTGAATAAATAATTGTTTGGAGCTGCTTGTAATGAGATTTTAAAAAACAAACCAACCTGAAAATGCAGGTTCTGAAATAGCTGCTAAACTTTCAAGAGACTGGTCTTTACTTTGAGTGAAAACTCTTTCACTAGAGCATCCCCTGTCCACTTTCACAGAGTCCAGGTGTCCCTTGTAACACCACCAAGCAATAGCTTAGTGATAAAAATGTGCTATAAGAAGCACCACATGAAACCAACCATCCCTGTGTCTCATAACTCCACTTTTACTATTATAACACTGGTTTGGGTACATAAAGGTTTCCACTTATCCTAGAGAAAGCAATGAGTTTACAGCCCTATGTGTACAGGTAACTGGGGAAACTGGTTCAGAAAGCCACTGCTTCGAAACTGTCTGTCTGTGCAACAAGAGAACCCTATAGAGACTGAAGCAAGTTATTCATCAAGCTGCTTGTTTACATTTTTTTCCTCTATAAAACTCAGTAAAGACTGTCTTATCTAATATAGTTGATCAGAAGTGTAACCGATAAATTAGGGTAAAATACACATTTCTTTTATTCTCCTTGAGTTTTCACATTGTTTTTTATAAACCTTGTTCTTGTTAAGATCACTATCACATGTGGAATTCTACACTGATGCCCCCAAGGAAAGAAGACTCCTGCAGCCCCTGGGGGGAAGGTATTGAACAGTTTGCACTGCTTTTGAGGTTAATCCAGAAAGCAGAACAGAGTTATCTATACCTTCTGGTTTCAAGAGGCTCTGACAGGTAAACCAAGATTATCTAGAGAACCAGAAAGACTACAGAAGACGTAAAGAAGGAGGAGAAGGTCAAAGCCTGTTAAGTAATCTGTGTTTAACTGGCACAATGCTGCACCCCAGGACAGCCCCGTCTTTCCTAGTAGCCTTTTGCAAGTGTTGGACAAGAAGAGAAGAATTTACATCTCCATGGAGCTGTGCAAAAAACCCCACTTGTTACAGGAAGGAAGAGCTAATGAAATCTGGCTTCATATGGATTTACAGATTTTGACCGGGTTTTTTGGCACCTAGTAAGTGCAAACTCCAATTGACTCTAATGACATGATTAAGGTATTTGTAGCATAAATCATGTGGACTCACTGGTGTCCATGACTTGTTGGGTTCAGTTGTACTTCCTCCTGATGTAGCATTAGCAGGGCCTTCTTTCCAAGAGTTATTTTGCACAGATTTTTTATGCAACTTAATGTCAGTTGGACTTTTGAGACCAATTCTGCCAATTTGGCTGAAATGGGAAAGCTTGGTTACCTGTTATGAGGGAGAACAGGCAGATGCTGTGTAAACACATCAACATGGGAAAATCTACAGCGGCACAGACACAGCTTCTCTCACCAACATTCACGCCATGCGTGATCACAAAAAATAATTTCTTATTAAAAAAAAAAAGGCTAAAGTTATTTCTGCCTCTTCAGACCATGAAGCCAATGTTTATTTCTGAAATACCAACATGGGTCTGAAATTGTTCATAATTAGCACAATGAAAATTCAGAGTAACACCAACGATTTCAGTACAGTTCTGTTGATTTAGACATGAGGGAGCCTGAGCAGAACAGGAATTGGAGTCAAATCTATTAACCACAAAAGCCGAATGCTCTAATAAAATCATAAACGTTTGCCACATGCAAAAGTGTAGCTCCTGCTGCTAATTGCAATTTTGTGATTTGCTTAGAAAAAAACACTCTCATCAATTTACAGTGTCATTGTATCAGTTTTAAACACAGGGTTGGTTGGTTGGTTGGTTGGTTGGTTGGTTTGTTTGATTGTTTTTGGGGACCACTCCTTGGCACGTCTTAGCCTTGTGCTTAATTACTTATTATGAAAGAAATTATTTTTATAGAAATTAAGTTTAGGCAAGAAAATAATAAAATAAATAGGAAGGATAAATAAAATCTAAATAAAACTAAGGTTAAATTGATATATACTTTTAAATCAGCTTGGTAATCAGCAAAGGCACAAATTTTAAGTAATTTTGTTAGTTACATCCTTATTTTGTTCTTCATACTAATTTCCTACAAGTCAAAACATTTCCCTTTATTCTGTTTGCCTGTTCTGTTTAGCACAAAGGGGAAGATAAACAAGCCAATAAAACATATACATTATCAGAAAAGGTGGAGAAGAAAATAAAAGACTGACAACTATAAGAAACTTTTATCTCAACAGATCTCATCCAGGTAGAGGGAGGAGTTTTGTTCTCTATTATTTTAAAGGCAAATTTTAAATAATCTACTCCTTATTTCTGATGTATTCCAAAAAATTGTCTGAAACCTCTGCATATTTTTAGAAGTTTCTGCCTTTTGACATTGTTTTAACTCGGCAGCCCTGTGGATCATTTATTGTTTTACGTACATTAACTTCAGTTGAAATTAATAATCAGTTTGTTTTCTGTTCTTCCCTGTCTACCTGACTACAGAATAATTATTGTCTGTCTTGGCCACCATCATGTCTTATTGCTATTTCTACAGAAGAAACATACATATAGACATCTGCATTTATATGTGTGTAGGGTTATAAAACAGGCTTCCAACATCCAGAGGAATGATACAACGGTAAAAGCCTACGCTAACTGATCAGGAACATGGTCCATTAACATTAACTAAGCTTTTAAAGTCCCTGTCCTTTATTTTATTGTCAGTATTGACTTTTAGAATGAATTAAGTCTGGAACTCAGATCAAAGGCCCTTACTAATTTCCTTATTTATTACTGGGAGTTAAGAAATTCCCGTACAATTCCCACAAGGATGCAGACAGAGTCTGGACAGACAGACAAGTGAAAAGTGGGAGCTAATGAATATTGCTCTGGTGTCAGACAGGTAAAGCACTCCCCCTTTCCTGTTAATTCAGTTGAAACAATGAAGAGAAAAACCCAACCCACCCTTGTCTTGTTTGGCTTAGACATGAACCCTTGATAAGACTCTGGAAAACAAGAAACTTTGTAATAGATTTTAGCTACCTTTGGCTGAGAAACTCATGGGTCATAAAAATGTAAAAATAGTAGTGTACTTCTGCAACCAATGTACACTCAGCTTGATATGTTGTACATAAAAGAAAATTACTGAGATAAAGAATAATATAACATTTCTGCTTGAATATTACATACTTTACATTTCGCTACAGAAAGGATATCCCAGCAGGAAGGAGAAAGGTGGAGCACAATCCCCATAGCATTTCTTGTTCTGTATTGTACAAAACTTTGTAGGGACAAAGGAAGAGGATACGGAAGTTTCTACAGGAAAACGGAGAAAAGTTAAAACATAAACAGCATCCAAAAAATTTACCAACAGTTTCTAACATTTCCTTTTTCTCTTTAAATGTTTAAAGACACATTACAGCATAGTTTACTATACATTTTTATAGGTATACGTTTTAGCAATTTCTCTTGCAATAATATCTCAAAGCAATTTTTAACATGAATTAGGCAAGCTATACTACATGGAGTAATGTGAGCAATAATGCATTTGATATAGCATCCTTCTTTTAGCAGAATGAGCAAGTGTCAGACTAACAAGTTTATACTACAATCTGTGTAGGATTTTGAAAAAACTTGGTATTTAACCAAAATGTCCCTGAAAACCACTTCCACAATAAAGCCCTGGCTGAAAAATCACTGAAGTCAAAAGAAACTTGTCATTACCTCAACACCTTTTACATAAGGATGTAAGACCTTGTCTCAGCAAAGCTTAAGAGGAGATGAGAGGGTTATAGATGAAGACCTGTCCTCTCGCCTGGAGCAGCCAGGCTTCACTGGATGGTGCCAGTGGTGGGACACAGCCATGCCAGCTGTTCCCACAGGTTTGTGGCTGTTTGAATTTATTTTTTGTTAAGCACAACAGAAGAGTGCATGGTTAACTCTTAAGAATTAGTTTACTGCATAGGGACTTAGGCTTGTGTTTATGGTCTTTTGCCAAGTCTGGTTAGGAAGGAGCGTACAAAAAAAGCTTTCTATGTAGATATGATACAGAACCACAGAATCACAGAAAGTTAAGGTTTGGAACAGATGTCAAAAGATCACCTAGTCCAATCCCCCTGCTGGAGAAGGAACACCTAGATGAGGTTACACAGGAAGGTGTCCAGGTGGGTTTTTAATGTCTGCAGACTAGGAGACTCCACAACCTCCCTGGGCAGCCTGTTCCAGTGCTCTGTCACCCTCATTGAGAAGAAGTGTCTTCTTGAATTTAAGTGGAACCTCTTGTGTTCCAGTTTGAACCCATTGCCCCTTGTCCTACCATTGGTTGTCATCGAGAAGAGCCTGGCTCCACCCTCATGACACTCGTCCTTTACATATTTATTAACATTAATGAGGTCACCCCTCAGTCTCCTCTTCTCCAAGCTAAAGAGCCCCAGCTCCCTCAGCCTTTCCTCATAAGGGAGATGCTCCACTCCCTTAATCATCTTTGTTGCCCTGCTCTGGACTCTTGATAACACCCAGTCAAGAGCACACAACAACACCCAAGGCAATATTCATATAGCTGTGCTTTTGACTGCATATCAACAATCTTCTTAGAACTGTAACTATCACTAGGATGTGATAAAAGGGTATCAGGTGGGCAAACGATACCATCTTTTCCACCTGTATATTTAAAGTACAGGTAGGACAGCAGTCCTGATCTAATACAGAGCAAGCCAGTATATGAAAGATGTACAAACTGGGTATTTTTGGAGGAACAAGATGAAGTTTGCATTGCAAGCCTGCATTACTTGAGTTTTTAGAAGGATCAAAATGCTATCACTTCTAAATTACTTAAGATGTATGTCTACCCTGAAAGCTTTTCATACTTGTAATTCAAATGTATAGTAAAAAACTCTGAAAAATCCCCCCATAGACAGCTGAAAAGTGACTCCACGCTTTAGCTGTACCGAAAACAGAATGTGAATCTAAGAGATACCTATGTCTTCTAACTCTAAGCACTGAATTTGGGCAGCTGAATTAGCTGAGGGGGCTTCCCAGGATCCCTGAACAGTCAGCAGAGCGAAGGAGGCACCTCCAGATCATTCATGGCAGGCTCCTGACTTACATGCTTTGAATTTTGTTTTCTGAAGTGTCTCTCTCTGTTACCATTCATCAAGAAAAATGAGCACACATGCACATGTAAGGAAAAGGTATTGAAACAAATTCATTTTTTTTTTTACTTTTTTGTGTAATGCGGCCCAGAAAAAGGATTTTCTAGCAAGCAAAAGGCAATGACAATTATGCTATGACCTGCAACAATGACTGGTTAAGGGGTTAATTTTGACTTTAGAAAAGAAAAAAAAAAATAGTTTGTTTTTCCAAAGTGTCTTTTCTATGAAGTTTATAATTACAGCTATGGAGTATGAGAACAGAGAGGGCTTTATGAAAATATTGATTATTTTATTAGAAAATGCACATCACCAAGAACATGCATAATTAACGTTGTAACTAAAACCATGATAATACGATCATTGGAACATCATAAACAAATACACAATAATAAGAAGAGGAAAAAAAAATGTCATTTGCACCTAACAGAAAATTAGTAAGTAGAAATGTCTCCCAAAGTGTGTGTGATACTGTGAAACATAAAAGCTGTAAAGTCTCTTGTTGAAGATAAAATCTGCACAATTTCATTCAGAAACTGAAAAACTTAGAATTAGTGTGGGCTGAACACAAGTGGCAGTGAGATGTGCTCCATTTTGTCCAAAAGAATCTGTGAAGAGTAGTTTAATTATATTCAGATGCTATGGTGCTACTTGGTTAAGTTATATTTAGAGATTAGGTTAGAATAAAATAGACAGATGGGAGACAGAAGGAAAAAAAAAATAAAGAGACTGATAAAATGCAAGTAAAGTTTTAGTTCAAACCTTCAACTAATTAGCCTGGAAAAGAAATTGCAGTAGAACAGATTGAAAGATTTAAGAGAAGCGCAGTGACCTCTGGAAGGGTTAATCTTTGTGGTTAAGATTAGACTTCACTGTTATTCAAGGATTCTTGGAATCCTCTTTCCCGGTTTTTAGGGATTGCTCACTTAGGTGCTATAGGCTCCTTCAACACACAGCAGCATGATATTCCTGCAATGACAAAGAAATCATAGGCAATTACAGTGCGCACTGGTGGAAATCCCTTATAGACCTTTCACTAAGAAGGCAAACCTAACAAAATCCTACATGCAAGAGATGCTTTTAATTGAAACTTACTGGGTCATGTGCTTTGTTCCACAACAACATCCAGGGAAAACAAAACATTCAGGAAAGCAAAAATGTGCCAGAGGAAGAGAAATGTAAAAGCAGTCATTTCCCCCAAACTTTCCTTCCTGATCAAGCCCCAGAATCTTCCGGGGGTGGGGAGGGGAGAAGAGGAAAACCCTGGGGTCTCCAAAACATCATTCCCTTCAGACCGAAGGCAGATGTCTAATTGCAATCCAGCAGTAATTCTCCTTCACAGCCTCTGTCACGAGGGACTGAAACATGCTCCCCGAGGGAAAAAGAAGTCCCTGGGAGGACAGAAGGGGCTCCTGCTTCCTTGCTGAGGTCCTACCATCTGCACAATATACTTGTTTCATGGTGTGAAGAAGAAGCTGCACTTATCCCTTCTCCTGCCTCTGACGGGAAACACATTAGGTTAAAACTTGCAGAGTTCCAGAGGCATGAAGTTCTGAACCTTTTGATGACGCCATGCAATTGTTTTTCCCTCTAATCCGATCCAGCTTCAAGCAAGAGGTTTCTCAGCAGCACACACAGTTCTGTCCATGTCTGCCACCTAAAAGCTCCCAGTTTTACTCTAGATAGCTCAGCAAAAAGACCAGGAAGAACGCTTGCCAGGGAACAATGTGCGGTCCAGTCTCTCAAGTTTCCATGGCTTTAGAGTCAGTGTGACATCCTGGAGATAGCACCATGCGCTATTGCAGACAGCGCTTTTCTTGACAGCGAAGCTCCCTGTGAGATGAGGTGATGAGATAAAACTGGGGACCTGACCGCTTTGTGAGCAGTATGGATACCCCAGGACTTTTTGGCAGTAATGAAGTTGTTGTCTCTGAAGCCCGTGTTTGTCCAGCTACAGGAAAGTGTGAAAGAGAAAAGCCAAACCTGCTAGAGGAACATTCATCAATATTGATGCAACATTTGTAAGGCATTTAAATAGCATGTTGTGAAGGGCGACCAAGAATCTTACATTAATTAGGCTGTCATTACAACTGAGGTAATTAGTTTCTATATACCCACTTCCCAAAAATCCCCTGGAAACCCCCTGTAACCTGGCAGGTGGTTATTCAAGCTAGAATTACCAGAAACTAAGAGAGAAGAACAGTTACGAGTATTCTCCCACAGAACCTATTGTGTTGATTGTCATAAAAGCAGACACAAATTTGAAGCCTCTTCACTACAGATCCTGTAATTCAGAAAGAAATGCAAACTGTTTACAGAGGGTGAAACAATGTATACATTCATTAAATATATTCACAATTAAAACATTAAATGAAACTACAATTCACAACCGCTTTCAACTTTGTTCTCGATAATTACACATGATTATAAGCATCTATGTACATTTAAGAAAAATCATGTACCGCAAAGTGACATTACAATTATTTAATTTAATTTAATAATTTAATTACAGTGGGACTCAAGGCTCAGAGTGAAATTACACTAAAACCTAGACCAACACAGACATGAGCCTCAGCCTGAAGAGCTTAAACAGAGATCTGGAGCACAGCAAATTTACTTTTATTTTTTTTGTTTCCTTCTTTTAGATTGGTTAATTACAGCAGCACATGAGATTTATGAACAGTTTAAAAATACGGTAGAAACAATCTGAAAGGACAGACAAAGCCTGGTTTCTTAATTGATGTAATCGAATCAAAATGAGGCAGAATTATAGTCACTATACTTAGGAACGCTTTGGGGCAATTTTTTCAACGGAAGGACAGGTTTATAAATACGGGCTCTTTTACAAACTGCACTATCCCTAGATAAACAGGACACAGGGACATCCTGGGTGCATATGTTTGTTTGGGGATCATCTGAACTCATCAGATCAGGACTTTTAGCAGGGGTAACCAGCTTTACTAGTTGAAGAGGAGCTGTCTCTAGTTACTCTTAGTCCTTTACAAGTGCGACAGCTGTTGTCTGAACCAACTCCGAACAAGGAACAACAACTTCTAGAGCTAAAAGCCCGAATCTTCACAGCTTGGGGACAAGATTCAAGCTTTATAATTAACAGTTGTAATGATAATATGTGCTGATGAATGGATGTGAATCAAGACACAGAAGTTCTCTAGTGTATCTACTAAAAGCATAACTAGCATTTTTATGACTACATCAACCAACAGGTTTTCTGAGTGAAATTGTTTTTTGCAGAAGAAAAAGGCTCCTACACAGCACAAACCTGCAATTTTCCTCATTCATCGTCTTTTTTTTCATTCATCATCTATTTTTGCATCAGATAATCCTTAAGGGTAACTGTAAGTCTAGGTTAATTTAGCCAGGCAGATTTCACAGATGAGAGAGTTTTGGCAACCATTCTGTAAAGAACAATGTTTGTATCAGGCACATAGATGTAGTTTCAAAAAATATTTTCCAGATGACATCCATAGTGCTAGAATCAGTAGCCATGGCCAGAAGCTCTTATTTTCCGCCCCTTCCAGCAGAACTTCATGATTTTCTCATGTTTCCAACATATCCTGGTGGCTTTATTCCATTAAGCAAGTTACACACTTTCTTCTCCAGCATCCGTAGGGTAATATGTAGGGTAATATGTATGGTAATATGAAGAGCCCTTATCCAGTGGCCAACCAACCTTGAACATGGCAGCTTTATTTAAATTTTAACTTCACTATCTAGAAAAAAAAAGGAGTGGTGCTGTAAAAGGTAAAGGAAAATAAATCGTACTGGTTTTGAGAGTTTGTTCTCTGAGATCTCCACACAAATAACCAGTTAAGGCAACTCTGGAATATCTCTGCTTCATCTTTTCTTCACAAAATCAACAAAAGATAAATGCAGGAGGTGAATTCTGATACCCTCAGCTGTCACTTCAACACTGTGTATTGGTACTAGAAGGCAGGAGGGCTCTGCAGAGGGATCTGGATAGACTGGAAAAATGGGCTAATTCCAATGGGATGAAGTTCAACAAAGCCAAGTGCCTGGTCCTGCACTTTGGCCACAACAACCCCCTGCAGCGCTACAGGCTGGGCGCAGAGTGGCTGGAGAGCAGTCAAGCAGAAAGGGACCTGGGGAGACTAATTGACAGGAAGCTCAACATGAGCCAACAGTGTGCCCAGGTGGCCAAGAAGGCCAATGGTATCCTGTCTTGTAACAAAAATAGCGTGGTCAGCAGGACAAGTGAAGTGATCCTTCCCCTGTACTCTGCATTGGTGAGGCCACACCTGGAGTATTGTGTTCAGTTCTGGGCCCTTCAGTTCAGGAAAGACATTGAAGTGCTGGAGCGGGTCCAGAGAAGAGCAACACGACTGGTGAAGGGACTTGAACACAAGACCTATGGGGAGAGGCTGCGGGAGCTGGGGTTATTTAGTCTGGAGAAGAGGAGGCTTAGAGGTGACCTCATCACTCTCTATAACTACCTGAAGGGAAGTTACAGCCAGGTGGGGATTGGTCTCTTCTCCCAGGCAGTTAGCAATAGGAGAAGGGGGCATGGGCTTAAACTCTGCCAGGGGAAATTTAGGCTGGATATTAGAAAGAAATTCTTTACAGAGAGTGGTCAGGCATTGGAATGGCCTGCCCAGGAAGGTGGTGGACTCGCCGTCCCTGGAGGTTTTTAAACTGAGATTGGACATGGCACTTAGTGCCATGATCTAGTATTTGGACTGGAGTTGGAACAAGGGTTGGACTTGATGATCTCTGAGGTCTTTTCCAACCCAGTCGATTCTGTGATTCTGTGGTACCATAAAAAGTTCCCCGGCTGCCCTGGTTTTGCAAAACCAGGTCTTCAGTTGTAGTTCCCAAACAAAGATTGATTCCTGCATCCTAAGACTTAAACTAATGTTTACAGCAAGGGCCTCATGCACCGCACATTTTAGTCTAGGAAATATGCTATCTAAAGTTAGACATTTTAATGCTTCTTTATTTGGGAAAAACAAAATGAGGATTTACCAGACCTCACACCTGTATTCTAAAATCCAGAATGACTTCTTAGAGAGTATTATTTAAGGAAAATAACAAAGTTACATAATTTGGTGTGCCAGTACCATATAATTTGTGCTCCCCCATGGCATGTTAGAAGATGAGAAGCAAGAAACCTGATGGACTTCCACAAGAGACTCGCAATTTGCTCACTGCCAGCTGTTCAGACGCTATTGACTAATGCTTAGTGGCCGACTATGACAAACTCTTTAATTCCATCAAAGCATACTTTAGTTCCCAATGGCATTGTAAGCAACAATCCAATAGTGATAAAAAATAATCAGAGCTTCTGTGTGACTGCATGTCAAGAACATCCTGAACTGCATTTATTGTGCTGGAATGATAAGTCTTGACTGTTAAAAGAAATAGCAGCGTATTATGCATTGAACACCACTGATGCACCAGGTAGACAGAAGATAATGTTGCTCAGCCTGAGAATTTCCAAATAAAGTTAGAAATCAACAATACAATGCAGATTTATGAGATACACAAGACATGAAGGATGTAAACTCCAAATACTGGAAATGTGTCGCTTTTAATAAATCCACACCAACAGTTTAGATTGGAGGTCTAGAGCTTTGAGGGTCAAAACTTAAAACCAAATCAGCAAGCTGCCACCGATCTGTCTCTGAGATATGATCTGAACGTGGAAGGTCCAGCTCAGACTTGATGATTTGACTTTAAATGTCGTTTCCCTCAATTTATGTTGTTGTGCCATGTGTGTATCTACTCGAGGTGTTGCACGGGAAGATGTCCAGCGCACCCAGCAAGCTACCACACATCACCAACCCCTCCGCCTCCACCAACCCAAACTGGAGGTGCCCAACTCCACTGCCACCTCAGCCCCCAGTTGGGTGGAACAAGCCCGGCCACCTCTCCCAGGGCCAGCGCTTCGCCGAGGACCCTGGCGATGCTCCGGGAGGGTAGAAGCGCTTCCCTTAAGCCCTTCCTGAGCATCTCCCGGCTGTCACCCGGGGGTACACTTATAGCAAACCACTTGGGCCGGCTGGTAGCCCGGTGCCGACGGTGGGCCAAGCGCCGGGCCGGCGGGAAGCTCCTCCCCAGGGGTGTAGCACAGGAAGAGGGGGAGGTCGGGGGAGCTCCCTGCGAGCCGGCGGCGTTCCCGTTACCCGCGCTTGCTATGTGTGTGTGTCTTGTGTTACAGCCATGCTGCACATCAGTGGCCAGAGCGAGGGGAGAGGGGAGGAAAAGCCTGTTTACACAGACTGCAAACCGCCTGGGGAATAATGCAGGAAAGGAAGTGAGCCGGCTCTCTGTCTGACTGCTCTGACTTCCTGCTCGCTCTCACACGGGCACACACACACACACACACCCCGGCCGAAAAAAAAAAAAAGAAAAAAAGAAAAAAAAAAAGAGGGGGGGGAAATCAGGATCTCATTACAGGAGCAACAGAGCGTTTGCAGAAGACTGTCAGCATGGAGAACCAGGGGATTTTATCCAGCTCCCTCTGAACTACCAGGAGAGAGCGGAAAAGTCCCTCAGGCTCTGGGTAGGTACAAGTGCTCCTGCGCCCGCCCCGGCTCCTGCAAAGTTTCAGGGGGTTTCGGGGAGGGGAAGGGGAGGCCGGCGGCTGCTGCTGCGGGGGTCGGCGCCCCCCTCGCCGGTGAGGCAGCGGGGGGGACGCCGCGGGGCGAGCGGCGGCTGGAGGTGAGGAGCGCGGGGGTGCAGCGTGGAGACGGGGGCTCGCAGCCCCACACGGGGTCCGGGGGTCCTGCCCCAGGGTCGGGCCCGGCCGGCGCGGCGGTAACGAGGGCAAGGGGTGGCGGTTGGGGGAATTCGCGCCGCCTCAGGGGTCCCCCCGCTGCGGTCTGGGTCTGCCCGCGGACCCCGGCGCCCCCCAGGAGCTGCGGGTGTCGGTGTGGGGACGGAGCGTGTGTGCGGGGCGGGCGGCGCGGGAGAGGGTGCCGGGGTGTGAGGAGAGGCAGGGCCGGGGGGAAGGCGCTGCCTGACAGGGCGCAGCGGGTCGGGGGGAGCCCTGGGACCCCTGGCCGCCCCGCAGCCCCCTCGGCGGTGGCGGGTCGGATCCTGCCTCCCTTCCCCGGCGCTGTCCGGCTGCCGCGGTCCCGCCCGGTACCAGCAGCGCGGTGATTACGGCGTTTGGGGCGGCGGGGGCCGCCTGTCACGGCGGCGGGGTCGGTGCGGGGTCCCCGGAGCTGCTGCGGGGCCGAGCGGGGCCGGTGTTGGGGAGGAGGGAGGGAAGGGAAAGCTCCTGCAGAAATTGCAGAAGGGGCTTTAAAAAAAAGGGGAGGGGGGGAGGAAAAAAAAAAAGTGTCGGGAGAGTTTCTGGCTTGTCTGGAAACAGCAAGACTAATTGCCATGCGCTTCCGGTTTGAAACTGGCAGCAGACAACATCTTGAAAATGAGTCACTGCAGCTCACAAAGAAACTCTGTGGTTTTCTCCCTCTCAGGTTTATATATTTGCTCCTTTTTACAGTTTCCTTTGTAGTCTTATGCGTTCTCTCCGGCCCTCCCCCTCCTCGCTTTTCTGAGCCACCCCCGGCCCCAAGACCCCTCGGCCGACGTGGATAGTTGAAAAAAACACTAAAAATGTTTGTAAGGGAAGAAAAAGAAGAAAAAAAAAAAGAGAGAGAGAGAAAGAAAGGGAGAGAAAGTGGAGAGTTGTTTTTGGATCTGGCTTTGCTGAAGGTTAGAGGGACTCTGATGCTGCAGGGGGAAAAAGTTCCCTGAATTTTCCACTGGCTGCAGGAAGAGAGCCCATTTAGTCATGGCTAAGTAATGTCTGCACACACACCAACTAATCTCATTAGGAGTTTCCGTTCCCTAACACAGGAGGGTTTTGTGAAGCCCTGTCAGCCTTTCTAACGTTGCATTTGAAAGGGAGACAACTTCCATCTTTATTTACTTTGGGGTGTAGTGCTAAGATGGGTTTACACAATGCAGCATCTTTTTGGTTACGAGGACTCCAACTTCAAAAAGTCAATGGTTTCATTTAATTTCAAACAGAAAGTCATGGTTCATCTCATATTTTGCTCATACAGACTCTTCAGTTATTTCAGATTAAGCATAAGTTATGCAAAAATAGTTTCATAGGGTTAAGAAATGGGCTACACAGACAGCTGCGTTAGCATAAGCATGTTCTGTGTGTTTATGACAATTGTATGTAATTGCATGATAAAAAGATTTGTGCCGAGATGCTGAGGTCATGGGCGTGTTTGAAAAGTATATTTGCTTATATAACCTTGATGTATTGGTGCTTTACATATTTAATTTCCAAGTGATATTTATTTGCTACATATCACTTGACTTAGTGGTTTGTGTAATTATTTAGTGAGGATTTATTTTCATGAAAATGAAAATAAAAAAAATGAAAAAAATCTGCGTTCAGAATGAGAAGCGCTTATGCCATGTCCCACTGATCTTTAAATCAGAATTTAATATTTTTTATCTAAAAAAAGTCTGGAGCAAACAAAGAAAATGGAGTCTTGTTTGCAAGTTGGTCTTAACTTAAAGAAATATCGAAAAGATGTAAATAAAACTGCATTTAATAGGAAATAACACTTAGCTACTTACTTGAATTATCATGTGATAGCATTAAACTAGCAAATATCGTGCAAAAAGTAGTATTTGGATGGAGGACTAATTGCAGTATACCACATGTTTACCTTTGGGGATCTTCAGTGTTTCCTGCACTTCCTATGTCCAAGCTGCACAGAAAAATTCTTCTTTAACATCACTTTACAGAGGACTTTTATTAGTGGATTAGTGACACAGTCTCCAGACACAGATGCCTCTTGATTTCTTGGTTGGGCAGAGAAGAATTTTTAGAGTAGTATGTAAGCCAGAAAGTGTCTGATCTATGTTTCAATGTAATGCAGTCACTGGGTAGTGAGAGCTATTTTCTGGTTTTGGAGTTTTATTTCTTTCGTAAAATTCTAAATTTTAGACAAAGTGGTGCATTATGTGGCGTAATATTCAAAATTCTGTGCAATATGGCATGCAACAGTTAGTGTGGTGTATAACACCAAAACTCTTAATGAAGAATGTTCCCTAGCTCTTATTATCTGTCTTTGAAATATGGACATTAAATCGTCCACTTATTGCATTAAACATTGCTTGAATTTCAGTGTGCCATCTGCTGAATCAGTATAGATGAAGCACACATTTTCATACATGCAGATAAATATATATATAGTCTATCTACACTATATAAATTTAATATATTTTATTCACTCAGCATAAGTAAAAACATCTTGATGTCCACATAGAAAAACAGATGTTGTAGTAGTAGTGTACCGGTTGTGTGTATTGTATATTTGAAAGAGTGAACGTGTGTTAAAAAATACGACAGTTCTATTTGGAACAGAAAAAAAAATCCAAATATTAAATAGTGCATGATGGTCCCCACTCTAAAAATGCTTTAATGGTGTTTTCACTGTAAGTATGATTTTATTATTTACCTGTTTTAATTTATGAAATATAAGTGTTTGAGAAGAATATATACCGTCTGCTAAGGGATGAGATATTATCATAATTGTTTCTATCTTGATTTTCCAAATCACCTGCGTGAGTTGTTCCTAAAAAGCAAAAAAAGCTCTGGGTTATATCCTTTCTGATACCACTAACTCCACCTGGATGCAACAGCTGAAATAAGCAACACAATCTCAGGGGGAGAAACTCAGTTACAGCCTTCCTTGTAACTGCCTTTATGAATTGTGTTTATGCACCACTATGCACATGTATACTATCATATGTAGAAACAAAAAGCTGTTTTGTTTTACTCATTAGCAATCATCACTGCTTACTGATTCACAGGTTTTTTTTGCTCCTTTAACTTAATGTTGTTGCATTAAAACCAAATTATGAAAACAAATCAAGTATTAAAGACTGAAGTATTCCCCTTTGCTGTGCATGAAATCAAGTTATGTAAACTTTACCTTCTTGTTGTAATGCCCTTCTCAGCATGGAGGCCAGCTTCAGGGTGTTCTTATGGGAAGGTATTGCAGCTCAAGTGGCTTAATGTAACTGAAGTTGAAATCTACCTTAGTTTAAAAATCTGTTCTGGAAGACTTAGCACAGAATAGAAGTCGTTTTGCAGGTTCACCAAGGTACGTGGAGCCTGTTGTTGCTCTGAGGGTCGTGTGTTTATATGTAGGAAGATAGGTGTGTGTATATATAATACTGACTGACCCTGAGGTCCATCAGCTGTTGTAGAAAATACAAATCTTTGCCTTGGGACTGCAATCACATGAGTTCAATGTGTTGCTTCCAAAAATCAAAAGAAAATAAGTAGATGCTGCAATAAAAAGTAATTTGGCTACTAAAGGTAAGGACAAGTGGGATAAGGCTGGGAGAGGCAACATACAGTTATTTGTGATGCATGTATTTATAAAGAGTTAATTTAGCTGGTTTGTCTTGGTGATACCATACAAAATTTGTGTGCCCTTGTAGTTACAGTTATCTCTCTGAGTGGTGCTCTGTCATAGTCTTAAATAATCGAAGATGGCAAAGAGCCGATACATGAGCTAGTGCTTCCCATGAGGATGCGACAGGTTGGACTCGCTTGTGTGTATTTACCAGCCCCTGTTTTTTCTGATGCCTGGATCCACCTCGGAGCCACGACGCTGGTCACAGGACACGGTCAGTCTGGGCCAGTTTCAAAGAGCGCTGTTGGTTTTGATCTGCTGTCTGTCTTCTGTAACCACACCCAATGGGGCTTTTGAAAAATCACGTTGTGCTGCGTATCCCCGGCTTGATTCACCGTGGCTTTCTCCTCGGTGATTCCCACAATAGGGAATCTCACAGTCCTGAATCATTAGACAGATGTTTACTTCATCTGTGGCTTGTTAAATGAATCAGCTAATATTCTGGAGGCTGTTGAGAGCTCTTGGAAGGCTGAATATGCCTCTTCTCACGTTGAAGTATTTTGTTGAATAATGAATGATTAAAGAATTAGTCACGATTTTTAGGAGAATGTCAAGGTGTAGGCACAGGAAGTCCAGCTCACGGCACTGCAATATACAGGGCTGCATGGATGGAAACAAAGCAGATGAAGCACAAAGTACCTCTTATCTGTGCCCTTCAGAAAAAAAGAAAATGCATCTTCTTCCTTAAAACTTTCTTTAGCTCATTGTGGTTTTATATGCCAGTAATTATATCAGAATTCAAATTCTTAAGGGTATGCTGTTAAGACTGGATTCTAATTAAAAAACTCTTTGAAGGAAACTTGCTTTTTTTCTGGAACCAGAAGCTAGAGAAAATACCTGCCATAAGCAGTGATATGAAAATATCACTAAGGCGCTACCTGCCAGCTAGTTTGATGCCAATTAATAACTGTACAGTCATTCTGCATTTTTACTTTTGTATGAGTACTGTGGTAGTTTCTGCAGTAACAAAAAGTACCTTGCAGTTGTTGGTCTGCTTAATTAGTATAACTCATGGTCATTATCTCATGGTGTACTGAATAATTCAATATTTAAGTAATTATTTTGAAGTTATATTACAGTAAAGAACATTGGAGACCAAATTTTGCCATCCCCTAAGCAGATAGAACTCAGCTGAAAATTCTGCTTTTTTTTTCACTTCAATGGAGTTGCAGTTACCAACACCATGTCCAATTTTGGCCCGCTTGCTGTGACTATCTGGAGCAGGGTGGGTTGTCCTTTTCGTATCTGTGGATCTGTGCCCACTGTGGTAGCACCGCCGTACTTCTGCCTGTGCTTCAGGAGGAATCCATCAACCTTCCTGCAGGGGCCACGTGTTGAAAACTGCTCACCTGTATGGTGACACCTATGACAGTGTAAGATAAATATCAGTCGACTGTGTAAGGACTGTGCCATGTTCTCTGTCTACATCTGAGTGATTAGATACAGCTTAGGGTCTTCAGGAGAAGAATTCCTGTAGGAAGCCGGAGGCTTACCTTGTTTTGATCTTTGAAAGCACTTAGGTATGTATTTAGTTTTGAGTGTGTCAGCACTTCTGTTACTGTAGGGAGGCTAACTGCATGTTGCAAACATTTAGATGCTAGCTGCGGCTTTCAGTGCAACTAAGGCATTGGAGTAGCTCTTGCTTGCTCTTTGCAAGTGTCCTCCTAGTCACAGAATCACAGGATGTCAGGGATTGGAATGGACCTCGAAAGATCATCTAGTCCAATCCCCCTGCCGGAGCAGGAACACCTAGATGAGGTTACACAGGAAGGTGTCCAGGCAGGTTTTGAATGTCTCCAGAGAAGGAGACTCCACAACCCCCCTGGACAGCCTGTTCCAGTGTCTGTCACCCTCACTGGGAAGAAATTTCTTCTCAAATTTAAATGGAACCTCCTGTGTTCCAGTTTATGCTCATTGCCCCTTGTCTCTTCCATAGCTTAGCTCTAAATTTTTCAGTGTCAGGATGTACCGTGGTTGTGAAGGATACTACCCATTCTGTGGCTTCCCTCACACCCGTTTCAGAGAGTCATTCCAATCATGTCTGCATCCCTGCCTACCGATTCACTACTCAATATTTGAAGATTCAGAATATAGCTTGGATAATCTTTATAAATACTGATTACTACAAGTTAATGTATGTTGGCTCTCATGCAAAGAACCATGTCTCCTTTTCTTCAGCTTTAAGTTGTAGTTTATTTTTTCATCTTGTGGATCCTAGCTCGAAGATTATTTGAGGTACTCGGAGAGGAAAACTTACATCTTACACATTATTTTTTTAATTTTAGCTGTCGTTAAATTATGTAATGAATCATTTGGTTGTAATTTAGGGGATTCTTACCAAGCATTCAAAATTAGTAAAAGCTTTCTAAGCACTAACCAGAGTATTAAGTCTTATTAATACAATTTTCTAAGATAGGCCTTTCTCTAAAAATATTAGTGAACAAGCAAAGAAGTTTGTATACAATATACTTTCGCAGTTGTACAAAAAAAGAGTAGACTTGGGTTATATACTTCATCTAAAGAATCTAAATGTTTTTAATCAAATGTTCTATAAGTTTCCCATCCTCAATTTGAAAAACAGCTGACAGTTCATCTGGAAAACAGATTTCTGTTATGCATCCATTTGCCTCTAATGTGGTGACAGTATCTCCTTACTGTACCTCTGTATATTTCTTCATCTATTTTGTTCTTTTTTTTTTTAATGAAGAAAATTGATCAGATGTATTTCAGTTTAAGCTTTTTGGGAAGGACAGTAATGAGTGTTATTGCTTTGAAATGTTTATACTGTGGTAATGTTGAGTGGCTTCTGTTATATCAAGTCACAATACAGCACAAACAAAAAGTTTATAGGCTCAAGTACCACTATTATCTCTTCCCAGCAATTAACAGTAATTCATGAGGAGAAACAATCTTTAAAATGCACTTAGAAAGTCAGAACAAACTCTTGTTTCCAGCTCTGTTAGTGAAACCTGGAGAAAGTTGACTACCTTC